>NC_084663.1:35753009-36411182 GCF_028389875.1 Rhea pennata
TGTTCTCCATCAGGAGTATCTATATAGCAGAAGGAGTGTAGGCAGATCTAAAAGCCTAAACATATGTAATCGAAAATGAAAATAACCTTCAAAGAAGTATGAATTAAAAAAAAAAGGCATAACATTATGTATGTGTCCCACACTTTTCATTATATATGAAGTTCATTTCCTAAATTATGCTAATAGTGTTAATTTGTCTTCATCTGTTAATATGTTGGCTATTAGGGATATATTTGTCTTTTTATGATTTTTAAAAGTCTTTAATAGATGTCCTGGCTATAACATCTGGCTAATTGGTCAAATTAAATCTCTCTTCCATCATTCCATTGGACAACAAAAGTTAAATATTTATCCCAACAGTTTTGCATTTACTTTTTACCTGGGATGTGGCATTTTCATCCTCCTCTCCCGATCTATAATCCTTGTAATCCCAGTCTATAATCCCTGTAATTTACTCTCATTTATCTTAACAGCAGGAACCATGATTTCAGCATGAGGCCCGCACATGCTGTCCATCATGTAATACTGTGAAGAGGAATGTTCTCTGTCCTCCTTTTTAAATGTTATCTTAAATCTAACTGTCAGACTTAAGTATTTCATCTGACATATGGATACATCTGCTGTAGTATGAAGCAATAATCATCTGCTTTACTATGCTGTAAGCACAGAGCCTGCACAGCTGCTAAGTAGCAGAAACAAATGTTAGCAGGAAAAATGTAAATTTCAGTAAGAACTGTTCACATGCAAACAGCACAAGCAGCATCCTACATGATGCCTCTACCTGTGTTCCTATGGCCTGTATACGAACACCTTCCTCGTAGGGAGGAGATGCTAGGTTTGAAATATCAATATTGAGCTGGATGTTTTGGTTCACACAACCCACCACATCTGTTACTTCGCTGAGATGAAAGGAAGACTACAGCAGTGATATTCTGTTAGCATTTGCCCATCACTTTTGTTTATGGCAATCCTCTCTCTGCCTGAACCCTGAGGGAGGTGTACTGAAGGACAGATGTCTGGGTTCAGCACACCTGCTCGGAGCAGAGCACTGTACTTTGACTGTTTTTCATTATTCAGTTTTGTTGACTAACAGGTAGGAGATTTATAATAATTTCCACAAAGGAAGTTTAGCATATGGAAAAAAAAACAGAATTTTGCTTCTAGCTATGCCTCAGTCACTAGAAAGAGCTCTTTTGTGGTAGACTATAGTTGCACACCATACTTCTCATTCCAGTAGACAGCTCAAATCAGTACAATCTTAACAAGCAAAATCACAATGCAACAAATCGTATGTTGAGAAGTGTACATGCTTCTCTCTCTTCTCCAGTTGTGTAATTCTGGTCCAGATCTGGAAAGTCTTAATTGATTTGTGGCTCAGCTATTTAGAGACCACTTCCCTAACTATAGTATTCCAAAGTAGTTGCATTCATTGAGCAATTGAACTCCCCTCTTTTGCATCCAGCTGCATCATATGATTCTCAGCTGCTTGTTTTAAGTTAAATTCCAAAATGTTAGCCTGCTTTATCTAAATTTAAGGTGCAAATTTTAAGATTTGTTTTAGAATAAAGCAAAACACAGCTATAACTCATGTGTATCAGAGAGTACGTATCACACTACCTGCGTATCAGAGGAAGGAAAGAGAAGACTTTTGAATTTGTTTTGCTTTTTTCAGAAACAATCACTGAAGGAACCTAGGCAACCAATGTCAATATTTAAGCATTCACAACTCTTTTCTCCACGTCAGGTTAATCCCATACGCATCCAAATCCCTTTGTGTCTACTTTTCTGCTCTGGGCGTGCATTCAGCTGCCGGAGGATGTGGTTCCACGGGCAGCCAAGCTCTTATAATGGTTTGCAGATGCCAAAAAGGGGAAATTTTGCTTTTCTCTCACTCTTCTCTCTTCTGTTCTCTTCCTTCTCGGTTTCTTTGTCTCTGCCTCTGTCTCTGTTTCTCGCTTTCTCTCCCCCCTCCTTACCTTCCACCTTGCTTTTAAAACAGATAAACAAGAGATTTGAAACTGGATTTATCACTTTCCAGATAACATCTGCTGAGCAGATAAATGTTCATTCTCCCTTCCTCACATTTACAGCAAAAAAATAAAATAAATAAATAAATAAACAAAATCTGGTCTCACATTAGCTGCAAGCCAGTTAACAACTGTTTCAGGCTTTTTTCCACATACAAAGTATTAAGAGTAGCACTGACTACCAAGTTTGCTGTGATTGCTTTGTCATGGGCTTTAGTGGGACCAGCTCTACATTATGTCTCACATTGTTATCTCCTGTATCAAAATATTTGCTGAAGAAGCTTGTGAATCACTTAGTACATTTATTATTTCAAACTAATTGATGACCCTTTCAGACAAACATAAGGCATAATTTTTATTAGGAATCTTTGCATTCCAAATGTCTTCATTAATCCAAAATTGAACCAAGCTTTTTCCTCCTACATTTAAAAGTGGATCCATATCTAAGATATGGTATTCTTCATCATTTAACTGTCTTATTACTTCGTAATCACATTCTGATAATTCATATGGATCCCTCTGAGTTCTCTGGACTTATAATGATTTCATTCTCCTTGGACAAATTACATCCAGCTGTTCTTACTTTCACTTTTAAATTAAAAATACATTGTTTCTTCATTTCTTCCAATTTACTGCTATCTCTATGCCTTGGCCATATGCTGCTATCAGTGGAATAAGATAAACTAACTTGCAGATTTAAGGATTCCTGTAAGGATACACCTTTTATGTCTGAGGTTTCCTATTATTTCTGCTAAAAAAAAAAAAAAAAAAAAAAAAAAAGGTTCTTAAAATGTATGGCATTAAGTCTACTTAGTCATCATAAGTTTCAATCATTTAAAACAAACAAAAAAGCAGAGTTTTGACATATTATATTTTTAACATTTTCCTTTCATAGAAGACAGAGATCTGCATCTACAGTGATTTTGTTTTCTTGCAGCAATTTTTTCATCAGAAGATTTTATTTTTGATTGTCCTTAAGCTATTTATGAGTTTGATTTCAAGTGGACAAAAAGTTTTGGATGGAAGGAAATATTAGAGGATAGACTGACAGAGAAAGAAATTTGGATTTAATAGTTCAGAAATCACAGAACATTGGAGGTATAAATTCTCTTTCTCATTCTGGAAGGATTTGATCTACTATCTGAAGGAAAAATACCTTAATATTAAGTTCAGCTAGATGACAGATGGAGTCTTTATTCCTCCTATGGAAGTTGTTCTACTTTGTATAAAATACTTAAATAGTTGTTAATTAGACAATGAGAACTAGCTCTTAGACTGACTGTAAAACATTAATCTGACCTCTATTCTTTAGCCCAGTGATTGTTTTGTCAGGTACTCAGTCTATAATGATGATATCAGGAAAAACAGTGTTCAATCCTAGATGACAACCCAGCTTCACCACTTCAAAATCTCTGCTCAATATTAATCTTCAGAAGCTGGAAAATGATAGCACAAATCTTCCCAGACAGGTAGCACTGAAGTAAATAAAGATCAACAATATCACCATCTCCATTTTGCGAGTCTAAGAACTGTATTTCCCTTTACTCTTGCAAGTACATGAAACAAAATGCTGTGGACTAACAGTAAAATAGTATATAATTCAGAATGACTTTATTCATTCAAATAGGAAACTGAAAACATCTGAATTCAAATCAATAATTGTCAAAATTCCCACTGCTCTAATTTGAACCATCAAACAGTACAATCAGTTATTCACTGTGACTTACCTGAGATCTCATTTACTAGAAGAAAATCAACCACTTTAAAAGGTTTTGGTTAAAACAGAGGTAAACTACATGTTCTCTCTTTTCAGTTGCACCAAGTAGTTATGCGTATGTATACATGACATAGTTACTGAAGATCTACTCATATTTTTTAATGATTTGTTTGATTGCTTTTGGGAACAAATATTTCAGGGAAAAATGCTCAATTCAGGTGGTGCAAATAGAATCAGAACTGAAGTGGTTTGATCTATTAACAACATGCAATTAACCAGCAATCAGTGAACAGTACATTCAAGATGAGTGTAACAAGCTGCAATAATAGATCCTTAAATAAACATCTACAAATTTATAAACAACTTTCTGTAACTAGTTCCAATAATCCCTCCACCAACACAAACATGTCCACAAACTCTTCCAGTTACATATACATACACTCTCTCATAGGCAGTGTGTGACAGGGGCATGCCTTCTCTTCCCTTTTCCATATCCTCGTGGTGGAGACATGGATGCTCTAGGCTAATGAGTGCTCAGGACGGTCTCTACAATCCACTAATACAAGTGCCTGTGAGAAAGCACCCCAGGAGCCCACATACATGCATTTGGGGTGTGGGTCCCTCCTTGTTGCCCCCTATACTGTCATTATGGGGCAAACACCATCTCTGACAGTTCTGGGTGCTGTGTTCACACACATGGTCACACTTGCATATCCATCTCATCTTCTCTTGCATCCAGGCTATTTTATCAATAGGGGGTTGCACAAGCACCCCACAAATAAACTTTATTAAGGAGGACAAGGAATTCTTCCCTTACTACGTCTTCTCATTTCCAATCAGACATATGGTATGCCATCTACAGTGAAAATATTCACAAGTTGTGTCACTGCATCGTTTCGGTGTTCTCTCGAAGTCATTAGGCATAGACAGTCTTTGGACAGCTAGCTCTTTGGAGAAAGCTGGGGACTTCTAGGTAACCAAAATAAAATAATAAAAAAACATAATATAGTTCAGAAAGCACATTGGTGTTAACTTCTTAAGGAAAATGTGCATGTCATCTATGGTTAGAATGCATTCTCATTTGATAGGAAGTCTTCCATTTTTAATCAGTCATTGATGGAGGCTGAAATACGAATAATATTATTCCAGCAAAATCCTAAAGAATGAAAATATTTTCTGTGCATGAATAGGTTTTGATGAATTCAGATTTTAATCAGCTTCATTTTTATATAGCCAATCAGTTCAACTATTAGCTTATTTTAAAGACCTATCCTATTTTTCATGTAATTTCCTATGCTGCTGGTTAGAACTAGATCTAACTTTTTATATTTATTACCTTTGGAAAGAATTTCCTTTGAACCTTTAGCGATGTTTATCAGCCTGAAGGTAATGGTGTAAGAAACTGGATTTATACACAAAACGTTGACAAGAATTGCTTTCCGGAATCTATGGGAAACTAAAAGAATTTGTACTCAGTTTCTTGGTTTATCTGACATCATTCTGCAAACTATTCATTCTTTCTATCTTCTTTAATCTAAAAGTAATGGAATATTGCTGCTCAGGAAATACACTAATTTTAATTTTCAGTCAAGTTACATATAGAGTACAGCAACAATCTCCTTAAAACAACGGACCGTTTTCTTACGATCCTGAACAAAGGCAAGGTATCAACTCTAACATCATAAGAACTCTCCACAATTACCCATGACACAGATAGCACACGATGCACATGTGAGGAAGAGTTAGTATGGGTGTATATTTCTTCAGTTCATTAGTTCCTTTCCAGTATGTTGCAGAAGACCATGCTTTAGACAAATACTTCTTCTCCCTTAGAAGTACTCAGACCTGAAGATACATCTTTTCTTATTTAATATTCATACAAGATGATTTTTGGATAACACAGCAAGACTGGACACTCTGATAGTGTTTAAACTATGGATTAGATCTCCTTCAAACCAAATAGAAGTAAAATAGAAACCAGAGAAGATCAAAATATGACTCATACAGCAGTAGAACTTATAACAAGAGGAAACAACCTGGGGAAGAAAATTAAAAATGCCAATGACATAATTTTCTGCTTTTTTATAGCTACAATAGAAGTGGTGGCTTGGGAAGAATTCTGAGCTTATGAATTGTGTAGGTATGATAATGCCTGGAAGATGTAGTCAGTTTAAGCACAAGGAATTTACCTTATGCTGATAATTTGTTATTGAGACACTAGCAAATGATACAGAAGATGATGCTTGAGAAATATAATTATAAAACTGTACAGATATTTGATAGACCAAGAGTATAGATGAACCAACACAAAGTTGATAGAGACAATTTCACAATAGGGCAGACAATCTCATAAGAAACAATTTCACAGCAGGGCAGAGGCAGAAGATGAGGCATCTTTTGACGTTCCACTAAAAGGTAAGAAAAATAATACATGGAGGGAACAAAAAGGAAAAAAGAGTAACATAGAAGCAACAACCAGGATGATATGAGAACCCTAACATCAGTAGCAGCTGAGATGCCAGTAACTCTGACATTCGATTAGAAGTTCAATCAGAGGGGTGACTTCAGGTTGTTTAATTAATTAAATGTACCAGAGACTTTTCTCTGGCTTTCATGGCACATGACTCTGTCTAAATGGCTCCAAACTCCAAAACCTGAGAGGTTGTATTCAAATTGCAGTAGAGTCCTCCTTTCGTACGAGTTATGCAGAGGCACTGCCTGGAGCAGTACTAAGTGACATTGGCCAAACCAGTGCCAGTGGGCATGTTGATAGTTAAACAGCACACGCGATCTTCAGTCAATGTCTGAATCCATGCCTTGCCCCTGTTTTACTAGTTGAGGTATAGCCTTTGTTTCATAGGATTGTTGATACAGAAGACACTTAGAACAGATCTACTTTGGAACTAGAAGATAAATACTCAGAATAATAATTTGAATTTTTGTTCTTTGATGAAGATAAAATAAGTGAAGGAAGATGAAGATAAGCTCTTGTAAAAAATTACACAGATGGAAAATGTTTCAATTGTATGTAAAATTTATTAATATGAGGGGTTAAGTATGAACAGTGAATAGGAAAGACAGAACAACTATAGAATATATTTTTTGTTTGTTTTTGCAAATAAAAGTGAACAATTTAAGTAGATTATGCAAAGGAAGGAGCATCCAATTTCCCAGCTGGAACTAGGACATTTCCTTTATATTATATTGTCTTTTACCTTTTAAAATTTTCATTGACCAGTTCCAATACTATGTAAAATTTGTCCTTCCTTCATTCTTCCAAATCCCATGTATATTTGAAATCCTTACTCTTATCACCCTTGCACCATATTGAAATATGTTTAAATGTGATTTGACTTAAGCTTCAAATCTAACACTCAGCACTATGTTGTTGAGTGGTTACTGGCTCATTTGCTCAAAGATATATTTATTTGAAAAAATCACGTCTGTAGGGAAAGCAAACTTGAACTGTTTGACATTGGTCAATAGGCTCTAATTGTCTGGGTATGTTGGCAGTCATCCGCAGAATTAGTCACAATGTCCTGTTGACCCAGTTCGAATCTTGTGTTGAGATTATAAATACTGTATTATTTGGATTCAGCTTTAGTTTGGGGAATATCATTTCCAATTTATGCAAGTTTTAATTCTGTTTTCACAGCTGTTGCCTAGCTGTCTCCCTACTGCTTTTATCTTGAGGAATTTATCATGTTTCTTTCCCTTGTGACTCTTTTATTTGGTGGTTAGGAACAGGCTTACATTTCCATGTCAATACCCCATTCTATACCTCACAAAAAATTCTCTCACAATCCTCTCTTAAAACTCAGCATGCAGGTTACTGAGACATTTTAGGGGAACATCAATCCTGCTTCCAATGCAATAACAATGATATTATTTCCTATGTTCTTTAACCTGCAGGCTATTCGTTCTTTTTTTCTCTACCCTTTTAAACACCTTCTCAGTTAGTCGTAGTGTAATTCAGCTCCGACTTAATAACAGCAGCAACGACTGAACCACAGGAACTCCACCTGAACATGAGGAAAAACTTCTTTACTGTGAGAATGACAGAGCACTGGCACAGGTCGCCAGGAGAGGTTATCGAGTCTCCTTCTCTGGAAATATTCAAAACCTGCCTGGATGTGATCCTGTACAAGATATTCCAGGTAACCCTGCTTGAGCAGGGGGATTGGACTAGATGGTCTCCAGAGGTCCTCTCCAACCTCAACCATTCTGTGACTGATTTTCCATTAGGCAGCACGTGAAACAAGGATCCTGAAAATTCTGCAAAGATACCACCAATTCTTAGACATATTTAAATGAACTTTATCCTGATGTTGTTTTGGATCTCCAGCAACACAGAAATTATAATGATTTCCACACATTTCCAAATAGTGTGCACAGGAATTCAACAGGGTTACTCTGTAGAATTTTCCTTTGTAGAATTCATTGCACAGATTTAATCAAAACCACAGTTTTATTGTTTGATCAATTTTCACCAGATATGACTATTTCTAATTTACTTATCAAAATATCTTTTTTGTGTCTGCGAAAATCTTCATTTCAGCATCTTTGTAGGTTGTTTCATCAATGAATACTGGAACAACGACTGCTGCTATGATCTTCTCCTGTCTTATGATAGCTATCGGACTTGATAGGCGTGTAAATTATTAATTGAATAGATACTGGTTGTCATGCAGAACATATTAGCAGTATGAAGCATGCAAGTAACTTTGCCTGTGATATCATTTCAAGCACATATTATCAAACTAAAAAAAATTAAAGATTTGCACCTTTACATATATGTAAAGTTTTAGAATAGAATCAACAGTGGAATAATATTCTTGATAGTTATTTATATACACAGGGTCATTTTATTTTGAAAATGCTCACTGTCCATTCTTGTAACTAGCAACACACTGCAGATTCTGTAATATATAACTAATGGAACAGAACTGTGAATTGAAAACGTTATGGTGTAAGAATGTGAAGTATAAAAATTCATGATATGTTGCTGGCTCCACAAACCATCTAATTAATAGGAAAAAAATGTAATTTTGCTAAGTACAATGTGAATATTTGTAATTACCTGTATGTTAATAGGCTATGCTCAAATATATTCAGTGAAGGAATTTATGAATGCTCCAGATAAAATAGTGCAAAAAAGAAGTTCCAAATCCATTTATCTTATATAGAGATTACTCATGAATAATTATTCGCAAAGCTCTTCTTTCAGGTAAGACTAATGAACAATATGGCAAATATTTAAAATTAACACATAAATTTAGATTCTTACATTTTAATTTCAAATCAGCCTTGAGGATTCAGGTACCCCATCAATACAGGGTTTAGGTGCCTAATTCACAGAGACAATCTGAAAATCCCATTCATAGACCGATACCAAGGTGATTAAACAAATGGAACCAGCTAAAGAAGTTGTGTGATGAGCAGCAAAATTAACTAAGCCTCGTCTGCTGTGGACCTCTGTCCTTTATGCTTTACCTTTTTCTCTATGGTGTACCCCCTAGGTAACAGCCTGCCTAATGGTGAGTCCTTTGGACAGTCATTACACACCTGATAGTTTATGAGAAAGCAGCTGTCAGAAAAAGAGTATGTGATGGCTGAGTTCTACCACCCTTTCGCTCCAGATACACATTTTCATGAAACTTCAATCACTTTTTCAAATATCGCTGAAATTGTCCAGCAGGGCCAGACAAGGAACGGATAGAAAAACAGATGGAAGACATATGGATGGATCCCATAACCTTGTGAAAAATTCTGAGATTATTGAAGTTAGCAGAAGATGTAGGAAGAGCTGGGTATTTTTTTTTTTTTTTTTATGAATAGCTTTTATGAAAAACATACTTTGTGGTAGATTAAAACAAGTTTTGGTATTCATTATTATTTTAACAGAATTAACATGAATGATAGACTAAAAAAAAAATTTTACTTTTTTCTCAGTTCTCAATGAATATGAAATCTAGATCACTTGTTTAGTTGGCAAAATACAGGCCTTCAGACATGCACTTAAAAATACCATTCCCATTGCTGCAGTTCATGAATGCCCTATCTAGCTTAAAGCAGTGAAGCAATTAAAGTTCTGAGATATTAAATTTTATTATAAGTCGTGGTAATTCTAACCAATACACTGATGCAATGGCTCACTGTTTTCCAATTACTAACAAAACTCAAACCATTCTCTAATCAAATAGAAATCAGTCTAACTCAGAACTTCTCTCCAGTGCTGATTAACTAACTGATCTACGTGAAAGAGGCTCCAATAGATGAAGACTATTTTCAGTCTTTTTTTTAAGTTTACTATACTGTGCATAACCATACATATTGTACAATACAATATTGTACATAAACATACATAAACACCTTCATATTCTTTGAATCAAGATCATACTAAACATGCAATTAAATAGTTCTTGCTTAAGCAAATGCATGCTGTGACTTACAGATCAAACAAGACAATCATACAACTACAGAATGACAATAATTTTAGTTGGAAGGCATCTCTGGAAATCATTCAGTTTGACTTCAAAGTCAGATCAAGTTGCCTAACCTTCTATAGTCCAATTCTGAGTATTTCAAGGGATGAGATTTCACAGCTATTTTGGGCAATCTGTTCCCGTGCTTGCATAACAAGCTCATCATAATTTTTTTTTTTATTCATCCAGAGTTTCACAGAATCACAGAATTGGTAAGGTTGGAAGGGACCTCTGGAGATCATCTAGTCCAACCCTCAGCACAGCCCCATATGGGGACTGAACCCACGACCTTGGCATTAGCAGCACCACACTCTAACCAGCTGAGCTAAACCTACTTACACTGGATAGACTCAAAGTCTGTCTAAAATTATCTCAACTGTCCCCTCTTTTTTTAAGATTAAATACTTATTTTTTTTCTTACATTAATAGATCAACTATAGATATTGTTTAGCCTTTTGGTGGAACCTTTAAAACTTCAGTGGAATTAGCTGACAAGTAGCTCTAGCTACTTCTAGTCTTAAAGAATTTATTCACACTATTAAAGAAAGAGTTAATCTGCCCTGCTGTAATTTCTGCAATTTTTTTCTGAATCACTAATGATACGGAAGATCAAAATATGACTTTTGTATAAATACTTGACTTTTACAACTTTAGATCAGTCCACACTGTTTGGCTTCCAACTTCTAGAAATCATCAAGAGCTGGACAGTGATTGAGATTATGATCTAAATTTGAGATCAGGATAAGACTTAGGTCTTTTTCTTTCTTTCTTTTTCTTTTTTTTTTTTTTCTTTTTTTTAATCCTGGATCTATGATGGGCTATTTGTCACTTTTAGTGAGTAAAGTAGCTTTTTTACCTTTTTTCTTCATCTGAAGGACAAAATTATTTTGCTGCCTTACATTCAGATTGGAAAGCACAGCTGGTACCTGTAAGTGGTTACTTTCATATGGCACCTGTATGATTCTATTAAAAAAAAAAAAAAAAAAAAAAAAAAAAAAAAAAAAGTTAATCTGTTGTAATTGATAATAATGTAATTGATAGTAGAAAAAAATAATGCAGAAATGCAGAAGCGGTGAATACATTCATGATTTATTATTGCAATAATACATATGCTATTTCATTTAGGACAAATCAAAGTTAGAATGCTAAACTTTTACATATAGAAGAGATAGAAGTAGGCCCTGAGAAATGTTTGTCAGGTAGGAATAAAAAAGTTCTGATCTGTTGTCAGAATGGAGACAACTGGAAAACTTTTCTTTTCTGGCTATCAAGGTAGAGCAAATGAAGATAAATATAGTTAAATATTTACAAATATAGCTAAAGTTATGAAATTAATGACACTGAAAATTTATTTTGTTAAAATTAATGAGTTTTAGCAAAAATGAGGAATCAATAGGAAAAAGTAGAGAAAGCTCTGAAGTAGCAATGGCTGAAAAAAATCCTTGAAACGTGTCACCTGTATGGTGGAAGGAGTTGAAATGGATGCTTCAACGAAACATTTCAAGCTTTATAGTGTGTTTTTGCAAAGGCAGAATTACTCCTTGATTTCATATACAACATATAGCCCTATGAAGGAAAAACTAATGTCTATCATAGGAAAAATTTAAAAAGAAATTATCAAATATGTTCAGTATCTACAGGAGCACTTCTAATATAAACTCTTTATATATTTTTATCAGACTTGAAGTAGTGTTGTTAATACTCAACCACAAGTTTTAACTAAGGATGAAGTTGGGGCAGAACAGGAAGAAGAGATAATCTGAGGAAATGGAAGGATAGGAAAACAAAAATGTTTGAAGTTATTAATATGATTGGTGAGAAAACAAAATTGTGGGCTTTGAAGTGAATTTCTTGGTTGTCATTAAGATAACTGTTATTACAAACCTAGTGGATGGTAACTGATCCAAGAAACGAGCATTTCTAGCTCAGCTGCCAGTGTAGCACCCTTCCCTGTGTTGTAGGGCTTAACTTTCCAAATAATATCATCTCTTAACCCACTGCTGAGACCTATTAAGCCTACTCAGTAATTCACAGAATCACAAAATAGTTGGGGCTGAAAGGAACCTCTGGAGATCATCCTGTTCAACCTCCCTGCTAAGACAGGGTCACCTAGAGCATGTTGCACAGGAACATGTTCAGGCAGAACATGTTTTTTTAATCTCTCTGTGGATGGAGACTCTACCACCTCTGTGGACAGCCTGTTCCAACGAAATGTTCTCTTGCGTTCAAGTGGAGTTTTTTGTGTTTTGGTTTGTACCCATCGCCACTCATCCTGTTGCTGGCCTGTCCTCTTTTAGCCGTGCGTAATGTATTTCATAGAATCGATAAGGTTGGAAGGGACCTCTGGAGATCATCCAGTCCAACCCACAAACAAGTGGCCCATATGGGGATTGAACCCACTACCCTGGCATTATTAGCACGACGCTCTAACCAACCAGGCTAAACCTACCCCTTATATACATCGATAACCGAGCCCAGCGCTAGACTCAGTACTGCCTGTGGCCTTACCAGTGCTAAGTAGAGAAAAGGGGCTCTCTCACTAACACTGGCTAAATGGTGCTTGACTCTCTCTCATCAAGGCTCAGCTGGAACAAAGGCTCCAACACTTTCCAATCATTGGCATCTGCTAGGCTTGCTAGAGCTTCTCAGAAAAAGTTAAGGCCTCTTGTGGCTATCCTTGCCTAGCTATCACTAGTTGTTGATAGCAGGAATCCTTGAGTTCCTCAGAGGGTTCCTGGAAATTCCCTGTCAACATGATACAAAGCCCCCGGAATAATCAAGATCTTGAAGCAGAGCCCTGAACTGCTGCATCTGTTCGCTGTCTCTGTTAGCTGTGTTCATTCATTCATCCATATAAAGTCCATCTCCCTTTATTGACACATGTAACATAGCCAATACACCATTCTTTGAACATGGATTTCTTTGTCATAAGACTTATACAATTCATAAAATCGTACAATCATAGAAAAAAAATAGGTATCCTTAAAGGTCATCTATTCCAACCTCCTGCTCAAAGCAAGGCTAACTTCAAAGTTAGATGCATTCAGACATTACAGATTATCAAGAAAATCAAAATCCTCAAAATGACATTTTTTTCCTTGAGAATTCTAGGCTAGTTTGTACACCAGTCTTTTCCAGAAATCCTTACATTACCTGCTGCTGCTTAGTCAATGAAAAAAAGCAAGCCTGTATCAGATTCTGTATAGGAAGATTTCTCTCTACTCAGTTCTGTGAGCAGTTTATTCAGTCTTTAGGACACCTTAGTGATGAATCAGGAAATTTCCTGCTCAGCACTCAGTTCCAAGTTGGAGAAAAACTTTCATCATAAACAATATTTTGTGTAGATGTTTCTTTTTTTGGAAGAGCTTCAGAGAGAGAAATTCACATGTTATCCCTGCAGAATATTACCAGTGCTATGATAGCTGGTCCAAGTTCTGCCCTTGAAATCTCTCAGTGTGTTAGGTCACATTCTTCAAACTGGTGACAGTTTAATGGAAGATCAAGTAATGCAGAGGCATTATACCAATCCATCAGTTATTTTCTCAAGCCACTGATGGTAAATTAAAGTCTTCTAATAGTTGATAAAGTTTCTAATAGCTGAAAGTAAGACCAATGCTAGAAATAGATAACTGCTAAGAGCGTTATTGGATCATGAAACTGATTTATTTGAGGATGATGATAACATATTCATTTGTAAAAGATTCTGATAGTGTTTATTCTTTCTAACATCACCTCAGCTCCTCCCTTAAACAATGTCTAAAAATACCTTTTTTCAGAATTATCTTGAATGTGTCTAACTTAGACCCTTTGACCTCCCCCCCACACACACTTTTTTCCATTTTGTCCAAGTAGTATGGGAAAAAATTATAGTTCTTCCACTGATAAAAATTGTTTTGGCTTGCATTATTCAATATTTGAGAACACTGAGGTCCAGAATCAGGATAACGTATGGTAAACAGAGGTTAGGTTTTGTCTGACCTCATAAGAACATTCTTGTTTTTCCTTCTAGCACTTACCTTGAGTATATGCACAACTAGCCCATAACAGTTCTGAATATCAGATTATGAAGAATAATCATAATAATTATTATAATGCTTTGAAGTTTTTAATCTCAGTGATAGGGATAGGAGCATTTCCTATGTTGAATATTCATCTCCTGTTGTCCAAAGAGATTATCTTGAATGCAGTGGGCTCTCTGAGCTCTCAGAGTCTCTCTGACTCTCTCAGATAACATTGAGATAGATTCTATCAACCTAACTCATGCTGAAAAGTACCTTCTCAGCATGATTTAATTCAGTGTGATTCATTAAGCTAGTCTTCAACCTACTGTTACTTCTCTGATATGTTCACACCCTTTTATTCAAGATTGAGGCTTCCAAATCCCAGTTCCCAAACGTCCAATTTACCAGCATACAAAGTTGATATCACATTGCTCCCCAGCTCAGAATTTCTATTTAGCACCCTCTTACACTATGTCAAGGTTAGTGGCATAGTGTAAGAAATCCTTTCTCTAGGAAACCTTTTTAAGCCATTGTTGTAAATAGTACATTGTGCTATGCAAGAGGAAGATCTCCAGAGAAAAGATAAAACTTCTCTATTTAAACTTCTAACAAAGAGTGGGAGCAAACATTCTCAAAAAGAAATGTAATCATAAGGCATATCAGCACCAGCTGTAATGAACACCTGATACCTTTAAATCCTATAGAGTGAAAAGGGTTATTTACCTCCTCCTGTAACAATATGAAAATGAGTCTTTTTCTTGGGGCACTATCTAACTTTAATTTGCTTACACCTAGAGTATGCTAATTGACTGGACAGTAGTGCAAAGATATATCTTGTTCTCCCTTATTCTTCTCTAAATATACCGGTACCCATAGCTGGTTATTAAAGGATTATTTTAATTCTTTTTGGTGCGTGAACATTACAGTCTGTATTAAACTGATGCATTAGTGTACTGCTTGGGGTTCAGATAGTTATTTTCACTGCAAGAAAAATGCTAACATTTTTCTGTAGGCACTATATGATTCTTACTTCATTCACTGTCATAGTATTGACTAACGATCCAGTATTTTCTTCCTCCCTCTTATCTATTTGCCCTAGTTCTGTCACTGACCCTAAAAGACAATATAAAAAAGTAGGACTTGTTACTGGTAAATATATAGTGAAAAATTGATTTTTTTTTTTGGTTCTCTCTCACTCATTCAGCTTAAATGGAGTCACTTCAAATTCATGAAGTAGTGTGAGAAGGAGAATTTAAGACTATTCTTTTCTCCTTGAGCTTTGTAGTTAGCCTTGCTACTTTTTCAGTACTAGCTTAGAAAAAGAGAAATAAGTAAACTGAATAGCTAAAGAACTCCTGACCTTCTTAACTGTCTTCTAATTACTGATTGCATGCAAAACAAGAAAATTGCTATCATTTCTTCTGCTATGCAGTATAGTGTAAAAGAATTCCATTTTAAACTCTAGAGTGAGGAAGAAGCACCTCAGAAATTGTGTGTGACGATGATGGGACTCAGAGACAAGTATTTATGGCAATAATCACAGATCAGATGCTCTCTAAGGTGATATTTGGAGTTTCCTCCTCTACTAAGAGGAAAATGATACTAAATTCATTTACTTACCAATTATTTACTCATCACATGTCATTGCAAAGGGATTTGTAGGCAATCTCAAAGCTATGCAGCCTTTTGGAGATGAAGGAGAGGATCCTGACATGTGCAGAGTAAATAATGCCTTTGTTTGCAATCTTCTGCTGGTTCTTCATTTTTATGTTTGAATTGAATATGGCCTTTAACTTTTTCAAGTAGGTTTTTGTTAAAGGGAGATAGGTGAAGGAAGGGGATCAGAGTCGGAAAGGGGGGGGGAGAAACAGGAAAGAAGAAAAGAGTGGTAAATACATCAGCTTGAGTGAGACTGGGGAAATGACTCCAGATGAAATGGTGTGGCCTGGAACAAACAGCGAGGCCAAAGCTAAAACAAGCGTTCAGTCTGCAAATTGTACGTGGATAGAGTCTGAAGTTCCCTTAATCAGCTGTAAAGCAGCTGAACCGCATTTCTTGAGTTAACGTTTTTCCGTCTTAGAGTCTCTCTGATCAGAATGTATGGCAGGTTAAGGGAGAGGAAAAGTGAAGAACGGCTGAATAAAATATGTCTTTAAGAATTATTCTCAGTCCTCACTGAATGTATCCTGACAGGATCAAGGTCCTAAGAAAATTAGCTGAGACACTGTTGCTTGCTCTAAACACAAGCAGGATAAAAGCAGTCCACTTTCCTCTTATAGGCCAGAGAGATCTAGAAAGTGAGATCCTCTGAAATAGTCGCCTCAAACCCACCTTTCTTATCCCCTAACTGCTATGGCTAAGCTATTTGATAGGTAACTGACTGTATAGCCAACGTTCTGCTCAACTCAGCTAAAGATACATACTAGAGTAACTCTGAAAAGTATTTCTGTACTTTTGTTCATTGTTAAATCTCATTCCAAAATCCAAACTTCTCTTTCACCATCTCCCTCCAAAGAGTTTCCCAGTATCTACCTAGATATATGCATTACTTTCTGGTTATTCTTTGTCTTTGGTATGCCTGCGTACAACTTCAGTGAGAAAATGGGAATTTTTCTTCCCCAAATTTTTTCCCACCATCAACTATCTGCTCACACATCTCATGGAAGCCTATATCCCACAAGTAAGATGTTTTTGTAGGAATCAGAAAAAATAAGAATTTTTATCTTCCTAAGTAAAGAAAATTAGGCTTAGAACTCCCAGATTTGAAGAAAAATGGTTGGATCATCAGGGTGGCATGTAAAAAGGGTGACTCTATCAAGCCATTGAAGTAAAATAGGGAGGGATCTATGATCTTTTTTGCCTTTGGCAAAAAGAAGAAGGTCTTGGTCTCTCTCTTCAGGTGAAAGCCCCTGGTATTAACAAGTGCATAGCAGTAGCATCATGTTTTTAATCATTTCCCATTTAGTGACTTTACCTAAAGTCTAAAAATAGCTATCTCTTAATTCTCCCTTACTTTGTAAGATGGTGTACTCCCATTTTAACCGTTAAAGAGAAAATGAATAACAGCATGGAAGAATGTGTATGTCCTGAGCACAGAATTTGGAGCTAAGGATGTATGATAATAATCCTAGGTCTGATGCCCTCTAGAACCATTCTCCTTGGAGTTATCTCCTTTGACATAAAGAAAATTGAAGTAACAGACTGTCAGATGAGGACTAAGTCAGCCTTGGTCCCAATATCTTTAACTTACTTCAGGTAGGCTGCTGAACTTGTTGATTTTAAGCTCTCTGTGGTGGACCTTATTTTGCAGTGCCTTGAGCATAACATTGCCTATCTTCGGGGAACCTAACAGAAGCTAGTTTTCAGTCTTCCTCTGGTAACCTTGGAGAAGAAACCTTCTCTTCCCTCTTTCAACATGCCTCCCACCCAGCTCAGATGTATATGGCCACAGTCAAACACAAACATGCCCCTTGGGTCTTATATGCAGGACTAGAGAAAGCGTCTAGGCAAGGCAGGAAATCACCTCAGAAAGACAAAGGTGGTGGTTTTATTCTTATGACTGTAGTTTCTGCAGTTATAAAACAGAAGGAAGGAAGTGAAAAACATTTTACCAGTCTCATCCATGTCCTCAGCAGTTATGTGTACTTTGTTCACTTCATACACTAAGCTGATTTAATGAATAGATTTTATCTTTTTTTGATGAGCACCAACCAAATATACACATTTTTCAAGCATGAAAGAGGTACTCTAATCTTCTAATAGGATCTCTCCTATTAGAAACTTTAAACTTAGACAATTAACAAAAATGCTAGAAACTTCAAAGATGTCTTGCCATGCAGATCACACTGAAATCTGAATTTCAAGCCAACTGTGGAGAAAATTGTCAATGATTTAAGATCATATGTGTTTTGAGTCACAAATACATTCCTGTATTCTTGTATACATTCTTGTTTTTTCATCTAACTTTTAAGATTGTCCAAGCCCAAGAGTCATTTCTCTGCTTTTCTTCTAAGACATTCAGAATTTACAACTTGATCTTTTAAAAACACAGCATGATAGCTAGACCCTTGCCTCACCTCACAGCAGTACAGAAACAAATATAAAGCATTAATTAGAAAGTTATGCACATTTGAAGGGAGTACAGACTCCTCAAAACTGAACAGAATGCAAATCCCAGACACCTTTATCATTTAGATTATCCTTTAAAAAACAGGGTTTGCATAATGTGAACAAGACAATGAGAGTGAAGACACTGAATCAGTGAGCTGTCAATCAAAGAAATTATATTTCTGGAATTTAAATAACTTTGATCCATTTTCATTTGCTTTTAATTTTTCTTTTTTTTTTCCTATTATGGTACCTAGTAAGTTCTATATAGATATACATCTATGAATAATGGAGTGGTGTTATGTCTACAGCAGAGAGCTTCCCCAAAATGCATGTAAAAAGAGAATAGTAATAGAATTGTTTGTTTATGCATAAAGCTATACTAGAAAAATAGAAATAGTGTTTAAGAGATGGCACACATTTTGTTTTCCTTACATTTTACTTTCAATGTGTTAGTCACTTTGTTACCTCTATAATAGAATGAAAGCCGAAAATGAAAGAGAAAGACAATTTTTTTTATTTAAGACTAAATTAAACTCTCTTCTCAAGTAACGATTTTTATCATAAGCTGTGATAACTCTCTTACTGCAGTGACAAGTTTCTCACCTTCTTTTCTCACAAGTTAGCTTGAATAATCCCCTCCTTTCAAACCATTTCTAGCATACCGCTCTTTAGCCACTTCAAGCCTGATCATTTACTTATACTTGGCCTTTAATAGAGACAGCATCACTTTACAGATTGTAAATAGAATTTGCAGAAGAATCAAATTCTTCAGACATACTAGACCTATTAGATTTCTTTTTTCTTTTTTTTTTTTTTTCCTGTAACCAGTATCCAAGTTGGATGCTTTTCTGCTATTTATATGTAAATTTCATTCTGTGATTCTAAATAACACAACAATCCATAGTGCAAAGATGAAAATGAGGTTAATTTTATTTAGAAATGTACCAATGCAGTTTGTAGCTGGCAAATTTAAAATTTTAAAGTATTTAACTCAGGAACGGCCAAGTACATTTCCTTACTAAAGAACTTTGTCTTTTTTTTTTCCATTGTATTGCATAGTTTATCTGACTTCCGACTCCTTTAAAATTTCTGTCTCCTTAAGGTTTAGTACAGATCTTATATCTAGGCTTATATATAGGCCTATATATGTATAGGCCTTTATATATAGGCTACAGAAATGTTTCAATTTAAAAAACCGTTCTAGAAATGTTAAATAATCATTCTTTGTTCATGAGAGCTTATTGATAAAAGATAGCTAATGTGAAAACGATGAAGTAGAGAGAGGAAGGTAATTTACAAAGCAAACTAGCAATGATTTAAGAAACAAAAGATGGGTATGTGTATCACAATTCAGTGATATACCCAAGGTAGTTCTAAATGAGCTCTAAATGAGATGCCAAGAGCAGTACAGACCAGGATAAATTTATTCTGCTGACAGTAGCTAACATAGTCCATTGCAGATATGGCCAAAAATGAGAGAGAAAAGATTCTGCAAAATAGCTGTACAGTTTCTCACTTTAAATGCTCAGAAGTTTAAAATTACTCAAAATATATATTTTCTTTCATTTAAAATGTGATTTACTAGTGAGATTTCAATGTATCTGTTCAGTACAATGCAAGTGGTATTTTGTTTCTTAGTTTCAGTGAGAAAGAGGAACAATAATCTCACAGTGAAAAGACAGTGAAGAATATGGCATATACAAATATGTCATTCAGAAATAATTTGCCTAATTTGCTTATATTTCTCTTTTGTCCTCTCCCTTCAAAAATCCTCCCAAATGAAAATATTCAATCCAATAGGAGTTTGAAAATACAGTGGGAAAAAGGAGAGATAGAAAAGAAGTTGGGGATTCCATTTATAATGCATTTAATCTATCTAATAAGAAGAATACTTAAACTTTAGGAAGATATATTTAGACTTTTATATAATGAATGTATCTTAGAAAGGCTATATTTACTGTAAGTATAATGTAAAATAATTTTATATTGGAGTAATAAGAGGCTTGATTCTATTGTGGACTTATCACAGAATCAGAGCCAAATACCTACCTTCCCTGCATAATCTCCTTTTCCTTCATAATTTTTTTATTACAGTGTTTGCTCTTTGATTAGAATCCAGGGCATTCTTTAACATATAACAAATTGTTTAATTTTGGATACAGTATCAATTCTAGTTGCATTTCATCTGTTACCCTTCTAAAAATATGGTTGTGTGATACCTAGCCTATGCATATTGTTTTGTTAAAAAAAAAAAAAGGACAGCTATGTTCAGAGGACACAAATCCCTGCAGGCAGTAACTTTATATTGCGCTGTGCTTACCATACTAACAGAGTCCCTCTCAAAATAATTCCTTTCCTCCTCCTTCCTTTCTCAGCCTTTCCTCATTTTACATTTCCTTCCTCCTTAGAATAGTATTGTTGTTGTTGTTGTTTTATAGCTGTATTTTCAAGCAAATGTGAGAAGTAATACAGCTCAACAACAACAACACTATTCTAAGAAGCAAGGAAATGCAAAATGAGAAAGGGCTGGGAAAGGAAGAGGAGGAGGAAAGGAATTATTTTGAGAGGGACTCTGTTAGTATTTTTCTTTCATGAGTGGTTCAAAAAAACTTGTTTATGCATAGTGCTTTTGAAAGGAAGACACTCATATTTGAAGAAGCTGGAATTTCTCCTCTCACTTTGCCATCTATAAATTAGTTTGATATTGTACCTTGTTCTATACAATATATATAAAAGTACATTTTTTAAATGTTTTTTTTCATCACTTTATGAAAAGCCTGCAGTGCTTAACCCAAAAATTCCAAACTGTGCAGCTAAAATGGGTATTCTCAAAACTAACTTTATTCCAGGGAGATTAAGTTTCTTGAACTTTCTGGAGTGAGATCTGTGATTCAGACCAGAAGCCTACCTTTACATATTGTGAATTACTAAGGAGCTTCAGGAGATTCAAAGTTATCCTTAAGCAGCCAGGAGGCCCAGTAGATCACATGTGTACACAAAGATTTACACATGAACATCAAATGAGGTGGGACCTCTAGTCTGCATATAGTAAGGACTTTTAATACACGCAATCTAGAAACTTTGGTTTGATATATGCTGGTGTTACCCTGGAACCTAGCTACAACGGTTTGATCTCCACAAGCTTTCTTCCTAAACTCTGTGGTTTGGCACCATTTGGGTATAGCAAGATCACATGTAACAAGCAGATTTCCCATGTGGAACCCTTAAAATGTGTTTCTCCACTTAATGTTAACCAATAAAAATGACCAATGAGAAGACAACAACCACTTACATGTGAACAAGACACAGGAGTGAAGAAAAGAGGAAGAAAATCCAGCTGAGATGAGCCTGAACTACTGCAAAATCTTACCTCAACGATGGCTCCTGGACTGTCTGGAAATATACTGAGATTCTGCCTGACCACACAGCTTGGCAGGAGACAGAGGTATTGGACTGCAGGCACAATGAGATCTGACCATCAGAAAAGCACAAGTGTGGATAACGTATATTTCTCTTGTACTAAGGGTGTCATCTGTTCAGACTAGTCCTTCTTGCAAAACTGAGTGCAAACAGATCCACTGCACTTGAGCATCTGATTCTCTGGGCCTCTACCAGACTGATTCCTAAACCCTACCTATGAGCCCACATTTTGAAAGAGCACTGGTGAGATTAACACCTCCAAGCTAGCGTTAGTCTACATCATTGGTTCCACAAGCTGCTTGTCTGTACTGTGAATACCTTGCGTGGATTACTTAATTATTGTATTAAGATCTTCAGCTCATTCAGAGATGTCAAATTTATTTTACTCTACTCCTACGAACAGGATTTGACACACTATAATTATGTAGCTAGAGTAGTAATGTCAGTTAATAGACATATTCTTTGTTAGATCAAATACAAAAAAATCTACTTTTAAATCTAATATTCTTTCTTGAGAAAACATAAAAAGTACATTTTTTTAAAAAAAAAGTATATATATTGATTGGGGGACTTCAGTTACAGTGTCTGTAACTCTCAGATTGGGACCCAGCAAAGCCACTATGCTGAGCAAGTTACATATAGCAAATCAACAGGAAACCCTAAGGAGAGCTGGGGAGTTAGTCAGATGAGGAAGTGCTTCTGTTCGTTTCAGATCCAGAAGCTGGAACGGCTGAGACAGATGCTTTCAGAAGCCTAAGCCTTTTCTTTTAAAACAAACCTATGATATGATGTCATCTATTACCATCAAACTCATGTCACTTCTCACTTGAAAAATGCTCTAATAAATTAGAGGCTATTTTTGTTCAACAACCTTCCTTATCTGCCAGATGAAGATACACAACTATACAAAATAGAATCCAAGATCCATCAGAAACATGACTCTATGAGTGCCCCTTGGGTGTGGACACTCATTAGGGAAATAGGTAATTATTGATTTCTTGTCAGCGTCTGTTCATCTTTTTTTCCCCAGAAGACTGGTTACTAAAAGGTATAAAAGAGACTCTTGAAGCAAAGATGGAATTTATGAACATTATAAATGCTAAATTATAGCACAATGTCTTTTCTAGTGCTTCTCTTCTCTCCCCATACCAGTTTCTTCTTTCACCTCTATATTTTCATGATTCATATAATGCTTCCTGCATAGTAGCTGAAGAAGGAGGAGGAATGCTTCCCCTTGCCACTCTCAGCTCACAGTATAACCTTCAGCAATATGTGATTTTAACCCTTTCACCTGAGAAGACTGTTGAACTGTGTTTATAAATGCTATGAATATTGAACAGGGTTTTAGTTCATTGAGAACCCTACTGTCAAAATCCAATTTTTCTCAAAAAATGCATATTAAATCTCTTTAGGAGACCTTTGGTACTTGGCCTTTCTTATATATATATGATAGTTGCCGAGCTGTAGAGACAGCAACTGTTTGGGGGCACCTGAATGAGAAAGTCACACTAGATACTGAGGAAGTTTCAGTCAAAGGAGAGATAGCTATAAGGTTTAAACACCTCCAGGATCACACTTTTTATTATTAATATTGTCATTTTGAAGCTCAGCCTGTAAAATTTGCCTATATCCTTCATTTAATATGGTCTTCCTGTCCTTGGGATACACAGAGCTAACATTTTACAATTCACTGCAGTTGAGGGGGGAAAGAAAAGAAAAGAAAAGAAAAGAAAAGAAAAGAAAAGAAAAGAAAAGAAAAGAAAAGAAAAGAAAAGAAAAGAAAAGAAAAGAAAAGAAAAGAAAAGAAAAGAAAAGAAAAGAAAAGATTAAGCCTTTGAGGTAGATATGAAAACAAAATAAAAATATAATCTACTTTTTCAGGGCAAAGCAATACACATTATTTTTCCCCTAAATTAGTAGCAGGTTATTTTGTTTGCCTAAATTGTTCAGTCATTCTTTAGAACAATCCAGAATTTAGCATGTTTCTTCTGCCTAAAATAAGCAGTCAATTTTAATTAACTCAATGTGTAGGAGTCTTTGGCATTTGTGGAAACTGGGCACACAGCCAATCCCCAAAGCACCTCTGATCAATTTGCCTGGAAACAAATAAAGAAAAGGAAGATGTTTTCTTAGAGAGCTTAGAATGATAGTCTGAAATCTCAACAGCTGGAAATAAAATTAATTACACAGTCCTGCCTTTTTTGCTCATCAGTGTAGTACCATTAACATTCCTGGAACCGTTCACATGAATAAGTAGAGGTGTGTGTGTGGGGGGGGGGGCTGTACTTCCAGAGATACTTTTCCCTAGATAAAAATGTTGGTGTACCAGTTCAGCATTCATGCTTTTGCTGAAGTTTAGTAGATTTAGAGTGCATAGTAATACTACTAATAAAAAAAAATAATGAAATCAATAATAACAGACCTGAGTTATTTAAGTTCATGCATGTCTTTATGTGTGTGTTCAAACATAGAGCATCTTAAAGGCTTTAGTGGAATAATGTTTGAGTTGAGAGGAAAAAAAAATTGCCAGGGATTTTATTTTTTACATTTTGGACTAGCTCCATGGAACATCATTAAGGTGGTAGGAGATGTGCATTAAATTTTCAAAGAAACAGCATCTTTTTTCTTGAATCTAAAATATAGAATCCTCAGTATGTGCAACCTTCCTTCCACTTCTGTTATAAAGCAGCATGTGTATGAATCATAAACCAGCATGTGTGTGAATATAGGTAATTTATTTTACAATTGACTAAACACAGAAATAACAAGGTAACCTTTTAAGATTTTCAGCAAGAGTTTCTCCCAAAAAAATATTCACATTTACCCCATTGCAGCATATCCTAGCCTAAGCAAATGGAAGTTTGTTTCTTATCTTCAAAAAATAGAAAAGAAAACAGATGACAGCATGCTTTGTATAAAGCATTTCTTGCATTATTCAAACCTATTTTTACAGTATTGTAATTTTAAATAAAGATAAACATTTTTCTTTATTACTATTAACTGCAAATGTTTACTGGAATTTTTTGAGTATTAAAAGCTGTTAAAAAGAACAACAACAACAGTATTAAAGCTGATTTGAATGAGCTGAATTTTCACCATTAATTTTAATGGTAGGAGTGTCAGATTCTTCCCCCTTGGTATTTAAAAACACTTATCTTAATTTTGCAAAATTACCTTTGAGAAAGAAGGGTTTCATCAGTTACAAATGGAGTAGTTGCGTAATATTAAGCTCTAAAGTGAACACAGCAAACACAGACTCTCAAGTCCAATAACATTAGTGGGCTCCTTCTGGCCAGAGGGTTCATTCTTTAAGAACTCACAGTAGAGCTGGAAAGAGCTGTGACTCCTATTCTTAGCTGAAAAATTTCACAGAAGCTTCAAATTCCAAAGTCTGGCTTTTCTGTCAATGTTTGCAAGCAGGGAAGAAATCTTCCATAGGCTGCTCTAACATCTTCTCTTTGAAAGGAAGCTAGACTTAGATTTGAGAAGCGATATAAACTTTCTGGTCTAAGCCCAGAAAAATGGAAGGAAAAACTAGCCTCTCTTGTGGTCCTTGTGTCTTTCAACCTTTATAACCCCTAACTGTATTTTTTTTACTTCATATTTCTCTAACCCTGTTACCAGAGCACTTTTACTGTTGAATCTGAAACGCAGAAGCCTAAGAACATTTTTGCAACTTTGGTTAGAAAGGTATTACACATTTTGTAGTGATTAAATAAATATATACTCTAAATTTAAGTCATGGACCTCTATCTTTCTGTGCAAGAGATGTAGCACACTGTTGTGTGCTATGAAACAGAAAAAAAAAATTTATTCTTAGGTTTTGTAAAGGTCCATGGACTTTCTGGAAATGAGCTGTGATGCAGTTTCCAATTCCTACAGATGACAATGTAAAATACACAATAGCACCCATGCCGTGAGAAAGACCTTCTGTTCTAAAAGAGTCAGGGTCTAGTGATTTCTCTTTCAAGGTCCAGGGTGAACAACTGCCATGGATTTACGTAAGATTCCAATTGAAGGCAACAAGATAATTTTTATTACTGAAAACTACTTATTGCATTTACTATTTAGTCAGTATTCTTCTGATAGTACCTGCCCAGCCAAAAATTGGGTGTATCTGATGAGAAAAGTCAATGCTTGTTCTGTTTTACAACCTTTGCCCCTATCACTGCTGTATAAACCATATTAGAAAAGCTGTCCTGTTGTATCTCCTATTACTTTGGCTAACTTCAAAGTGGAAGGATACATTCTGTTTTGAAGGGCATAACAGTACTTGTAGCAGCCTTCTGAGTGATGGATTGTATTGGTAAGGTCACAGAGGACTTCTAACACGTCAGCATGGCTCTTTCTGGCATATACCTCACACACATCTTACTCAGAGTGAATGCAGGAATGTCTGCCTCTGTCCGTGTCTGTTTCTCAGGATATCTTGTCTTCTTTCTACATTGTCAGAAACTGTGAGCTCTCCAGAGCAGAGATTCTCTTGCAACGTGCATGTTCTCATATGCCTGTAAAGAGCTTTATAACAGGACATCCAACATGATTCACTTACAAAGAAGCAGGGGCTAAATGTTCCCTAGCGTAAATTGATGTCTCAAAACCAGCTGAAAGAGTCTGCACAACATAACTTGAATTACACTGTAACTGAGTTTCACTTCCCTTTTCCCATTGCTTTTCACATGTTCCTAAGCTGTATTTCTTACTTTGCATAAAAATATAGATGATAGACAGGTTCGGAGAGTAATAGGTGCATATCATGGTCCTCTTCAGATTCAAGAATCATGAAGTTCTCTTAGGTACAAAGCAAAAGACAAAGCAAAACAAATGACCCAGCTGTGGCATTTTATCAATCTTCTGGGCGTACCTATCAATCTTTTAGGTGTTTGTCTTTATACATATAGTGATTCTGTCTTTTCTTAGCTACTTTAAGATATTAGCAGTTTAGAGACAGGTGTTGCAGAATTCAGTCAGCTGCAACTGTTCTTTGTGTATCCCTCACATATATTTATATCATCTACTGTTGTCAAATCTTTTACTGCCCAGCTTATTTGCTGCCCTTGGTAACCTCCAGGTTACTACTGAGGGTAAAGCCACTGTTAATACCTGCTTCTTAAGTACCTCTTATGGGACCGAAGGGCAACAGTATAACAGGAAAGCAAATAATTTTCCAAAAGCAAACGACAAATGCCCCATATCCTGGGACATGATCATGAGAGTCTACTTTTATTGAGTTTGCCAATGGGTTTTATAGCTTTTAGGTGCTGATATTATAATATCAGAATAAAATTATATGATATGGTTAAAATTGATGCTGTAGAAGCTTCAGCAGTCTCTGCTAAGCTCTGCAAGGTTTTAGAGTGGATTCCACAGAATCTAGTTTTGTTGTATTTAACTCCACTACATTCTATTTAACTGTTCAAAAACACATATCCTTAGACCTTTTCTCTGACAGCTTTGTTGAATTTAAACCTCACAGAACTCTCCTCACATCAAAATGAGTCTCCTTCAAACAGAAACCGAAAACCAGGGACATACTTTCCATGAAATGTAACAGAAATGGCCACAAAAGTGACAAGTCTAGGAATGAGGTAATTGTGGTAACAAATATAGGACATTAATTTTAATAATTCATTTGAAAAATGTTTTACTTCACATCTGTAGGTGCCAGTGAGCAAAGTAACCATAACTTATAAATTATTGAATCTCACACTTCCATGGCCAAGTAAGCAATCATACAAAAACGTTCTTGTATGACTCCTAAAGGTTATCATGGACAGTGACTCTTTACATATGTAATAATGTTGATAGACAAATTTCTTAGCAAGATTGAAGCAGGAAAGGAAGTTCTGCATTTTTAACCATTAGTATTGAAGAGAAAATGAGTCCTGAATCTCACTCATGAGTAGTCAGGGAAACATCATTCTTTATTCTACTGACTGATTTAACTCAGCCATACAATACAGGTTCAAATAAATTACTGAAGCCTGACATGCTTAGATGCCAAAGTAGCTGCTCTATTTCTTTCTATCAATGAAGTTTTAGCTTCATTTTAAAATAAACAAATCAAAAAAAATAAAAAACGATCTTTTGTCATCTATTTTTTATCACAAAGATAAGAAAGTTTTCTTTGAAAACTTGCAAATAGAAATATGGAGAGTGGGGAGAAGTGGACTTTTTCACACCAGTCAAGTTCGTTTATTTTATTAAGCCAGTTTATCTTCCTTGATTTCCTATATAAACCTGGGAAAGATCACATTTTATAGCAGAATTATTTCATGTGACCCAAATCATTTCTACCTATAAATTTATCTCCCAGATTAGTAACGTACAGATGCTCAGGAGAGCAACCAACCTAAAGTAACTAAAGTTCATGGTGTGCCACCTGCACACCGGCCACCTACAGAGACCAAACACACAACTCTGTACCTAACAGAGTAGATACCTATCTACTTCTACTCTCGCACATCAGTATGTTATTTCAATGCCAAAGCAAGCAGATCATTATGGAGTTCTGTTCAGGAACATTAATTATCAAGACTACATCTGATGATGATAAAGATGATAAGGATCATTTGCTTGCTATAGATTATGATCAATCAGAAATAATCACTGTGAGGAATCTGAGCTTTCCTTGTATTATTTTCTATAGTCAGTGTGGAAAAGGTGCATGGAGATGAGATCAGAAAGTAATAATAGTATAGATTAGTATATAGTATTTCAGACCATATCTGAGATACTATTTAAAACCAGTATTTTTCTGTATCCTCTTTAAGCACTAAAACTATAGATTCTAAGTAGTTTTAATTATTTTGTTCACCAGTCTTTCCTAGAATCTTTTCTAATTACGTTTATTAGAAAAACTTTCAGAATTTACAAACTGATTAAAACAGACTTTTTTTTCCTGATTAATCTCTTCCTCAACTCTCCAAGATTTCAAAGACATACAAAAAAATGTAGCAAGTATTCCTTATTACAGTGCATACAAGATTATCCTTTGTATATATCTGTTATCAGAAGGCAAGCTGGCGAATTTCCAAATACTTTACATATCATTACTTCTCTTTAAAGGTTAAATAATTGTGCAATTTTTCAACTGTTCATGGAGAAGCTAGCCAATCAATATTCCATCAGTTAAATAAGCATGTTAAAAGTAAATTCTATTAAAAATATGAGAAAAAATGAAAGCAATTGTTTAAGCACTAGTACCAAGATCTGAATTTCTTATAATATGAACTAGAATGGTTCATATTATAAACTAGAATGGCAGAAGAATAGTTTATTTATAAATAAAGATTAGCAAAAAGAATTACATCATTCCAGAATGGTTCCTCTTGATCATTTTCTGGCCAAAATTGTACTTATTTTATTACTTCATTCTCTTTTTATTTCAAAACACAGGGTTCATGTTGAGTTCTGTCATTCTTTGTTTATCTCAAGCTCATTAAAGAGTTGAATCTTCAGAATCTTCCTTCAGAATTCCAGTTCCAGTTGAACTTTCCTTCAGAATTAAGAGACTCTGGTGTTGCTTCCTGTTGCCATAATCTTTCACCAAAAATAATAATAAATATAAAATAAAATAAAATAAAATAAATAAATATAGATTAATGTTTTCACCAGTAGGTAAGAAGTCTATTCTCAAGGTAGGCTAGAATGAAATTGGGCCAGGAAGCAATCCTTGCTGATGGTATTTCCAGATATTAATGTGTAGGTGTCATGTTTCCTCCACTTAATGTTTGAATACACAAGTACAGGATGATTGCAGATTGTAAAAGTATAACATCTTCCCCTCTTAGTGAAGACATTCAACTTGAGAGACATGAATTCAGCCCATTTAATGTCTTGATGATACAGATAATATCTAATGAATAATCTAATCTTTTTATTGTAATAAAGGAGAATTATGTACACACATCCATAACTCAGTCCCCCTACCCACCAAAAGCTCTCTTTTTATAATTATCCCTCTCTCATTGAATGTACTTTATAACTGGAAAAAAACATATATCCTGGCTCATCTTAATTAAAGAATGACTAAGAAATATTCCCAAAACTCCAGACTTAAAACATTCAATTACCTTCTTACCTATTTTAAATGATTATTTTCTCCTGATAAATCACTAACTTCTGTTAAGAGTCATATCTGTAGACATTAATCCTGTAGATCCTTTTCCAGTTCCCACTGAAATTTGCCAGTGAAGTTTCATGCCCTCATTAGCTTATTTATTTATTTATTTATTTTTCTGTCATCAAACACACTTTTTCCATTAGGTATTTTTTTGATCTAGTTTTATGAGACTTCTTAAAATTGTCTAAAAATTTGCCTGTAATTCTACTTATCTTAAATGTTATAGTCTTTCCTTAGAGAACTGGTCTTTCTCAGGACCAAAATGGATAATGGCATTAAATAAACTAAGAGACCAAGAATTTGTTATATTTCCTTGCTTTGATCACAAACGCTTTAATAAGACAGTCCACTAAAGTCCTAAAGAAAATTTCTTGTTCAAAGTGAAGAAAAAAGAAAAAAAAAAAAAAAAGGAGAGAGAGATGAAAAGATGATAGAAATCTTAGGGTCAAAACCTTCAACTTGGTGAATTTAAACTATTCTACCTAAAATAATTTTAGTAGCTAACAAAGGCAAATTCTAACCTCCTTCTCATATTAAGAGTCTGTACATCCTCTTTACCACTCTCTACATTTTCTGTTTACTAAGCCTTTTTCATTCTTACTTCTTTTCATTCACATATCAAATCCTGATCTTGTCTTAATGCACTGAAGTCAATGATAAGCTTCTTAAGAATAATGACTACTTGAACCAGCACACAGTAATCTAAAACATGTAAGCAAATTTGTCAAGCATGACCTGTTACTTTTTATACATGATGAGCATCTATTTCATTATGCATCTTTAAATGATTTGTAATTCTGCTTCTTATCAATGTTTTCCGTTACAGTTCTTAAAAGCCAGCTAGAAAGAATATTCTAGCGCTTGCCTAAATTTCTGCAGAATTCTGAAAAAGAAATGTCTTTCAGTATCGCTTATTCAGTTTCATTATTTCTAACATTCTAATGTTCTCATTCCGAAAAGGTAAAAGAGATTCCATACCCTCCTTTCAGATACTTGTACATATTATATCATATACAGTATAAATATGAAGGTAGTTAAAAATAGTTATAAGCTAACAGGACTCCACTTGTACTCTTTGGACAGTATGACTGAACTTGGTAATTCTGACATACTGCAGATGTATGTGACAACACAGCATAGACATATTTCTGCCCAAGAAAAGTAAAAAATTATTCCATTATGAAAAGCTGCCTTTCTATAGAAGATCAATAAAATCCACAGAACCTAAATATTAGCTAAGCTTTCCCAAAAATATAGAGCTTCCTACAAATTCCCTCATTCTGATTCTCTGGTTATCTTTGCCATAAAGAGTTTTACAGCCCAAGATATTCCTCCTGTTTTTGATTTAGTGAGTAAACAGGACTAGATTTGTACAGCTATGTATACCTAAAATAGAAGACATGTATATGACTCAGTAGAAATTATCTTCTAAAATTAGAAACAAAATCTAAAAAATTCTTCATATTCTCCTTCTAAAATTGAAATAAAATTGGAAGTATATCAAATTAAACTATGTAAAAATTCTTACTTTGGTGCAGAAGTAAAAGAAACACAACTTTGAGAAGTTCTGAGATTCCAGTAATAAAAATGAATCCACAATATCATATATAGTTTCTATAGAATAAGATTTCTAAAAGATCGATTTTAAATCATTAGCTTTATCAATATACATTTAGTCATTTTAGTCAGTATTATTACATTTTAAGTCCCAATCTCTCTGCATATACCTGATTTTATATCTTCATATTTGTTTGCATTCAAGAGTGGACTGCTCAGTTTTGTTTCTGACTGCTGGCATGTTCTGTGCATTACTGAATATCTTGGAAAATCAGCACATGTGTGCTTGAATGCTTAAGAGCAGCCTTCAATGCAAACAGCAACTGATGATGCAGCTCAGAAAGAAGAGCTAAGTTCATTAGCATATACAAGTTCATACCAGATAAGCACATGTTGCATTTATGTATCTGATATTCATAGATACATTTGCAAGCCCAATTTTGCTGTGAAGTAAACAGTTTAATTTAATAACCCATCTGTAATCACAGAAGTTCCTCTTTCAATTTAATAATACGTGGATACTTGTAGCAGGCTACTCATTAAAAATACAAGTGTGTTACCATGTTCCTGTTGGGCTACACACTTCGGTACAGTTGAGTATTATGGACCAGTGAACATAGAAAAAATATTCTGCCTGACCTTTCCACTAACTCATCTTCAATTGCTTTCATCCAACTGCATCAATTCAAATGGTCCTCCATATGTTTTAAAAAGACTGTCAACTTCAAATCGCAGAAACAAAGGTGAGCTGATTTTTAACTGAATTTATTTGGAAAATTTTAGCCTAAAGGGATGGATATAATTCACATAGTGAATATTGTTAGGTCATGATATGCATAAATTAGGTATCTAAGACAAATATATGAAGAGGGAAGAGTTTTTCTGGCATCCTTATCAGTTCTTTTCTAGATAATGCAGAAACACAGGAAAGCAGATTTTCCACACCGTCAAAACAGGCAGGCGTTATTTCACGGTATGTGACAGGTCCCACTCCAGCTGGAAGCTGAATATCTGTGAAGGAATGGTGAGACAAAGAGCCTGGCTGACTGGCAAGGTTTGAGGCCAAGTGAAAGACACACTTGTTGGAGGCATTGCTATCAATAAGTAAGCAGGAACTTTTGGCATAAACTTATCACCTAACATGGAAACCCTGACACACGGCAGAAAAGAGGAAAAGATGATCTTTACGGCATAGTCTGCTGTTGAAGACAATGTAGTACAATACATGCTGACAACAACTTCAGCTAACATATTGTGTTACAACTGAGTAGTTTCTTGTTGCCATATGGGTTACAAAGAGGGGCCTTATCCTTCCACAAAGGACTGCCAAGGAGAGCAGGAAACCCACGCATTTTAGATTTGGCAGCACAGAGAAAAATGCTCAAATAAATAATAAGAAGGTTGATAGAAAAATAACTAGAGATATGACCAAACTGAAGAAAGTAAATTACAAGCAAAAACTGGAGGAGCTAAGCCAGAAAATGAGGGGAACAGTGAACTATATGCATTGTTGTGATTTAGCATCAGTCACCGTGGTTGCCAACAGAGGCAAAGAAGGATATCCAGAGAGAAGGAAAAAAGCAAACAAACAGTTAATAAAATAGAGATAGAGAAAAGGCAAGAAAGAAAGAAAGAAAAGGTAGGAGGAGGGAAGGGGGTGTCATAGAGACAGGGTAGACAACAAAACACAAGTTGGGTTGGGGTGCCTCCAATGGGTGCATGCAGCTGGGGATGTGCGTTTGGGACGTGGCTGTGGGGGACCCCCCTACACCCTTCCTGGGAAACCTGCAGGCATGACCACCTCTCTGAAATGCCAGTACACCAATGCACACAGTATGGGGAACAAACAGGAGGAGCTGGAGATCTGTGTGCGCTTGCAGGGCCATGATCTCATTGCAGTCACGGAGACATGGTGGGATAGCTCACATGGCTGGAATGCTGCCATGGATGGATATGTGCTTTTTAGGAAAGACAGGCCAAGAAGACAAGGTGGTGGAGTTGCTCTTTATGTGAGAGAGCAACTGGAATGCATCGAGCTCTGCCTAGAGGGGGAGGAGGAGGAGAAGGCAGTTGAGAGCTTATGGGTAAAGATCAAAGGGCAGGCCAACATGGGGGACACTGTTGTGGGTGTCTACTACAGGCCACCTGACCAGGGAAGAGAAAGTTGATGAGGCCTTCTATAGACAGCTGGAGGTAGCCTCATGATCACAGGCCCTGGTTCTCATGGGGGACTTCAACCACCCTGACATCTGCTGGAAGGACAACACAGCAAGGCACAAACAGTCCAGGAGGCTCCTGCAACACACTGATGATAACTTCTTATCGGAAATGGTGGAGGAGCCTATGAGGAAGGGTGTCCTGCTGGACCTTGTCCTTACCAACAGAGAGGGACTGGTTAGAGATGTGAAGGCTGGGGCCAGCCTTGGCTGCAGTGACCACAAGATGGTGGAGTTCAGGATCCTGCAGGAAAGAAGCAAGGCAACAAGCAGGATTGCAACCCTGGACTTCAGGAGAGTGGACTTCAGGTTCTTCAAAGACCCAATTGGTGGAGTCTCATGAGTTAAGGCCCTAGAAGGAAGCGGGGGGTCCAGGAGAGCTGGCTAGTATTCAAACATCACTTCCTCCAGGCTCAAGAGCGGTGCATCCCTATGAGTAAGAAGTGCAGCAAAAGCGGCAGGAGACCTGCATTCGTGAGCAAGGAGCTCTTGGCCAAATTCAGACAGAAGAAGAAAGTACACAGAACATGGAAGAGGGGACAGGTCACTTGGGAGAATTATAGGAATGCAGTCAGAGTATGTAGAGATGCTACGAGGAAGGCTTAAGGCCCAGTTGGAATTGAGCCTGGCAAGGGATGTTAAGGACAACAGGAAGGGCTTCTTCAAATACATCAGCAGCAAGAGGAGAACTAGGGAAAATGTGGGCCCACTGCTGAATGGGGCAGGGGCCCTGGTGACAAGGGATACAGGGAAGGCAGAATTACTGAATGCCGCCTTTGCTTCAGTCTTCACTGCTAAGGGCAGCCCCCATGAATCCTGCAGCCTGGACGTGAGGGAGAAAGTCTGGAGAAAGGAAGACTTTCTTTTGGTTGAGGAAGATAGGATGAGAGATCTTCTGGGCAGGCTAGACATCCACAAATCCATGGGCCCGGATGGGATGCACCCATGGGTACTGAGGGAGCTGGCAGATGTTGTTGCCAGGCCACTCTCCATCATCTTTGAAAGGTGCTGGAGAGCTGGAGAGGTGCCTGAGGACTGGAAGAAAGCTGATGTCACTCCGGTCTTCAAAAAGGGCAAGAAGGAGGACCCAGGCAACTATAGACCAGTCAGCCTCACCTCCATCCCTGGAAAGGGGATGGAACAGCTCATTCTGGATGTCGTCTCCAGACATATGGAGGAAAAGAAGGTGATCAGGAGTAGCCAGCCTGGATTCACCAAGGGGAAATCCTGCTTAACCAATCTGATAGCCTTCTAGGATGGAATGACTGGCTGGGTAGATGAGGGGAGAGCAGTGGACATTGTGTACCTTGACTTCAGCGAGGCTTTTGACATTGTATCCCACAACATCCTCTTAGAGAAGCTCAGCAAGCATGGGTTAGACAAGAGGACAGTGAGGTGAATTGAGAACTGGCTGAAAGGCAGAGCTCAGAGGGTCGTCATCAGTAGCGTGGACTCTAGTTGGAGGCCTGTGGCTAGTGGAGTTCCTCAGGGCTCAGGACTGGGTCCCATCCTGTTCATCCTGTCATCAATGACCTGGATGAGGGGACAGAGTACCTCCTCAGCAAGTTTGCTGATGATACAAAGCTGGGAGGAGTGGCTGACACACCCGAGGGCTGTGCTGCCATTCAGAGAGACCTGGACAGGCTGGAGAGCTGGGCAGAGAGGAACCTCAGGAGATTCCACAAGGGCAAGTGCAGAGTCCTGCACCTAGGGAGAAATAACCCTAGGCAACAGGACAGGCTAGGGACTGACCTTCTGGAGAGCAGCTCTGCAGAAAAGGACCTGGGAGTGCTGGTGGATGACAGATTGACCATGAGCCAGCAATGGACCCTCGTGGCCAAGAAAGCCAATGGTATCCTGGGGTGCGTTAGGAAGAGTGTTGCCAGCAGGTCAAGGGAGGTGATCCTGCCCCTCTACTCAGCCCTGAGGAGGCCTCATCTCGAGTACTGTGTCCATTTCTGGGCTCCCCAGTACAAGAGAAACATGGAGCTACTGGAGAGAGTCCTGAGTAGGGCTACAAAGATGATCAGAGGGCTGGAGCACCTGCCCTATGAGGAACGGCTGTGAGAGCTGGGCCTCTTCAGCCTGGGGAAGAGCAGACTGAGGGGGGATCTTACCAATTTGTATAAGTACCTGAAGGGAGGGTGTCAAGGGGACAGGGACAAACTCTTTTCAGATGTCCCCTGTGACAGGACAAGAGGCAATGGGCAGAAATTGAACTACAGGAAGTTCCGCCTGACCGTGACGGGGGATTTCTTCCCTGTGAGAGTGACAGAGCACTGGCACAGGTTGCCCAGAGAGGTTGTGGAGTCTCCTTCTCTGGAGATCTTCAAGGCCCACCTGGATGCAACCCTGTCTAACATGCTCTAGGTGACCCTGCTGAGTGGGGAGGTTGGACTAGATGATCTCCAGAGGTCCCTTCCAACCTTACTGATTCTATGATTCTATGAAAAGTAAATAGAATGGAAACTATAAGTTACTTAGAACAGAACACAGATTTCAAGATACACAGACAAAAAAGTGAAAGGAAAAGAGAAAGTTTTGCCTATCATCAGTTTATGACACTATAAACATTTTATTGTTGTTTAAGTTATGAGACCTACATTTAAATTTATCATTTGGTCTTTTGCTTTTTTCAGTAGGTAGCTAATATCTGACTACTGATTAAGTCTTAACAAGAACACCCAAAATTCCATGTTAGGTGCCACAAATGATTCAAAATAATCAGAAATAAATGTTATCCTGTGGGTAGACCAACAAGGCTCTGGAAATTAGATAGTTTACATTTTCTCTCACTTGGTAAAGTTATGATAAATATTAGGAAAGCACAGTCATACAGCCATATGAAATTCTGCGATATAATAACAGTGACACTATAAAGAGGTTGACTATGTTTGATCAGATTTTACTTACTAAAGTTATGGATTCCTTAGTTTTTAAATCAATTAAAATCCTCTACAACTTCAATTTCTTTGCTGTGTGTTGTAATCTGTTATCTAGTGCCCCCCATGTGCTACATTATCATTGACTCTCCACAGTGATTAACTTCAGAAATTTAATTAAAATGTAATTAATTTTATGCTTTGCTTGTTTAGCAGGTCTTTAGTGAAAATAAGTTATTAGCTGAAGCTTGGATTTAACCATTTTTTACATCAAAAACTACTAAATCTTTTATAAACTGCAAACTATGCTCTGACAGTAATCGGTAGAAGACCCATGAATGATCACCATATCTATGAGAAAGACAAGAGAAAACATCCTGATTGAATCAGTCATGGAGTGACTCATGAAAGTGTTAAGTTAGGAAATAATTCACTCAGATCTGCAAAAACTTCTATGTGATTGTAATTGCAATCTCATTCATTTATCTATTTATTTCTATGTTCAAGAGGACTACCATCAGATGACAGTCAACATTGGTTCTCTTTTTCCACATGAACTGAAGTCTTCATGTTCTAGCATGAATATATAAGTAACATGCCTAATGTTGAAGACTTCTCGAGCATTCCAAGCTGAATACTTTTCAAAACATATCTGAGTTAGCCATATGCATGAAGGCACCAGAATCTTCCTGGGCTGTTCGTAGTCACATTCATCCTATTTACCTTGAAGCACTTGAGATTCCTGTGCTACAAATACCGTTATATTCAGCTCCTATAGTCAGGGAAGAAAATAGACATTTCCAAAAGAAAGTTAATCCCTATAAGATCTGAGTCACTTTTTGGAGCTCTCCATGCTCTTACAGAGGCAGGTTTAAGTGATTATGTGCTTAACTTGGATTTCTTCCTTGCTAAAAATTTGGCAAGATGAGTGCAGCCCAAAGACTTTAAGGTGTGACCATACCAGTGCCATTTCTGTTAGGCTGTTGGCTCTAGGCTTTCCCACATCATGGTGATAAGTCAGATAAATTCATGATCAAAGCAACAAAAATACCATCCTACAGCAGTGATCAAGCACAGAGCTGTCAACAGGCACTTCTGAACAGCCCACAGTGTCTCTGCTGCTTACCTTTTAATTTCTTCTCTTGAACCTTTCCAATCCTTCTCCATTTGCCAACCTATATTTTCTCACTCCCCGATGACCCTGATCCACTGGTTTATGGCCTTATTTGATTCTTCTGATAGTTCCCATCTTAGTAAGCTACCTTTTCCTAGCAGTGTCCTCTCATTAGTTCTGTTGCTGTCTGTATAGTTTTGGTTTTCTCTTCTCCTAAACTATTTCTGTGGGCACAGGTCATTGCTGGTTGCATATCCTTACAATGTCTAAATAAGTCAAGAATGGATATCAGTTAACAACTGGTCTGTGGGGACACTCACAAGCAGTTTATTTCCCTATCCTACATACAAAACAGCTTTTCTTTCCTTTATTAAAAGTGTGTGCTAACAATATAGTCAAAAGCATAACAGGATTTATCCACTTTTATTCAGGCAATATAAAATATATTCCTTTCTGAGTACCTAGTGTGGATCATCAAATAAAAGAAATTATCCTTTTCTTTACATACCACTACCATCTGGATACACCTTGCACTTAGACTGCAAGAAGAGATTCTGCTTGGAGAGATGCCATACAGTTGCTTACGTGCTATAAGCTTACATGAAAGCTTTTTTCATGGCACAATATATGAATGTCCCTGAAAGAATTCCAGTGAAGTATACTGACCATGATCAAGGTGCAGCTCTCAAATAACCAATATCCCATCCCAGCTTTACTGCATATTTCAATGATTCTTTTCCTGGAGAGGCTATAGCAACTCTAGATTTTTTTTTTTTTTTTTTTTTTTTTTTTGGGGGGGGTGGATCCTGCTGCTACGAATAGGTCTCATTTGCACTGGTGAAACTGAGAGCAGGATCAACTGTGCATCATTCTCTCAAGTACAGTTTGGAAGGCCAGGTCTATCAGGTTGCTGCCAATATCTTTAATAAATAGCACTTAACTTCACTCAAAGAGGTTCCAAATGGCACCTTCTTAAAAAGGGGCCTCAGGAGCAGGTTCCTGGAAATCCAGTAGCAAGGAAAGCAACTGCAGACAGAGCAGAACTGCCACTGCTGAAAAGAGGCACTCATGGCTGCCAGCCCCTTCCTGCACTTCATCTTTCAGCTGCCCTGCATCTACTCCTGGATCACACTTTCCACAGTCTCATTTCCAAACTTTTTATCATCCCAATCACTCTTCCCATCATCTGTTACCAACTATAAGAACCTCTGCAGCAAATAAACACTTACACAACATATTATCTTTTAGAAAATAGTCTGACCATTGTCTGAATTTTCTGCTGCACTCAATTGTACTTCCACCAGATAAAGGCCCCTTACAAAAGCAGATTGTACTAACCTTTCTTTTCTTCTCAGTTTTCTGCCAAGTGCTGGATTCAAACTAACAGTGGATGAATGCAAGCTGAATGAATTGCTATTGCATGGCCAAACTGCCATCAATGGCAAACAATTGAGACCATTTGTATCTTAATCAGTAGCATTGTTTTATTCTCCAGAATACATGCTATGCTAAAAAATCTCTATTGTTCCTTTTTTTTTTTTTTTTTTTTTTTTTAAGGATATTATATTGTGGAAAACTTTGACTACAAAATCCACATTTCAGTCACTAACCTAACCCTCCAAATTTTAAAGGAACACACACTTAGATTTGTTAACTTTTAACTAGTAGATTTCCAGCCTTCGCTACAGTGGAGTGAAACTTTTACAAAAAATTCCTATTAAGCTGGAGACTTACAGAAGATACTACAGTCAGAGATACCTACAATGAATATACAGAACATAGTATTCAAACAGAGCTCAGGGACTTTTTCCATGTGAATCTGTGATATAAGTAATAAAGACTGTTTTCACTAATTGGGAGTTTTAGAAACGTAATAAAATATTCCTTTAATCCTTGGTCTACTTATTCCTGCTTTCATTATGCAGTCTATATATTCCTTTTCATCATTTCAATCATTTGGCACAGTTTTCACTAGATTGATATAGATCCCTAAGCGTACTCACATACTTAAAATTTCATTATACATTTTCACATAACAGGCGCAGGTTTAGTAAATGACTATGGAAAAAATGTTGCAATTGTATGCTAACACTTTTTAAAAATCAAATTAATTAACTCCATAACCTGCTTAAAAATCAAGTTAGTTATGCACTGAGATCATTTGGAATGCTGAATATAAACCTTTGTCTTAGTTTAACTACAATAATCAGCAATAATGACTTAAAAATATACCATAGAAAAATAAAAATGAATTGTTTTCATCTTATGTGTTTCATTTTTTGTTTCAACCTGTCTTCTTCTAGATAATTTTACTAAATATTTTTTACTAAAATATTTTCTAAACCTTTTGACTCCTCCCTTCAATAATCTTACTCCATTGAATCAACCCTGAGCAAAAGCAGCATCTGTTTGTGCTTGCCTAAATAGTAAGGACTGCTACACAGAGTTTTATTCAGCGAGAAAATGACAATAAGCTGAAAACTATGTATTTCTGAAAATCAGCTATTTTGAATTTCTAACAAAACTCATTATTTATTTTCCACAGAAAATTTCAAGGGATATGATAATAATTTATTTTAGTCAAGTTCTCATATGAACAAATAATATATTCTTATCATAACTACCTAAGAGCTTTATGCATTTAAAGGTAGTGGAAATTCTTATAACTGCGAAGAACTACGAAAGTCAGCAAAGCGTAGCCAGTATGGTTTGTCACATCTTTCTAAAGCTCAAATATCAGCTCACTCGCTCCTTCCAAGTATGAAGTATACTAGATAACATACAGATATCCTTAATTATTTTCTGCTTCATAGTGATCTGCATGTAAGATTGCAGATGCATCTTGTAACAGTAAACTTATCCCTCTCCCAAAGCTACTCTGAGTCTGGGCGTGAGAATTAATGTTTTCAGCAGAACTTTCTTACTTTCTGCTTCGCTGCTTCAGACTTTCCTTATGGACGAAATACACCCAAGCTCCTCATATATGAGCTACATCTCATCTAACTAGCCTCAAAAATTTAGACTAGTCTGTATGTCTATGTATGTCGTATATGTATATGTCATATATATTAGCAAGCAATTTGGCACAGTAGTAGATCAAAGTAGTCAGTGCTCAGGCCCATATGTTTACACTATATGCAGTTCAGAGATTTTACTTCAGATTAAATTTAGTCTGAGGCATATCTCCACAGACTATATCTGTGCCACACATGTCTTGAATCTATCTGAAAAATGAGTTTTGGACCCCTTTGCTCTCAGCAAGGTTTGGAGTACATTCGTTGTGTGCCCTTGCTGGAGTGTCCAGTTTAGCTTTCTTAGAAACCAACTGAGCATGTGCTCACCAAAGTACTCTGCAAACTGAGCCAATGCACAGGGAGGGGAGATGAGTGGAAGATTCATTTCAAAATGGTCAATACCAACATTTTATCGTAGGCACAGTCTGTAGTCAGTTACAATTGTCTTAGGATGGTATGCATTACCTTCCAGTGATGTCTATTCATCTTTGCTGAATATTGAGGAAGAAAAAAAGCTGCCTTTAAATGAGAAAAATGCCTAGGTCAGGTAGGAAGATCCCATACATTGTAGCTGTACTTTTATTTGGCCTAACAGAAGCTTCATACTCCGTAATTGTAAATATTTTTTCCAAACTTGATCAGGTCATTGGAAAGATTTCTAATGACTTCAGTCAGCGTAACATCAACACTCACATGAAATGTATTCAGTTTACTTCAATGCATTATCATACAGTTTTTCTTAACTCAAAGCATTGTAATTATATTGTAGTTTGGGAATATTCTATTTACCTTACCTTCTTCTATAAAAAAATAATCTTTAAGAGTGACAAATGCTGTTTCCTGCAGTTAGTTTTGAATCCCAGTCAGACACTTTAACTTATGTAACGCATTTGCAGTTTCGGCTGAATATCTACTGACATTTTTACCACTTTGCATATCTTTAAAAATACTTCAATTTATATGATTAAACTGTCCTGTAACTTTTAAGTCTGTGGAGGACTAGCCTTTTAATAATATTTAACTTTACTTCAGATTATATCACGTCAGTTGAGAGGGTCTTTTTCTTTTTTGGATTGTCTGTGTTCTAATTATATCTTCCTGATACTCTACTAAACCTTCTAGAGCTGAATCAGTTGAAGCTATCATCTCTTCCACTGGAATAGATGTGGGCACTAATGAAAATTTTAAACCTCAAGCCATTACCTTCCTTTTCATTTATTTTTAGTGGCTGATATATAATGATATAATGATATTCTAAAGCTCTAGAATGATTAATTATAACCTAATTCATTTTCAGATTTTAATCAACATTTCATAGTTTTGTTTCTGACAATATTTTACTGAAACATTCTCACATGCCTAAATAGACTATCCCAAGCCATAAAAGTTTCTTAGCCAAAATGTTTCTCCATTTTCAGTGAAACTTAGTCACACAGCAATTACTTCTCTGTGCACTGGTTCTGAGTATGAACGGAAAATCAATTCTTTGTTCAAGGAATCTGTTCTTGAAGATAGTAGTTGTACAATAACATAATAAAAAACTATGATAAAGTTTATGCTATGCCTGTATTGATTATTCTTACCAATGAGAACATTCTTGTCCAGTAGTCAAAAGATAACATCTAGACTATTTTCATGGTGGCTGCAAGGTATAGCCAAACCAGTTTAAAATGAGCTAGCTGGCCTAGTGGCATGAGCCATGACAGTACAGTCTGGCAAGTGAGCTAAATATTAATGAATTTATTCAGTGTCCTCAAAGATTTTTCATGCTGTATTGAGCTTTACACTGCAGAGAGCTCAAGCAAGACACTTTAAAACTAATTTGAGCGCATCTTATGCAGGGTTTTTTTTGTTTTGTTTTGTTTTGTTTTTTTGTCTCTATGACAATACATTTCAGCATCTTTGAGGACTATGTGAGTTCTTCCACAACAATCAGATCATTACTCTATAAACTTTATAAAATAAGGGTTTATTATTTCTTGTCAATAGATTTTGAACTAATTTAACAACTCTTTATAGAGTTCATAAAAAATTTCTGTTTATATTTTGTTCATTTTGTATTTTATATTTTCTTGATAGCCTTTTGTCTCTCAAGTCAGCATTATCATGTGTGACAAATACAACATTTAAGCACATTTTAGATTCATGAGTTTTCCAGCATTTGGGTTTTTTTAGAAGTTTCAGGAGAAAAATCAGTCCCTAAGAAGATTTTTCTGTTAATTCCTTTAAGATCTGTAGGCTAAAATTCATATAATCTAGAAGCTTTAGTGGTAGCTTTAGGTTGGGTATTACATATTGATTGATTCAGGTAGGATAAAAAGATGTATACAAGACATGATCAAGGCTATAAAAATCTTAGTATCAGAGGGACTCTAAACAGACTACATTTACTGTAGCATTTTCAACGTGTTTATGACGAGGGTGTCTAATGGAGTAACAAAAATTGTAACATATAGGTGCTATTCAGAAAAGCAAGCATAAGCATTTACATCTGCAGTTGCAACCTCAACACTGCAACCTTAAAAAGAATATATTCCCTTTTTTCTTAAAAAGAGAAGGGAAAAGTCAGTGTGAATATATATGTGTGTGTGTGTGTGTGTGTGTGTGTGTGTATGTATATATATACATATATATATATATATACACACACATATACATATATATATATAAGCAAGGTAAATCACAGAATTTTCAAAAAAAAATAAGCTATTCAAAAATTTGTCCTCTACCACATCCCAGCAGATTAACACAAGCTCTGTCCTATAAAGCTAAAGACTAGACATAGTGTGGGAGGTATAACATACATTCCCACAAGACTTATACTTTATGTTAGGAAATGAGAAAATCATTCTCACACTCTTGTTCCTGGTGTGTACTGGCCAGGTTGTGTGGTTATCCGTAAAAACGTGATTTCATATGTTGAGTGTCAAATGCTGTGAGGGACATCTAGAGCTATAGTCATTGACTTGCTTGAGCTAGTGTCATTAAGAATAGCAATTAACATGGCAGCACTTCCTTTAGCTAATCCCTGGTTCTGCCCTGACTGCTCAGCTAGCCTTTAAAACTTAACATGGGACTGTTTGCAGGGTATTTTCTACTGGAAAAAACTTCTGCTTCCTTTTCATCCCAAGCTCATTATGATTTTCTTTAGGCTGTACTCACTGAAAACCTTCTGAATATATATTTAAATAAAACTATACTAGAATTAAAAAAAATGATAGAAGAATTTATTAGGACATTTATTATGACAAAGAGGAAAGAGAAGGGAAGTCAGTTGCTCCTCTCTTTCCTTGAAGCTGACTGGTCTTCAGATCAACAAAGAGAAACTCTAAAGGAAAAAAGTCAAAAATTCTTTCTATATGTGTGTGTGTGTGTGTGTGTGTACCTAATAAGCAGTATAAAAACCCTCTATGAAAGATTTTTGTTTGTCCTTGTTTCTCTGAAACAAAACAAGCTCTATAAAGCATTGAAATTCATGTTTTCTTACTCATAGTCTTTTCTTATTCATCAGAGATTATTTTGCTTTAACAAATTCCAAAATTGCTCTGCACTTTTGCAATTTTATTTTAATTGAGGAAGAAATTAACACTCAGATCTAGAGTATGATTAATTTTTAAATGTTATGACAATAAGGAATATACTGAACTAAAATAGTGATGGTCTAGCCTCACATCTGAAATGAAATTATTTACATTTGTTGAATATGTATTAATGAATAATCTGAAAATCTGGTCCTGAATGCTAAGAAAGGAGGTTTAACTTTACTGTTTTATAAATGTTTTTGATTATAAGCAAGAAAATCTTTTGAGTTAGTTACTTTTATGGAGCTTTTTAATGGGTCTATGGCAAAAGACTGTTTATTCCATATTGTAATTAAGACTGAGTATTAATTCTGAATAATAATTAAGAGCATATATTAAAAACACTGAAAAGCCTTTCTCTTCATTTTTATTTCTACTCCAATTAAGGAGGAGGAAATGTGTTGTGAAAAATAATGAAGTCATTTAAATCTTTAAGATTGGGAAACTATCGATTTGCACACATTTATTTTTTGGAAGGAAGCAAAAATTCATACCTTACAGTAGCCACTTTTCTGACTGTAAAGATACATACAGGTGATAAAGCATGTCAGTGGTACAGTTAAAAGAGAAGATGGATAAATAGGGTTTCTCCTCTGATAACTTAGGCTTGCTTATTCTTCATTTGCTGATCTAGGAGACCAAAACATGAATTTATTACTTTATAATATGTCTCATTATCCTTCTGTTGCATACATTTGCATAGTTCCAGCTGGCACCACTCTGGTTCATGCATGCTGTAAATTAGGCCTGTTCTTTAAATTCTTTAAACACAAAATTATTTTAGACAGATATATATCTTTATATATATATATATATAAAAAAGACAAATTTCTCACATGTCATTTTATTAGACAAGAAGTCTTTAACCACAATAATAATCAGATCATTAATTTATACACATTTTTTTTTAACACAGTTACTTCAATGTTGCCTGTCATTACCCATAGTTCTCCCTGGTTGATTCAACTCGAGTATTTGATTGTCAGCTTGTGCAACTTCTGTACCATAAACCATTTGTTTCTGAAATGTATTTTCCAAGCACTTTAAGCTGTAAGAACTGATCTTCTGTTACAAATCTCCACAGAATTCGGTTGATCTACTACTCCCTCCCTGCCAACTATGGCTTGGCCTGAGAAGCCTTCTAGGTTCTATATCTGCGTTGAAAATGTCAACTCCGTGTGGAATATATTAAGCGAATCAAATATAAACTATCCCAAATAGCTCTGTCTAGGAGGTCATGCATTAAAATTGATATTTCTGTTGACTGATTAATTGACACTTGTTTATTTCAGATGTTTGCTATTTCAGAGAATAAGGTTGGCATTTAGGAGCAATAGCCATAGGGATAGTACATACTGCTTTCTTTCTGACAATAAAGCATACAATTGGCCTTCAAAACAAGTCATTTTCAAGATTAACAATAATTCAGAAGTAGTAGGTTTCTCATGATCAGTGGTGAGTTAGAAACATAGGTCAGTCTTGGGATATTGCTATTCCTCTGACTAAAAAAGTATTGTCCTACATAGTTTTGTAGCGAGGCTTGATATGGACAATACAACAACTGATCCATTTTTTCCTCAAGCTCCTAAAATCAGATAGACTGCAGAAGTATTATTTATTGTACAAAACAAGCAGCAAAGTTACCAAAGTGTAACTCAAAATATTATTTGAACTGTAAATCATAACGCCTGTTAACACTGCATTATTTTTATCATCTATTTTTGTAAATATGCATCATTCAGTCGTTCTTTTGCCACTACTAAAAGTAAAAAACAAAATGAACATCTTGATCATCCACAGGTTTTATGTCATTAATTTTGAGGATTCAGTATTCAAATACCAATGACTTGTATGTAGCCATGAGTGAATGTCAGCTTCTTTCCTTGTGCAGAGTCAGGAAAAAATGATCTTTAGTAACTAAACATGTTATGAAACAGAATCAGTGTAACTATTCTTACCAAGCATATGTATAATCCTAAACATATGTTTGCTTTTATTCATTGTCCTTCATCATTAATTGTAGCAATTAAAATATGGGAACAGAAATGCCTTGTGCACTTGGAAAAATGGTCCCACACCATCAAAGCCACCAGAAATGGAAATCGTTCTTTGAAGATTGTGATCCTTACCAAGCCGACTTGAATGTGTTAAAAATTTACATTTAATGTTCTATCCAACAGTCCACTCAAACAACATGACTAAAACCTCCCAAACCACCCAAACAACATTTTGAAATTTTAAAGGCACTTTCTCATACTTTAAACTATTTTCAGTTAATCTCACAAAGTATTGCAGTGTTTAGCTAATGCAGAACCAGATGCAGAAAAGCTAAAAAAAAACAACTATCCCCCTCCTCTTAATTCTTTTCTCGCCTCTTCTCTTACAAAATGATTTATCAATGTGCATTACTGCTTCACTCTCAGTTCTTGGCATGCAGAAGCTCTTTAAATAACAATGCTACCATATGGTCAGTAATTCTTCATTTGGTGAACCAATTTCCGTTGTTAGAGAATCCATTTCAATATCAAGAAAATGTTATCACCTGTGATAGACCAACATGTCTGGAATTTATGGAGAATAACACTAATTCAGTTGTCACCTTTTCAAATACATGTGCATAATTACATACCCAGGCCCATGAAGGCCTGGGCCTTCATCCAAGTAGAAAATCATCTGGAGCACATCTACTTGCTAATTTACTAAGAAATGTGCCAAAATGCACTCATAGAGAAATGGAGGACTCCACAGAAAGTAGAACTGCAAACACAGAGAAAAGAATCTGTTCAATCTCATATAGCACTTAACTTTCTGAACTTCTCAGTTTAGAGCTGAGCTTCAACCTACTCTCTTTTTCACTATTGTTTTTTTCAGTAAGACTATGAATCAAGAGAATTGCTTGATCAGTGTTAAACGCCACAAAGGATGACAGCTGCAGAGGCATTAAGCAAACAACCTGTAAGGTGTTCTAAGTCTTGAAATAGGCTGAATCTTTTGGTGGACTTTGGAGAGCAGAAAGAGGGCTATGTCTTCATAAAATGCATAGAATGTGCATAAATATATGTCCTTCCTTATCCATAAGATAAAACCTGACTTATTTTTAAAGACTAGTCTTACAGTTTAGATGCATATAAAAGAATGGAACCCCTCTCTGGATCATTTTCAGATGGCAATTTCAATTGTCATAACAACTTTCTTTCCAAAAAGTAACTAATTTTAATTGGATTCACATTCTAGGGTTCCAGTGCACTAATCTGGGTCACTAATCTTGTTTTCTCTTTCCATCTTTCCCTGAAGGGGCACTACAGCTTCAGTCATCAAACTCTTGTATTAGCAGCAGTGATTCATGAAGAGATAGCTATCACTTTGAAAATTCATCCCCTACAGTGAGTTCCACCAAAACATTGCAAAGATCATTTAAGCTGATCTCCTACATGCTGAAGTGACTGCACATGACTTAGGTCCATTGAACAGTGTTCAATGTATATGACAGAAAGCAGGTAGAGACTACTTTCTCTCTAGCATTTTAGAAATATTCCATAGCCCAAGGCAATTAATAAATTGAAGACACTAAAATTAAACATTTTTTGCTTTTTATTTTGATGTCATGCTTGCATAATATAAGGCAGTATCTGTTTTAAAAAATAATTACTGTATGGCAACCAAAGTTCTTAGCACATTACAATATCATCAAAACATTGCTTTAATTAATCGAGATTAAAATAATTTTAGCAGGAACTCAGCCCCTTAAACACCTACAAAATCTCATTTTCGCTTCCTTCAGCATGTGGGTTATTTGCCTTCCCCTTTCCCTAAATATCAACTGGGAAAAAAAAAAAAAAAAAAAGAGAGATGTCCTTTGCATCATGCCAGAAAGTCTCCAAATCTAAGTTATTTCAGAGCAGGTAGGTGGAATGCTCACTGAGCTGCAAGTGCACTCTACCAGCTACATTTTCTTTTTAATGGGAAGCAAAGGTCATGCTGAGGTGTCCTGCTGACTGCACTGTGGCACAGGATCATCACAAGTAGCATATTCTTCATATTTCAGCATATTCTTCAAAATAATTAGTTTTCCTCTAATTTTAGCACAGTGACCAGTGTCCATTTTTTAGAAAAGGATCAAAAAGTATAGGTATATTTGAGCCAGATATAAAATTGCTTCTACCACAAAGAAGCTAAACTGGCACTATATCTGTGTGAAATCAGAAAAGCAAACACCCTTTTTATAGGATTCAGCTACTGCTATTTTAAATTGCATGTTTATAACTTAATCCATCCTGCTACTAAGTTGCCTATGGCAAGGGTACAATCAAAAAAAAATGATTACTTATACAATATCTAGAAGAAGATATTCTTATCAATATTGAGAATATTTGAGGCAAACAGTGATACCAGTGATGTGAATTGTGAGAGACAGACAGAGATGACAGATAAATTTGCCCTCCATGCAAAATACTGCTATAACTACTTACTTACATCTTGAATAGGCTTGCCCAAGAAACTCAAAGGAATAATTACAAATAGAATAGATGACTTTATCTTTCCATAAATGTGCTATTGTTCATTCTCTAGATTAGAAATTAACTTACATGAATGATCCACTTGAAATGAATAAAATAGTCTTTAACAATCTCTTTACTTATAATTTAAAGTGAAGAAACCATAATAGAAAAGAAAGCAGTTAATTAATTTTTAGAAAGATAATTGAGGATGAGGAGAACAATAGATCTTAACTATAGCTACTGGCGGAAAAATCAGAAATGGGGATCATCCTCAAGAAGGGCAAGTCTTAGTCCCCAGGCCTTGAAAGGCACTAATGATGGTCAAGAGTTTAATATTCTATTCATAACTTACAATAGAATGAATGACTAAGGAGCTCTGTTCCATAAGAGTCAGTGTTAACTGTTCAACGGTTTTACATGTGGATCTGCAACTCACTATTTTTGCAGTCCTTCAATGTATGAGCCTTCAGCTGTAGGCAAACTTTCATACAGACATAACCACAGTATCAATGACTCACTGTTTTGTTTGAGTAAGTAAAATATTTCTCTATATAAATGCTATGCACATAATACCTTACTGTTACAAATAATAGTAATATTCTGTGTGGGAAGAGGATATGTTAAAATGTACAGGTTGAGAAACACTGGTAAGACGCATGGAGACACCACGTGGAAACTTCTAGATTAAAAAAGATACCTTGATACTTTCGTTCCCCTGCACAATCTTGTTCACATAATTAGCAAGTTGAATTATTCACTAAAATGCTATATTACTTGGTACAGTAGTAGCAGGTAGCAGATAAATTATAACCTGCACATCTCTAGAATTCCAAAGACAATAGCCAAGGAAGCTGTGACAGCTACTTAATTTTGTTGTCCATTCTCAATTACATTGCTCATAACTGGAAGAAAGGGTTGCTATTTTGAATCAATTATCTCTACTTGCTGGGGTTTTTTTAAAAGAAACGAAAAAGCATTGCTAACTCAGGAACAGACTTATTTTAAGAAGCAATTTTAATGTATTCCTTTATAATTGCCTTTTTTTTTAAGTGTCAGTGATTTCATTTAACATAATTTACAACAATCTGTCTTAAGCAGGCAAATCATCATTTTAAATCTGGACAAATCAGGGAGTTTTTAATGAGTTCTTTTTCATTTCTCATTCATGCAAACTCTTATCAGCTTTACTGGCAATCTTATGCATTTTCCTTGTTTTTCATTTCACGAAACTCACAAGGAAGAAGTGGGGAGTTTGCCTGGCTTTGAAGTGAGTAGCATTCAGCTAGGATTTAATGTATTCTTATGGCCAAGACTAAAACAGAGTTCAGTCACTTCCAGTTTCAGTTTGAACAATACAAAATTTAGAGAATTCCGATATATACCAAACACGTAGGTTTCCTTGTATTATAATTGTCATTGTTATTATTATCCTGTTTATGCCACAGTTTGGTCTATTCATATATGTTTTATTCAAAAATGTAGTCTTTTGTATTAACTTCTTATTTTGCCTTAACAGATATAGGTAGATAAAAACAAAACAAGAAGCACTTGATTAACATTTGATTAATAATTCTGATACAAGGTTTAAAAAATGGAGTTGTCTCTCTCTGTTAATAAAAGCTGAAATATACATAAACATCAACATAAGCATCTGTCTGACCCAGAGCAATGACAATTTAGATGTCTCGCATCTTCCAGAGAGTCAATAATGAAATACATAATAATACTCCTAGATTAATATAGCATGATATGGATGAACTATTTTGTTTCTTTTTTTAATTAAAGAGTTAATAGAAAAACAATAAAATGGTCTAGCTTTTGTATTGTACTTTAGGACTTCAATGCGCACATTTGCAGCCAAATCAACTTATCTTTTAGCAGCCCTTTTATCCCTTACACTACAATTGTAGAGACTGTGAAGATTTGTTCTCAAGTTTGGGTCTGTTGTCCTTCCTGGATGAACCCTTGTGATTGAAAAGCAGCAAAAAAATCATTAGGAAAATCAAATGACAATGACTCAAGGGCTCAGAGTACAAACTGGTGACATTTGTTGATTACAACAATTCTGAGTTCAAAATTAAAGACATTACGCAAATAAGACTTACTCTTCGCTTGAATCTAGCTTTCAGTTAGCATGGATTCAAAACTGGTAAACAGAGAGGAAACAAAGAATATATTCTCCATGGGTGAAAACATCCACAGGGACTCCTATTGGTCATGTTCTATGGACCAGTGTTAGATTTACTGTTTAGAGTCCATATGGTTCAATGGAACAACTAATGACCTAGAAGATGGATTCAAGGGAAAGAAAACTATTTTTACTTACAATATCAGGCTTTTAGTCATATTTAATCTGAATAAGATCATAAGGACCTTGTAGAGCTAGATATTGAAATACTAAGGCTACAGATGAAATTCCCTGTATGCATAGGCACATTGAAATAATAATTTATGTTTGCATCCCATTATGACCACATGGAACAGATACACTATTTTGTGTAACAGGTTCTCCATGAGGCAAGAGAGAATAAGGCTTTGCCTTTCTGCTCCCCTCCAGGAGCCCTGAATTCAGATGTAGGGTCAGAACACACATCTCTTCTCTGACAGACTGGATGCCAAGTAGTCAAATCTAATATCTCATGCTTAGCACTTCCTCTTGATTCCCTCTGTGATCACTGAAGATAAAATCTGGGCAAAATGGAAGTTTTTAACCTGTACTAATCAGTACTGACTATTTCTTTAGGAGTATCTCAGCTCGCCATCTCTTCCAGGGTTAGATGACTACAATTTAGGCTAAAAAAGGCCAATGCAAAACCTCCATGAAAACCCCTGTGCTACACAAGATTGACACACTCAGTGAAAGTAAGAAAAAAATAAGAAAGTATTTACAGTTCCCACACTGTTAAAGCTCTCCAAGATCTTACTTATGAACTATATATTTTAAGATTAATATCCACCTAGTAGAGTTATAATTCTAACTTAGAATTTACCTATAATATTTGCTTACAAAGAGAGGATGTAGAAGGGCAGATTCACTTTCTTCTATTTTCACCTCTTTCTGAAACATTAACCTAACTTAAATCTAACATTAAGCTAAACTACTAAGGAGACAACTTTTATTAGAATGTCAGTAACTAATGAAGTCTAATCAACATGACACCTTTAAACTCTGAAATTCTGGTGTATCATCCCTTTGAGATCATCTTTAAGACAAAGACATAGAAGGAGCATTACTCTTTCTTATGCTGTACTATTATTCTTTCCAGTAGGCAACCAACTTTTTTTTTTTTTTTTTTAGGTTGAAGTTAATCCAGCTCTTCATTGTTGTGAAAAGACATCTTTCTTCCTCCAGGCACAGGTTTCCAGGAGGTACTGTTTTCTTGTTGCTAAGTTGGTTCATGCTTCTATTATTTGAAGCACCTGCTGGTTCACTGGCAGAGCTGTATTCATACTCACCTGTTATTCTTGGCAACATGCCCAATTGCAAGGTTGTATGGCCACGTGAGGAGGGAGTAAATTTTATGGCTGAGAATAGGTTCTGAGAATAAAATTTCAGAAGATTGAAGCTTTTGAAGAAGATTGAAGCTCCAGCTTCTCAAATGATGGTTATTTGGAAAAGGAACCTATCTCTCAGCTGCTTAGAGAGGAGCAATGTAATCACACAGAATAATCAATCATTGAAATAATCATTAAACAATTTGTTTTGAATGTAGAAATTATGAAAACATTATGCTGTGCCTTTTTCTTCTTTCCTTTTGCTAACACATACAAACATATTATTCTCTGGCTATGTGGTCTTGTGAAGAAAAGCACGTGTCTTGTTTGTTTTCTTCAGACAAACTGTTCTTCTCTTAGTTGTGGCAATCTTTTCTCAAACACTCTGCTACCAGGAGTAAAGGTTAGAAAAGAGTGTGTGAATAGCCTTACATGATAAGGTCTTGTTTAGCCCATGAGCTTCCAAAAGTACACAGCTGAAGGAGACACCTCAAGGTCAAATTGAAGCTGCTTGTGCAAAATTAATATTCTAGTTGATTTCAGTTGAACAAATTCGCTGTGTTTACATCTCTTAAAATGTTGGTGTAGTCTTCCATAACACAGTGTTTCTATGATAATAAAGGCAGTTTTTATCCATTAATCTATTCTCCTACTACCTAAGGAGTTAGAATAGATAATAGATAGAATAGGTAAAATAGATTTCTCTGCACAGGAGGCAGAGAAAAAGGAACATTCATTAATCAGGCATCACAAGAGGCAACAGCCAAGCATTTTCAGTTTTCCTGATCACGTAGCAAGTTAAGTTTCACTTTGTTTTAATGGGCTGGGCGGAATCAGAAATGAAACTTCATTTGAATGTTATTTTCCTTGACTTTATTGATGACTTGGAGCTTCAAAGGAGCAATGTACCTTCATTTCGTCTTTATGCAGCTATATCATATGTAAATAATTTGATGGCCTGTTGATGGAACTCTGTCATGAACAATTTAAAGCCTAATGTTACCTTTGCACTAATGTACCCAGCATCTCTGCAATGGAATGCTGCGACATTTCTTTAACTTCAGACATGGAAACAAAGATTTTAAAGATTATTTAGATAATCAACTTAATAATATTAATCACAGATTATTTGTTTTATACATGATATATATTTGTTTTTAGAAACTGCAGAACAAGACTAGATTAGTTAATTGACACTTAAATAAAGTGAAAACAGATTTTCTCAGTCTCACACTGAAATAAATAAAAATAATTTTAGTAGGTGAGGATGACTGTACAGCTGAGTTAAAATACGTGTAAGTTTTTATGTAGTATTTCTTCATTGAGTTCACACTCCCTTTAGAAAAGATGTTATAAATAAAACTTCTTTTCATATTAAAGTATTACCTTCCAGTTCAGAATTAAAATGCATTTTACAAATACATTAAAAGCCTTATAAATAATAAGTTTCTTATTTTTTGAGTTACTGATCATCTATAAGAACAGTATTGGTAGAATAGTAATTCTACCAATGGACTCACAGCATAGACTGCATTAGTCCAGCTTATTGAATAGAGAACTTTCCCTGGTGAGAATGGACAAAATCCATTTTTTGGATTACCAAAATGCATTTTTTGGTAATGTAAAGATTGAACAGTGTAAAACTTAGCTAACAATTGCATGGAAGGTCTGACGTAACTGTCTTCAAAGTCAATATGAGCTTAATTGAAGCTGGACTGAAAATTGAATGTCCAAATACATTTGGCAAAATTTGTGAAGACAATCACTTCAGAATATTTAAAAGTTCAATCACTCTAAAGTAAGAGAACAAAACCATAAACTCTAGAATACATAAACACTGGAAACTTTTGAATATGTAAATGCTATACACATTAGAATTACATTAAACAACAACATCAAAACATGAGGCTCTTTGTTAAAATTTGAATTAATTGGAAGTTTGCCTGAAAATGTATTAAAAGAAAGTAATTAAAGACTTCAAGACTTGGCCAGTAAACGATAAATGTCACCAAAATAATTAATGATCACTGATATAAAATTCAGTACTTTCAATTATTCAAAGATATCAAGGGCAAAATTCTAAACTACTAACTTAAAAAGAGGTTTGTAGGCCATATAACTAATCAAACAAACTCTCTTATGGATTTTCATCTCCTGGCTTGATTCTCTTGTGACAGCTGAGGTGCAAATTCTGAGATAGCTTTATGTACAGTTATAGCCATTCATGACTGTCTTCTATAAAATTTTCTCATGTCTAAAAAGGCATAACTTCACACCACAGCTTTTCCTTCAGCTAGAGAGTCCTTGAGGGTCTACCTTCTCAGTCTGGCCACCTGTTTCACAGAACTGGCAGGACTTTAATTGTCTCTTGGTTAAAATAGGGGGTTAATACTGCGGCCATATGGTTTAACAACTTCTTTAACAACCTTAATGATAAGGTGGAAGATCTCTCATCAGATTTGTGGTTATCACCAGCCAGGGGTAGCTATTGGTACATTGGAGAACATAGCTATCCCTTTGAGGGAATTCAACAAGCTAGAGGAATGAGTAGTCAGGAACCTTATGAAGTTCAGTGAAGGCAAATGTGAAGTCCTGGAAAAGCAAGCTAAACAGGACCTATGAGTCACAGCAGGCAGCATTTTAGACATCAATCAGCAATGCAGTGTGCTGGTGATGAAGTCTAATCACAGCATGGACTGCATTAGTCCAGCATGTTGAACAGGCTGAGGGAAGAGATGTTTCACTGTATGCTGCACTCATGAGGCTGCCTCTGGAGTACTGTGTCCACTTTTGGGCACCCTATACAAAATTTTGACAAACCAGACCAAGTCCAGAAGTGTGTCACCAAGATGGGTAGAGTCCTGGAGCATACAATGTATAATGGAGAAACCGAGGGACCTAGTTTTGTAGGTTTGGAAAAGAGAAAGAGACCTACCATTATTGTCAGTTATCTAATGGAGGGGTGCAAAGATCCAGAATCAGGCAGTACTTAGAGGTGCATAGCAAAAGGGTTAGAGACAGCAAGGAAATTCTGATTGGATATAAGGAAAAATTTTCACCACGAGAGTGTTAAGCCTTGGGAGAGAGGTTATGGGATTCCTATCCTTGAAAACACTAAGAAGTCACAAGTTTACAAGGCCTTATACAAGGCCTGGGTCCCAGTCCCTGAGCAATCTGATCTGACCCTGAAGTGAGATCTAACTTTGAGCAGGAAGTTGGACCTCCCAGAGTCCAACCAATTCCAGAGAATCCCTCCAACTCAAATTACTCTATAGCTCTAAGGATTGGAGGTGGATATATGGATATCACATGTTCTCACACAGGCACATATGAATATTACCTTGGAATGTAAAAAAAGTTACTAACTACTCTCTGCTCATTTTGTTCATTACAGGTTCATATTATTCTGGAGATCACATTAGTGGCAAAATAGATCCATAAGAGTTAACCTGAGGCTTCTGCCTTTAAAATCTTGTTGCAAATTTTCAGGTAGAATAATAAATAACTCTGGCAGAGTTTTGCCTAAGCAGCAAAATATGACAGCCTAGTTCACTGAATGAAATGACTTTGACCCATAACTACTTTGTGTCTTGCAGAGCTATATAGCTGGTGCAAAACGAGTATTAATTGTCTGCATTCTGATTTGGGAGCATTTTGAAATTCTGTTTATATTTAGGTTGCAAAAACATAAATGACAGTACAAAATAAAAATTAGTGGAGAGTCAGGATTACCTGACAGTAAGTGATTAGAATTTTATGTCCTCTCTGTCTTGTGGTTTTTAATTTCCATATTAATCTTTCTAATTGACACTTTCTCCTAGATTCATCTTTGACCTTTCAATTGTTTAATATTTTGTGAGTTTTGTTCTCTTTATTAATCCACAGGCATGCAGCAAGCACAGATTAAAAGATGCCAAGTTACTCATGTCCAGAGAAAAATCCAAAAAAAAAAAAAAAAAAAAAAAAAAAAAGAAGGAGGAGGAGGACAAGGAGGAGGAGGAGGAGGAGGAGGAGGGAAATAATTAAAACTAAGCTTTTGCAAATAGGAAACTTTAGAATAAAATTTATTTACTGTAAACTCAATTAAATAATTCTGAGCAGCCCCATGTGACCACATTTAGATTAGCAAACTCTGCAGCTGATTTGTAGAGCAAAAGAGATGGTGCTTAAGATATAAGATTCCTACTGTGTATATTCTAGCAAGGTTTCCTCTGGTCAGGCTCTAGATTCGTGTCATGGAGTGAATGGCCCACTAGTGGCTGGAGTTTACTTTGTGTTCTTCCTGAACATAGGTTTAACTTCAGCCAAATGAAAGCCTGTTGATGAGCTCCAGGACTACTCTGCAATGTGAAAATCCAGAGTTTAGTGAGAGGAGATGATCACGAGATTCTCTTCAAAAGCACAGATCTAAAAACATCAATCAATCAATTCAAAACACTAATATGGATGCACCCTCTGTGATAGGTAGGACAATCCTGAATTCTTTTCAGGATTGTCTTCAGCACTGATGACACATAGTAGAGAAGATAACAGCTTAGTCTGCTCCTGGTCCCCATTTTAACCAATCCAAGATTTAGTCCATTGATTACAGCCATATCAAGATTCAGTTCTTCAATGTACATAGCTGGCTCCAGCTATAAACATTCAAAATGCATGTAAAATACCTCAGTGTGCAGAACTATAGGCTTCTAACTTAATTGTATGAATAGGATATAAAACATGAAATGTTAGAGATTTTTTTTCTTTATTGAAATTGTGAAAATAACATTTTGACTGCAAAGGTGTTTTCTAACACAGAAAAATATTTTACTAACATTCCAAAACCAAAAAGTAAAGGCAGCCACTTTAGAACTATAATAAACATAATAAACTGACTTCATAGCAAATATGTCCTTATGAACTGCTCTGCTTTTAAAGTTCTAATTCATCACACACAAAAAAATTGTTTCAACACAATGAGTTTCCTTTCCGAAGAATAACTGATGAAAGGGTATCTTTTAAAGTAACCTTTGTAGAAGCCTTTATTCTTTGCAAAGAATACAGAATTGATTACTATTTCTGGAGGGTGGAAATGTATACATTTTATTCGTTGTTTTTTCCAAGGAGAATATCAATGCTGATCTTCTCGGGTTACACTACAGGTCACAGAAAAAGTATAGCGCTGTGTTTACTACTTTACCTAAGGACTTTGCTGTTAGATCATTAACAAATAGGTGCTAATTAAACAAAGATAAAAGGCAGTTTGAAACTCGCAGTGAAAAAATCTTTCTCCCAGTAATTGTACATACAATTGTTTTTTGAGCGCTCTCTTTTCATCATAAAGTTAGCCTACAACTGGCCTGGTACGGCATTACTTCAGATGTGCTCCCAGCTATGGCTGTTATAGCGGAGACATGGTGTTCACAGAGTGCAATGAAGTACTCAGCTGTATTGCTGACCCACAGAATCTGTGCATGTTCAAAACAGGCCTAGAAGACACAAATGCCAGTATTTATATCCGTGCACCTTTTAGACTCCTTTACTTATAAGAGCTATAGTAATGTTTCTAAGAAAGAAAGCAATTTCAAGCTGAATTCTAACGCAGAAGAACAGAATGCCCTAATGTTGATTGAGCATTTCCAAAGTGAAGAAGCAAGCAAGAACAAGAATATTCATTGACAAAAATCTACTCTAGAAATCTCCTTTCAGGATTTCTCTGCAAATTACAAAAGGTGTAAAAGAAAAAGGACAAATCTAATTTCCCTGCCTTCTATATTGCTTGTTAAAACCAAACAAAAGTGATATTGTTCTCCATTCCACAGGGATTTTTCAAGAAGCTAGGAAAGTAGGGATTCTGTTGATGCTTGAGAAGTTTTCAGTAGATGTAGTAACTCCAGAGGGCAGTTGCTGACTAATTTACTATTGTTCACTGACCTGTAAGGCAGCAGCATTCTTGGCACTAACTATGTTAGTGTTAGACGCATTTGATGTAGGAGCAGTAAATATTGCATGAGGTAGATCAGTAATAGCCCTTTACTGTCCACACTGAAAGAACCATGACAGATCTCCCATAGTTCTGTAAGGAATTAGGCTTTTTTTTTTTATTATTATATTCTTTACTCTGTGTTATGTTCTTTACTCTTATTGTTTTATTATATCCGTGAAATCTAATTCATTTAAAAGCCATAAATTTGAATTGTTGTTTGTATTTTTAAAGCTTCTTCTTTTTTTGAGATAACATATTAGAGCTACTATTACAGATTGGAACTATTAGAGATGAAATACCTGTTTTTATTCTGCCGCCTTTCAGTAATTCTTCAAACAGGAGAAGAAAAAATTGATATCAGAGAATAATCTCTCTGGCAAATGAACTATGGAGTATGCAGTGACGTGTAAGCATGAAAAGAAATAATTTAACTTGACATTTGATGGTGCTCAGGAAATAAATTACATAGGTAATATTACATTGCAGTGGGAAAGATCATGCTAATCCTACCTCTGTATTTCTGGATTCAATGTAATTTTATCTTCTTTGTAAGTCAAGAAATAAGCAGTGAAATATTTTTAACTAAAACAGCCAGCATAATTTATAATGAACTTACTTGTACTTTAGTAATGCCAACAAATTTGAGAGGCCTTATGAGTCTCAACATCAAGAACCTAGATCCAACAGCAAGTCTATGCAGTGTCCTTCCACTGGCTTTTGTCATTGTCTGGTACCGAATGCAATTCATTAAATAAATAGGAAATGTGAGTTTAAATTATCTCATATCTGAGAATGCAATTGCTTCAGTGTTGCAAGAATCTCTACAAATCTGTGCAATGTTTGCACAGAGGCAAAATATGTGCACTTACAAGCCTCCTTCCGAGCTCAAGATCAAATTAAGGGGGAAACAAAGTACCTTGATTGCCAGGTCTAGATGCTTAAGCATCGTTATCTAAATCTAGATATTAGAGGATTTTCAAAGGTAAACTTGAAGGTGACTTGATGACTTTCTGAACTTTCTAACGTACAATTTTTTGCAGTCTTGAAATAAGGGCATTAAAAGTAGCCTAAGTTTCGTATCTGCCAAGTCCCCATTTAAAGGAATTAAAAATATGTTCAAATTAACCTATTCTTGGTAGTAAATTAAGCAAAAATTAATTTTAAGATTTTTTGATCATTTTAGATCCTTTGCTAAAAAAGGATAAACTAATTTTTAGCTAACTTAAAAATATGCTTAAGTGTTCTGATCAATGAGAACTCGTATGTTACACAAAAAACAGAATAAAGAGTTAGAGAATCAGAGAATCTTAGTTTAATTACTATTTTTTACTACACTGTCCCTGTACTGAATAGTACCTTGGACTTTGCTACTAACTAGTAGCTTTTGTTACAACTGCAGTTCATTCGGGCCTCCAAGTGGTGTAACAGATTTGTTATCTCATAGAACTGCAGTTACAAGCACATTACAGTATAGTGTTCCTGGTAGCATTGCCGTACTGGAGCAGACTTGTGATTCCTCTAGTCCAATATGCTGCCTGTGACAAGGGCCGTTGCCAGATCTTGAAGCAATACACTGCCTTCAGAATAACCAGTGAGTTGTACAAAGCCACTAAGTACATCCACTTGCAGCTTTGTTTTTGAGCATCACTGCATGTAATGTTGTACCTGCTTCTTGGCTCTGTACAACTCTGTCTTAAGCCCCATCAGGTGCAGCATAGTAGGCCCACAGCTAACTGCAAGGTAAGGTGGAAAGAGGGTGAAGACACAGGGAAGGGTCAGCTGAGAACAGCCCAGCTGGTCTGAGGCTGGATGGACACCTTCCTCCCTTGCGCAGCAGAGATGATGCATAAAGCACTTAGCCTTGTCCCTGATACCTCCTGAGCCAAAATGCCAAACGTCCCCTGCAAAGCCTAAGTAAAAAGTCATTTTAAGCTCAGCGCTGTCATTCCTGCAAGTTATGGTGCATATTGTGTCTGTGTGTGAAGAAACATCGCTGAGAGAAATGTAGCTAAGTGCTCCCACCAGCAGCTGTTCATGGTCTGGCCCCATCACGTTGGTCTCTGCTGTCTTTCAGGGTGGGAAGATGCACTTCCCCTCCACATATCTCCTCACCCGTCTTGGTTCCCTTCTGCTGGATGTACTACCTCCCTCATAGCTCTCTGAGAACAGTTTGTTTCTGTCAAAATGAGCTGTTACCCTAAATAGGTAGGGTAGATGCAGTTAGGCTTCGCTAAGCCCCATCGATTGACATCTAATACCTTTCCTTCAAAGCAACTGTCTTTTACCTGCTATACAAAACTCAACTTGCTTTTGCCCCTTCCATTGCTGTTAGAAGCTATTTCAAAGGCAACCCTGAAGTGTAAATGTTCCTTGTGAACATTAAAATGTCATTTCAGTGCTTGTTTGGGCATTATTGATTTCATATAACAAGTAGGTGGAAGTCTCTGGGGAACAGTGCTATGTAATTGCTGCTGTGACACAGCCAGGCAGCACCACTCTGGACAAAAGTTTTTTGATCGTAATCAATCGATCCAGTGGCTATTTCTTTCACACTAAAAGTTCCTTCAGTAATATATGGAGATGGATGACATCAAACATGCAGATGATATTATTTCCACTATGACAGTTAGATCCTAACACCAATGAATTAGAAAGTTTTAACTTTGAAGTGACATGTGTCTCTTTCCCTTTCAACCAAACTCATGTTTATTGCGCAGTGGAAACTTTGGGGTTTTTTGCCCTATATATTCTTTGATACCCTAAAATGATTTTAATTTCAGTCAATTGCTTCAGTTTCCATTTCATATTTGGAAACATTTTGGAGAATGCATTTTCTTTCCCCCAAAAAATATAACTATGTGACAGTAAAAGCAGCAGGAATATGGCATCTGACCATAACGAATAACAAATGAAAGACTATCGATTTAACTTGTACTATAGTAATTGTTAATTGTCTCTCTCTCTCTGTGTGTGTGTGTGTGTGTGTGTGTGTGTGTGTGTGTGAGAGAGAGAGAGAGAGAGAGAGAGAGAGAATGAGAATGAGAGAGAGAGACAGAGAGTGTTCCTGAAGGTATCGTATATCCTTATGAATCTAAGAGGGAGGAAAATCAAATCTCAGACCTTTTCCCAAGATATATAAATTGAAGTAAAATTGGTAGATATGACTGAGAAATGAATCCTGAACTCACCTCAGTGACTGCCTGCTAAAATGTTGGTGAGCATTTAAAAATTCTTCTTTATTCATGTCTTTACATGTTCTCTACTGAACTCAACTTGAAATTTAGGCACAGACTTGCTTCTAGGAAATTTTTGGGGATGAAGATTATGTCCCTGAAACAAAAATAGTGAAGTGACCGCATAATAACCTGCCTTTCCACCAACCACCATAGAAAGTCAAATTCTCTAAGCATTTCATCGAAAGCATTCCAGATGGATGGGTTGATGAATCATGATCTCTGTTTCTGGATTTGTCCTGGACTTGCCCAACGACAAAGCCTAAAGTTAGGATTTAAGTGCCCCTCAGCTCCCACTGTAGTCAATGGAGAAATATGTAAATGTATATCTCTCTGAAGAGATACGCATGACTCTTGACTCTCTTGACTGCTGCAGGAGCCAAGGTTTTTTGTGATCCTACTTTAAATTCTTTATATAGATGGAGTAATCTAGGCTTTTCCATTGCAGCATTTGAAAACTTGCTAGAGGGTTACGTTTCAAATGGCAAAATCACGTAAGTTGAAGAAAAATAAAATTAGCAGCACATCTACTCCCTCCCTCGCCGTACATTACTTTTAGCAGTTGAAGGACAAGGAAGGAGGTTCAAAACCCTTCTCTTGACCTAATTTTTGTTGGCCATAAAACATAAACTATATGAAACAACTTCAAATTACATCTTCATATTTAAGTGATAAAAAAGTGACAGTCATACTGCTTTGCAACACTTCATTCAGACTGGGAAATTAAAAGGAAAACTGTATGATTTCTTTCTTAACTTCTTTTGACACAAACAAATGAACTAAAAGGTATCTTTTTTTTCTTTGCTTTTTAACTTATCAGTCAAGAACTCATATTGCTCATTTTGCTACAAGGCTGGGCAAGAATTTGAGCACCTAAACACCTTAATTCATGCAGGAAGAACCTTTGCTTAGTGTAAAATTTGATGAACATTGCATTGAAGTGTATTGAACATCACATTTTGTCAGTGAATATAGCAATATGAGGATATGAACAGCAGCATTTAACCTAATTATGGTTAAAGGTATATCTGGAACTTTAGTTTCTCCACTTTCTGAGTTTTATGACTATAAGTCTGGCAAGTTGAAAGTTTTATATACAACTGCTAAGAAGGTCAGTATTTTACCTATTAGGAACATCCCTAAAAATCTAATGTCATATTTAATGCCAAATTTCTGTGAATAGTCACTGTTTAAAACCATTCCTGCAGACAACGCATCCTACATAAGAAACAGCTATTTCTGATTAAAGAACACATTAGAAGACAAAAAATATAACTTGGACAATTTATTTGAGAAATTGTGAGACTCTGACATGATAAGTTATTGCATTTTGCCTGTATTTTGTTTTTCTTTCATCCTTATAAAAAAGAAATTGTAGATTTATCCAGCCAAGGGCTGTAGTCACCAATACCAAATTGTTGTATGCATAGGAGACCAATGCTGTTGAAAGTCAGTCCATAAACAACCACAGTGGTTAGAAGGGCCTGGCTGCAGTTCTTTTTTTTTTTTTTTTTTTTTTTTTTTTTTTAAGAATCAGAAAATGGGAGGAATGGATATACTGTCTGTTCTCAGAAACTCTAGAGATAGTGACTCAGAAATGTCAAACTATGTATTGTAATCTTATGATCTTCAAATCTAACTCATCTAGCAATAGAATACCACAATAATTAAGTACTATTTAGTACATTAATTCCCTGGAAATTGTTGATAATTATAACCCAGTATGATTTCCTCAAAGATATCGTACAGGCCATTGATAAATAGCTGAGGAGAAAAATCAGGGGATTAACTGTAATTATAGCAAAGTGGTTTTCTATTAAACTAATTGAATAAAAAGTAATTGGATTATATATGATCTTCAACAGCTCCTAGACTTTAAACTTTAATTAAATTATCATTCAAAAATAAAATGATTGAACATTAGCTATTTTGAAAGTAGGAGAACTAAAACCCAAAATATTTGTGTGGAGTCTAATGCTTAGTGTTACTGTAGCTTAGTAACAAAATAATCTCTTTTGTTCAGTCATTATGTTGAATTTCTGATCTTTCATTTATATGCTACTTAAATATTACTCCTTGATTAAAAATCCATGAGATCTTACAAGGATTCTATTCTTCTTAAACAATTAATTGTATTGCATTCATTAACTAGAACCTGATTACTTTTGGAAAAGAAAAAAATTATCATGTTGAATGGACATGGAGCCTAGATGATATTCTTTTCCTTTAAAAATGTTCATTTCAAATAGCTTTAAAAATGAAAAGTTGTTATTTGAAGTAAGATGAGCATTAAACAAAATTCCTAAAATAAAAATATGGAAAATTGCACTAAATTAGGTCATTGAAATAGCTCTGGAATTAAAGAACAAGCAAATTATTGATTACATGATTAATTCAAACCTTTTCCCAATAAAAAAAAGTCTTTTATTTTCTCAAAGAAATAACTGAATTGAGCATTCAGAAGAGCATAACTTTGAGTACACCTCACACTCATGTATACACTCATGTATATAGGTATGGAGGTTGACAAACAAAGCAGATGTTCTTTTGGGGTTCATTATACCTCTGTTCCATGCTTTAGAGCTATCAATAGATGCTAACCTGTGTGTAAGATGGGTTACTCTAAAAATGATTACAACTGCAGTAAATAACTGACTGTCTTGAGTACAGACTCTTTTTTTTCACATTATGGAGGTTATAAGTTCTTATGTATAATTAGTAAAAGCACAGGTAAAAGGTAATGTCAGTAATGACATTGTCTAGCAGAGTTAGATTGGGCCATACAGGTAGTATTGGAAAACAGAATAAAAGATAAAAAGAGATCAGAGTAAAAGGAGATCAGTAAAAGAAATTTAAATACTGTGACCTCTAATGTGTGTGAAACTCTCTCATAATATAATGAACTGTCTTGACTGAAATAGTAAATAAAATTGTTGGATGCTAAGGGTACATTTTACATGGTTAGACATAACTAGATGTGGAGGTGTAACTGCAAGGTGGGCAAGAAAGGATTGGATACTGGCAGACAGAGACACTCAAGGTTCTTAAGGGTTTCAACAGGATAGGTTTAGTAAAAGGCTTGCTTACACTACAAGCTGCACAGGAGCCCCAGGAATCGGGAAGGAGGCTGCTGGGAGGCTGCGGAGGCACAGATAGGACACATGGGTCGAATGCCCCGCCAGGACTTGACTCCTTGTTCCTGAGGGCCCTTAAAATCTGCTAGAACTGTTTCCTTATCTCAGCTGTGCTACTTTGAGCAGCTACTGTCCAGGAAGCAGTCAGATGTTGCTGACAAAATGGAATACGCTTGGCCCTGATGGGAATTTGGTCAGTGTGTAGCTTCACACGCTGGGGCTGCTGCCAGTCACTGACTCCTCACCAGATCTTTTGCAGATGTCCTCGCTACGGGAGGCAATAGGAATTTTTTGTTTCACTAAATTCTCATAGTCTCTTTCTTGTTCTAAGAGGAAAGTACAATGTGAGGGGGCTTTTACATGTTTCACTGGAAGTGAGACACCCAGATCCTAACAACTTTCAACAGGAGTGTGTTGTCTGGCTGTGGAATCTACTTTATATGGGTAAATACAAATCTAGTATATATAGTGTTCTCAGGATCATGGTCAAAGCCTCTTAGGAATGACAGCTAGCCCAAAATCAACCTATCAATCTTTTTATCACATCTATTCATACCAATGGTTTAAAAAAATGATTTTTAAAAAAATCTTTAAAATTTAAAAAGGCACGCTAGGTATTATAATAAATACAAACATTTAGTTTGTCTTGGCCTTACTTAACTTGATTTTTCTTTCTTTTGTTAATCTCTCTTTGGCAACTTCTGTACGATAAGCTTAGCTTTCAAAATTTGTCACCAGGCCCTAAAAGTACCTGAGGAGGAACCTGACAGAGGATTTTCAACAGAAATTTTCCCAAATAAGTGGAGCAGACCACAACAAACAGATACTCTGAACTTCGTAACCAGAATCTAACATCCTAACAGGATTAAACTGCCTGAACATTCATCCCCCCTGCTTTATCCATCCACTTCAAACAATAAAATGTTTTGCAGAAAAAGCCAGTGCTACCACTGTTAAACTCCATCAGTATTACCTCAATACAGGGTTTTCAGCTCCTTCCACATCCTTCCAACATATCAGGGCAAGCTATTGATATCTGGATGTTACTGACAGATAATACTACAAGTGCAGAAGTAGCGGTTTTCCATAGGTTACACAAAAATTATTGAGAGATTTATGAAACATAACTCACAGAAAAAATAGTAAAGTTAGAAAATACAGGTTAAAATCAAGTAAAACTAAAGGAAAGGAGGTGACTATATGCATTCAATTCTGAGAAACAAAGAAGTTAGATCCTAAACTGTGATTTAAGAGTCAGTCAGGTCTACTGCATGGATATAAAAAGGCAAGATTTCTCACTGCGTGAACTATATAAGGCTTATTTTATAGGGCTAGATGTTTCAATCTTGAGGGGGAAAAAAAAGTTAATTTTCCTACATCATTTAACCTAGCCTGTTCATATAGATAATGGTGGATCAATCTGAGCCTACTCTCAAGAGTCAGGTTTGTCTAGTACTTTTAGCATGGGCAATAAGATTTCAAACCTTATAAGTATTTAAAAGGGAGTGAATGTAGCAAGACTAAAATTGGAGAAATATGCTCATGCTTTCTGGTTTATTAGCCTTGCAGCTGAGTTTTGAACTAACTGAAACCTATTGATCAACGTGTCTAGCAGGCCTGCTGAGAATGGTACAATAGTCCAGCTGAGACATAATAAAAGAGTGCATTAGCTTTTCTGAAGCATATTTGAGATACACAGTAAGACCTTTGCAATGTTTCTCCGAGAGCAGAAGTTAGGTTTGACTTTTACTTTGAAGATGAGTTCAAAGATGAACTCAGAATAAAACCGACATGCCTAGATAATGTAAAACTCCTTCAGACATCATTCATCAAAGTCATTTCCAGTAAAAGATACAGTTCCAAGCTATCTTTTAGAGCCCAGTTTAAGTACCTTGGTTTTAACTGAGTTGAACCACTGAAAGCATTTTCTTTGGCTGTATCTTGTTGTATATTAAACTAATCCTCAAACTCCATCTCATTCTGCTAAAATTATCATTAGTACCTGGCGCAGGGCATTTGATGGCTAATCAGCAGTGACTGGATCAAATTTTGCTTTTAAAACATGTGTTTCTTCAGTAACCTCTGCAGTATTCTCCTCATGATATGGTCTCTAAGCTTGAAAGGTTAAAACTGCTGAAAGACTAGATATTTAGTGAGCATCAGATACAGACTTTATACATCCAGTACAAAAATATAAGCAATACAGACAATGCTTTTGACAGATATAAATCAAAAGAGTTTTCAGATTTCAAGGGCAAGTTATATGCTTGTTTGTGGTTTGGTTCATATTTTTATGACAACTCAATTTGTCACTATACAATGACAAAGTAATGTAAAACATGGATAAGGTGATCTTACAGTAGAGGTAAATAATTAATATTATGTTGTGATATTGCCTGCTGGAAATATTATGCTGTGTCACTACAACTTTAAAACTAATGCTTACAAGTGAATTTTGCATCAGGAATTAGTACAAAGTGGAACAGAGATTAAATAGTAATTTCAGATGGACCAAGGACAAAAATAATATGCCTTCAGATCTACATTCCAAACTCCTACATGTCTGTGCGTGTTCAGATGAAATATGTAGACACACACACTATAATGTAGGTCCCTGATGTAAAACCTAGATACAGATGTATGTTTTATCCTGTACCCTTTAACCAAGGTAGGGATATTTTCTGCCTGTTTTATTTATGTAGTGATAAAGTCTAATTTCTAAATTCGTGTATATATTTTTAATGTAATTGACTTTTTTTTCCCTGCAGGAGAGAAACTTGAGCCTAATGGTTATATGGCTAGTGCTTTTTATGTATGTTTACTGACATGAATGTTATTGCAAAATTCAAGGGTTTTGCCTACTTCTTGATTTTGAATCTGGAACCTAGCATAGTATTTTAGGGTGACCAAACCAATAATTCCACCTGAGCTGAGCTGAGCAATATTCTCACAATATTTGTGAGGTTAGGAAAGATGGAAAGGGAAAGAAATACTTCTGTATTCTGTTTTATCTGTCCAGTACCAGGAACTAGTTAGTATCTCATACTATCTATTAAAAGTCTATTTCACTACAATGCAAGAGACTAAAATTGTGGCCATCATTTTATTTACAGGCTACTTTTCTCTAATTTTAGTAATAAAGGTCAAAATTAGCAAATCTGATTTTTGTAAAAGCATGAAATGAAGAAAATGTTGATGAGTCCATTCAGATTGCCTTTTTTTCTCTAATATGTAGAGAGTATAGTGATATAATAGTTTAATTATTAAGCAGTTCTGACAATTAGTTTAAATTAATCACTTTCCAAATATCCTTTACATTCTTAAAAAGCAAATAAAGACAGAAAAATGTGATTCAATTTATTTCACCTGCTGCCCATGCTCACAACAAGCTTATTCAATTTAGCAGATGTTAGAAAAAACTGTCAAGCTACTTCATCACAGAGCTGTTATTTTCTACCTTTATGCTTAATCCAAATGTAATTGAACCAGAACAAATAGTCAGCAGTCAAAATTTAGAAACAAATAAAGCACTACTAAGGCTAGTAAACAGATGATTTAATGTTGAATCTTTTTTTTCTCCCTTCCTTTTTTACTATTATCCTTTTCTCTATACTGAGCCATTTCTGTATGACGTAGCCCTTCTCCCTATGCTTCTTGAATAAAGAGCATATGCCATGTGAAGCTTGTCCCGGTTTTGACTGGGAAATAAAGATATTGCTCTGTATCCTCCCTCTTTTCCCTGCTCCTGCTTATTGCAGAACATCAAACTTCCACACAGCTTCTGCACTCTGAAAACAAACAAACCTATTAGCCTGCGGTAGGAGGGGCCACGCTGGTGTTTCTTAGCATATTTCTAACAAGCCTGCTTGTGAGGTCAGGCTCCCACAAAATAGTTTCATCAATAAATAGTGATTTCTCTATTAAAAATAGCCAAATGTAGTTTGACAAATAATTGCACACAACCCACAGAAAGGCCAGATACGCATTTAGGAAGGGAATGACTATAGCTTCCTCTATCTTTGCATTTCAGAGGAGATGATGGAGTAGTGGCTACAAGAGGATACCAGTGCTCCTCAGAAGGTATCAGCCTTTAGGATGCTTTGTAGAGTGCCTCCACCTGGTATAGACAGGCTGGCTTCAGCACACCGACATGAGTCACCCCACTGCCTTCGGGAAAGATATACGCAGGTGTTTTCAGCACCTTGAGATTTCCTTGGGAATTTTGGCTGGTGCTGCTGTTGGCTCTGGAAGGGTGTAAACTTATTCCCCACAGTCCCTCACAGTGTAGGCTCAGATAAGCACTAGACTGATTTTTTCCTACACGAGGAAACTGATAACGTGATGCTGGGCTCACAGCATCAAAGCTTGTGTCCAAGCATGAACTCCAGTTGTTCCCTTACATTCAGAACTGTTACTATCTTACAAGCCTATAAAATTATTATTGAGAATAAAAACATACTTTTCTTGCACTGTTAGAATATTGAATAATATGATAGTTACAAAACACAACTGAAAAGCAATTATATAATGGAGAAGAAAGTACAGTATCCCATTCTGTCTATATATGTTTGTTTTCTATGAGTAAGTATAAGCATTCATATAATTTGTGTTATTTTCTTTAATTTATCCAATATTTTGACCATTTAGAAAAACTGGCTTTCGGGATTGTGACCTTGCATGTCAAGACTGAGCTTATAGCATTTTTTACAGCTGAGTTATCACTCCTTGAAGATTGACATTATAATGAAAGTGCTGACACAACCTTTAGTATAGCAATGCTGCTATAATACAATTTATAAGGGGCAATCAAGTCTCTGGGATATCTCAGGCAGTGTCATGTCTTGATATATGTCTTGTCATGTCTTCATCTTCTTGGGATCACAATTGGTACCACAGTGGATCAAAGGAGTGGCAATTCAGATGATCGTATTATTGTAATAGCTTATCAAAGCAATGCTGGAAAGAACACCGAAGTGATTTAATTCTAAATACCTTTTTGTTGTTCTTTTGATAAATACAAGACTATGAAATTCCTGTACAAAAGATAGATAATGAATTGTGCTGGAGAATGATGATCCTTGCAGACTTGAATTATCTTCACATCTTACTCTTACTAAAATGTGGCACTGCCTAAAATATTACAAAAAGATCAAATAACCAGTACGTTCCTTAACAAATAATAATCAAAAACAGATATAGCACTGAACTTCAACTGAAAAGTGAGTATGATTAAGCAGAGCATAAAAATGTTAATCATACAGTGATAGTCTGTCCTCCCAAATATTTCATTCAGTATTGTTCAGTTCATTCCAGGAAAATAAGCAAGAAATATCCTAGTGGAAGTAGGAAAAATATGAAATGGGAGGGCAAACAATAAGTCTGTTTCTTGAAGAAACCTTATTAAGATTTTCGGACTGATCACTTAGTATATATTTTGAATTAAAGAAAAATAAATACAAAATGAGCATCTTCCCATTTGCTATTCAAAATAGGACATGTCAGAAAATGAATGAAAAGTATATTAAATGAAATAGTAGAGAAATGACCAATGGGAACTGACCAATATCCAATGACGAGATGCACAGTAACACATTAGGTTTCTGATGGACATTACTTTGTGGAAATTCAACTATATATTCCATTCAAAGTCCAGTATTCATGAATAAGAAGGCATAAAAATTAGAATGCCACAAATTTCATATAGTAAAAGAAAAGGTGTCTCTACTATGATTTGGCCCATGTAGGTTTGGAACTACCAATTTTACTATGTAAGTTAAAAGTACTAAAAGACTAAATTTGAAAAGCTGGTGAATGAAATGGTAACTAGACAAGATCAGAAATCAGCATACCTCAAAAGTATAATGTTTATATTTATTTTTTTATATATACATATACAAAATGCAATGAGCTCCGTCCTTTGACTTCATAGGTGCATATTAACTGTTGAGGTGCATACTACCAAGTATCAAACAGATTTAGAGAATTTCTACAATTTTGCTTGCTTCTGAACATGGTTAGCATTGATTTTTTGAAGCACAGGAAGTTCCGCCTGACCGTGAGGGGGAATTTCTTCCCCGTGAGAGTGACGGAGCGCTGGCACGGGTTGCCCAGAGAGGTTGTGGAGTCTCCTTCCCTGGAGATCTTCAAGACCCGCCTGGATGCAACCCTGTCTAACATGTTCTAGGTGAGCCTGTTTGAGCAGGGGAGTTGGACTAGATGATCTCCATAGGCCCCTTCCAACCTTACTGATTCTGTGATTCTGGGATTCATGTTGAAGATTTGATAAGTCTACAGCTAACTCTCATGTCATACCACACTGTATACAACACACAGTTGGATACATCACATCACATTTTTTTAGTATTATGTATAGGTACCTGCAATTTTATACTTAAATCAATGCCCAAATATGAATTAGAACAGCTGCAACATAGCTCAAGAAATAAAGGCCGTCCAGATCAATGTTCTGATCTAGAAAGGATAACATTCACACAAAATTCATGCCATCTTAATTTGTCAGCTCTGAATACACAGTTTTATAGGCATGTCTCTGTCACAGACATTCAGGCTAAATAATCTGAGGATACTGCTGAGCTTCATGTAACACCCTGAAAGGTCAACAATCTTCAGCCTTTATCTTCTTCATAATATAGTTTTTTACTCTTAAAACCGGTCTTCACAAATCAACTGCTGTATTTTCTGAAGTATTTTTTCTATCACATATTTTGCAGTTTTATATAAGTATGCAACTTTTAATCTAGCGTGTTATGTTGCATGTTTTAGATGTGATGTGGCAGTGTCTGCCTCATAAAGCTGCCAAGTATTAAATAACTGTCATATAATTTATGATCCAAATCAGCATATTTCCATTCCTCTATTCACAAACCTTATCATATTTCTAATCGTAAAGTAAATCCTGTGGAAAAAACAAAAACAGAACTGCACAAAAAACATTATATGTAAGTAGCACTTTTTTTTTTATTTGATAAATCAGTTTCTAAAGATGTTGAAAGCCATGATGCTAGGAAATTACAAACATTTACTATGCCTAGAAGGTAGGAAGAAAATAAGAATGACAATTGTAGAGAAATAATAAATGAACAAGCATAAAAATATGTTCAACTTTCTAAAGGAAAATAAGACTCATTGTGTGAAGCAGGCCAGATGAATGTTACTGATGGCTAGAATAATATAAATGTTATGGATTGTTAGTTTTTTTCCATGCACTGAGAAGGCATAATGAAAGTATGAATATTTTTTTCATGGAGAAACACTGAGAGTACCCTATTTTTGTAAAGCACATATTTATATTTTTTTTATTTTTTTAAATACTCTGTTTTTGTGTGTCTCCAATTTTCTGTCTCTATCTATCTATTTTTGAGTAGGAGTATATACACAGCGCTATGTAACAGAAGATAAAATTTGAGGAGTGAAGTTTTGAGAAGCTAATCCTATCCACAGAATCAATGTGACAGTTAACTTTCCAAAAGAAACTGAAACATTCCAGAATTTATGTATTTTTTTTAGCACCGTCAGTGTTTCAGAAATCCCTAAGACTGAATTTCATTGTGGTTGCTGAGACAAATAGAATTTCACTTGCCAAAATGAAATCAGAGAACTGGCAGAAATGGAGGTAGAAGATCTAATATTTATCAATTGGTATTCTATTTTTAGTCACTGCTTCACAAAACTATTGTTTTGTTAAGAGAAGTTAAAGTGACTTTTGTCAATTAATAATTTATTTCAAGATGTAGCTAAAGTTTCACTTAAAACTAAAGGTCAACAAGCACAGGAGGTTTATGTTCTGGAAGATAAAATGTTCAGGAAATGTTCAGCTGTTCTCATTTAATTTCACATTTGTAAGAAACACTTATTTTTCGTCCAGAGAGAAGTTTTGTACTTGGGCTTCTGCAGTCTCTTGGGACATATGAATATAACCGGACACAGGCAGACAAATGGTGCAAGACACCTCCAATTCTGAAATCATTTAAGAGATTCTGTTTACTGCTATTATGTACTGGTTGTAAGGTCGTTTTCAGGGACCAGTGCTCAGAAACATTCACGCACTTCTAGACTTATTCTAGAATGACTCATACTTCTTCACCTCAGAGGATTAGTAGATCCAGCTTGTAAACATCTCAGCAAGTAGACATCCAGTGAGAGGTGACTCGCCTTGCATGATTTGTATGGTAGTTCACCCTCTTTTCTATAAGATAGGAAGCATAGATTCCACTCCTGCTGTGAATAGTTGAAAATGTAAGTAAGACCACTCAGAGGGCGCAACACCACTTTCCACATGAAGAGATGATAGGGACAGACCAGAGCAAGGACTACAGATGGAAGCAGCTGAATCGTGCAACCTGTTTCAGGTTGCTACCACAAAACTACCACATAGTTTTATTTTTTTCTATAACATGTCCTCTCGTCCTGTATAAAGGATGAGAATACCTTGGACACAAAAATCTTGGAGGCAAGCTGTCATCTGAGACTCAGCAGCAAGGAGTAAGCTAAATTATGCTACAGTCTGAGAGGCAGCTGATCAGAGTCATATCTTCTGGGACCCAAAGTCTTGGGAGCTGAATAAAGTTTATATCCTTTTATCTTACAGGAGTGTTTCTGAGTTAATTTTCTTAATGTCCCCCAATGCTTTATATTGAAAAGTCCAACTTGTTCTGACAGGTCAGAGACAGAGTTACATCAGTTTAACAACACTTATCTGACAATCAATTTATATGACTTGAATACATAGAATTAGGGAATAATTAGTATTACATGTTTGTGGAAATTGTACTGCAAACATTGAGAGATTCAATTTACTCTTCCTCACTTCAAATGCACTGTGTGCATTTGTTTCATGTAAGGTATCTGGCAATGAGGTCATCACTGGTGGTATTTTTAGGTGAGTAGCTACCTTTCTGGGCTGCTGATGACATGTGGCAGAAGAATTATCTATCAGTGGGCAGGGAAAACTGTACACAAAAAAATCTTTGTGTCTTGGATCACAGAATCACAGAATGGTTGAGATTGGAAGGGACCTCTGGAGATCATCTAGTCCAACTTCCTACTCAAGCAGTGGTACCTAGAACACATTGCACAGAATCATGCCCAGGCAGCTTCTGAATATCTCCAAGGATGGAGACTCCACAGTCTCTCTGGCAACCTGTACCAGTGCTCTGTCACCCTCACAGGAAATAATTTTTCCCTCATGTTCAGGTGAAACTTCCTGTGGTTCAGTTTCTGCCCATTGCATCCTGTCCTGTTGCTTGGCACCACTGAAAAGAAGAGTCTGGCCCCATCCTCTTTACATCCTCCTTTAAGGTATATGTTTACACCGATTAGATCCCCTCTCAGTCTGCTCTTCTCCAGGCTAAACAGGCCCAGCTCTCACAGTCGTTCCTCATGGGAGAGATGCTCCAATCCCCTGATTATTTTTGTAGCCCTACGCAGGACTCTCTCCGGTACCTCTATGTCTGCATTGCATTTGGGAAGGCAGAACTGGACACAGTACTTGAGATGCGGCCTCCACCAGGGCTGAGTAGAGGGGCAGGATCACCTCCCTTGACTTGCTGGCAATGCTCTTCCAAGTGCAACCCAGGATACCATTGGCCTTCTTGGCCACAGGGGTACATTGCTGGGTCATGGTCAACTTGTTGTCCACTATAACTCCCAAGTCCTTCTCTGCAGAAGGTCAGGCTCCAAATTGCCTTGGTGAATAGGGTTATTCCTCCCTAGGTGCAGGACCCTGCACTTGGCTTAGTTGAACTTCATGAGGTTCCTCTCTGTCCATCTCTCCAGCCTGTCAAGGACCTTCTGAATGGCAGCACAGCCATCTGGTGTGTTGGCCACTCCTCCCAGTTTGGTATCGTCATCAAACTTGCTGAGGGTGCATTTCATCCAGGTCACAGATGAATAAGTTGAACAAGACTGGACTCCAGACCCCTGGGGGACAGCACTAGGTGAGGTGAAACATTCCTTATCTATGCCTCTATGCACAGTCGCAGAACTGTAGTCTTGTTTCAGTATATCAATCATCGAGATGCACTTGTCTAGCCTGTTTCATATTCCTTTGGAGAACACAGAAAATCAAACAGTACTATAGTGGCTTATTGAGCTGTACACTTCATTTCTGGAGTTCCAGACTGACCTGGAACTTGAAGTAGCTTGGCTCCTTTTTCTTCTCAATTAGGAAATACTCTCTTCACCACTAGTCACACAGTGAACAAGCAATTTTCGAAAAGAGGTTCTTACATTTTAAGTGGTCTTATCCCTTCTTGCATGGGTGGAAAAATCTCTTTATAGTCTCTGTTGAGCTAATATTTAGTAACTCCAAGTTCCCAGAGACCTTGACATGGGCAAGCAGAGAGGAAAGGTCTTGTTGAAAAAAGTCACTCATAAGAGCTTTCCATCCTTTTCTCTTTCTACCCTCTTGGACAAAATGACTGAGGCTTTCACACTACATTAGAGTTAGCATTTGCTCTGTTCACAGAGATGAACCAGAGGAGCTGTACTAGAGGAAAGCTGAACCAGACTGCCTGTTAGATAAGTCTTTGTCTTTCTCTGGCATAGTAGAACCGAACTATGCAGAATAGTTACATGTCAGTGTAGAGCTTCTAACGCTTTTTGTGAGTCTCTCATTCTGTGTATCTACCCTGACAGTATCCCAGGTCTCAGGTGTTCATGGGTTAAGCTAACCAATGCTTAGTATATTAGCCATTTCACTGTTGGAGTAACAATTAAAATAAAAATGAAAAAAAAAAATGAAGGAAATCATAGCTGAAGGTTTATGTAAGAGATACGGACTGATTATTTCTATTTGTGTGATATGAGAAAATGAAGTGTATACATCTTCCACACAGAAAAGGAAACCTAGTAATTATTCCTTGTGAATGGATGTAGTCTTATATATAAAAAGTGAATGATTCAGACATATACTTAAAGAGACTTTTCTGTTGTGGCTGTGTGTTGTTAACTGGTACGTATGAATAAAGAAGATAATTGGTGTGTGTGTGGATACATACCAGTATTTTTTCTTAAACACAAAAAACCTTTGATGAAAATTTCTTCCTTAATAGAAAAATACATATGCAATATATTGCCCAACAGAGATTTAAGCAGTGTGAATTCTGAATAAAATTCATTGCAGCATTAACAGTAGGAAAATAACAATAAGTATGAATAAAAAATGGATATGACATAGAAAATTAATATAAACAAGGCTTAATAATTCTCTCTTCAGTATGCTACTCCAGACTCTTTCAGGCAGCAGTTTGGCTACCTTTCTGTTTGTCTTCAGTCTCCTTCCCCAACAACTTTTGCTGGCCCACTGAAACCAAATCTGAGAGAGGGATTTAGGTGTCCAAAGATGCTAACTTCTTATTCTTTTCTTCCAAAGCATAATGAAGGTGTTTCTTGTTAGTCTTTTGACTGGTATGTCCAATAGTGCAGCTCTTTTCTTTGTTAGTAGGGAATTGTAGATTGTGTCCTTTTAAAACAGTCATCTGAGCAAGAGAAAGGTGTTGTCTTGCTTGTCTTAGGCTGAAACGTACATAGTTCAAGAGGAAGCCTCCTGAAGGAGATCGCTGGGTCAAAAGAGTGCAGACGTACTGCCTAGCTTTAGACTAACAGAAAGAAGGTGATTTTCCGAAAGACTCCGTTGTGCCTGAAGAACGGTGGTTGCAAAGCAAGAAGTCAATAGCAGTTACTGGACTGTGAAAAACAGTGGAGCAAAAGAGCTAAAGGACACAGTGGGAAGCAGAAAAATGTTTTTCAGACACTGTCTGCCTTATCACAGCATTTAAGTTTTCCTTATTTAAAAGAGTATCTTGTTCAGGCTGTGCTCAGATAAAACCTGAGAGCTCATAGTTCATTATGTCTTATGCTTGCTCTAATAAAAGGGCAGAAGAGTCACTGCAGTAGTTTGTCTGAGTTCAGGCCCCATCACAGCGAGTCAGTCAGCACACATTTAACTAAATCAGCATGCCTGAAACAGAACCTCCTGCCTTTTGCAAAGGGTAGATACAGCAGAAAAAAGAAGAGACTGATAGCATTCTAGGAGAGCAGCAAAATAGTGGGGATAAGGGCCTGGAAAAAGCTGAAGTTATTTGGTCTTCATCATCACTAATTCTCTAGCTCTAGAAACTAGTCATTTACCAATCCAGTTTATATGATTAGATGATTACTCAAGATGCCTTCTTTGATGTAGGAAGTGACATATTTCATAAGCTTCTTGTAGGTCAGCTCCTTTCAAAGGGGACTCAGAGAGCAAAGAAGATTCACTCAAGTTTTTGGAAGTTCCTATTCTTACTTCAGACTGTGGTGAGTGTCCTAGACCTGTATCATGCAATCCTAGCAGTCTCCCCACAAGCCACCATCAACAGCTCCTTCTAAAACACCCTTAAATTGTCTCCAGTTGTTAACATCACAGTGGCTGTGAGATACCTCTTCAGCGGACATTTTGGGCTAAAGCAGAATACAGCACTATTCTGATAAATATAGGGCTTGATACTTGAAAGTGAATGAGGCAAAAGAGACATTCATCACTCTTATGCTACCAAGCCATCAGATAAAAAAGAAGTCCCAAGATATCCTGTACCTAATCTTCGGAAATCAAAACTGATAACTAGTATCCTTTAATAATGAATCTATGGACTGAAGCGCTTTCATCTGGAGAATGTTTTCTGGGATGCTGAAAAAAGAATACAATTCTTTCTTTTCCCTGGAACATAACCATAGTTTTAATTCAAAGGAGAAAACAGTGGAAGAACATTCCTTCATTTTTTAAAAAAAAATACACATTGTTTTTATTTTTAAAATGAAACAGGGATATCTTCAGCTCACTTTCAACTGTTAGGCAATATATATTCTTAAGAGTTTGCAGTACTTGTAACCAATCAGTTTGAAATCCACATGAAAAACAGCTGGAGAGCTGCACAAACTCTTTGATGTATTTCATATTTCTGTGTCTAAAGTCCTAGCAGAATTTGCCAACTAAGTCCTGATGGAACTGAGAAAGAACAACTGGCAGAACATCTGGCAAATTGTAATATGCAGATATCAGCCAGTCACACTCACAGAAGATAGGTAAGTGGTAAATAAGGATGATAATTTATCTTTTTTCAGAATTGTGTTTATTACTGCTCTTGGTCTATGAGAACTATCAATAGACAAGAAATAACACCTCTGTAAAGTATTAAGAAGAGAAATTACATAGACTGAAGTAAACCTAACTATTAGGTCTAGTAGAGAAGTATGGTTAGATGTACATGTACGAGTTTGCGTTGCAATTCACAAACAAATTTCATTTGAAGTAGAAGTGCTTCGGAGGAATAATAGTTAATGCTTCTCTGTAGGCTATTCTCAGTGCATTTGACAAGGTGGCAAGATTGATAACAATTCACCTCACCTTGAAGAAAGTTTCCAGACTGTAATTCCCTTTCAGGCATCTCAAGGGAACTGCCAAGTTCCTATTTGAAGGTGTGTCCAGAGGCAGTTCTTTGGGAGAAAAAATATGAGAGTAGATAAAATGGCAATATTTGAGCACCTTGTGAATATTTTTTTTTGAGATAAGATGGAAAATACAGTTATGATAAGATCTGTGGACATTTATTTTCAAGATCTGAATGTTACTTGATGATCATATAATAGTACATGCTTGTGTTCTGGAATCTGATGGAAAGCTTATTATATTTTACTTCAGCAACAGTCCTTTACTTAGGCCAGAATCTGAAACTTTGAGTTATTTTTTTCCCTAATCAGTGCAATCAATTTGCAATACTTTTACAATTTAAATTCTGCCTCTAACTGCCCTTTAATTGCCAGATTATTCTTCCTACCAAGACACAAGCTTTGACATACTTTATTTCCAACAGTAAGCACCTTGCTCATTCAGTCTCATGAACTGACACTGTCCTTAGCTCTTTGCCTTTTTCTTCAGTCCAGCTTTTAACTCATCTTTCAATCTATGCACACTAGCCTTGACCCATGGAATTACTCATAAATTCCAGGGCTTAGATTACTGATCAAGTTACTACACCTTAACAGTAGCAGAGCTGTAGCAACTGCCTCTTTGTATGCATTTAGTCTGCAGCAATGTAGGTTAATGCACTTATGTGACTTTAGCTCTAACATTAATGTTGCTTAGCCTGCTTCCATTGCATGCAAAACTAAATCATTTTACATTTTCAGAGGACTAAGACTGAACATATATTGGTCATACTGAGCTGATTCACAATGAATTGTTATGCATATTAACTGCATCAGGACTTTGCGCTTTATTATTAATTTATTTGAATTGAGAACCTGATCATATTAAGCATCTTATTTGAGCTATAATTTATGTATCTTCTGGATTGTAGTGCCTCGTTCTGACCCATAGGTAAACCAGCTTAAATCAGTGAGACTGTTAAGTTAAGTTAAGTTAAGTTAAGCAAGCTACTACCCAGTGTAGGCAGGGAGCAACACTTTAAGTCCCCAAGAACTCTGTCATTTGCACTTTAATGAGTGCAATGAAGATTAAATTTCGTTAGGCTAGGTGTCTGTCTTTGGCTTGTCAGAAAGAGATCTAAAGCATTTACCATAAAAATTGAAAAGAGAATTTTTAGCAACATGAGTATAAAATTTCTGTTTTGTTAATGGTACCATTTTATGAACGATAGTTCACATTTGATACGACTTCTGACTTGCTGTTGTCAGTTGCTTTTCATTCCTTACAGCTTCCCAAAGGCACAGACCTATTTGTTAACTTCACTGTTTGTCTCTGATAACTATTACCTAAAGAACAGAAAAACAGTTTTTTTAACTCTTCCCTTTGTTCTGCCACAATTAGTGTTATTAACCTTCTTGTTGCGCTATGCTAAATCAACTGTTTGTCATACATAATGCTTCTGACAGAAATGCAGTGCTGCTGTTAAGCCACTAAACTATATATTAACCATTTAATATATGGTATCAAAGTGTTATGTGTTATTTTGATCATATGTATTGGTGATGAAAATATTAAAAAAGAGGGCTAAACTGGCAAATCAGGAAAAAGAAGCTTTTTTATGAGCTCTCAGCATACAACTCTTTTAGGCATCACAAGGAAAGAAGTTGCTTTCCGCCAGACTATGCATACAACTATGTTCAACAAGCATACACATGGTAAAAGTCAGAAAGGTCAATCTCAAGTCTGCAGCCAAAGTTTCAAATTCTAAAAGTGAAATTTAACATTTTTATTTAGTGAGAGCATTAAATTAGCCGCCGTTAAATTCGCCTCTTTGGAAGCATGATGTTGAAAGAACTTTGCATCAGTAAGCTACTGGAGATCTTAAACTTTCCTCTGATCTCCCATCTCCCTTATCTCAAGAGTACTAAAAGACCAAAATGTGACATACATGTACATTCAAATACTTATAACAATCTATAGCTATTCTCTTCTTTTTCAGAAGGAAAGTCTCTAGTACCACTTGCACATGAGGAGTATTAATCCTGTGATATGGCATAAAACACAAGGTAAGGCGTTTTCCTCTTGCCTCTGCATTTCTGGAAAGCAGATTCAGCTCTGCTTTCTGCGTAAAGTTGCCACTGAACACGCTCGCTATAGTACCACTGAACACACTCACATTTCAAAAAATGGTTATTTAAAGATATTTTCAGTGTAACATGTCTCCTAATTCCAATTCAAGTTGAAAATTGTCTAACAGGCCACTGTTTAGCAGGATTCACTGCATCATTCCTTGCCTATAGACACATTTCATATATCCACTTCTTTAACTATAAATCTGAAGTTACATAACTGTATTTCTGGGGGAGGGGGTCCTTAATGTTAATTCAATTTGCCACTTCTACAGATTGTTAATTAACTTGTGACCCACTTTGCAAATATCTGATGGCATTAGTTGATTTCCAAAAATAACAAACACACTAAGCATTGTGGGACTAGCAAGATGCATAAAACACAAATTTTCCACTGTCATCTTTTAAACAGAAGTATTTATGTGAAGTATATTGTCTTGAAAATCAGTATAATCTTGTTATTATCCTAAATGGTCATTAGGTGTCATTATCATTGTTTTCTGGAAATATGGTCAGAGTTAGCCTTACATGTCTTACAGAAGCACTTTTTAAAGATATAATTTCTCTTTTGACATACTTTGGGTGGGATATGGTCTTAGGCAAAATTTTTGAATTTTGCAATTTCCCAGGTTCTGTCTGGACAAGTGTTCCTGGGACTGGATTCAGAAAGGCTAAAACTATTTAACTCTATAGAGAAAGAAATAAAGCAATGGCAAAAACAGCAGAGAAAAAAAAATCAAGAACATTTACACCTTTATAGTTACAATTATTATCTTGATTTTTAAAGATTGGAGAAAAATTGAATATAAAAAGAAGGAAAAGAATTTAAATCTCCTACTGCTGAATGCAGAGTAATTCAATTGATTTCAGTGTCTTAAAGCACCTCTGCAACTTGAGGTAGTGTTTCCAAAGGAAGAATCTGTCTTTAGAACTTAATTTGGACAAAAATTGCCACTAGCAGGTTATCTACTGGATCCATCACAACAAAGATTGGCCTCCCAGTTTTACAACCATAAATCACTCTCTGATTTTGAGAGTATCTTCCTTCCACTAGGATTTCAGGTTTTGTTCACAGTTTTCCCGCCCAGAGTCCAAGAGGACAGAGATATTGTGGAGTCTTTCATGGAGATACTTAAGATAGTTGTGGAAGAGTTGAGTGATATAAGCTGTCACCAGATAGCCCTTGGTACTCAGTCAGGTCTCTTTGATCAGATATTTCTAAAGAGGCATAAGTGATTGCAAAGTTGCTTTCTCCATATCCGTTTCTTCACAAGTGTGCCTAAATGATCTTTGGCAGGAGTTAGGAGGATGAAGAAAGAAGCTGAACATTTCCTACTGGTGACTATAGTGACTGTTCAGTAATTTTTTTCCTACAGAAGAGGTCAAATATCTAGCCCTCAAGAATTTTATTTCTTAGTGCTTTCTCCTAATTATTCAATATTTATAGAAAAGTCCATTGTGGTATGATCCAAAAGATCTAATGTTAGAAAAGATGTAGAAAAGCACAAAGAGTTATTTACAGCAGACAGTAATGTCAGATGTACATTATTCACTACAAGAGAACCTTGTGAATCTAGGGAGGAAAAAATATGTACAGTGAAAATATATCAGAACAGTGGTTGAATCACAGGCTTTTTTTTTTTTTTTTTTTTTTCCCCATAAATTGCAGAGTCCACATTCCACAGAAAATCTTGCATAAAGGACCATAAGGAATCATTTGGGGTGCTTCCCTTCTCACCATCTAGTATTCTTCCCATGGTGCTACCATCAGATAAACAGCATATTTCAAGACCTAGCTCTTGCTCTATGGCAGAAAAGTTGAATCTTTTTCCATTACGTGACTACTAGCTGATCATGCATGCTAAACCTCAACAGAAGGTGCGTAGTGAAGGATCTTATACTTCTTATTCAACCTTCAGGATGCAGCTGTTTCAGCTGAAATAGTTCATCCAAGCTGCAAAAATGTGATTCTCTCAGATTTTGGTTATCAACTTTATCAAAATGCCATGTGACACTACTTTTTAGAAACCCAAAGAAACTTCTCAGGTCTTTGCCTACAGATTAACTGGCATTCTTTAGTGTATATCATTAAAATCATTGCCTTGCCTTGCCGTTATTAAAGATTTTTTTCTATAGAGCCTGAACCGAGCATCAGTATACTGTAACACAAAATCAGGATAATGCTATATTTTTTAAAAATAAAAGGGTTCTAACGGTGATACTTCTGCAACCTGCATGCCTATCATTACATATAGCAGTAGAGACTTTCAAAGCAGTTTATCAGAATTGTCAAATTCCTCGAGTTTCTTAGTGAATGTCTAGATGTGACATTGGCAAGCTACTATTTCATTACCCTTTGAGGTAAAAATATGAATCATTGAAGACTTTGCTCATATATATCTGTTCAAACTTCATGTTGTGGGCTTATGTTTTTCTACCTTTTCTATAGCTAAAGGCTTACAGCAGGTATAATTCACCACTGCATTATGACAGTTCATGCCTTTGCTACTTTTTGTAAATCAGTCTGATTCATGTGCAGTCAATGTCAAATCAGTGTCAAATCTGATCTTATCATGGTCACTCTTCTGTAGGAATATTTGCAATTATAATAACAATGCTCTTATGTTCAGTGTTTAATGACTAAGACGTTCTTGCATGTATTTTGTATGTCCTTGAAATATGTGAGATAAGCTAGGTCGTAAATAATGCCTTTTAGTGCAGATTTTGTGGTTATTGTATATTTATTGTACTATAATTTTCTGAAAAAAAGAAAAACAGGGAAATCATCCATCATCTATCATCATCATCATCATCCATCATCAGGATTGGCAGACACTTATGGACACAATGAGCAATTTTTTAACATTATGTTCATCAAACAAAGTCTTCTTTGTTAAACCAGCTTCAGAATTAGATCATATTACCTAAACATGTTATCCCACATCAGCAGCTGGATGAATGATGCAATGAACAGATAAAAAGTTGTAACTGTTTTTGATGTAGAACATATTTTGTTCTTTTCTATTTACTTAGAGGGCAAGCAGAGACAAGAGCCACAGTTCCCAGGCCATTCTGTTCCTCAGCTGATTCAGCCATTTCTGGAAACTTCCTTTCTCTGTGTTCATATGCCAGCCTAAGCCACTGCTAAGACCTTCCCATCATGATTTCTGATCGTCTTATAACATGATCACCTGTTAAATTTGATCACACCTGCTCAGAAAAAAAAGGAAAAAAAAAAAAGAAAAAAAAAGCAATAGAACACCAAGGTTTGGAATAGGAAATTTCCTGTAGATTAAATTTGGAGGTTTATTTAAAATGACTATACTGGAACCCTATAAGCTCTCTGAGGAATGTGAAAGCCGACTGACCTCTAACACAAAAGCCTCCACACATGCTCAGATGCCTTCATGTAGCCATGCTCTCCATTTTTCTATGAAAGAAAATCCACATTAAAACATCTCTAAGCTTTTTCCAAGTTTCTACAAAGTAGAAGTAGAAAGATTGAATAAAATCACAGGTGTAAAATCAGGTGCAGATACATTTATTGATAGAAGAATGGGAATTTTTAGATTTCACAGGAACTTGTTGCACGTTTTCAGCTACCAGAGAAGTGCTTCTAATAAGGCAGGAGTAACTTTGACTGTCTTAGTTGCCTGAGCTTGAAATGGTTGTGTCACACCCTTGTGACCTTGCTGGAAGTCCGTATCCAGGAATTAAGTGCACATCTGTCCCAGCAGCGATCGTGCTGACCAGCAGTTACCCTCATCCTGTTAAAGAGCTTGGTTAGCCCTTCAGCCGTAAAAGAGCTCAGAGCTTAATGACATGCAAACATGCTCTCAGGAATGAACAAATGGGAAAGATGGGATAGACATTCTGTTTCCCGTATATTCCAGTTTCCAGCAAACTGCTATTTCTCTGTCTCTTCAGAGAATAATGTTTGCCACCTGTTCAAGGTGATGCGGTAAGATTTGTTTTTTTTTTTTTTTTTTTTTTTTTTTCCTTTTCAAGCCTATATGGTATAATAAATCATAACTAAAGCTGGTGATTAATAATGAGACACTTCATAGTGAAGCTGCTGCAAAGGAGGAAATTGCAGAAACAGGCAGAGTTATCTGTCACCACATGACAAAGTTCAAGTTTAAGAAGCTGCTTGTCAAATACAATCGACTGAACGAGTGATAGATTAGATCTTAATAGCAGTAAAAGTAAGCCATAAAGCATTGCCTTCCCTTGCAATATAAAAGCCTCTCCTTTTAAACACTCTATGATGAAGTGCAGTAAAACAAAATAAAAAATGGTAGTGGGAGACCAGCGATGTTTCTTCCTTATCCAGAGTATAGTGAACTGTGTTAGTATTTTTAATGCTCAACTGCTGTCAAGGTCAATTCTTTTTGTTATTGTTATGAAAAAGGAACATAGACTCGAATAAATCTAGCCACTTTTATAATTTCTGTAAGGTTACTAATGTCTCAAAATCCCTCTTTAATTCAGCAGCCCATAAGCAGCTTTGGCAATAAATAGCTGATTCTTTTTTTAGTTAAACTCTTTATATGTTTTTCCATATTTGTCTTAGGTGTTATAAGATATATTTCCTTCTAACTGAAAAATGCAGAATGCTATTGTGTAACCAAAAAGTGAATTCAGATTAGAAATGGATTTTCTTTTGTTCAGGAAACCCCTTTATTTTTAATTTGTTTTCATTCTGAAATATAAGCAATATTTTCCTTCAATTTTTCTGATAATGAAATCTTCCAAAACATGCGATATCAAATAAGGCTAAATAATTCATTTTAAACCTCAAAAAGTTCCTCCTTATTTAGATGCGTTAGTAGTTTTTATATATAAAAATAAAACATATACTATATATTATATTACTGCATTAAGGTTCACTTGAAGTGAAACTTTTGAGTGGCCTTTCCCCAAGGCACTTATGCTATGCGGTTCAAAAGGTGCTATAGAAACACTGTATAAGTAGGAACTCGTAGACAACAGATCGATTCCTTCTTATTCTATGTATATTATTATGATCATCTGTGAAAATTAATTAGTGGTGTTACGTTATTGACACTATTTATTTATAATATGATTCTTTCATTTCACCGAAACATTAGGCTGCTGCTTTTTTGTGTATTTACTATTAGCTGAAAGATTAATTTACATACTGAAATTTAGATGCTGCAACCCTGAATTTTAGGGAGATACTGTGGCTTAGTTTGCCTTTGCATACTTCAGTGTAGATATGTAAGTAACTTTTGGCTTTGGTAACTGAGCTGAGGAAAATGTCTCTAGGCTCTGGTAAAACGATTGTTTCTTCAAAATGATCTTTGCAAAATGCAAGAAGTTGCCTAATTTCATTCTTCATTGCAGAAATGTAGAAGACTGTTATTTTGTGTATACATGTAAATAATGCATGAACTCAAACTGTTAAAGATCATAAAGTATGGTGGCTGGAGTGCCAGACTAGTATTACCGGGAACTATTCGTAGTTTTGCTATGGATCTGCCCTGTGATGTTTAACAGGTCACTTCTCTCTATTCTCACTGCCTTTATGCAAAATACACGGAGTAATGGCTGCCTCCCTTGAAAAGGGTTCTGAAGTCAGTGCATAGCAGTTTGAAAATGAGCACGAATAGAGCAAAGGTTTGGGGATGTGAGTCTTTACTGAAGTTCATAAATGCTGATTGAATGGCAGGCCGTGCTTCTCTTGCCTCCAGAGTTATCAGACCTGCTCGCCCAAGCACAGGCATTCTGAGTGACACAAGAGCAGCTGCAAGAGCTCTGAAGGACTATTGCAAAGAGTGAACTGGAATTAAAACCAGAGCAGATATACAAATTATATGCAAACATAATTGAAGAAAAGTTTTCTAGGTCTTTATTAGGAACATAGGACTAAATCAACCTTATAGGTCATCAAGTGCACTCTCTCCCAATCCCAATCCTATGCAAAAATTTCACATATCTTCTTTGATAAAAGATGTAAGTACCATTTTAAAACTGGTCAAGTTTTTTTCTTCCAAAATCCTTATTGGAAGGCTCTTTTAGAATTTCATCCTCTGAAAATTAAGACTCATAATTTTAGTTATATGCTAAATTAATTTATTCCCAATTTACACTTATTTTTTGTCATACTATTATTGTTCTTCAGTTTTAAGAGCTCCTCTGTCTCTCCAGTTCTTATTTCCTGTCAACGGAGCACATTATAGTCCCCCTTGCCTTCATCTTGCTGCACTAAGTTTTCGGTCTTCTTTCAGAAAGTAAACAGTAATTTACATGAATTCTTATCATTTCTTCCAGCAATAACACTGGTGCTTTCATTCACAGGAAATATTTTGCTTGGTATCTCTTCAAACTACATTTCCATTCTTTTGTGGCTACTTTACGATGGTAACTCAATATTAAACATCCTTTTCTCTCCTGTCCTACTGATGTACCCACAGTTATAGCTTTTTAAAAATTTCTTAAAACTGTTACATTTCATCTTAAAAAGCAACTTGTTTTTATTTAAGTATTTGAATTATTACAAATATATGGATTAGATAGTACTTAGTGAAATATGTGTTTTTCGCATTTTGATAACATCTCCAAACTTTCCTATAAGATTTTTCAGATCTTCAGGGAAGAATTACATATTTGATCTCTAAGGGGCAACTGATGGTACATATTTCCTTGCAAGTACTTCATGAAAAATGGGACTTATCAGCCACCTAGGCATGTAGTAATTTGAAGTGCCAGGAAAAAAGCATTCAGTCTCCAAGCTCCTAAGAATCATAAAATCTAGGTTTGCTCAGTCTAAAATCAGTGACAACTTGTGTTCTTAGGAACTTGTGAGCAGCCTTCAGAGCTTTAGAAATGTATACACGTTACAAAGTGAAGACAAGATCTTCTTTGTGTTATTTTAGATATATTTTCTGAGCATCCAAGAAATCATCATAAGTTCCATATAGGAGCTGTGCATCATTTTATATTCAATAAACTATACATTTAAATCTTATCAGGAGGCACATAGTAAGAGACCATCCTGCTCTTTTTGCTTCTCCTTTCCAGTCCTTCTGGGAACCTGTTTCATTTCAGTGAGTTTCAGAGTACTCTAGCAATATACCTTTAGGCTGTGAAGGCAATAGTTTGACTGGTTCAGTTCCATACATCTACCTTTCTAATTTCTTATTTTACAATGAAAGACAGCAGAACTACTGCAATTTCTGCTCAGAAATAAAGAACAGGCCTCCTGTCAGAAGTGTTCCTGAATTCCTGTGCTCTTTGTCTGATATACATTGCTTATTTTTTTAGAACCTCAAATAGTAATTAGAAAATTCTCATGCCATCACCCTTGCCATGGTGGAGCCAGTCCTCAGGTATGCTCAGTCTTTCAGTTCAACATCTGTACTCTCTTCTACAGACAAATATGGTAACTCAGAGAGAAATCCTACCTATCTGAGGGCATTTGCATCCTTTAGCAGGAACTTTGAATGTCCATCAATGCATGACAGTCTGCTGAGATCTTAAACATTTTTGTTAATGGTATAAAGAATCTGACAAAACCAATCTCCAGAAATAAACATAAAATATTTCCTAGCCAAGATAGCAAGTTCCAAGTACACATTTTTTTCCTGAAAAATAAACAAACAAACAAAAAGTCAGGCATGGCCATGGACGGACTGTCTAAACATTAATTTCAGCTAATCAGCTTTTAATGTAAGGAAAATGTCTTTTCTGTTATTCCACAAAAGAGAAATTCCTGAATGATCTCAGTACACTTATCTTCCAACAAGCAATTTTGCTTTATCTAAGCATTGTAACCACAGAATTGGGTATCCACCTTTATCCCCTCCCTATGCATTCCCTTTTTAACCTGTACATCAAAACTTCTTTTATTGGCTATAATAACGTTCACTAACAAAGCAGAAGAGATTTATGCTCACATGGTGGAGATTGCTGTGAAAACTAGGTCACTGAACTATTATTCCATATCTGTACCTTTTGACAAAATTTTGTCAGGAAAATGTCAGGAAGAAGTTCAGGAAGAAAGCACAGGGAGGATTAAAATCTATGCCATTTGACTCCTAGCTGAATCTCTTGCTGTATCAAATGACTCCACAAATGTGCTACTGTAGACCATCTAATGATATTCCCGTCTCATTCCATTAGATCTTAATGAGGGCAAATTTTGAACCATTGAAGCTTCAGTGGCTTTCTAGGCCTAGAAGACCATTTTAACAGAAATGTAGAGCACCAGCCACTCAGTAGTGGCAGCTGGACTACCTTCTGTGGACATCACCACACACCATGATTCTCATTTTGACAACTCTAGGGCATAGTTGTTATGCTGTTGGATTTCTGACACACATTTTATCAAACTGGGTCATAGGCTGAGTACCACCATTAGCAAAATGCACATGGAGAAGCTCCCAAGCAGAAATAGTTACTTATGTTTCAGTGACTGTAGCTCTTCAAGATAAGTTTTTAAATGAACTCGTTGGCCTGTCCTTTTACCCTCCTATACTTCCAGACTTTGCACTAGTGAAATGCCTATATTTTGTACCAGCACAGGGCATTGAGTACAGCTAGAAACACATCCCACCACTCTTGCTGGAAAAGCTGAGCTGGAATAGAGAGAGTGTATATGAAAACCTGTCAGTTTCCTTAAATTGTGAAGGAGACTGATACTTTTTGTGAAAACATTTTCCCTGCTACACTGGAAGGAAAGCAACTAGTTTTTCAAAGGAATTACCACGCTAGGTATGTGATGAACAACCCTACACTGGATTTATAGAGGTCCTGAATAGGCTGGACTTGTTACAAATGAATAGATCAACTGTAACACTGGGACCTTAATCTGTTAGCTTCTGGAGTTGCCAATGGTAGCAGGTCTACATGTGCAGTCATCAATGTAATCCCATGGGAAGCACACATCAAAGAATTTCACTTATTAGACAGTATTTTTTTTTTTTTTTACTGTTTCATTTCTTGGAATACAATGAGACAAAACTTGAAAATATAGAAAATCTCACTCAAGATTCTCAAGATTAATAAATAAATAGAAAGGCAAAGAAAGTATTTTCGATATGTATAGCAACAGAACGCAGAGTCTGTTTCAGGGTAAATAGGTAGAATCAAACTGATCCTTTCAGCAAGTAGGAGCACTTTAACTCAGAACGGTTTCAGCACAGATAGTGTGAAGAGAAATATTTCCTGTTCTTCAGCTGTGGACGTGCTCCCTACAGTCTTTCCTTATCACATCAGCTGGCAAGAACATTTGGACTTTTCATCCAAAGGTAATGCCATCCAGGTCACAAGTTTCCAATTTCTCACTCTTTAAAATCTGTTCATTCAAATAAGGGGAGTTTGCAGGAGGCAATCATGACTAGAGATAGGGGAAGATCAGCCTCTCATTTTTATAACTGTACTTTAATAGAAATAGGACAAAGAAGTGCGTTACTCTCAAGTGTATGGAATAGACCAAAATCAGCATCTAGGACATCTAGTATAGTTAGATTCTTCATTAGTGAAAAACAAATAAATAAACAAAATGACAGAATAAAGTTGTGAGAAGAAACAAAAAAATCCCAGAATAGCAGAATAAATTGAAGCTACAGCTTCAGACATGCCTAAAACTTTTTTAAAAAATTCTTCTTAGCTCTTTCAGAAGGGAATGGTAACTTGCGTATACTGAGAACACTATCTTTTTATGACATCTTTTTTGAGGCTTAAAAGGATGTTGCCATAATATTCCACCACCAACTGTTTTAGGAAAGGAGGCAGCTGGTAGGTAGATGTGTTAAATTCAAGCAGCCAAAATAATGGTTTCTTATATTAAAATTCCAAGACCTAGACTGCAGGCAAGTGACCATATAGTAGATTAATAACAACCAAATTGCAAATTGCAAGTAATTGCAATATATTCTTCCAGGCTTTTTCTTCTGTTAAGATAATGAACCTGTTAGTGATTTGTAAATATTATATAACAGCTTAGTAGCTCTGATCTTTAAATTACTTTTCTCCTCAAATCATCATCTTGATAGAGTGATTCAGGATTTTATTTAGTGAGAAAAAGTATTGTCATTGGAGTAGGCAAAATATATAAGAAAAAAAAAACTTTATTTCGACTACTTCCTCATACCAGAGAAACTTTATAACTCTGACAGAATCCTCACTACTTTCTATATTTTCTAGTCAGGGCCTGAGCTCTCCAGCAGAGGTAACCTTTTAAAAACCCCAGTGGAATAATGCAACAGCTGGTGCTTAGCTCTGTTAGAAAGGTTCTCTTCTCCTAGTGTTTCATCACTGGCTTTTGCCTCTCTGTTAAGAATGAGACCTGAAAAGGGCACTTGGTAGCACCCCAGAATACAAGGAGGTTCAGAGAGACCCTGGAACAGAGAAGGCAAGTGCAACAGAGAAAGTGCTTCTACATTTGCAAACAGAAAATTATTAACGAGAGACGGGTACTGAAAAAAAAACAGATGAAAATGATCAGAAAATTGACAGGGGAAAATATAGCTAAATATACATCATATGAAAACATAGAGATGCCATGTGCAAATTGTAGGTTTGCTGTATGTTGGACTCATCAATAAAATGGCCTTCCATTATGTTTCTCTATTATTGTTTTTAAGAAAAATTCTTATTTATGAAGAGTTAAATAAACAGGGACACAAGCAACAGCTTCCAGTGAAGAATGTCTTAAGAAATGCTTGAAGAACAATGTTCCAAGTTGTTAGCTTTGAGATTTCTACATTTAGTTTCCTCCAAACTGAGCAGCTCCTTTCCTAGGATATGAAAATGGCACGTCAATAGTCTATAAACATTGGAAACATTATCTGGGGAAGAGGAACACAGACACTGAAAAAGTATTCTTCCTGAATAAAATCTCCCTGAAAAAAACTTGAACTATTTTTACAGTATTGTCATTCACATCCTGGAGCTGGCAGGGCCTTATAGATGTTAACTCCTCTCCAAAACTCCCTGTGAAGGATAGAATCCTGCGAACCTAGGAATGCCAAGTATGCTTAGTTGGTTTTATATTTGAATAAACAGTATTTTTATCATGTAAGCCTGTTTGATCACTGAATTAGCCATTCGTCATTGCTTTTACAGAACTAGAGCTGCAGGTCTTATTCACTCTGACCTGAGAATGCAGTAAACACAGCAATGGCAATCATAGAAAATGGATAATCTCAATGAATCTGAGGATGGGATTCCACCATAAAAGCTAGCCTGAAATCCAGACGGAAAAAGGTTCTGAAAGAAGTCAAAAGGTATCACATATCCTGTCAATAAACTGCTTATTACTTACTAGCCAGTCTCAGGGGAAGACAGAGGTGAAAGAGCTTCAAAAAGGAGAGGAGATAAAAGGGCATGAATAGGGTAGAGGCACAGGCAGAAGTAAGAAAAAAAACATATGATGAAGCAATGAAAATAAATCCACACTCTAAAATAACACCAAAAGGAAATAGATAGACAGCTGGGGAAAAAGAAGAACATAAATATGGCATTCAAGACAAAAAAAATCTCTAGCAGGAAAAATTAAAATAAAAAATCAACTCAGAGTCTACTCAAGGCTAGCTTATTAAAGGGGGTACAATGGTTTGGGTAGGCCAGTTTCTCCAGTCAATACTATCCAAAATGGTGAAGTAATTAAGATCTTTGAGCTACAAAACTGTATGACTAGGAACCCATTTACATTTGGGAGCTAGAAAGTTAGAGTTTGGATAACACAGACAGACATTTTCAAAATATGTATTAAAGAACAGCTGTAGAATAATAACTATTTATAAACATAAAAAGGGGAAAATATTGCAAAATATTGTGTCAGTTAAACTGAGATATCTAATTCTTTATTCTTTTCTGTGATTTGTAAATAGAAGCATTGTTTTACTTACATCGAGAAAGCAGATTCATGCTAAAAAAATTATATATGGTGCTAAGTGTATGCTTGTTCTTAAGAGGATAAGGTATGTATATGAAAGAAGAAAAAAATAGAGGAGAATGCAATAAAAAGGTATCAAAATCCAAATATACAATGTGATTCCAGAATACTAATTCATTCTGTTCTAGCAAAACACATTTCATAACAAATCTCAACATTTATATCTGTACATCTAGACTGCTACCCTGTAAAAATGGATCAGTGCTCTTCGAGTATTCAGTCCATTAACTTCACCTTTGCCTCTGAAGTTTTGTTATTTGATAAGTTAAGTGCAAAGGTGCTCTTCTTTTTTCCCCTGTGATAGTACCTATCCTGCACACCACTATCAGGTATATTCTTGCCTTCATCCTGGAAAAGAACAGTTGATTAATACAGAAACACACACAGTAGGTTAAAGAAATCAACCAGCCAGCAAACTAAAAGAGGAAATAAAACAGATAACTATGAGCTGGGCTTCCAGCTGAGATCATTGTAAAGATGTATTTCACTTCTCTGCTCATATAATTTACCACAGGAGACTACACTAATGGAGAAATTCCTGAGGTTTCCCATTAATTCTCCCTAAATGGGTGAATCCAGTAGAGTCCTTGGAGTGTTATTTACCAGCATGGAAATGACAGTATGCTATTTGCCATTTTTAGAATCTCAGAAACTTAGTATACTAAATCACACATAGATGGCTAAATGTTAGTCTCTGAAGCACTTCCTGAAAACCTGCAGAGTGAAGCACAGCAAGGTTTAAGGAAACAAAGTGTAGAAGGGTTCCTGAGAAGAATGTTGCCATATAAAGATTTCAATACAATGGGAAAAAGGGAGCAAAACTAGCCTGCAATTTTTCCTATTTTCATGCTTTGTAGACATCATAACTGAAATCTGGCAACATAGGATATATTTTCTTACACATAAAATGATTCATCATTTTTCTTCACTTTATTTTGCAATCATGGAGCATATGTGATTCACAAAGTCCAGAGATCTTATATGTCTTTGGCTAGTTCTGACTAGGCAAAGTGCAGGAACATTCTTTCATATATAGTATAAAGGAAGAAAAAGTCCAGAGGCCATAGGATGCCTACAAAAGCCTATTTGCAATTTTCACCATCCATTTGAGGTGTCATGCTCTTTCTAGCAGCTGTTTTCCAAGTTGCTTGTTCTTAAAAGTCTGCTGTCCTGTTCCACTCTGAACGGGCCCACATCTTCTCTTGAGGTATCCTAACTCATATTTGTTGCTCCTCCATTTTTTCACTCCCCAGGAGAGAACAGCAGTAACTTGTAATCAATAAGTTATAACCACAGATACCTCGACCTCATTCTCGAGGGACAGGGCCTTGCTGACCTGCAGAAGGCCATACATAAAAACACAAGAACTGGTGTGACAGACGATCATTAATGGAGACACTGGTTAACACAGGACTCCAAGACATCAGCACATTTCCCAGCCTCGCTAAGCGCTTCCCCAAGGGATAAGCCAACACTTTCTAGATTTTCCTTGGCCTCATGGTTTCAGAAGGCCATACATAAAAACACAAGAACTGGTGTGACAGACGATCATTAATGGAGACTGGTTAACACAGGACTCCAAGACATCAGCACATTTCCCAGCCTCGCTAAGCGCTTCCCCAAGGGATAAGCCAACACTTTCTAGATTTTCCTTGGCCTCATGGTTTCCCTTCATTGTGGCTGCAGAAAGATGAATTTGGTTGTCTCTCCATGGATGATAAATGCTTCCAAAGAGCATAATATTTCCTTCTCAAGCACAGAATGATTTCCTCTACTCCTTTCTCTAGCCTCATCCAGGGAGTTACTTGTTTAGCAGGAAATGTCTGTCATGCTTAGCTGTCTGAAAAATTAGGCATTTAGTCTAAGATAGTCAGCTAAGCTCCCTTTATAGTGAAGCCAGGCATAAAAGCACCTTCAGCTGGCTCTAACGTAATTGCCACAATAGCGGTGACCCTGGAGGTGCCATTTGCACGTTGTCTTTCTGTCTCTCTCTTTCTCTTTCCTGACAGTAGAGGCAAGCTTGCTGACTAGCTTCTGATAGACAGGCATATCAAATCTCCTTTTTCATCCTTACCACTCGCTTCCTCAAATTAGTTCAACTGAACACGGTTTCAATCAGACTTCCTGTTCTGAGTTAAACAAACAATAAAAAAGAAAAAAAAATCCAAATTCAGGTTGTCATAATAGAAATCAAAATATTTCCAAATATTTGTTTCATAGAAAATCTCTATTTTTAGCCCCATTCTGTGAGGAGACATTTTCAAATGTCAGATCATTACACTGGCTGGGAATTCTTTTTTTTTTGCCAGTTATCCTTACTTACAGTGCATGGTATCCAGATATAGAAGAAACTTTAGATAGGAAAGGATAAAGACAAAAATAAAAGGATGACAACAGTGGATGAACAAAAATGTTTGTTCCTTTACCATAAAATACCACAACCAGCACTTCTGAATGTCACTTCCGCTGCACTCTTCAGGAGGCATTGTTGTTCCAATTGCTTTTTCTTGAAAGAAAGAAAGAAGAGAAGGGGAAAAAAGTATTGATAAAATAGAATGGATAGTAAGCCTGACATCCAGCTAATAACTGACGTGAAAAAATGGTATCCACAGATAAACAAAGAGGAACTTTTTATGTCCTATTCTTTTTCTTTTCTTTTCCAGTATCATTCTCTAACATAATTCATTTTGGCTCTTTGTTAGGATGACAGTGAAAAGAAGATTATTAACAACTATTTAACACTCATGGAGCAGAAGTTTTTGTATCAAAAATAAAATTTAAAAATATAGATGAAATTAATTATCATTCAAGGAGAAAATATTGCTCCAGTTTTGGTATAGAAAAAGAAAAAAAAAAGAAGAAGAAGAAGGTAGTCAGCAGGTACTACTGTTGTAGTTTTCATGAACCAAAGTTATTTACTTTTACTGGAAGAAGCAGACGGTCCTTCTGCTTTGTAGCCACTACAAATTGCTAGATCCACAGAAATGTGTCAGCTAGTCATCAGACTATCTCTAAAGAAAGCAGAAGTTAAAAAAAGATAAAAGTTACATTTAGAGGGAAAAAGGTGATTTCTGGTAAGTTGGAAGTCTTAAGGTGGAGATTAAAAGTTCACAGGAGTCACTAAAAAAAATGTTCACTTTTTAATAAAATATTAAATTTCCAATATTAAAACTTGAATTTACCAGCCTGTCTTTAGAATTTAAGAAGCAAAACAGCTTATGATGAGAAACCTCTAAATATGTATTCAGGATGTTTCCTGTATTTTGAATGATAGCATGGTTTATAGGGTACATGTGAACATATGTAAAGATAAACATAAACATGTATCTTCCTAATAATTATTTTTTTTCAAATTTGAGGAATATTTTAAAATAGAAATTATTACTGTTCATAACTATTAAACATATATTCATAACTGTTAACCAGCTTACTCACTGTTAGTGAACTAATGGGGACAAACTGGCTGATTAATATGTCTTTTTAACTCTTCTCCTATTGTGCACTTTCTATTTATATATTTCACCATAAACACCAAAAACGTGTGGTATGCTTCAAATTTGCCTTTCAGAAAGCCAGTAGTAGAGCTGTCTATCATAAAAGTCTGTATATCTAATCTTATTATAGAAGTGAAAGATTCTGCTTTCTTTGAAATAGGAACTTTCCAGACACTGGTATTTAAGAAGCAGGCCAACTTCTATTAGCAGCCAGCGCTGCAAAGCTGCAGGCTAGGTAGGATCTGACTAATGACTCCTGTGATTGGCACTGCTAATGACTTTTTCCCTGAGTTCTTGTTCTGCTTAGTATTCACTTCTTTGTACGTGATGGCTCTTTGCAACAATGTCCTACACTGAAAAAAAAAAAAATGTTGAATTGCAAAAATCTACTTCTAATCCGGAAAATTTCTCAAAATAAGTTGTTTGATCAAGCCATGAAAAATCTTTTGCAGACAGGCCTGCTAACCGCATAAAGAAACGGCTTGGTTTGGACCAGAGGCAGCACATGAAGACTAGAGTCTTCAGGAAAGTTAGTAGCTTCTCTCTCTCTCTCTCTCTCTCTCTCTCTCTTCCCCACACTCCTTTTTTTTTAAAAAAAAAAAAAAAAAAGAAAGAAAAAAAAACCAAGCACTTATTTAAAATGTTTCACTCTTTCTCCAAATCACATAGTAACAAAATAATATCAGCAAATTAATCATATGAAGGATTAGGCAGCAGTATGGACCCATCCTACAAAATATCACTTGTCATTAATAATATCATATTTCTAGAAGCTACTATTATAAATTATTATAACTCAGAATAACAAACAAGTTAATCTCACTGGCTCCCAGATTTTTATGGCCCACTTCCAAGGTATCTAGAAATCCAATGTTTCAAGAGAGATCTCATTACTGAATGGGAAAGCCAGGGATTTCTATGAGAGCTCAGGTATACCTACCATACATTTATTTCAGAACAGCACACCACATCTGCCTTCCAGCATTCAGCCCTCCCTGTAAGTCTGACTTCATTAAGAAGTAGCAAAACAAAGCAAAACAAAGAAAACACCATAATGATTAACACCATAAAATTTGGAGGGTAAGCAATTTCTCACTAGCAAGTGTAAACCATGAAAACATATTAAAGCTGAAATATCCAGCTCTTGTTTTTGAGGCACTTATATCATACCATTTTGAAGAATTATATCCATTCTAAAAGCCCACAGCCGTTGTCTCACTTAAGTGTTTATGGATGTCTTGACATTCATTCTAGTTCATTTCATTTCCTATCAGTCAACAGATTGTGGATATCCTTGCCAAAGTATCGCAACCCATATGCCTTATGATAATGAGCTCTTTACTACAGGAAAGTTACTGTGCAGATAGTTGAGCAGCCTTGTCCTTCCACCAACCATACCTTAAGAATTAAAGCAGAAAATTGCCTCGTATTTTCAGCTGTCCACCACTGATTCTTTCCCATGACAAGCAGAAGGTGTGCTTTTAGCATAGTAGTGCTATCTTTCAGATATTTTAAACTGGAGTGATGGCTGTATTAGTTTATATTGGGATTAGCCACATCTCCTTTGATCAATCAGTTGTGGATTATTGCAAAAATAGTGTAAGCATGTCTTTGTTCTGCATTGCTATAAGTACTAAAGAAGATAGTCATATATGTTTAGGCTAAGCAGAGAAGGTCTAGAGAGATGAGTACCTCTACATAGTTTAAATTATGCTTGAATCCTCATATTACAAAGCTCCTTCAGAATGAACATAGCTCTGTATATGAGAAGAGGTGTGCCATTATAAATGAGTCACCATTTTACATAATTCTAGCGGTTCAGTAGATAGGCACTCAGTCTAAGCTGGTAATACAAGTAATCCATGGAATCAGTGGAGAAAAACACTCCCAGACTCTCATACTAAGTACCTGATAAGATAAGCTAAGGGTGAAGAATCGGTTTTGCTATGACCAAATTTTCTTATATTTAGTGGGAGTTTTACCAGCCAGGCCCCTCTTCTATCTATCAGATGGCAAAAAATGAACATCACTATTATTTTATCACGTGCCTCAAGTTTCATCCATTACATCTTGTGACAGTAAAGTTAGAATGATATAGATAGGTGGGGAGTCTGTTTTGAGACTGGTGTACATTTCTAAACTGAAAAAAAATAGATTTTGATTTGGCTTTGTTACTCACTAATCTAATTCAAGTATTAGATGCAAGCATTTTGGGCTTTGCAGAAGTCCAGCATTACACTTCACTACTGCAAGGAGAAGTTTTAGAGGCTTTGAAGACTTGAAGAACTTTTGTAAATGGTCTAGTGACCTCTTTCTAATAACCACCAGGGTCACTGGAAATCTTTCCATTGACTTCACAACCCTTTGGATCAAGTCACATACATTCCACCTCACATATGCATAACTATATAGATTCCAAAAGAGTTTTGTAATATCAAAATTCAAGGAAAATTTAAATTAACTGCATAGAGATACTAAATCTCCCCAGACTCTGTCTGCTTATGAGATCCACCATGGCTCTATACCAAAATTGTCTTTGCTATTCTGTACTTGAAAAAAAATATATGCTTAACATTCTGCAGCTGCCTATGCAATGCTGATTTGCAGCCAGAATGAATAATTCTAAAAGGCGATGTTCGAACACATACTACAACACAGCAGAATTAAAGGTGAGAGTTCAAGTACTGCAATTTCAAACTATTGATCAATGGTAATTTTTGACACCCTTGGGTTAGTCATGCTGGCATATGGCAAGCAAGCAAACCACTAAGGTTAAGTATGAATCATCAAGATCAATGTAACTCACCTTCTTTAGTTTTCTTAGGTTTACAAAACTGTTGCTGCTAGGCTGCGTCTTTCTTTCTCCTTTGCACTTGCTGTGCGTATCACAGCAAGGGATATCTTGAAGACCATGTTCTTAGAGTGTTTCAGATTAGAAAGAATATAAAAAGGAAAGCTACTTTATCTTTTCTTATTTATTTGTTGAATGTCTTGACAAAAGCAATGTATATATTACTACTAAATTGATTTATTTTATTACTACAGGGAAGCCTCAGATTACCTTCCATCTACCCTCAACTTCAAAACTCATCATCAAAAGATCTCCTTATCCTACAGGCTTTTTCCTATTATACTTGGATGCTTTGGAGTGAGTACTATATCTTGTCAGACTTACCAGACCTGGTTTATTAACATATTTCAGTTGGTGCTCACTTGACAAAGTTTCAAGAAGGATTTTGAGTAGTATATGATATGATACTGCTAAATAACTTATTTCATTCAGCACCGATCCATTCTCTACAATGGCACTTAGGATTACTCTTTTCTGCAAGATTCCTGTCCTTTCAGAGAGCCTACAAGATACAGCTTGTGTTCATTTAGTTCATTTGTGTTCATTTGTGTTCATTTGTGTTCATTGGTGCATTTGCTTCCAAAAGCAAAGATATGAATTCCACTGAAGAAAACTATATATTTTGCCTTTCTCTGCTCTACCTGTAGTTTCATTACGTGTGGTTATTTTATTTGCTTTGTACTCTAAATGCTCTGTCTCCATACACCGTAAGATAGTTGCTGACTTGTACACAAAAACTAGATGTACTTCATTACTGTAATTGCTAACATCAAGCCATAAGCTTTGCACTGAATTTGCAAGGCCTCAGAACTGAGGCTTGTCACGCTTACTCTGTCTGATCTTTTCTTGACCTGTCTTCAACTCTGTTTTACTTGGTCTAGCTGTGACAGCAATTTCTCGGTTTGATTTGAATTAAACTACCAGCCTTAGGACCCAGAGGAGGCATGAGCATAACATCAGGAAAACAGAAACTGAGAAGTGTGTGCAACTCTGAACTGCATTATCATTCTTTCCTTTTTTTCTCTAACAATTAGATCTGGATTAATAATGTAAGATTCTCTAAAATTTCAACAAATAATTGTCTTTACGTATCTGTAGAAGGTGTGCTTCCTCTTTGTTCATAAACAAGATTTTGAGTGTAATGGCTCATAGATAAAACAGTGCCTTTAGTAAAGCTGAAGATAAACATCTTTCTACTTACCTGTTGATAAAAATAGTAGCACATACATATATTTTGGTATCTCAATTATTCTTTATTCCTTTTTTTTTTTTTTTTTTTTTTTTGCTTGTTTTAAAATTGTTGTGCTTTTGAGAAAGGAAGTCCTGTCTCAGCATAGAAGTCTAAATGGAGTTTGAAGGAAAAATATCTTTAATTTTATATTAGATGATTGACTTTATTTTGGAGCTGCAAACAAAAATGGTAAGCATTTTCATTTCACCTAAACAAGAGAGAGACATAGCTTATAAGTACAAAGTAACAATAGCAGCTTTAATATAATCTAGGAGAGCCTTTCAGCTGCAGTTTATATTTCAAAGTCCCACTGAAAGCTTCAGGGGACTTTTTTTATTGTTCCAGACAAATGCTCTTCTAACATTTTGTGTGACATCAGAAAAGAGCAGTTATTGACTAAAGCTGTGAATGCAACCTGAGCTAAAAAAATACCATACATGGAAAAGAAAAATAAGAATATTTTGCCTTTACATATCTCCCTCTGTTAGAAAGAAAAAGAAACATAAAAGAAAAATCAAATCTCTTCTCACACACACAAGCAGACCTTTCTTACATAGTCTTTGCACTATAAGTAAAATAACACTATTACTAGTAAAAAGGGGATTTATACTGAATAAAAGTTAGATTTGTGCATATAAGGAAGAAAATGTGAACATTAGAAAGTCAATGGTCAGACTGTGTAGCTTTTCCAAAGAGCCTAGGTGTTCATTATAATTATATCGCTTTGGAATTGTATGGTGTCATGTAAGCAGGACCTTAACAGTGTGTTTTCTTATATCAAGATATTAGGATTTCTCATAAGCATAGCTTAAATCTGAACTTACTGCGCTCAGTTTGAGGATAATTACAACAGCTCTGAAGTGAATTTACTTAATGAATGTGCTGACCTAACATTGATATGATTTTTCTGTCTGGAAAAAAGCAAAAATAAACTCCAAAAGCTCCAAGCTCCAACACATTGGAAAGGTTTTATCCTTTCCTTGCCAGGATTCCGAAGAGGTATACGTAACGTAACATATTCACTGACTTTTATAATAGGCATATAGAACAAGTAAATTAGAAGATATTTTTCTCATCTTTACAGAGATGTTCAAGATAACAACCTCCTAGCTCTTTGGAAAAAGTTCCCAACAACTGTCATTTTCTGCTTTAACCATTTTGCCATTTGAAAGAAGTTTTTTTTTTCCTTTTCTTTTCATTAAAACTTCATCTTTCAGGAACTGAGCATCACAGTTCAGTCTCTTTGAAGACTGCCTTCATTACTCTGTTGTAAAATTCTCTGAGTGTAGCTCAAGGTAACAGGCTGAGGAGATGCTCGTTCCTACATCATGACACATTTTGCTGTAAAGCATTCAGTGGGGACAAGACTATATCCAAAAAGAGCAATTTATCCATTGAAGACCAATCGCATGCACTTGCCTCGCTCCCTCTCTCAGGCTTCCACTTACGGTCCATCCCACACCTTCCGGATTTTGTAAGAAAGCACATGCCCAGCTGTGGGAGCATGAAATGCAAAACGTCGGGCAGAAATGGTTGCAGTGGCCAGACTAGGTCCCACTATGCGTCAAATACAATGAGAGTTGGGTTTTCTTGGGTTTTGGGAAAGATACTGTCCAAAAGGGCAAGATAGAAACTAAATACAACACAGTGCCTGTAGCAGCAGGTCGTTTACGTGCTATCAGAGTGTACAAGCCCATGAACTGCCAGGGAAGTGCAACCCTGCAGTCCCAGAGCATATGCTTTGAAGAGAGAGGAGTTTAAGGCCCCTAATATCACCTTTCCCCTAAGCAGATTCTCTTTCCATGTGTTCCATGATAACGGTAGCATTTTTAGGCCAAAAAACACACTGTACAAATTAATCTGTAGCAAATCAAGTAGAATCACTTGTTAAAGGTTTCATAAGCATGATAAAAACCTGAAAAGACAGGTTCCCTACTCCAACACTGGCAAATTTACTCCTGGGTAAATAAGAGCTAAGTTCCTCAGGCTTTTCCATTAAGTGTATGTCTGGCTCATAACCCACACTGTCAAATATATATTCTGCTTTTTTGCAAACATCTATCACAGTGTAATTTTTTCTTGCTTTACACCTCAGGCTTCACATCCACTTGTGCTTCCACAGATTTAATGTATATGTAACCACAAATACGCATTGCATATGCTGTTTTAGTTTCTCCTTTCTAAACTTTATTTCAGTTCTTTCCACAAAGATTGTCTAATTATCAACTACAAAAACAGGAAGAAGAAATTATCCCTAGGACTTCTCACTCCAAGCCAACCATGCTAATGATCAGGCTAGGGAATCAGCCCTAACATTGCTTGTTAAAAGTCTTCCATACGAATGCAAGGCCTTGGTTTTCTGGCTGCAGAGCAGCCCATTTTCAATGAGAGGGACAGAGCATGTACCCCTTAGAGTGCGCTGTAGCTAAGGAAGACCTGTACGATCTAAGTTTGCTGGTTCCTGGCTAAATTGCATGAAGATTATGCCCCTAAAGAAGATGCAGGCAATTTTGTACAAGTAATGTAAAGATCTAGATGTAACCCACAGATAAGAACATAAACCAATGCATATCTGTATCACCTAATCCATGGACTTCAGTTTTGTGAATTCTACTTTCATATCTGAGTATTCACAGTCCTATGCAGCACAAGGTCTAAATTATGAATTCCTACCCCAGGTTCCACCAAACAACATTCTAGTTGCTTAAAACAATTTTTCAAATGCCTTTCTAAATGCTTTGGTAGGATCTTTAAGGTAATAACTAAATGACTGACAGGCTAAAAATAATTGTTGTTGGACTTTACTTCATGAAAGTCCACTTTCCCATTTATCTGTATTATCTTCCCCATAAATATAAAGAATTCAAAGAAATAGATTAATCACAGAAAGAACTAGCAAAGATAATAGCAATCATCTCACACCACGAAGACTGGTCAAACTATATTTTATTGCCGCTGTCTGATATCAGACCTCTCTGGTTGTCCTGCAGTGAGCCAAACAGTTCTGTCAAAAATCAGTTTCCTGTTTTCTCACCCTCCCACTAGGAACCAGCTACAGTCAACTACTTCCCCTCTCTCTGTTCAAAGTAATCAATAGAGAGAACACAGCTTCCAATCTTCCTCAACATTTGGAAGCCTGTATTAATCATAACTACCAAATTCTTCAGAAGTTAAAACAGGCACTGAACAAGCACAGAGTATAATCTGGAATATGCTTGATATACTTAAGGAAGTTCTGGTTTAAAGAAAAGGGAAAGTTAAAAAAAAAAAAAAAGAGTGAAACAAAAGAGAAAGAAAAGACAATTTCAGTATCACTTTTTTTCTTTCTTAAGAAGCAAAATGCCCCTTAGGACTACAATGTGAGTATTTCTGTCTGCTGTTCTTTACAGTCATCCAGAAGCTGAAGGTTTTTTAGTAAAAGATGACTCCCTTGCCTTAGCTGATGGATGGCTATAATTTTCTGTAGGACATCATGAACTGACTAGCACGCCACAGCAGAGAAGAAGCTCTCTAACTCTGAACTGAAGGTATAATTCTAAAGCATGAGACACCATTGTTGAAGGATAACACATTTTCTGTGAATCCTTGACATTCAAACACTGTTGGGAAAATAAAATATATATATTCTTTATTTACAGAGAAGAGAACTCTGGAATGAAATCAGTCATTTTAATACACAGTATAATAGCCTAATTGGGGTCCAAAAGGAGATATAAAACAGTACAGGGCAAAACCCAATAGTGAGCATGATCTCACAGATCTCAAATGTGAAATCATTATCAAGGGTACAGAGCACGGGACCAATCAAGATTTATTGGCACACATTAATAACATGTAAGTAGAGTATGTCCCTGACAAAATTGTTTCTGTTTATAGGGCTCTAAAGCCCAGTTAAGGAGACTCCTAGCCAGACTGTCTTCTCATAGAAAGAGGGACCTGTTTTCTGCAGCTGTTCCATATGTGATCTTTTATGCCATTCTTCCTCAGAATTAGGAATCTGGAACCAAAGAGGCTGAAATATAGGGAGTCATCAGTTATGAAAGAGGTATCAACAAATTTTGACAGCTCATGATGTAAAAGCAATCAATGCTTTATGTCTAGAAACCTGCAAAACTCCAGCATCCATAGAACAAAATTATGTGAAAAACATTACTACTAACAGAAATTGTTATTTGAGATCACAGTGGGATATAGAGTCATAACTGTAGTATCTGATAGAGAGCAGGAATAATGGCAATGTTTTGTCAGATGGAAAATAAAGATGAAGACCATGGTATAGAGAGTGTGACAAATGAAAATGTGTAATCAAAATAGTCTTGTGAGAGGAAGGAGGCATGATATGGTTAGGGCACTGGACTAGCGTATTGAAGATCTGAGTTTTGTTGCTGGAATAGGACAGGGAAAGTTCCTGTGCCTTTATGCTTACTGGGCGACCATAGCCAATGCTCTGCTGATCTGTAGGATGTAGGAAAAGTACCAAAATCTTTCAGTTCCTCAGTTCCTAACTCTACAGTACAAATACTGCTTCCTGTATCTGTCTTACCCCTCAAAGCTGTAAATACATGTATAGTTTAATAATAATTCAAAACAATTAAGAAAATATTCTCGAAATATTATGACTGATATGTGAAAAGGGATATCCTGCAGCTTGCCTGAAGAAAGCTACTCTCATGTATTTATGAAGAAACTAAAAACATGGTCTCCTTTCATGTAGGTTATGACTGCATTAATGACTGACTGACAAGAATAATTGATTCATGTTATTCACAGATTCACCACAGAAAATGGAAAAAAATCAAAATTACAGCATCATAGGTAGCGTAAGAGAGTATGTCATTGACACTATTCTGTACAGTATGTCTATGATGAACCGTAAAATTTGCATTTTTAATGAAGAAAATGAAACTGTAATAGATAGAAACATACTAAAGAAAGAGAAAAAATCTGTGACATTTCTCCTCCAAAAGATATTTCAGTTAGCATATTTGTTGATGCCAAATACTTCAGTAGAGGGGACTGTATGTTTCAACACTATTATTCCAGTATACATTTTAGATTTAATCCTTACACTGCAGCTCAGATCTAGACCATTTTTTCTATAGCAACTATATGGTTTGGAAGATGGTCATCACAGTATTTCAAGCCAGTCCTCAGGACAGAAGAAACTTACCTATGAAATAGAAAGCCCTGAGCATATTAAATGGCAAGTCCTAGACCCAGTGAAGTAGCAGAGATCCTATCCATGAGAGTGGAGCCAGGGCTTCACTGTCCATTTGCAGTAACCTCATATGTTTTCCAGAGATTTAAAGGCTTGAGTCTATCCCAGAAGTACAAGTTAGAGAATAAAACAATAAGTACTTGAGTGGATGTGAACTACTTATCAAGTAGTAGGACTGTGGACCTTTTTGACTAACAGCTACTTATTGATTCAGTAAGTAAATGCCAGCTTCAACTTGGTAAGTGCTGAATGCCCCCAGAGCCTGGCAAGCCTCTCACACTTGGCAGATTTTCATGCATTCACTTGCCAAGTCCAAATCAGGCAAATGAGAAAGCAAACACTAATTCTATTTCTTCCTTTCCTCCTTTCCCCCTCCCCCACTGCATACTAAATAGATTTTTTTAGGAGAGGGAAAATGATGTTATAAATTATGAGTCCCTTATCTGGCATGTTCAAACTACGGTTGCCACTAGAGATGTGTGGGTGGACCGGCAAATCCTTCCATTTGAGGGCAGTGAGAAAATCCTTTTTTCCTAAGTGTCAGTAAACTCATGGCCAGCTCTATAAATAAGCACAAAATGGATTTTGTGGGATGATTTGATTTCCATTAGATTCCATTTTCAAATATTAGTGATGCTCAATTTTCTTATCTTTACTCCCAACACATAGCAGATGCTATGAAATATAGACTTGTGAGACTGCTGTACTTTAAATGAAAAATTAGCTGAAGGCTGAAGCTAAACCATGAGAGCAGTTTTCAGCTCTTAGGTGGCATTCAAAATGCGGTCCAGCAATTCAGTTTTCGTTAAAGTAGCACCAAAAAGCATTTTAAGTAAAAACTTGACCCTGAATCTTCAAACAATTTACCAGGCAGCAATTGGATTAGCCTAGAAAAACCTGAGCACTATTCTTGCCTATTGGAGAAACATGGAATTGAGGAGTGTATTCTGTAATTACAGCTTTGCACACAATTGAGAAATATATACAAAAATCTCAATTTTCCTGATTGCATTGATATATATATACCTATACATATAAACATACATAACTAAGAAGAGTAACTGATATAAATTATCCTTCTTTTCTCCTTTTTGTCCCTCATCAACAGATTTCAGTAGCATACCATGGTGTTCACAATGTTGTTAAAATATTGTTGTATTGACAAAATCCCAGACCTTAGCCCTAGACATATCCTCTCATCTCTCATCCAGCCCTAAACTGAGCAGGGACCCAAGGTAAAAAAATACTTGATAATGTATTTCCTAATAATGCAAGATATTCCCAAGCTGTTAGTAGCAAAAAAGTTTTCTTGCTAGCAAAGCCACTACTCTGCATACTGCAAAGAGCTACTGTCACGTACAAGGACCGACTTGTAGGGAAATATTATCCAAAAACAAAGAGGGAGTAACAAGCACAAGTTGCTTTTCTGAACAGCTCCAGTAGCACAGGGAATTCCACGCTCCCAGGAGCCCAGGTGCAGGGAACGAAAAGCACTCTGAGCTTGGATGGACGTGCAATCTTGCACCAACGTGGCTGCAGAGCCTTAAGCCCTGATTTCACAAAATGAGTATTGGTAACACATGGAAGAAGCTCCAACGACACAACGTCACTTTTTTTTGCAAGACAGACTCTTCTGGGTGGAAACCACAGAAAAGAGCAATGGAAGTCCAAGCAATATAGGAGTTGAAGAAAGTCTGAAGATAAGGAACTAACTCAGCTGACTGGGAATGTGCAATCCTTTGCTACTGCTGTCATAGCAGTATTTTTAATGTCACTCTCATTTTAATGCAAGTCTAAACACAGACTGACAGAAGGTATTCTAGTCTCTTGTTACCAGGGAGTTAAGACACTTTCTTATAATAGCTGCCTAACTAAAATAATTTCTTCTGTGAACTCTTAGATACACATTCATATTCTATTTACTTATTACTCATCTTTATCTGCTATATACATGAATTTTCTTATGAACTTAGCGACTTCCCTGAGAAAACTCAGAGCACGCAAATTTTAACATAAGTAGATCATTCTGGAAAAAGGTACATAGTTATGAAGTGCATGCTTTACACTGATGTTTCTAACACCAAATATGTACAAAATGATTACATGGGCTATGCAATGGGCTATGGAAAAATATTTCTGTAATTCAGACTTTGCGTACAATTGAGAAATGTACACAGAACCTCAATTTCCTTGATTGCATATATATACATATACATTTTATACAAATATTTTTATATATGTACTTTCTGACAGATTTAGTGTTGTTTATTCTGGGCATGATGCCTCATTTTTGATTGATTTTGAAGAAAAAATGTTATGTCCAAGATAATTCATTCAGAGAGGGATGCCTTACAAATGAATTAATTCATTATATAAAAGTAGGGTGTGAAGACCATATTGCAGAAAATTTAAATTTGGTTCTAACCTTCATACATTTACACTTTTGTGACAGAACTGGATCTCTGTAGATGAGCTATGTCTGTATTCAAGTAATTGCTTGTTCTATACAAAGGTTTTGTGTAACCAGTGTGCACTTTTTTTAACAAAGGAAATGGGAAAAACATATCTAATTTCGAAGTGACTTAGTATATAATACGGTGACATTTTGTATACACTTGTTAGTTGCATAAAACAGGTCATGAGTTATCCATTCTTATTATTAAGGTCAATTTTTAAGTTTTACTTTCTAAGGCAAGCTGAAGAAAAAAGTGGGCTGGAATACATCTCTTTCCATTACATTTCTCCATCTTCAAGTAGGTAAAGTGATGAAGCAAGAAGCAAGAATAAAATAAAGCAGAAAATGTTTGACAGTGAAAAAAAAATATAAATATTATTTAAAAAGCTTGAGAGTAGCAGCTTTTTCTTTCTGAAAATTAAGCAGGTTAACATAGCAGTGCTATTAAAATGATAACATCTGTATATTGCAAAACGAAAACTCAAGTTTTGAAACTTAGGAGACATACAGAGCTTGCACTGCTTATGTGCATATGGATGACTACCACTGAGAGATAACAAAAACCTCTAAAGAGCAGACAGAATTTTTCATATGCCAAAAAACCACTTGGACAAGATGTGGGAAATTAATATTAGAAAGCTAATACTGGAAAGCTAAGACAGTTTGTTGAGGCACATGATTTATGCCTTTTTGAATCATTTTTTACTGCGGGCATTGTAGTAGGCTGGGATCAAGTTAACTGCTAGATTTTGGAGGACAGATTTCAAAGATCCATTTTTTTCTAATTTTCGGACTACTCGTGAAACGTGATGTAGATAACAATAAACTTAAACCTTTCTGTGACCAGGCAAGAAATTTATAGACAAAGAATTTTTTTTTCCATTGCACTCTGTATTACGTATATTTTCAGCTCTTAGTTTTCCTGTGCAAGGTGTTCATCTTCTTTTTTGTGTGTATTTGTAGGTCTTCAGAGTAACAGAATTCATTAAATTATCTATTTTTTAATCAGTAGTTCTGAGGGAAGGTTATGATCAGTGTCACATAAGCAGAACTGGTTGAACATAACTGGATCAAAATATGACTCACTGTATTAATATCAGGCTTCTGGGCATTACAGCAATATCTTGGAAATTTAAATGGATTCAATCAGTCCTACCAAAAGTCAGACTATATTCTCAATTTAAACTGTGCTTACTGTGATATAGCAGAGTTCTGGAAGACTCTGGAACAGGTGAAAAGAAGAAGTTCGAAATTCTCTTTTCCATATTTTGTAGACAATTTTATAGATATCTCTGATTTTATGGAAAAAATGCTATGCTTCCTTGGGTGTGTGGAAAAGCAAACTGCTGTCTGCAGCTGAGATATTCTAGATTTATACTGCTGTAGTGTGAGAGCAGTATTTGACTTTAAGGTATCTGAGCAAGGTAGAGTTTATTACAGGAAAATTGTCATGTTTTTCCATTTGCTATACTTAAAAATGGTGATTCTTCAACTGCTCTTAACAGGCAAAAACATTTAGAAACAGGATTTTATTTCTTATACTCTCTATCCTTGCAGTATACACATATTCTTCTGGACATTTACAACTGAAATGTGGTCAAAGGAATCCTACAGCCAGACAAGACACACAATTAATTTATTTTATCTGATGTCCAAGGATAAAACAGCATCTATGAAAAAGCTATTGTTTCTCCTGTTAAAAAAATACATATACCATAATCAAAACTCTCTTATCTAATTCTTCTTTATCTAATTTTATACTATCTGTAAGAATGTAAAAGCAATGGAGTCTTCCTAATTACAACTTCAGTCACATCCACTTTTGCAGACACAACTTCTTGTTAGTGAAAAACAAGCATCACAAGAAATATTCAGCTGTGGATACTTCATACGATCCTCTGTTAAATCTTCGCTTTTGTTTAGATGCAGTTTGGATAATGTTCCAAACACTCACTGCGGCTAATAAAAATCCAAAATCTTATTGTCATAGCTAACAGTGTAAGGAGTAGAAAAGGGAAAATAGATTGACAGAGAAAACATGGAAAACACAAAAAGCCTGAAGAATTTTTTGCACAGAAAATTCCAAAGGCATATCTATTTATTTACCAAATTTGAATCTTATGTGAATATGTCTTTGCCCCATTGAAGAAAAACTATTCTGAAAGTAAATGAGTGCCGGACTTCTGGGATAATAACTGGATGGCAATCACAAGGACTTTCAAGACTTTCTGCATAATAAGTTGAAATTCAAAAGTATGATGGGAATGAAAATGATATCAAGTTAATCATGATGACAACATCAAGTTCATGGGGCAGAAAGAGCTCTTTGCTCAGTATTTTATTTGACAGTTATGTACTCAATCTCTGAAAGTGTGCATCTCCCACTGCTGTCAAAACATGTCAAAAATTTTTGTAAAGACTGAGGTAAGATAATAATTAACTTGTTAGTCTATACAAACATTTAATACATACAAATATTTAACTGTATATTGATGCATTAATATGTATAATGAAGATATTAGACTCATTATTTTAAATTGATTTACTGGTTGTCCATACTAACACTATTTGCTACCAGAAGATTAATTATTATAGCTATTACCTCCTGCCTTCTTCTGAATTCTCTTGTTTTTGCATTCTCTCATACAACAATGGGTTTTGATTCACTAACTTGTATCTTACAAATAGATTCAATCATCTCATGAAAACATATTCCGTATTCAAACTCATCAACGTAAAGCATCATGTATACATGTTCAACAGGATTTCTTACCGTTTACTATGTGAATGGAGACAGCTAGCATATTCATAAGTAATTACAGTCACAGCTTTGACTGTGCAAGCAATGATAACTTTTACAGACTGCTGTTTGAATAATTTGTGTTTTAGTTTCCTGGCCAATCTGAAACATGGAGAAAGACTGAAAAACCTTAAAATATGGAGGAGAATATGAGAAGATTTCTAATAGAATGCCTTAAAGAAGCAAAGACAATATGACAGTATGACATAAAAAAATATTCAGATAAAAATATGCTTCTACTTGATATTGGAAAAGTTGTTATTTACAGTAAGGTAGCGTTTTCATTTATTTTTATTATTAATTTATTCCTTAGTATTATTTGTTGTTCAGTATAAAAGAGGTTAAAACTAGATAGCTCCCTGGGATATTCTGGTCATCAGAAAGGCAGTAATGGAAATTAAAATGGTGATACACTGGCCTCTTTGGAATAGAAACTCTGTGTTACTAATACTTCTCCCATGCAAATTGCATGCCTTCTCAGCCTATCAAATTTGTCAGTATGGATGGGCCAAATTTATCCTAAAGTTTTTGTTTATTTTTTTAGCTGTCTCTCCCTTTAAATCAGAAAAGACTGGATTTCCTGCAGGCAGGAGAGTGGTAGAAATAAATTTTCCCTCCAATTTCACCAACTACTGCTAACAAATACTAATTTGGACTAATCTGGACACATGGACTGCTGACCATGGTGGCCAGTAGATATGTTCCTATTAAAGGTGAAAAGGAGAGAAAGAGCAAGAGATATTTGGAATACAGGAAGGTTTGCTAATGAGAATAGAAGAAAAACACACAAAATAGAGGAGAGGGCCTAATAGGACAGCCACAAAGCTAGAATCATTTTACATTCTTTAAAAGGGGCTTTTTTTTTTTTTTTTTTTCTTTTTTTTTTTTTTTTTTTTTTTGAGCTATCACAAGCACTTAGTTTTTGGACATATCATAGAATCATAGAATCAGTAAGGTTGGAAGGGACCTCGGGAGATCTTTTAGTCCAACCTCCCTGCTCAGCAGGGTCGCCTACAGCATGTTAGACAGGGTTGCGTCCAGGCGGGCCTTGAACACCTCCAGAGAAGGAGACTCCACAACCTCTCTGGACAACGTGTGCCAGTGCTCTGTCACTCTCCCAGCAAAGAAATTCCCCCTCACGTTCAGGCAGAACTTCCTGTGCTTCATTTCTGCCCATTGCCTCTTGTCCTGTCACATGGGACAACTGAAAAGAGTTTAGCCCCATCTCCTTGACACCCTCCCTTCAGGTATCAGGTCACTGAATGTAGGACCCTCTGTGTATTGAAGCCCTTTGCTTTGGAGACATCAGTTCAAAAACCACTGTGGGTCAATACTGAGACATAGATGGCTTAAATTCTCATTTGTTCACATCACAGAAGCACCACGTACTTTAGCACAGTTCAGGACCTTGGGAACCTTTGCTCCATGGAAGGCCAAGAAAAGAGCAGGCTGCTGCAAGCAGAGTGATGTGAATTCGTGGAGACCTATCAGAAACTTGAATAGTGGCTACTTGCACTATCCATGGCTCAGACTACTGCTGTTTCCCTACTACTTTTAGGAAAGTACCTTCAGTCTTATTATTTGTTTTAGGAGAAAAGTAATTTAAGAAATAACTCCGTTCTCAAGAGCTTGTCTGTAGCTCAGTGCTGCATACCCAGGTGTAGGAGGTGGTCTAATCTTGCCAAGATGCTGTTGATTGGCAGCCTACACAAAAGAATTGCTTTTCCTTGTTTAAATGTGCTCGTGATGTATTTCTTATCATTTGTACCTGATACTTCAGACTGTTATGAAACATAGTTCAGCCTGTGAAAGCCAGATTCACAAAAGGAGTATTAGGTTATTTTTGATTCTAGTAACTTAAATTGAGAAAAGTTAATTGAATGACCTACTTTCCATTACTCAGAAAAAACCTCTCCAAACATCTGGGCAGGTGTTGGGGTGGGTAAACAATGTTTATTCAGAACAAATGTTATAACAGCTTTCCAGCAGAATGGGAAATAGTAAGGTGTACAGGAAAATACCATGTTTTTCACAGCAGACTTTTAATAGTCAATACTTCTCATTGAGCTACACTTTTTGTTTTGTTTTGATGGAAAGAGTATTTTTTTAACCGCACCGAACTGTGCTCATAATGAAGTAATTCAATTTTTTGTTATGCTCTTATGTATCATCCTTGGATAATACTTTGCAAGAGGCAAATGTATAACTTACATCCAAATTTGTTTGTCTGTATGTATAAGTCTTCTATGTCCCTAAATGGGGCATCTATTCCAGGTAATGCTTAAGAAATAAAATCAAATTAAGAAACTAAATAGAACTTATATTACAAAACTTAATGTATTTTCTCCCTAAAAGACTTCTCTATATCTTTGCCACCTGAGACTTAGAAATACAAACACAGCCTTTCAGATGGATACATGCAGTATTTTCAAAAGCTGTAACTCCCTTTTGTCTGAAACGTTTGATATCTTCTTTTTTCTCTCTCTTCCTGCAAAAATCTAATGGATAGACAACTAGAAAGAAAGTCATTTGCATTTTTCCTTCCAGACTATCTATTTTTACATTAATATTTGTTTTTGATGTGTATTTTACATGAAATAATTATAGGAATAAATATTAAAAAGATTAAAATTGAATAAATAACACGTCAATCAACTTCCCCCAAATTTTTCTTGCATTACAGTGTCCCATAAAAGGTAGCTAGACCTATCTATCAATGAAAGAAAAGGAGGTAGGCCAATGTTTATGATTTTTATTACAATAAAATTTACATAATGTAACATTGCATAATATTTATGTAAGATTTATGCTTTTTCCAACATGCATACTTGATATAGAGATGCATTTGCATCAGCTTTTACATGTTAGCATAGCATTACCTCACTGACATGTGCTTAGTTGCAGAGATAACTGTTATATATATTTTCATTGAAGACAACACTCACTGACATGTATACACAGGGAATTCTTCTTTTACACTTGTATCAGGCCACAAGAAAGCTAGAATTTAGGTTTACACCCTTCCTTTTTTGATAAGCCAAGATGAATCAAAGTGACAAAAATAGTTAACGTATTAAACAGATGGTGTGGGAATGATGAGTGAGCAGTATTTTCTATGTTTCTATGTAGTTACAGCAGCTGTATCAGGTCCCTCTACACTTCTGAGAGTGCCATTGTTTCTGGTGAACTTTAGAGGACTTCTTCAAACTAAATTTTCTCACACACTACTGTAATACTTTGTGATATGCAGCACAGGGTGTGATCTAGCTACAAGCCCTAGCAGCATAGAGGGAGTCTGTAGGCAAAATAATGATTAACTGTTTCTAGGTAGATACAGCATCTACAATCTTCAGCTAATAAAAAGATCTTTAAAAGGCTTGAAATTTGTTATTTTTTAAAATACCACTTTAAAGCTTTCAGGTTCAAGATGGACATCTGAGGCTAGCCTAAATCTAAGTACACTTAGGTACATGCATTTGGATAGAGCATGCAAGTTTTGCTCTACACAGAAAAGAAGAAGTTACAGTTTGACAATGGCAGAAAATTTAGGTGACCTCAGGACACACTATCAATTGAAAGTGTGAAGTAAGATTAGTCAAAATTAATAAGGCACAGTAAGAAACACAGAGAAAGCCAAAGATGTCATCCAGTGATTAATGAGGAGTTTGTATAAAATAGTGTTCCTTTTGTTAAAAACATGCTTTCAAATAAAAAAGAGTATTTTCTTCCTAAGCAAAAGTTAGATGATGTACCTGTCAAAGAAATCTTCACATCATGCACTTCATAGAAATGTTTACATATTCTTAAAGCAAGTACACAATACACAGAAAGTATATTAGTGACTTAGCAAAGTGAGCAAGGTTTTGCTATCTGAAAAGCAGAGCATGTGGAAGTATGTGAAAATTACTAAAAACAATACAAAACTGGTGTTTCTCTACCTTATGGAAATATTTATGCAGTATAGCTCTTTCTAGTACAGAAATACTTGGCCGTTCAAGAATTGTATGTATTTTCTGTCTTCTTAAGGGTAATGACCTCTCTGTGGAACAATCAATATCCACAAAGCAAATGTTGATTCTCAGAAACAAACAGGCAAAAAAAATCTCAGACTTCTCTTAACTTAGCGTCCAAGTTGTAAGAAAGATTCCGAGAACATGCAGACTTCTCCTGCACCCAATAGACCACTGTGCCCAGTGTGTGAGGGTTGGAGAGCCTTTTCAGACTGAAGAGGACATTGCAGTTGGCTCTTTTGGGAAAAAAAAAAAGAAGAGGTTTCTAAGCTCCAGTTGCTCAAGGTGGAAGGTGCAGCCTGAGGAGCTCCTTTCTAGGCTTTTAAGAGATCTGTGATTCTTCACAGGCTTTTGTGCTTTCCATTTTAGTTAAACTCAGACCTGCAGAATGGCAATTCCATGCGATCATTCTCATGCACAGGTGTGCCTGTGCGTATAAAGTGTAGGCACCTAATTCGGGGTTCTGGCTTCTACCGCATTAGCCAGATAGATGAGAGAGAGGCAGGTGGGCACCTTAGCTGAACAGGGCTGTAAGAAGAAGAAGAGAAAAAAGGCACTTCTCCTGAGCCTTGTGTCTTATGTGTTTAAATACATTTTAACAGTTAACAAAGATATACTTTTACTCCTACCTGATACTGAGTAGGATGGACACCATTAAATATAATTGCAGCCCTGAAGAGGCATGCTTATGCTGTCCGTTCTGATGACTATCTAATGGCCTAAAGCTTCTGTTGTCGTTAGCACCTGTCTTCTGTAGAATGAGAGCTAGTATTCACTGCCACATGCACTCCATTAGTTCATTTCTACACATCCTTTAGAAGGTATAATCACTCTCAAGATAGGCTAAAAGGATTAACCGTGGCTTGTATCTCTCTGTTCATTACTAAGGTTTTGAAAATCTTCTTGTACTACTAAGTGTCAGAAAAATATAATTTATAAAAATACCACTGAAATAAATACTAGCTTGGCTAAACTTAATTAAAATAAAAAAAGTACAGTAGCTACACATTTTCAAGTACGAATCTTGTTAAATTATTTCTAATAGCCAGTTTTATGAGAGCTGGACTCTTTTACTGAGAACAATAGATTTTTAAACTGAAAACCTTAGGACTCAAAAATCAGATAGAAACTATCAAAATTGGGAAGACTTTATTGACCTTCAGCCTAGCTTTTAACTTTTACCTTTTCCTTTTCTTTCTTTTTATTTTGACTAAATAAAATGTTGAGTAATTATAAAAGAGAAAGAAAGAGATCACATGAGAAAAAGTATTTGATTTTATTGTATGGTGTTGTAGTATCACTGGTCCCTTTAGCTGAATTAAAAGAAAAAAAAATCCCTGCAGATCCTTTGCTTGACATTCTAATTTACATTTGATCATAACAGGATTTGAAAACACCAAAGGCAAACTTGTGCCTTAGCTTTTTATCCTTTTCCTAACTCATTTATGGATAACGCCTCTGATGTATACTCATTATGACTTTTTAACCAAGAAGGAAGGGACAACACAGGGTCTGAAAGCTTGTCATGTTGAAAAGCAGTGACAACATGTGCTAGAACTCATGTGCTCAAACTAATTCAGAGAATTCTCTGGGGTCCTTCCCACCACTTGGGTCACTATGAAGAGTAAGGGCACAGAGCTGCATTTAAGGACGAAGGATTTTCCCTTAAGAGATATCACAAAAAGGAGGGGAAAAAAGTGATTAAGTTAGCTCTGTTCGACACAGTTCTGTTTTTTATCTTATGCACATTACCTTTCCTGAAAAAAAAAGGATTTTTTATAAATGATCCTATTACTTTAATAGTTTCCATTTACATTTTGAATTTTCGTTGTGTCAGTTATCCGATCCCATTTAAATGGTGAAATTTGTGGGCCTCATGGCTATTTTAATGTGATACCTTTCATGCTGTAATTGAGAGGAGTCTCCGATGAATAAAATAAATGCTTTCAGAGGAATCTCAAGCTCTCAACAGACATCAGCCTAAAATGTTAAGAGTGCCTCAAAGTCCCTCTGGTACTATATTTTCTAACCATGAAAGAAATGTCATTATTGTAAATTCTCAGCCTTTGTCTGAAAATCTTGTACCAGCTCCCTTGAGCATCAGTTCACTTAATTAATTCAAACAATTTCCTCTCTAATCTCTAAAACATTTTCATATTTAAGACAATAAATGAGACACTTAAGGGGCTCATTTGTTGTTAGTCATTAATATGCCACGGAATTAAAAGAATTATTGCTGGCCTTTGGTGACATGAATAATTTTCATATAGTTTGGACCCTTACAAGGTTAAAATTATGACCTCTCAGTGCTCTGAGCAAATGAATGTAATGAAATCCTTTGAATAGGACTTGCCACTCCTTTGCCTTTCTTGGTAACTAATTTGATATTTAACCACATGATTTATGCCAATTTTTGGATGACATTATTTAATGATAACTTTAAAATTAGTAATTAATTTAGCAGTGGATGGATTACATTTCTCTTCAACCAGTGCATAAGGTTAATGCAATAGTAGTCTGATGGGTCTGGTAACTTTGACAGTAATTGGTTATTATGTTACATGTTAAGATAGGGAGTCAGCAGTTGAGAATCCCCAGGAGACGTGCAGGAGACAGGGCTGTGTGTTTGCAAACCTGCTTTCCTCCCTTCAAACATTTGGTTTAAATTCATAACTGAGTTATTTTTTGACCTCCGGGGTGATGTTTCATAAGGCTTAGTTCTAAATAATGCACAATATCAGATGTACAATATGAGATTATAGCAAAGTACCAAAATAATTCTCTAATAGAAAGATCAACAAAACAACTGTAACTTCCTTTTTGTTCTCGAATGTAATATTTCTGTACAACTGTAAAAATAATATGCTGCCACCATAGAAAGTTTAACATGACTGATGTTCAGATTAAATGCCTCACACTACAGACCAAAGTATATGAATAATTTCTGCCCATTATTCATTCAGGACCTTTCCTAAGATTTTGAATTGTATTTTTATTTTATTATTTATAATTATCACAAAAAGTCAAATAAGTAACTTGTTCTCAGACACCTGCACAGATAAACTTTTTTAAGACTGTTTCTGTAAGACTGACTTAAAGATACAGTACAAGTGAAATATTTGTGTGCTCATTAGCTCATCTTACCTGTTGATCACTTTTGTATATAAACTATCGGTACATAATTTAAGTTGAAAGTATTTTCTTTTATATTTTTGATAATAGAAGTTATTAAGAAGATAATAGAGAAAGATAACATAGTTGAATGAAACAGATTACCCAAATTACTCTTTTCATTATGTTTATCTTTGAAACGCCATTAGAACATTTTTACAGCTTATGAATTTATTTACTACACTCAAGCTCCTTAAAGGTGTAACATCTTTAAGGAAAAAAAAAAAAAAAAAAAAAAAAGGTTGTGTAAATTATATATTTCTATTTTTGATGTTATACAAGCATAGATTTTCGTTACACTAATAGAATTCCAAAGATAGATAAAACTAAAATGTCCACTTTTAAATTTCTGAGAATATTGATAAATAATCTCTTACCATTGACTGCCGGATAGAAAGCTTTCAAAGCCTGGTTCAGATGCCATAGAAACCAACAGAGGTTCTCTGAAGAGCAGAGACACCAAGCTCACTGTCACGAAGGACAGGCCACCGGGAAGAGTTTGAACTCAGGTCAGCAGAAGTTAAAGGGAAGGGTATATGAAAATATTGCATGACACATGTCTCAGAGCACATCTTTTGAAAGTTGTGTTTTCATGAATTAGATCAGGCACTGTCAGTTGCTTCTATTTCTGAGGCACACCATCAGTCACATTGTTTTAGACAATGTGATACAAAATGACATGACGTGATGCACTGGAAAACACAGCACCGCAACCAGGAAATTTGGAAATACTACTTGGGCATTTTCCACCTGTCTGAACAACAAAACACCTAAATATGATTGCCAGTCCTTACTCAAAGTAGGTCCCAGGTCTTTATGAAATCTGAATTGACTTGCACTATCAGAGCTATATGAAGAAAGCTGCAAGCTATCTGTCCTTGAACAGTGCTTTTTTGTGAGCCAGAACCAGAAGCACCTCATTCTATTAGCATACAAATTGCACAGCAAATTGCAAATATACTTAAGGTTAGGGACTTACATACCTATTTTGATTTTTTTCCCCTTTTCCTTCTCTATTAAAATTCCTCTGTGTCAAGGATTGTGAATACTGGTGAGCAAGAAACACATGTAAAAGTGGGTAAGGGAATTTTATTTTAATTTCTCTGGAATAGAAATAGCATCAGAATTGAAGGTAGAAGTCACAGTTCAATTTCTTTTAGAAAAATCTCCAGGCAGATCTGAATTCACTGTTTGCTTCTGTCAAAGGCACCTGGCAGGGGATGGACAAATGCAATATTACTATGAAACACAGTAGGACAAAGTGGTATATCTATAATGAAAAAAATTAACCTAGACTGGAACTGTCTAACAAACTGTTCATAAAAGTATACATCTGTCTTGCTTGTATACAGACCCGCGCACCTAAATATAACATGTGACTGATCCTGAACATTTGTGAATGATTACTCAGTAAGTGAATTCAAATGAACAAGACTGACTACCAAAGTAACTATTATCTTCCTAAATGAATCATGCTGCTTTTAATGTCGCCATTCTCCACTTCAGTGATAAACTGTAAATTATATAAATATATATACATAAAATATACATATTTCATAAGCTATCTTCTTTTCTAAACAAGCTTTTGTACTGTTTGATATCAAAAATATTTGATATTTATAAATATAGGCCAACATTTTCATTAAAAATAACACTCACAGTTTAACAGTTACTTACTGAGTCCTGACATTCAGTGTGAAAGACATTTACCACCTCTTGACTTCATGGTTGAAAATCCTGGCACCATTAAGCAAAATGAAAATAGATAAAGAGAGTGTTCTTAAAAACAGAAAGGTATTATTCACCTCTCTTAAAGTTTGTTATTGCCTTTCCTTAGAACAGGATGATGAGTGTGTAGTCCCTCACCATGCTTCATAATATTAATATGTCCTGGATTTATGCTTCTGGAAGTAAACGCTTCTCATTTTTAGATGTCATGATCCCTACAGTATAACAGTATACATTCTACTTCCTACCTTATGCCGTATGCTTCTCTGCAAAGCCGTAAAGCAGAACTTGCCACTTCAGATGGTGTTACAAGATCCAGAGAACTTCATCCAAGACAGAGTGAACAGGTAGCTTCTACTGTTACTCAGCAGTCCCCTTTCAGAGGAATCCACTTGATTATCTTGTCCAGACCCTGCTCTCAGGAACTTGCTAAGAGAAGGGGGAAGTGCCTGGTCCTGGAGAAGAGCTGAATATACTCAGCCAAGTATGTCAGGAAGAGAGAGAAGGTCTTTAGGATGTCTGCACAGACTGTGGCTAAACTATGTAAACAAGTTGCTGTTAAATAGTGAGTCTCTAAACATCAGCTAGTCCCCAGTAATTGCACAGCTGCTTCTTCTTAGCTTGCAAAAAATGGGAGATAATTTGGAGATATTTCATCTGCAGGAGAATATGAGTCCTCTGTTTGCAATACTGCATCATAGTTAAAGAGTCCAATTCATTTTCATCAGTTTATGAAGAAACAGGGAGCCAAGGAGAAAATATCTTCTCACTTCCAAGATACCACTAAAGTAGAGAAAAACATTCTAGACAGCTCAATACTAGAAATAAGCTAATAGACTGGAGGCGTTTGTAAGAGGAGGCAGGAATTGATTTAAATCCTGTAGAAATATTAAGCCAGGCTAATGGATGACCAAATAAGCCACAATAAACACATATGAAAATGTGAAGAGGCATGCTAGAGAATCAATACTATATAAAGAAAAATACAAAAAGAAAAAATGGATACCAGAAGAAATGAATTCAAAAAGAAAACAATACAAAAAAAGTCAGATTTACTGAAGCCTTACTGAGATTGTTTACAACCAAATTGTGTCATTCCTTATGTCACTGATGCCTCTTGATATGCATATCTTTTAAAAGAATTAAAGTTAACTCTGAACTATCAATGGGATTTTATCCATGTGCATCATCAAAGTTTTTGGGAAGCTTATTAAGTTCCTATGAAAGAGTGGCTGAGTGGAGATCATTTCTTAAGATGCAAGTCTGCCATTATTAATACCCTGAGACTGTAGATAACATATTTGCAAAAAATATTTTCTTTTTCTCTTCTTCTGTCCTTGTGGAATGGTAGAGATTTCTAACACTAGTGCAAAGATTAGTAAAATTAAGTTAGCCTAGGATGTTAAAATGAAACTGAATGCAGAAAAATTGGGCTAAATGCAATGAAAAATAACCAAAATATCCAGGCTATTACACTGAGGGCACTCTTTCAAAGAGAAAGTTAAAATCCTCATTATAGGGATCATTCATCTGTATGGGACAGGATATACAAGAACACAGAAACAACTATTGTAGATTGTTTCCATCTCAGACTTAAAATAATTTTCTCATTATATAACCTATATTTTATGAAAAATTAATGTATCCCAATGATAAACAACTCACCAAAGGTTGAAAAGGACAAATTATATTTTCATAACTACTTCCAAAATGAATTAGTGGTTACGTATTTTTGTGTCAGAAACTGCAGTCATTCTTTTTGCGCAAACTCTTGAAACTCATCTTTTTTTTATTAGTGCATGAATAGAATGCAGACTACCATATTAGGTTCTCAGTAGTCTGGCTCTATTTTATTTGCTGCCTTTTACCATTTCTTGCTGAAGTTTCTTCATCAGAAGCACTCAGTCATATGCTATTTTCCTATTTTCCAACGACACTTCAAAATTAATCATCTGCAATACTTAAAAGTCTTTTGGCTAATTTTAAGAAGATTGTCATCTTCTATTAAGTTTGAACAGAGAAGAATAATACAGATGCTCATTCATCTGTAATGGCCACCAGAATCATAAATTCCATGGGTAGAGATGGCTCTAAAGTAATAGAGAGTAAATTGGAAGAGGTAAGAAAAATGTGGCTCAGTCTAGCTGAGGATTATGGTAAGTAATTACTAATGGACACAAGAAAAAGCTGTGTGCCCCTCAGCTGTAGAAATGTTTGGTATTGTAGCATTAGCCTGTAGATCGCAGAGGAGGTAAGAAAAAGAGGAAAACAATTGTGAAAAGAGGAATAGCATCATCAAGGAGATTTAGACTCCTAAATCAAATGCAATCATCAACTACCTTGCCTCCCATAGCTATCCTCTGTAAATGCCTGTGCTATGAAGAGAGGTGAGGGAATTTAGACACACACAGTCTGGAGCAGGGTGTTGAATCTGCATCTCCTGCCTTCCAAGAGGATGTGATAGCTACTTGGATGTCCAGAATATTGCTGAAAGAGTTTTCTATTTCTTTACTGTCAGTGATGTTCTGGTTAATATTAAAAAAATAATAAAATAATTGAAGATGGTGTAGAGCCAGGCTCATAGCTGACTATACTAACTGTTACTGTCCCTGGTTCAGCAACCACTGCCATATTTTGCAAGGCAAAGAAAAGCAACATGTGTTATGAATCCAGCTCCAAGATAAAGGTCACAACTGTGAATGCAAACCAGAGATACCTGCTTTATTTCAGTCTAATTACTAACTCTCTTTGAAGAACTATTCTGGCATGGTTTCTATTAGTTCCTGTTGCTTTGATTGTGATAAGAACCCAGAAAGTTTCTCTTGTTATCATTACTTTGCCATGGTGCCAAAGTTTTCTCGAGTAATTCAAGCAAAGAGGGAGGCATTGTGATTTACAATTCAGCAACTCAGAACATACCATTACAGGACAAAAGAAAAGCCGTCTTGGGCATGAAGACTTTCTTCTGCAAGTGTCAACACCTACTACACAACTGAGGAGCTTATGTTCTTGGCAATAGTTGCAAGAATCTTTTTACAGTCAAAATATTCAGTCAATTTAAGTGTAAGAAATGTAGCATTTCCTCTTTAGTAAACATGTGTTCTCTCACTCAATATCCTTTTCTGTTTCATTATATTGTCTACTGTTAATAAATTCTTTAGTTTACCTGCTGGACTTCATGGCCTCTAGTAAAAAAACAGGTCTGAAGGAGGTCTGATGAGGTCCAGGTCTGATGAGAAGACATAATTCTTATCCTTAACTTTGTAATTTCATAAACCCCTTCCCAACTTGTTTTGTGTCTCACTGACACTTAAATTCTGGCATGTAAATCTAAATTTCTGCCTTTTCTTAATTTTCTGTTCTGTACATGAATTTTACTATCCTAAAAAATCCATATATAGGAACTTGGTTACTGGATTTCAGCTAATTCTCCCACATTAAAATAATATTCTGTATTTTTAATACCACATTTAGTTTAATTTGTTGTATTTCTATTTTTATATACAAATGCTTCAGTATCTTGCCTCTCTAACTGTATCATTTCTTTACCAAACATTCTGTTTTACATTATGCATTAGATATGACTTCCAAGGTTTATTTTAAATCACAATATTCTTTTGTCCCTTTCCCTCAGCAGTTTAAACCCCAAACACTGATCCTAGTATGCAATAATGTGTGCAACTTCTTATGGGGAGGTGGGTGACAGCAAGGAAGCTATCATCTGAGAAATATTTGCTGTATTCTTCGAAGAAAACAAAATTTTTCTCTCTACAACATCAATATAATCACCAGAAAAGCTCTCATGTCACTCACTGTGTTCTTCTTAAGTATTATAAGTATCTCTGTGAAGGTCGCTTGCATTGCCCCTAGCACAAGCTGCTGCTTTAGTTCCAGAGGAGGTTTTTAATCATATCAGGTATTCTTCTTGGTCGTTCATTCATATTATAATTTTTTTTCAGATATCCAGCAGTATTACTGTGACATCATTTTGCTAATATGCAGAGGACAGTATATCATTTTATTTCCTTAATCTAAGACTCAGAGATCTAACTTCAGTCAAGGTTAATTATCTCTCTCTTTTCTTCACTTCATCCCTTTAAATGTTCATTCAGTTTTTGTTCTCCTAAGTTTACTGAGTTCTTTTTTTATTTTATTTAACCATTTGTTTTTCAAGACAGAATGCTATTTGAGGAATATCAAGGTCAGATTATTATATATTTCCTTCTTTACTGTTCTTTTTCCTGCATCTTTGATATAACATTCCACTGCCTTCCTTTATTTTCCATCTTTGTGTTATTTCATGTTTCAGTTTATTGTGTCATCACATGGGACTTCATCTTTATGCTAAAGGTTCTTCGCAAGCAGCTGTGCTTTCCAGTGATGATTCCTTCACATTCTTCAGTGACTTCATCCACCGTCCAAGCTTCTGCGTATTTTCTTACAAAATAGAAATCACTTCACAGTCATTCTTGTGTGTTCTTCACAGTGTGCACCCATAAACAGGAAATATATACACACTTCGCATGAAACTGTCTTGCATTTTTCAATAGCAAACTTAACAGCTCTTTCTTTTCTGCAAGTTAGAAAGCTGTGAAGAAAACAGTTTCGTAAGCCAAAAACTCCTGTAGTTTTAGTCTACAACTTGCTGTCATGTATATATTATTCGTCTCTTGTTGCATCTCTTGCTGGCATAGTTGTAGACTACCATCAAGATATTAGAATCCCACCACTTAACTCTGTAATAGCTTTAGTTCTCTAATCCCTAAGCATACCATTAAGTAGCTCAGTACACAAAATATGTAGGAAAACATGAATATCACCTACTGAAAGTTACCACCCCCTGTAAATTCTTCCTTTTACTTCCCACTGACAAGCATTTCTGAATTTCTACTCAGCTTGCAGTCTTTCGAGAATCTTTCTTTTCAACACCCAACTCTTTCAATACGCTCTTCATTACTTTGTATAACAAAGCATATCAAAGTTAAGCATCTCAACACTTCTATGAATCTACCCTAATAATTGCTTTTCTTCTAGGACAGAATATCAACCACACTGTAAATTCTACCCTATGTTTCCCTCAAGTGTGAGTAACTTGCATCACACTTCTGCTTGCCAGTGAAAAGAATAAGACTGGAGAACTTAGCAGTAAGAGAATACAAAACGATTGCTACATTTTTTTAAATCTTTTTGCTGAGGATGTATATTTCAGGATACTTTGGTTCAGAATTCATATAAGCACTTTCACATACTCCAAGGCTACTCATTTATTCAAGTTAAAAATGACAAAAGTTTAAAATATTTCTGTTATTTAAGCAAACACAAAGGGTGAAGATAATACTATACTTTCATAAGGATTAACTAACACTTCTGCAGTAACATTTATTTATGTTCCTTTAGGGAGCCTTTAAAATTCACCCTTCTATCATAAAACAAAGCAATAGATGTGAGAAACAAGCATCACAGCAATACATTCAGCATATTGCGTGAACACATTTTTTCTTGCAATATAGTTATTTTAATCAGTTTCCTTCATTAATAGAGTATGAGATATATTACATTTGGTGGAAAAAATGGAGGAGAAAGGCTCATAACTACTGGAGTATATTGTGTACCTATGACTCTTCACGATTCATAATATATATTTATTAATACATTTTTAGGTTCTTTTCTACTACACATACTATAAAATGCATCTACCTTAGGCATAAGACAAGAGCTAGGGAGAAGGTGGCAAAGCTATCTATTGGGAAAGTACAAAGTGAAGTGCTAATGAAACACAAACAGTAAGTTAAAATAATTCTGATCTGAGATCTGTGCCATGACTTAACACTATATCCAATGATTCATTAGTCAAGGACAAGGGCAGGGGCATGTTCTAGAAAGCCAGCCTTTACAGAGAGCAACTATATAGTAGCGTTAGAAATATTTCAATATTTCCTTTTATATACAGTGGAAAATAAATGTAATATCACATGTACTGTAAAGTGCAATGTCAGTGGAGGCTGACACTTCCAAACTGACTTTTTACGTAGAACTGTTGCAACGATATTCTAGTGTCTATAATGAAGCTATTATATGAAAAAGCAAGCATCGGAGACTTGTTTCCAAGAAAGAAGCTGTATCCAGCTTCTGGATAAATGGATCTAAAGTGTATATTGAAGTGATTTCAGAGGCCAGCATATTTTAACTGTTTAATCATTCTCTAAATGTGCAGTTGTAATATAGTTGCATTTCTTCTACCATCCTAAACAAATTTAACGGAAGAAAATGATGTTCAATACTGACTTTCCAGGACAAGAGCAAATAACTACTCTGTACTCATTCTGTCTTCTTCATTAAAGACCTGACTCAATCATTATATATTACTTCATCCATCAAAATTCTCAGAATATTTAGCCATGATTCCAGCTCTCTATCCTAAACTAAGGATTTTGTCTAAGAGTTAGGTTTAGTTAATCCCATATAGGAAATAAGATTTATACATTTATTTATGAAACCGTAGCATGGAGGTTTTCAAGAAGTGCATAGGGCAGCAGCAGCATATAAACAAGTATGCACATTAAAATGAGCAAAAGCATTCTTTTTACTTAGTGCAACTAGAAATTATGGGATTACTGAAATGAAAGGTAGGACAGCTGCGTAACAGAAATGGCTCAATGCTGTCTTAAAGGCATTTAAGTACTTTAGATGTATTTTCATCTACTTCTGAAATAACTATGCAGGCAGAATGGTAGTCAGAATATTTTTAAAACTTTAATGGTAAGACCAGGTTTCTTCTTGGATGAGGTGTTCCGTGATGATATTCTTGAAGGAGGCAGATTCCCAGTGGTGTAAAAAAGAAAAGGCAAAGATCCAATCAACAGGAAGCTGAACTGCAGCACTGTCTTACCAGCAAAAGTCCAGGTCAGCATTGCTGATGAGAATGTTAAGTTGTCTACTTATGAATTCAAAATAAAGCTGCAAAGAAATCGCCAAAGTGGATGGCTCGGAAGAGGCAGAGAAATGCCTTAAGTAAGTTACAGCAGAACCTCAGCTGAACATACCTTCAAGAAGAAAAAGAGACAGACACCATGTGCAAACTTTTCTACTAGAGGTGTCCAAGCTGAGGCATCATGTTTACCCTTCAGGGTACCTCTGCCAGGGCCCAGGGCAGCCTGTTGCTCCCACCCAAGCCAAGCACCAAGGCAGGGAGTGGGGTGAGCTGCCCCTCCATGTGGGACCTGCTACTGGCCCACTCACCACCGCCCCTGCCCTGGCCCTGCTCTCCAGGCTGGCCACCTCCCCTGTTACCCTCCGAGAGCCTCTCAGGTACATCAGTTCTCACAAATAAATACTATCTTGATGATTTAGCAGGCTAGAGAGTCCACCCTCAGCAGTATTGTAGGTGCCTGAGTAGGACATTAAGTTTTTTTTTCCTTTGAATTACTGAAAGATATTCTGTGTAGCAATATTCTTCGTTCCAAAGTTCATTAATAAATGTATACTGTTAATCTATAACTTTGTTAGAAAGGGATATTGAATTTGTGTGCTTTAATTCTTTTTTTTAAAGATTTAACTCTGTGAATTTGTTTCACCTTTTGTCTTTGATTAAATTTCACATGCAGTGTTTTGATTCAGTGTTACTATTAAAATAACAGTAATCATTGCACTTAAATGCTTTACTGCTTTATTGCCTTTAATTGAGGGAAAATAATTAAAATTTTATTACCAGAGCACAGTGGCTTTGGTGATTTGATAAAATAGATCCAAACAAACAAATGAACCTAAAAAGTGAGGCACAAAAATCTAAGTTCCGTTTAACTTTTATTTTTTTTAATTTGCTTGAAGCTGAGAGTTACAGCAAGAACAAAGAAAAATATATTCAAGATCTAGCAGAGATATATTACAAGGAAGTTCTACCATTAGCTTAAGTTAAATCTGCTGCTGACATAAATTGCCATAAATGTAATGACTTTCTTCAAAGGAGGTCTGTTTACATACATCTGTTGATACTTTGGTAGGGATTTGAGAACGTATCCAACTTCTTCTTAAAAATATACAGAATAAGACTAATTCTGCCTAAATTTAGAAGTCTGCAATTTAGATGTCCATATCTGAATTAGGTGTTAACATACGTTATTCGGCCAATGTAGAAAAACAGGCCTATCTGGATTTCAATTCATCTCATTTTAATATGTTGTCTAATTGACTATAAATGGCTACTAACACAGCTAGCACAAATGTAGGTGTTTGCATAATGAACGTCTAGCCTCTTGCACCTTAGCCCTAAAGCCAAACCTTTAGAGAACTCAGAAGAGGTACCCAAGCAGAGTCTGCAAGAGTGGTGTAGTCACACTGGCATAGGGTGCCTATGGTGAAACCAGGCTAGTAAGCTTTGTGAGAGGAGGTTGTCTTCTTTCCAGGTGCCCGGCTGTAGCTCTGCATGACTCAGTGCTTTGCTTATTGGCTTATGTTAACATTAGCATAGCTATCGCGGGACCACAGTTTTTTTGACATAAATGTTTCAGTTTTACCACTGCAGGAGCAGGTGAGAAGAAAATCAAAATAGTAACAAAGGAAAATCTATCTCACACTCTTCTGTGTTCACAATTGTTAAGCTAATAGGCTTAATATTAATTCTCTTGTTTACACCTAAAACTATTGTTGTCAAGAAATCATCACCTTTTAAAATTCTCAGTCGTGTTAGGTGAGCTCTTACAGTCTGGATATTTAATTCCAGCTGCTTATTGAAATTCAAATGAAAACAGCAATACCCTACCTTATTTTGAGGTAGCACGGGATAATTTCACCTCCTTATTTTTTAAGATGTCTGTTCACAATGCTGCTCAATACGTTTCAGGGATATTAATGAAATAATGACTTATAATCACTTTAGCGACAGTCCCACAAAACGATACCCAAATTCAGATTCCTATCCACTTTTGGATCCTTCCTAAAAATCTTTGTGTAAATGAGCTGATTACTGATTTAGCATGTTTGTGTGTGTGTGTGTGTGTGTGTGTCAATTACAATTTGTTGTAGAGCTGACACGAATTACATCACAAGAACAAATAAATCTAATGCCTGAGCAGTAGCACTCTATTTACATAAGTTCAAGCTTGGATTTATACATGCTGAAATTGTGAACTATATTGTCCTCATCAGAAAGATGTCATATCATGGCATTATATTTTAAAATTTTTGTATCCTCCTCTATTGGTTCAGAATCAACATTAAAATTATATGTGAAAGATAAAGTTGTATAAATCTGTCCAATACTTCCTGATTTTCAGAGACAAGTTGACAAAGTATAAATATTTCCAAAGTCCAAGTCCAGGTGGAATTTGAAGAAAACATTATAGTCAATACGAAAGTCAGTGCAGGTGAACAGAATAACTACACTTGAAGAAGGTGACAGTGCAGAGTAAGTAAACATTTTATTTTGTACTTCTAATAATGTTTGGAATTTGCGCAGTTATCCTTGATCAGGATATCTCATTTGTAATTTATATAGTAATTCTTTCAAAATATCCTAAAATTAGAAATTCTAGGAGCAAATTTTGGTATTTATATGCAAGAGCACATAGAGACTCCATAGCAAACATTACCAATGTATCTGGAAGAAGAGCGAGGCTCCTGGTGGGTTTTCAGTCTTGTAGTTTACAGGTGAACACAAGCTACAACATATTGCAACCTTAAGAATGTAAGGACAGATGCAGAGGTTTAGGCTAAGGATCCATCTAAATCAGTATTCTGTCTCCAACAGCTTGAACCTGAGAAGCCTCCACAGGAGGAGTTATCTCATGCCTGTAGCCTGGCTGCATCCCACCAGCTGAGGTGCTCTAACAGATCTTACTGTAGGAAGGCCAGCACTGTGCTGGCTACAACAGAAGATCAATCAAACATTGAAAGAGGAGAGATATGTTCAGAAAAAACAATCATAAAGAAACATTCTGAAAAGTGGTAAAGTGGTAAAGGTGGTAATATACTTGGGAAAAGAGATACTAAGTGCCACTTACCATATCCTTCCTATGATAATATTCAGGTATTATTAGATCACATATTTGACTTCTTGATCACCATAACGGTGTGAAATGTATTTCCTGGACCCACTTACACAAAGACCCAAGGAATGCTGAAGGCTTTATTAGGAAATGTGATCCATGATACTCTACAGGAACCTATACTGGCTCTACCCCACTGAAGTCCATTGGTCACACACCTCTTGAAAGACGTGATGGTTTGCTCCCACCTTTTATTTATTATCTTTTATCCAATCATTTACACAAGCAAGCACTTTTCCTCTTTCATGCACTAGCATTGTGTACATTTCCTAAAAGCTTTGTGACTGTAGTTGTTAAATGCCTATTTGAAATCCAAGTTAAGATTATCAATTTTCCTGACTTCTTCAAAAAATCCAAGAGGTTTGTAAAGCAGAAATTTTCTTTACACAGCCATGTTGATTCATCCAGAATAATTTTTAGTTTATCCAGGTGTCCACTAATTCTTCTTCTTCTTTTTTTTTTTTTTTAACATTTTCTGCTAATTTACCTAATATAGACATCAAGCTTACAGGTCTTTTCCAAGCATTCCTCATAGAAAATTTCTTAGTAATTGAATACACACTTGTCAGCAGCTAGTCAGTAGCTAGCTACTAACTAGTAGCTAGTTAGTAGGTGCTAAGGAAGTTTACTGTTACTAAGCCATCTATTTGGTCTTTGTTTCCTTTAAGACTTTTGGGTGAAAAACAAATTTATTTATTTATGGCAATTTATTGGTAATTATTTTGTCAATTTGTGTTGCCGTAACCACTCAAATTTCAGACAGATTCCTCTGCTAGCCTCTTTCCAGAAGAACTCTGGTAAAGGTATATATCTCATACCCATAGTATCTCTCAGCTAGCTACTAGCGGTAGTACGATAAATCCATTCGGAAGTACTTTTCTCTATGTCACAATACATAATACCATGGAAATGTATCCTTAGATAAAGTAGGTACAGCATCTACGTTATGGAATATATCCCTAGAAATATCCCAGTGAAACCCCTCAAAACCTGTCTACTTTATCAAAGGTGCAAGTCTAGGCATTTTAGATGATAAGTACAGATGGAAAAAAAAAAAAAAAGAGAGAGAATTTCAGCATTTGTGTCAGTGTTGTTTCTAACAAAAAGTTGCAGTAGTTAAACTAAACCTTCACAAAAGTATCTAAGCCAAAAAACTTGGAATCCAATTTCATTACCAATTTCTGAGTTTAGGTCATGGAGATAGAAAATATTTTTTAATTTTGCTAGGTATCCAAAAAGCTGAGAGAAAGTTAAAATTAAGTTTTCCATGCCAGATTACATGATTGCCTATAAACCCATGGAGAATGGATTTCATGTGAGAGCTGCCAAAGATATGTAAATTTGTCTCTTACTCTGTAAATCAAACTAGAGTTGAAAAAATTTTCAGAAAAAATTTATAATAATAGGTTGTCAGTATTGCTTCAGGTATTCAAATGACTCTCCTCCATAAACATGTTTTTTTTCTGCATATCTGTTTAATTAGCTGACAATTCAAAATAAAATAAGGAATGTTCTTATACCTATTCTAATAAGGAATATTTGTAATGGACTATGGCCAATATAAGAAGAATTGGCAAAGCATAAGATGTCCTTTCCGCAACTTTAGCATTTCGCAGTTCTAGTAGATAGAAGAAGGATAAATGCAATTAACATACCTTAAAAGCTGGGCCATGAAACCTTTACCTCTGCAATTATTCACAGAAGTCAATAATGTTAGAACATACTTCATCAGAGTATATTAGCATGAGTAAAGGTTTGCACTCTGCCTTTGCATAAGTTGGTGATTGGCGCCTCTTAAGGAATATGAATGACCCATTTAATTAATCCTGGTTGTACAGTGAGGAAGTGGCCGTGATATATACTAGTAAAACATTTGTGTTCAGGTCAGAGTCAGGACCCAACGCCTTCTGCACTTAATCATAAAATGAGATCTATTTTCAGGTTTGCTGAGTACAAAGACATCCAAAGTTCTTCTTAGTCTAGTTAAGCAAAAACTCCCTTATGGTGAAAAATGGCAGAAGAGCTTCCTGAGCGGTGGCTGGTTTTGTCTCCAGAACACAAGGAGCCTTGCTGCTCTTCTGAGGCTAGGAGAGCACGTGGTCATTTCAGGATTTCTCCAGGTTATAAGAACCCTTCTCTTCACTGAAATACCCATCAGGAAATATGAGCCTGATTTCACAGGGATGATTCAATTAATTCATGGACAAAATGTTTACCTAGTCATTTTTTTCTGTTACATCTCCTCCCACGTAAAACATTAGCCTTAGTATTGCTCCCAAGAGGTAAATAGTAATGTCACATTTAACTAAATAGGAGCAAGGCTTACTCTGAAAAAATAGACCCAAGAAAGATCTGGACAGCAATTATAGTAAGGAATCTCAATCAAAAACAGGATGGAGAGAGGATTAACAGTTTGACAGAATACATTGCAGGAGAAATCCTATTTAGCATGTATCTTTAATTTATGAAAAAAATACTTGAATCACTTTCAAGACATTGATTTATCTGCTACTCAGAAACCATAATCCTGCATTCAAAGACTAAATTTAATATTATATTGTTATGTTGTTTTATTTTATAAATAAAATATTTTATTACTAAATTATTGTATTATATTTAGTATGTAATTGTGATATTATTAACAAACAAAGCAAAATTGGGACAGAATATTTTATTTACTGATGTTGAAAGGTAAGGTAAGAATCAACAATGATATCATAATCATTATTTATAAAATCATCTATTGGTTCACTGGATTCAAAAATAGGTTTTTATAATTTTTATATAACAATCTAGCATTTGTATTGCACTGAAAAGTAACACTATTTATTATTATTTGCTCTGGTTTTCCATTCTCATTTCTAAACTTTCAGTATATAAGGTGTAAACAAGTCTATTTCTGAAAAAGAAAAAAAATATATATAAATATTAGAATAAAACCTAATATTATGCAGGACTTTCCCTCATACTTTTTCAGCCTGTTGGTACATATGGGTCTAAAGTCTTCAGGCACTGAGCTTCAAAACGAAGCGTATGCTTCAGTGCAGTTATTCCACAGATCGGCTCTAAGAATCCTTATTATTCAGGAAAATACATAAGTGGGATGAAGACATTCTACATACACTGCCACTGTTGACTGCTTGTCCCTGTGCTTTCCCAAGCATAGAATCTGCTTCTTAATAATGAAATTTGGTGACAAAAACTGCTGGAGAAGAGGTGGAGAACAGAGAGAATCAGTAAACATGAATGCTATATATTGGAATCAACGTAGTATCCACATTCTTTAAGAGATCATAAAACATTCCCAGGAATACTATACTGTTGGAACACTTTGGGAAACAGTGAAACAAACATCTTCTGAGGTCACTGCTAAAAGAGAAGCTTTACACTGGGCTGTCTCAATCAAGCTAGTGCACGTCCCATTTCTAGACTTAAAGTCAGCTTTTAATGTAGAGAAAAATATGCTGTGTAGGCTCATGCTTCTGGTCAAAATGCAATAAAGAGAAAAAATGTTCACATGTAGTTTTGTAATTATCTTTTAAAAAGCTTACAAAGCTAGACAGTATCCAATACATTAGGGAAGTCGTACCGTGAAATTATATCCTAAATCCAAACTGATGGTAAACAAATTTCTTTCTTTAAAAGAGAATGTATTGTTTAAGAATACGTTCAGCAGCTTGAGGTAGAAACTTACAGAGGATTCAAATCAATAAATGTATTTAGAAATGTGACTCCTACTTAGGCCTCCTACATTTCCATTGAAATCACTATTTAACGTCACAAATGATGTGCCCGTCTGTAAAGCTTAACAAAATGAGTTCGCTCATTTTGCTCAAACAGAATGAGTTTTCATTCCTTCTCATGTTAGATTCTTACTCTCAAATCTACTTCAGGAACTAAAATGAAATTCAATCAGAAGGATCAAGGGAGTAATAAACAAGTTAAAGCAGTCTAAGACAGATGAGTGAATGCCACTACTCTCATTTAGAATTTCCCACAAAGAGTTGCTTTCCAAAGAGGTATAACCTTTTATATGTTCAGAAGCTTTAAAATATGCTGTGCTGAACCTACTGTCTACTGAACTCATAACCAATGAACTCAAGGGACCTGTGGAGGTCATCTAGTCCAGCTCGCTTTGACCCCTACATGCCAGGAAGTGTATTACACACTCCAGGAACTTTCTAGGGACTCAGGTGAGAATGACAAGGTTTCCCCCACCCTCTTCTCCAACTTTTTAAAGCTGAATTAGTGTTAAACTTTTTCTCCAGGAATCTCTCCTAATCATCATGATTTTTCATAAAAGATTGACAGAGGCTTCATAATCACATTAGCCAAGATTTTCAGTGCTGTTATCTGAATCTGAATGCATCTGGTTTCTCCAAGTCCCCAGGAGTCAATAGGAATCTTCCCTTCTATGGGCAGTGCACAAGAAACAGATTTTGTGAGTCTTATATATCAGTATACATACAAATTCAATCGTAGATTGGTGTACACATGAGTTTCTCTACAGATAAAGTTCTTAGATGTTAAAAACTGCAAATAACACTGTAGTGAAAATAATCTCAGTAAAATTTATTCAGAACAAAAGCAAAGAAAAGAAACAACTAGGATAAAGCCTGCTATCAGCTGGCAACAATTTTCCAAATAACTGATGGTGAAATGTCTCATGTGCCAAAACTCTATCCCCTGCAAAACTGCCCCCTGTGCTAAATGGCTGCTATTGTTGGTATCTTTTAGCTATTTTGCCTATAAGTGAATTTCAGCTGGCAACACGGAAAAACTGCCTATTCTCTTTTTATGAGGCTGATGATATCTTTAGTACAATTACATACACAGCTGCTGTGGACAAGTGATGCTTTGCCAAGTGCATCTCATGCTGTCTTGCTTCCCTTTTCTGTGATTCACTGTTTCCTTTCCATTTCTCTGCAATAATAATGGAAGAGACATCACCAAATTTGAATAGAAAGGACTTGTTCTTGTTTCTGTTTATGCATAACGAGAAAATGAGCCCACCACTGTGGATAGATGACTGCAGGCACACAGGTTCCCTTACAAGGGCCTGTTCTGGAAAGATAGTGACAGTACATGATTCAAACACTTTAATGTTTACCCTAGTCCAAGAGCCTCGTCAGGAGATGATAGCATTTCAATAGACTTAACAGGGTACTATATACAGTAGCAGGCTGTAGTCTTGGCCAGTTCACTGCCACATCAGAATCTCTTCCATTAAATCAAAACTGAGAGAATTTATATGCTGATATGAATAGAAAAGAGGTTCATGGTTGGTCCTGGATCTCGGAATGAAACAATGAAAGTCTGTGCTGATAGTGAAGGAGATGAATAATTACAATGACCTTGGTTAAGTCAGTGTTTCTGTGTCCTACATTTCCCTTTATAAAACCACTTTCAGCGCTTTTCCTAATTTAATTTCCCCAGCCCAGCTCTCTGTTCCAACTCTGCCTCTTTGGTAATGCCATTTTATGCTCCCATCAGTTTAATATGAAATAGTAAATAGATTATCAACTTTGTCACCTCTGATTTTGGCCTGTTAGCGAAAGTGAGAAATACATTGCAAGGAATAATTACAAAAATCATTAGATTAAATGTGTTGTGATACAGCACGTAAATTGGGGTTTATCAAAAATTTTCTGAGAAATCTCAGTGGATGCACCAGAGAATCGTAAAACTAAAATATTGGCCCTAGCAAAATGGGGGACAATTCTTTTGCCTAGAGGATCTGAGCTCATCTTGAGAGAGTGATGACTTATTTCTTCTTCTTCCTGAGGATTTTTGGATCTACATCTCTTAGAGTTTAGTGCATCTTTTAGAGCTCTTAGGGGTAAGTGCTGTAACTACTGATATATCAGCTCTCTTGAGAGGAAGCACTTGCACTTATGTAAAATACTGGAGCAGATTAATTATACAGCTTGATGTTCAGATCACCTTTTGAGAAAATTACAAACTTGCTTATTATTACAGTCCTTGCTGAAGTAAACATGTACTTTCCTATCAGGTTGCTCTACATGCTTGTAGGTAGCATAACCTTTTGAGAGGAGGACAAGTCATCACTCTCTCAATTTGTAGGAGAGTGCATAAAACTTTTCAATTGCTAGGCGAAAGAAGATAACCTCTCTTTCATGTTATCTAAGATGCTGCTATTGGATACTTTTTTTACAGAAAACATAATTCAAAACTTCAACCTGAACTTGTGTGTAGTTTCAGAATGACTGAAGCTTCATCTTGGAGCAGGAAAATATAATGTCCAGTTCTAGAAAGGGTAACCTGCAGAGACCAAGAAACAGTCAACAGCCTGTCACATGTGGAGACTCAAATGGATTAATGGGCAGCTCAGCAGAGCAATCAAGTGAAAGTGTTGTTCTAGAAAACTCTGGTTTTCCCACCACAGAAGTTGAAGGTTTTCATATCTGGTCTCACTAACACCAGCATCTGAATGTGTGCATCAAGGCGGCCACAGACACAAGCATGTATAAAGAGTGCCCAGTATTATTCTACAACCACATGAGCAGGTCTTTTCATGTTTCATTAAATATAGGACAGGGTCATGTTATACAAATATCATAAACCATGAGCGGTTTTCTTTAGTAAGTCATAAGCATATAGTCACTTCCTCTACTGAGAATTTAAAATAAATAGGGGACCAGATTATTCCCTCTGGCACATTTAGAAAATACAAGCATGATTACAGAGACAGGGAACATGGTCTTCTGTTGAGTTTCCATATCCACATCCTGAAAGGAGTATATTTAATTATTCAAAGGAACCATTATGTAATTAAAAAATCCTGTAGTTGTATTTAAACATGATCTTCCTTTAAAAAGAACCCTAAATTTAGTTGATTTGGAGCAGAATTTCAATTCTTTCTTGCATAATCTGCACAAATCAAGTAATTTTATTCCAAATGCCTGTTAATATCTTTAGTCAAAGGCTTCACGTTATGCTTAATTTCTGATAAACGTTGTGACCTTTTCAAGGCAAGGTATGTCTATTTCAGGGAAGGAGTGCAAAAATACAAGCGCTAATACTCAAACAACAAACCAACTATGGGTAGCCTAAGAGAGAACTGACGTTTAATTTCCATAATTCACAGCACTGGAAAGACAGAAAACATGTTACACTGTGATTGCAAGAAAGGTTTACATGGATGTTAAATCATTGTAATAGCCGCACATACTACTGTTCCAAGGGATGCAAAAAGTGGTGTTTTGAAGCACAACTTCCTCTTGTTGCTGCTTCATAGTTTAAACAGTTAGCAGTTATACAACAATATTCATCCTTTCTCCACAGGATTTTCATAATGAGAAAAGAACAATCTACAGTTGCTATCTCCAAGCATAAAAATAGTGGATAACAAATTCATGTACATGTACACATTCGGGTACATGAAGGTATCTGCACGTTTCTATTCATGGTCCCCTATTAAAGATATATTCAAATTAAGTAAGAGAGGCAGTAATGTTGATTTGCTATGCCACTTCTACTTTGCTCTAGACAGACAAGGAAAGATATGGTTTATTCAGATCATTATGTGGTTAGAGCTCCAGTCAGTTCTTTCACCTGGGAATACCCTGAAAAATATCCATAAAAATAACATTCTCTTTACATGAGTTTCATCGCATGTCCCACTATTGTGGCATTTAAGAAATGGAGAAAATATTGTCTGCTTAGTATAATAAATATTTAAAGTCCTATTTATCATCTGATGAGCAAAAGAAGGAGTCAAGAAGCTTCAGTCAAAGGAAGGTTCAAAAGCCTTCACTAAAATGCTGTTTTCTAACTAAGCACTTAGTGATATTTTCCTCCTTTATATAAATTACCCCCTTATTCATCTCAGATTTTTTTTTTTTTTTTTCCTCAAGAGATCGGGACAGGAATTCCAGAGATTATGCTATGGAGGAGAAGGATATGATAAGAGAAGTGCATTGTCTTTAATACAGCCCCAACATCTTTTACAATTTAGGCAACCTGTGAGTTCCATGCCAAAATGATATGAGATGCAAGCTGATGTCAAATACCTTACTGTATTCCAAGTGTATCATTGCTGAGCTGAGAGACGTACAGGTTAACTTTTATATTGCTACACAACCAAGCAGCATTTTTTCCCATTGCACGTTATATTAAAATACATTTGGAATGTGCAAAGATGGTTGCCTAAACTTTAGGTCGATTAGGGCATAATAATTAAAGAGACTGTACCACATCTGCATCCCTATTTCTACAGGTAAAAGAACCTCAAAGGGCACTGAAATGAGGAATGGAATAGCCTTCCTTCGCACAATCTTATTTCTCTTCAAAAAGCTGCTGACATAACAGTAGAGATTGTACAAAAGAAGAATTCCGACTTTGCACTGACAAATAACATAAAGTGTGTGCTTCACTTAAATGCATAATTGCTGATGCTGTATTGAAAAGCGCCTTGTTCTGGCTGCAGCACAAGCGTTAAATTTCCATCAGAATATAACAATTTCCATAGCTCATTAACACCTTCTCTGCACAAGCAGATGAGGTGAATCATGTTGTCTTCTTACTGCCTTTCACCACCACTTCCTTATGCAGGAATCATTGTTTAATACTTATTTATTACAAATACAATTGCAGTATTAGTTCTTACCATTTATTACATAACACATTGGGCAGGCTCCCATTTGCGTTTTACACGAAGAGAACAAATTAGTACTTAAGACCCTTAGAGATCCTATATTCTCAGCATTAGGAAGAACACCACTACGGGATTCGTATAGAGAAAGCAATCAGCCCAAGGTAAAAACGGACGATACTGATTGCCATGACAGCAGCCAGCAAAACAGCACGTGGGGATTTTGGTATACTTTTTCAAAGAGCAGGCTATTAAGGAAAGAAATGAAGAGTAGCACTGTTATCTTTGTGGATGTTTATGGCCATTTCTTTCCAAGAGACTTCAAAGAGAATTCCAAGGGAAGCAATGCTAAAGAAAACACAAGGTATTTGTTTGATTCCAGTGGAATGCCTACAGAATACTAAAAGCTGTCACACAAAATAAAGAACAATCCTAGCTCAAACCCTTTACTAAATTCTTTCCCAATTATTTCTTTTAAATAAAAGTTATACAATTTAAATAAAAATTCATAAAATAAATAAAATTTTAAATACAAATTATAAAATTTGAACAGAACACAAGAATTCACAATTCGTATGTATACATATAAATATGATATATAATTTCAGCAATAAAATCAAATAACCAACATTCATACTAGATTATTTTTAGGCATTTCTTTATTTGTAGATGTATTGCTGTTGTTTTGAAGGATTTTCCACACAATCATATGATTATATAACACAGCATGAAACGTAGTGCTGTTAAATCATTACATAACATGAATTGCTGTTAAGCATTAAACAAAGATAATTAGAAATAAATTTAAAATATTCTGGCATGCATTTATGAATACTGTTAAATGTAGTATACTTCTAAAGCATAATTTTAAATGTGCATCTCATTAGATGTGAAATTATTCCATCACTTTCAAGGCTTTTTTTATTTTACTAAAATGTAGGTGTTTATCTATTATGAACTAAACACCATTTAATCATAAATTTGTAAAAAGATCACCCTTTTGTAATTAGTTATAATGAAAGTAACTCTAGTTTTAAATGCTTAATTATAAATACTCCGAATCCTGATTTGAATTTAATTTGTGACTTGCAGCGTTCCCAAAACACCCTTGTCATCAGTAATTTTCTGTGTTTTAGGAAGCATGACAGTCTTTCAGGGTTTGGTGCGCTACAATTGTACTCATAGTCAATATTTTCATAGCTTGAAAAAGATTTCCTATAACATTTGTAAAAGATACACCTTTATATTGCCTGAAAAATAGCTACCATAAATGTTAGTGATGCTGTTTATAATGTCTCTGAATACCTGTCATAAGTAGTATAGCTGCCACGTGCAGAAAATGCAGTGGGCAAAGGGCTCGTGCCTCTGGAGGTGCAAGATTGGAGTACAACTGACCAGACGAAAAAGCCCCTCCAACTCTCTTGCCTCAAAGCCCATTTGCCACACTACTACTTTTACCATTTAATACAGTTTAAAATAAAGTATCATAGTTCTCCTTTACCATTTTACGCAGACAGATGCACACTAATAATCCTGGGGAAATACAAACCTAAAGCATCTCTATTCTATATTGGCTAATTGCTCTCTTGTCAACTTTCCCTCTTGGTGAGTAATCTTCACCTCTTTTCTCTTTTTTTTCATTTCAGGATATTTTCACTTGGGCAGGAAAACAAATTTGTAAAGTGCCATGTAAATTTATAACCCTACAAAATGTTTTTATTATTAATCATGATAACATAGATTTTTTATTGTGTAAATCGTGGCCTGCAGAGTCTCTCCAATATCAGGTATGGAGAGAAGTTTTAAGCGAGCAGTTTTAACGATGAGCGTTGATGACTGCCACCATTCGTCCAGCATAAGGCAGAAACAGTGACAGTGTGGCCAGGGGAATGCAACGCCCTGCGAAAACGGATCCAGTCACACACGTGGAGGTATAGGACGAACATTTCCATATTAGCAAAGTTGGAGCCGTCTGCTCCTGACTGTTAATGCTCTCGTGCCAGCCGAAGAGCCGGAGCGGGGGAGCTGGGATCACGGCGGCGGCGGCGGCAGGCAGAGGCTGTCCTTTGCTGGCGGAGGCGGGCTGGTGCAATGCTCACCGCTGCTACAGAAGAGCGGTTCACCCCTCCACCTTCTCTGTGCGGAGCTCTTCTTCTTGGAGCAAGGACAGTTTGCATTTAAGAGTTATATTTTAAATTAATTTAACTACATAATTAACACAATAGCCACTCCAGTCTTCTAGTCCCTGAAGACCACAGATTTATTTTTCAAATTAGAGGGAAGCCTTTAATCTCTGATTTCTCCCTTTACTCCCTTTCTTTTTAACAATTCCTTAAATCCCCTACTAAATCACTTATTCTTGCAAAAGCTCTTGATGCCGTCTGTAGCTTGATCTTTCCTTTTTTTTTTTTTTAATTTTGGATGTTTTTTTAAATGTCTTTCTTTTTAAATGGGGGAGAGAAGACTTAACTATTTGAATTATATTTAATATTCAAATCTGATATAAATTAGTCATTGCCCAGGATACACAAGAGCTCAGACTAAAATTTAAAGGACTCTTTATACCCTTCTTTTGTACAGAATTGTGAAATATACCTATATTTTTCCTGTAGAGTGAGTGCTGCATGCCACTGTTCCTAGTTTATTCATTGTTACAGATATCTACTTTTTGGCATACCAATTTATATTTTATTTGTAGAATTAGAAATATAAAAATCCAAGATTGTGATCAGAAATTCTGTTACAAAACCAGCTGGTTACACTTCTTTAATTTTTGTCCATTCCTCCCTACCTATTTCTCAGAATCTGTTCCCAGTTATCTGACAGGTGACTTCTTGTTCCTCTGCATCTACTTCTTTCAGAAAGTATAAGCTTGTTTTCAGGACATTGTTCTCTCAACTACGAACTGCATTGGCTAAAAAGTAAGAAATGTTAGCTATCAGAACTGGCTTCCTGCCAAGGTGCTTTTGAATTTTATTTGTCCCCGTTAGCCTGAAATTCTGAAATCATCTTTTGACCTCCGTTGTGTATACACTGGGTTCAAGGCATCCATTATCCATACTCCACTTGGCTGACAGTACCGTGACCTTTACCCATCTACTATGACAACTGCTTTACGGAATCAGTGAGCAGTTCCTCATCACTGAAATTCTCACTGGGTGGCTTTGCTGCGTTTACTGTTTTGTTTTTCCTGGGCTGAATGACAAAACGGTGTGTAGCAACCAGCTTTTGCTCTTTGTTCAAGTGCTGGGTAGTAGCTATATTCATTTCCCTTTCTTGCAGGTACAGTGAGGCTTTGTATCGCAACAGTTTATCTCTCTTTATTCCTCTGCTTTCATACTGTGCCTGTTCTTTATATTCTCTGTCATGTGATACACAGTCTGTGGCCAAGTGGTTATCTTACGTGGTTTCCTGGACATTCTCTTAAATGATATACACATAATTTTGAATTTCTTCATCATTTTTTAAGTTACTTTTCTTCACAATCTTCCATTACCTCGTGGTTAATGTGCTAATTTATTGTTCCCCGTTTCTCTCTATGCATCCATCTTCCTTTTGAATTAGACACATATTGGACTGCAATGACCTTTTATGATGTCTCATCTATCTATCTACCTAGTACATTTTATAAAATGGATACAAAGAATTTCATCATTTTCTAATTTCTAGCAGGTCTGCTCAAACAATATGCATCCCTTACATAAGAGAAAGAAGCGTTTAAGGCTAACTGTAGTCTCCACGTCCTCACATTTCCGAAGCCCAGGCTCCCAAATGGAGGCCAACCAGTGCTCTCTTGGCCTACATTTTTAATTTTGCAGCTACTTATTTTTCAGGTATTGATTGACTTAGAAATCCAGCTAAATTAAACACATCTGCGTAGTATTGCTGGCCTTATTTTCAGATCCAAGAAGACAAGCAATTTCATTATTACTATAACTGATGCACAAAACAAGCTTAACTATAGACCTTGTGCTTCTAAGATTTGGCACTCACAGTATTTCTGACCTCAGACATTCAACAAATAATAGCCAGGATGATAAAAAAAACTTGTGATGCTTTTAAAATAATGCATTTTTTCAGCAATCAATAGAAGGAAAGAACCTTTTTCTTTACAACAGCATATACTGGAATACCTTTATTGTTATTTAATACAAGCAGAGGTTGTCAGACAACATCTTGCTTCCAACAGATTTCAGAATAAAACATGTATTATTGTGAGATTTAGGACAGTATCATAAGTATTGACAAGAAGATAAGAAGAAAATGTTGTTTACTGGGGTGCAAAATATCTCCAAGGAATACTCTCCCTCTTTCACCTGGAGAGTTTGTTGGGTATGTTGCAATTCTGACAGGCTGTAAGGTGTGGGCAAGCAGTGCAAGGAAGAACTCCAGCAGACCTCTACGTCCTTAACCAGCTCCGGTCAGAAAGTTCCCCTGTGTCAATCACACTACCCATATTGACCAAAATTCAATATATATAATAAATCTCTATATTTATTCCACAAACTCAAATTTTAGTTGTGCCTTACAAAATTTATATATGTGTGTGTGTGTGTGTGTGTGTGTGTGTGTGTGTGTGTATGTATGTTATGTACGTAAATATATATAGACATAATTTCATGGCCAAAATAAGGCTATAGCAATGAGATATTAGGGATCTGCAGCGCTAGAAGATAAGCTTCTATTCCTTGAGGAATTCCACTACCATCAGTAGAGACCTATTCTTCAGATGGGCAAGTTATTTTATGCATTGTATGCATACAATGTATACAAAATACTAGTTATACATATTGTATGCATAGTATGCATTTTATATATCCAAGTCCTTACAGACAACATAGTTCAACAGAGCAAAACTGCTTTGAAAAATTTGTTCATTTTACCTGTAATTAAGAGCAATGTGAAGAAAAGAACCATTGATGACTGATAATCCAGGCAATGACCTGACTCCCTCCTTTCTTAGTCATAGGTGGCATGGAATCCCTCTTTGTCGTCAAATATATTTAAAGGACTTGTCACTTTTAAAAAATATTGACTACATTTTGGCCGAGCAATCTGATTAGCTGTTTTTGGTTCAGGTACTTTTAACACTGATACAGTTTAGCTTTCACTCTGAGATGCATGCATTTTCATAAACTGAAAGGGAAAAGAAAATAAAACAGCTACATTAGGCTAAATAAAATACAGTCCTTGCTTTATCGATTCAAAGCTTATTTGTACAACAATGAACATGCTATATGATGTTATTTGTATCAGTACTTTAAGCGTTAAGCAGGTAATTGTTACAGACTCACATAGTATTAACTGGTAGACTATAGATCTCAATTAATTCATTTAACAGAAATACATATTGTATGCCATCCAAACATTCTATAGCGAAAATTACATAGTAGATTTTAAAGAATTGTTCTAATTCACATAGGAAATCAAAGGTTAATTGTGACTACCTGGAAATAAAAGAAAATATTCATTACACTAGTCATATAAATCAGAGGTCCTTTATAAATTCTGTATACCTTAATATTCACATTTCTTTTCCATAGTTCTTAATGCTTAATATCATAAGTATCTGAAAAATTACTTTTTGCTTATGTAGATGATAAGGTCTGTTCCCTGAGGACCTAAGGCTGAATTATTCAGTGCCCTCTGACAACACTCAAGACAAATTAAATAAAATCAAAATGAATCCTGATGACTTTCCCCTTATATTCATGTTTTAAAATAATAAGCCCTGACAAAAAAAGGCATTACCATCTCATATGGCCCAATTAGGAGAACTAAAGACTTGAGGCCATATTATTTGCTATGGCAAATAGCAAATCACTCACTGGAGTGATTTGCCAGAAGTCTGGCACCATTCCCAGCATGAAAACCTATGCACAGGGATCTGATAGTGTGAGAAACAAAAAGGACATTGGGGATAAAATAAAATATACATTTCAGAAATAAATAGTTAACAGTAAAAATTGGGGGGGGGAGATTGTCACATTTTCACATAAAATAATAAAAGTAGACATTTGTGCCCTATTTATTTTCAATTTGAGTTTAGTGACAGAACTGGTATAGGAAGCTCAGTCCTTCCCAAGGTCACAGCCAGCCAGTAATCACCTGGAATTAAACTCAAAATATTTCTATTTTACCTATTTTTATTCTAAGCTCCAGCTTAATCCTTGTAAAAAGTTTCAAATATTGCATAGAATAAGTGCAGTAAAAAGTTTAGTCTCTTACAATTGTTCTACAGAAGACAAGCCTAACTTTTAGTATGGAGTTAATGAGGATTTACAATACAATCTATTGAACACAAAAATTACTATTGGCCCAAAGAAAAATTCTATACATGTTTGATCCAAATGCTTTTAAGATCAGTTCAAATAAATCTCTTTGTCTTCCACTGAATCAAACACTTGCAGGCATATAACTGTGAAAGAAAGGCGGGTTGTAAGGTATCAGAAGCCATTAAAAGTTTATATGGTGACGATAAAGAACAGATAGCTGTTATGTTCATATTACTGACATGGATCAATCAGAATGAGCATATTACACATCAGCATTGCGCACAATATACTTGTCTTTATACCAGATAATTAATCATATGCTAAAATGTCACTTTTTGTTAGTCTAACCCTTTATAAGCATCCCTAAGTTGAAACAATATAAAATGTGACCCATGTGACTTTATCTTTCTGTTCTTTAGACAATTTGGGTGACAATGTAGTTTTCAGTAACATTATCAAAACTATTTTTTCTATACATACTTATTCATAAAGAAGAAAATTTGAGTGTTTCCCTATGTCACCCTCATTCACACATTCTACCAGTTTCTAGTAAAATGCCAGTGCAACTTTGCTTTTAGAGAGTTTGCTATGGATAAGTGAATCTAATCTGGCATTATAAAAGTTTGTCACAGAAATACCAGACATTCCACTATTGTATGTGTGATATAAATAAATGCTACAAGTCAGAGAAAAAAACATAAAGTATGTGATGCTCTTTTGTTTCTTATTTCTAAATGATTGAAATAGATGTTGCCTTCTATGGTGATCCTATTTATCGTTGCCAAGTTTATATCTAAAAATGTCCATCTTGTTGGATGCTGACAGCAGATGCCATTATTTTTTTACTTATCCTGATATAGCATTTTCATTATTCTAAATACTATATAAGATCATAAGTTCAATTTTCTCCACAAAATCTACAATCTAAAAAGGTAAAGCAAAGAAAAGGTGAAATGAAAGCATACAGCAGAAATGAAAAAAAATCCCCACTCAAATATGTTAATGTCCATATATCTCCAAGAAATAAAACCAGACTTTGACTCTTTCCTTTACGAAATAAATGATTCAGAAGTTACCTTTTTTCTGGAAATCTGAGGCAAATTTCTAAGTATTAGTAGCAAGTTCATGATTACTATAGAATTAAACCCTTTTAACTCAAAGATGGTGTTCACAATCATAAGGAATTCAGTAGGTAAAAGGAAATTTGCATTATATGAATTGTGTTACATATTTCCAGTCACTACAGTCCTGATATAGGAAGCAGTCACAAAATTTGTGTTTCTTTTAATAGGATCAGGCCACAGCATTGTATCTCTCATACCATTACTCTAATACTGAGAATACTAAAATGAAAATTATTTTAAAAGGATAACAATCTCGTATAGAGGACTGGTTAAATAAAGCAGATATTTAATTACTTTGAGTATCAAAGAGTCTAAAAAGATTGAATTTCGCCCTTTTCTTTTTTCCTTAAGCAATTATTACATGCACATTCCATTCAAGTTGAAAGGTAAGAAGTCAAGCTAAACAAGAATAGTTCAATGCTAAAAAGATAGCATATTTATCAAAGAGATGATGACATTATTTAGTCTCTAGGTGTATCTATTAGAGGAGAAAAAAAACTATTTCCAGTTGTATGTTAAAAATAGAACAAAAATACATTAGAAATTGTTTATTGCTGTTAAAAACAGTTTATTTCACTAGTGGTTTTCTAGAGAATTTTGTGCCTATTAGAAGTACCGCTAGCGGCAGTGTTAATAGTAGTAACACCAGAGACAGCCACTTTCTAGTCCTGTTCAGTGACTAGGATTTCATGGTGCTACACACTGTACACACAAAGTCAGATCGGGGTCTTGTCCCTTAAATCTTATATGTTAGAAAGCAGATATGTAAATGGCACCATAAAGAAACATATGATCCTGGATGATTAGAATGGGGCTTAATATTACATTAGCCTATTCATTTTCACAGCAATTTTTTCAATGGAAAATTTAAAGGAGAATTAGAAGATGGTCTTAAGATTGTTCCCTGGATGTTTTAGGGAAAATTCATTCCAAATGCAGGGTACAACAACTCTGTGTCTGAAAAATGGTGTAGCTGCATGATTGCAATGGAAGTTGCCATCAGTTGCTCATCCAAAGCATGGATCATATCTTGTTGGTGTTGGAATACTATGCAGGGTGAGGATAAGCTTTCAGGTAATAGTCTGAGTATTATGAATATCAAAAGTATTGCAAAAGCATTGAATCTTATTTATTTTTGCACCAGCACATTTTCTGCACACATTCCAGAATTCATGCTGCACATGTTTTAACATGGCCAGAGACACCCCGCACAGCCCACTTCAGCTTTCGGTGTATCACTCCAGCTTAACGATAGGCTGAGGACAACATCACAGTGAAATTTGCCCTGCCACTCTCTATGGCCTGCTCCTAATAGGGCCCCCATCCTACGTAGAACAAAATTTTCAGTCAAATGTCATACCTTGAAGCATAAGTATAGTTTACCAAGACCAAACTTGATGTGCATACATAGATACAGAATTATCCCCTGAATTTGTCCCCTACTATTAAGCACAATGAAAACAATGGAATAAATTCCTGAGTGAACACCTCCCAGGTCTCTCCTTGCCAATATACTTTAAAAATATACAGGCAAATTCAACATATGACATCATTAAACTGCTTTAAAGACCGCAATAATAGAAGAACTTAAGAACTTAATAGAACTTAAGTTAAAATTTCTTTACCATAATCAGTTCACAAACATTTTTCATCATCTTGTGAGATCAATAGTGGGATTAGTGGAATAGTGGGAAGCCTTAGTTTAACTGCAACATCTGACATTTACTGCTAGGTCTCAGATAGGCAATGTCCCTTTTTTTTTTTTTTTTTTTTTTTTTTTTTTTTTTTTTTTCCTCCAAAACAATGTTTAAGCCGCATCAGAGTGCTTTCACAGTGACTGACACAGGGGATTTTCAGGTAGTAACAGGCTCTTTCGTACAACATATCCGAGTTTGACAAGTGCCAAGAATAAAGTACTGTGTACAAAATAAGTCCAAATGATAAAAGAATTTAATCAAAGCTTTTCATAAAGGTGAGCAACTCAACTGCCTTATTGATTCCATTGGTGCATGCTGGAGTCTGTCATATCTAAACCATGGAAGTCCAGACAGGCCCTCAGTCATGTAGTTCTTGACTTTGGTTTTCATCAGAGACTCTTTTCTTAACTCAATTTTTTATCTAGTGTTTCAACATAGTATTGAAAGTTCCAGGCTTTCAGAAATTATATGTCAGGCCTGAAAAATCTCAATTTGTCCTTAAAAAATCATAGGAATTTATAAAATGGTATTTTGCATTGAATGTACTTTATGATTTCTGCTTTCTTAGGATTTATTCATATATTGCCTTCAGTCTTTTCACGGAAGGAATCTCTTATCCAAATTCATTTGTATTTTAAGCTTTCTAAGTAGTCTATGTCTTATATTAAATTACTAAGAACTGACAATACTGAATGATACAAAAAAAAATAAACTGGACCAGGAAGAGGCCTAAGCCATGACTTAGCTAGGCATACATAAGCATCTAGAAATTTGTGCAGAAACTTAACATGTTCTCAGGATTCTATATCGTAAGCAGTAGGCAAGCCTGACAACCATTAAAAAGATACTGAAACACTGAGGAATTTATGAAGAGGAACTGTAACTTAGTTCTATACATACACATACATATAGCAAGTTAACCAATTTCTAAACTATTTGTTCTCGTGATTATTTTTTCACCCACTTCTTTACGAATAGCTCATTATTCCAATTAAAGATGGTTTTTAGAAGAAAGGGATTACAAGAGACCAGCTTCTGCTTTAAAGTTACGAATAAGTTGTGCAATGTTTGGGTCTCCTCCTATAGGAATTGTCCCCGAGTTACTTTTAAAATCCTGGGTTACTTGAAGCACAAAGATAGAAGGTAAAACAAGAAATACAATTCACCTAGCCAATATTTTCACTAGATCTATTCCAGCAGGTGCCTGAAGAACATCCTGTAACCAGGTTTCGTAGACAAGTTAGACCAAAAGACACTGATTTGGCCAAAAGACGTATTTTTATAATATTTATTATTTTTTCTGAAAAACAGCCAAGAACCCAACTTGCCTATTTTTCTAAGTGATCTGGCACACCTGGTCTTGTTCTGCACAGCTTCTACCTTCAACCATCCCTGTTGCCTCGGCCATAAAATAGGCTTGCATTAACACTCACTTAACTTACTTCTCAGCCAAAGTATTCTGAATTATCTTAACTACTGCATTTATTTTTACAAAAGGAGGATAATTTTACATCCTCTCTTTCACAGCATCAACCCTTTCACAGCCCACATTTTAGTTAATTGTGCAAGTTTAAACTTAATTACTTGATGTAATTCTTAATTCTACTAGAGATGTGAGATGTCAGGTAGTCTTGTTTAGAACTTTTGTTCTCTTCTGTCTTATAATGACCCCTTACAGATTAAATCACTGTAAACAAACACTCAGTCCTTTTTCCCTTAGCTTTGTTTTTCCAGAATTCAGAAAGAAAAAGAAATTAAAATGAAACTTTTTGTATAACAACAATTTCAAATTATAGAGCATGCCAAAACAATCTTTGAGTGATGCTCATCAGGCACAACAAGATCAACACTACTATGGGAATACTGTCATTAGCTAACTGTGACTTGCTGTGAGCAGATGGAGCACAAAGCATTACCCACACAAGCCTCATAGACACCATTACTTTTCTTGTCTGGTATGTTTCTTAAAGTAATGTATAGAAAGGAATATAGCATGAAACTGTTCTGGGAGATGAGAGATGTCTGTGTGCAGGAACTTTGCAAAATGCAGTGGCAAAGATAGGCATTGAAGTCGATTTTGTACAGCTGTGGCACTTGGATTCACTTCAGTATATACGTAATATAAAGTATGTATATACTTTTTTTAGTATACTTTTTTTTCTAATTTAGATGCCTTAAATCAATCATAAAAATATGGGCAGACAGACTGCTATATTTTATCCAGGAGTAAATTTAGGAGTCTAACTCAACCTTAGCAGATAACTCCAAAAATATGAATAGGAGGATGGAAAATATTACCTCAATTTGATTTAAAATATATTAATAAATGAAAATTATGTTTCTATTTTTTTTTACTGTGTAGGAGTTGAAGACCTCAGAATATACCATTAGCCTACTTATCACTTCCAAGATTACATTTATGATTTTACTCAACATAGATCTTTTTTTTTCTGATTTTTCTGAACAATCCATTACCCTCTTTTTATATGTTTATACCAATAATACTACAGAAGAGCAATGCTTGAACTAGCTGCTTTAAAACCAAGTGTATCTGTATGATATGGGTACACCATATACAGTCACAGTAACTGCCGTATGCCTGAGATATGATGCATAGGAGAGACCATATGATCACATCTAAGCTCTTCATTCTTTGTTTTCCCTTGTTATTATCTCCTGTGCTCATTGCTTTCATTCTGCCCCATTCCTCTTTCTACAGCATCACACTCTTAACCAACTGTATCTTTGAAAGAGAGCAAATGTATTTCTTGGGAATCCCTTTCAAACATCTTCATTTACTCCTGCCTCCTACTTCTTTCAGTCTTTTTCAGATTTACTTAGCTGTGTTGCCTCAGAATATGAATTATTGTCTAAAATAATTTTGTATCTTTGATATCTGCTCTTAGTATGGCATTCATTACTGAAAGTGTATCCACTGTCTATATCAGAGGTGAAAATGGTTAATACCTTAAACCAAAAAAGAGGTTTGCTGCCAAACTTTGGTAGGATTCACAGTGCATTTATATTGATACAGTTCCCATCACTTAAAAATGCACAAACCATGGGTTTTGTTGATTGGTCTGATTTTCAAATTTTTCTTCTTTTTTTTTTTTTTTTTCCAGCTGCCATCACAAAGTCAATGAGAAAAGGGCTGGGGTTTTAACATTTACTGTAACACCCTTAAGATGCTAATCCCATACTACATGACCGCAATGAGAAGGGATGAAAAGGAAAAAAACTGAGACATATCCTATATAATGGATTAATTAATATTTCGCTCTTCAGTTAAAATTCGCAATAAATCTCATAACAGAAATACATATCTGCAACATTATTTGACCCATGTAACATGAGCATACATGCTATCATTACTTTCCCATCCTAGGCAGCCCGGATGCTGGATTCTAGACATGTGATATCCCAAGGAAAGAAACAGCTCTGTCATTATAGAGTGTTTCATTCTCTTCCATGAAAAGGTCAGTAATGACAGGTGGGCCTCACACTGCATAGTCTATTTCCCCCCTTGCCCTTTTCAGAGGCAGAATCCATGCAAACTTCTAAAATACCATGTATGCCTGGAAAAGGGGTTACAATAGGTTTGGAAGAAAGTGCTGGTTATCAAAGCCTTTCAAGTGAAACATCATTGTGAGACAAAGGCTATTATAAAAATCTTTTTCATGGAGAAGTGCATGCTCTCTTTCTAATTCACAGTGGACTTTCCTTTTAAACATGAGTCAGATTCTCAACTTGTGTAAATCATCACAGAAGCAGCCAGAGAAGTCAAATTTATTTCAATCGTTCCTTTTTTTAAAATCTAATTATATTATATAAGCAAGTAATTTTTAATATTGTAAGTATTTTTAATATTGATTTGAAATGAATGTTGACGATACATGGGAAAGAGAAGGAGAAATATTTCAGTAGGAAAGAAGTGGCATATCAGTTCATGGTATAATTCTCTATATAAAACAATATAAGTGATACAGTACAAAGTAAAAGGTGAGGATTAAACCAAGAAGGGAGTTCTGAAGTTACCGTTGTTAAAATTTGCTGCTATATCTTTAAATTTTGACCAAAGGCAAGCAGTAACTTGAAAATATTTGTAAATAACTAAGGATATCAAAAGCATGGAGAGAAATGTTTTTCTTTTAGAAAATGAAAATGTGCAAACTTGCATGAAAGACTTTTTTTCCCCATTGCATTTCTTTTGGGGTATTTATTAGTGGTCAAGCCAAAAAGGGACAGATGAAGTTAAAAAAAAAGAAAGGAATCAAGATTTAATTTAAGGTTACTACATACAAGTGGAGAATCCAAGCCATATTACTATGTACTTCACACAGCTTGTACAAGCAAAGATTCACGTTTTTTTTTCATCAAGTGCACAGGGAGGAAATAAGAAGCCTGGAGTTCTTGTTTATCCTCTACTCTTCTTATTAATTACATTGTTTTTGTGGGGAAATGAAAGTATTACAAATTTTAAAAGGGATAGAAGAATTCTATTGAACTGCAGTGGAGGAGCTCATGCCCTCCTCCCTAATGGTACCTATTCTGGCAAAGGCAACTAGCTTTTAGCACCTCAGACAAGGTGCCATTTATCTGTCTGACTTCATTTTTGTCATAAACTGGAAGGTGCACACCAGGCTAACAACATACAGATGAACTTTACAAAAATACAATTAAAATTGGTGTCACAGAGCCAGTAAAAAATTCAAATTTAACGGCTGGTGGATGTAAGAGAGCTATCTAAATGTCAGCAACTGTTCAGAGCAACATGATCTGTGCATCAAGATTGCATATAAAATGTTTCTAATATGCATATGAGACTGATGAGATTAAAGACCCTCCTGAAGGCAAGAAAAGAATGAAGAAGGAACTGATAAAAAACTGTAAAGCATTTTAGAGAACTCTTCTTGCCCTCAAAAATGTAAGAAAGAAAGAAAGAAAGAAAAGGAGAACATTGAGACAGGCAGATCTAAAGAAGAACTTTTTTAGTTCCTCATCCTCAATTATGGTCTAAAAGAGGGGAAGAAACATAAACCATGAAATAGAAGACTGAAAAATTCAAGATTTTCCAAAAGCTAACACAGATTTCCTACTTTCAACATTAACATCATTGAATTCTTTTTCAGACAAGCCTACAGCTTGGCATAAGTCTTCAGCTCCTTTCTTGCCTTTGAATTTGCTGTATCCGGAATTGTACTTCCAGTCCACAATAACCTGGAATAATAGAGATCTTTGTTCGCTGTCTAGACATTCAAAAGTATTGTTCCAGTTGTAATAATCTGGGGGGGTTTTATATGTAACTCTCTCTTTTCTGGTATCTCTCTCCCACACAAAACACACATACATCATTCTCCTTCAAGACTGTGTAACATGAAGATGCTTAATGTCACCTCGTTTATTCACCACTCTGATACTATCACTCAGACACTGTAATCGGAGTTCCTCTGGCATTTCTCTCCTTATATCAAATTGAAGTTTCTTTTTCTTCCTAGATCTTCTTTCAAGACCTCACACAACCAGCTATTTGTTCACTTTTGTTTCTTATTCTTATGCATTTCAACCTGCAGCCAGCATTTTTCAAAGTGACACTATCTCATGGAACTGCTAAACACTTTATGTTGAGCATATGAAGGTGATGCTGACTTGAACTGAAATGTTTAAAACTGCTTGCTTCTCCCAAAAGGTAAACTTAGCTGTACAAAAAATAGAAAGGACATTAACTTGGATGTTTTCTTTGTTGAGAGTAGACTTTGGACATTTTGGTCTACTTTTTAGATGTTTCTATGTATCTTAAAAGGAGATGGACATACACAGGAACTATATCTTCTACAGGCCAGTTTTATTGCTTATATATTTTTCTTCTCTGTCCTATATTTGACCTATGCATTTTCCTTCTGCATGACTATCTTTTTGAAGGGCATATAGAACCTCTGAACTTACCCATCCAGTTTTCAGAGCATTTATCTGTTGCCACTAGATTTGATTCTCCTCTTGAAAGAGCAGTTAGCCAACTTCATACCAATTTCTCTGCATGTGTGACCCACCAGATATTTTGGATGAGACTAATAGAATACAAATCAACATGGCATAAAAGTTTCTCTTTACAAAGCTGTGACTCTTTCTCCCTCATCACTGTCTTCATTTCCTTACAAATATCTAAACACTGCTTCTATTTTCATAGTCTTTCTCTTCTCTAAATTTTTAACTTACTTCTCTGATTCAATTTTTCAGTCCAGGATCTACTGAGGAAAGTATTTTCAGTGTTAGGTTTTACCGAATACATACATCTCCCACTGTTATCCCACTCAACTTCTCCCAATAAATCTATGCCTACCTGACTACTGTGTTTATGGCCTTTGCAGCGTACATCTTGGACAAAGAATTATGGCCTAAGTTCTGATGTCCAGTCTGTTTTAATTATCATCGCCTGTCTTTGTGTTTTCTGTGCTCCAGCAAATGTCCCCTTTCTTTTTCTAATTAAGATTTTATTGCTACCCAGCAGCTCTACAAGCCTACCAGGGCAAGTTCCACGCTTTTTGGTCAAGCATTAAATCACCAAATATATCCAATTCCAACAAGGATAAATCCTGGAGGGTCTCTGTTGAATTACTTTATGCCAAAAAGAGTTATGTCATATTGCCTGTTATAGTACATGGAGTGACATATCATCCCACAACCCGGTGTAACCACTAGACTGAATGAAGGATTTAGCTCTTTTCTTACCTTTTTTTTTTTTTTTTTTAATTAAACTTGTCAGAACTGTGGGCACATATGAAACATTCTAACTTTACAAAAGAAAAAGGTCTAGGAAAAATTATGTGCACTTTTAAGTGTATGTTTAATGTCAAGTTTGCATTACATCTCCCATTGGCCTGCAATTCTCAAAATATAGTCTTCAGTGTAAAATTGATCCATTCAGTATATTTGGGGTTTTTTTTAAGTGATTAATGTGATTTGAGAGTCTGATATCTTCTTCTCAATGTCAAACATCAGAACAAATATTATAACATCAGTGATCTACGCGTTATGAAACACTGGCCCTGCTCAAAAATATCAGGCAGAGCACCACAGAACTGAGGCACTAGGCAGACTATCAGTTATTTTTTCTGAAAGATACGTCCTCTGAATAAGCAGCACAGACACACTATCAAGTTACATACTACTACTAATTCACATAATCATTTGCTGATTTTGAAATACTGACTATAACTTTCACAGCCAGTTTTATGGTAGTTAAAGGCTGCTTAAAGAGGAGAGGATGACTACAGGAAAATGGCAAGATTTGATGTAGAGTTCTTTTTTCCTCGTAAAGTTGTGTATTAATGTGTTGGATGACGGATGAAGGGATAGCTTTTAGCAGTAAGTCTTGTAAGATAGAGTTTATAACACAAGCTTTTATAAAGAGGACTCAGTTGTTCTTTGCCAGCAGCCCCTCATCGCTGGTCCACAGGATTCAGCAGCCACAGATGGAGGACAGTGCAAGGATCTCCCTGTACTACAAATAAAAGCAGTAACAGCTGAAGAGGATGGATTTGAACAGCTGAGAGATCATTGCTAAGGAAACCCAGAGCTACTCTGAGTTGGATTATGTCATTCAGAGGACAGGCAGAAACTATGTTACTGTGGAAAAGAGGAACAGAACTTGGAAGCACCTTCCCAATGAAGATAGAATTCTTAAAATGAGTTCCTGGGCTATACTACAGATTTAGACATTCTCTGTCATCAAGAATTGTGTTTCTCCCAAAACATAACAGTTTTATAAAACCTTTAACAAGCATAATAGCAACATAAAAGGTCCAAAGGCAACGGTAAGAATATAAACTAGATGTACGGTACAAAGAAATAACCACTTTAGCTGATCTCTCAGATACTATAAACTGCTCTACTACCAAAATGAATAGTACAAGATATTACTTTACTTTATTTTTTTTTTTTTTTTTTTTTGAGTCGATGAAGCTCAGGCTTCTGACCAAAATTTGAGTTCATGATGCAGAGGAACTGAACAAACAGTTCAGTTTATAATTTATAATCACTAAGCTCTTTAAAATATGAATCCAACAGGGCAATGAAGATGTCCCAGGTAAGGTCCAAAGGAAAAGACTAGCTTACGGTGTCCTACAACTACACATCATATTATAGAATATTAAAATTAATAGGGTCATATACTTTAAGAGCAGAAGAGACTGCTCTGACAATCTAATCTGAACTCCTGCATAACAGAAGACATATGATTTAATTTTAAACTAGAATTACTGTGCTAAGGTCTGTTCTCAGCTGTCTAACATGAGACTTAAGTAGAATGTGTTTATTAGCAAAACATCACTCAGTGAGTCTCAAATGCTTATTTTAAGTGGTTTCTATTTTTTTTCCTTGAGAATAAACCACTAGATAAAAAGTTTAACCTTACAACATTCAGGTAACTAAAGTCAGGTGAATAATTCCCCTTTTGATGGCACCCAGTTTCTTTCGCTGATGTTGGAGTGAGTCCTGATACCTAGTTTGGTCTAGATCCTAAGTCTCTTAGCTGGATGGAGTGGGACTCGCATCATCTCACAGAAGGCTGTTGGTCAGCAATGCTGGCTGTTAATGCTTTTCTAAAACATTCTCCTTAAACATAAGATTCAAAAGTTTTCCTTTGAGTTTTCTACAATGTCTGGTTTGCCTAATTTTTTAGTCATCTGCGAACAAACTAGCTTTGAGGACTTTTATCTACACAACCTGCACAAACATAGTGTATGCTGGTACACTCTGTCTGACACTTGCTCTGTGTGAAGCCTGGTCGGTATAAAGCCTGGCTGGAACTAAGCTCCTCTGTGAGTGACCACAAAGGTCAGATCCAAGACCATACACTGTCCTTCAGCAGGACAATGACTTGTCAGGCTATTTGAAAGCTTTGAATTATATGGATATTCAAAAGCATGCTATGTGAGAGAGACCTCACAACTCTCTGAAATGTCTGTGATCGTCTTTTATTTCAGGGGAAAGAAAATGCAAGGCAACCTCTGTTTATTTTTGTGCAATTGCTGTTTTAGTTATTTAACATATTTTGCTTTGTGAATCTTGATAGGCTGAATATAAATAAGTAATAAGAATCATCAGAAAAATACAGAGCCTTGCCATATAACGGCAACTGCATACACTTATAAACTTGCAGTTATCTCTTCTAAGGAAACCATGCATGCTACCTCAGATGTTGCTATCCTATAAATTTCTATTATTTTTATATAATTCTTTGTTTTTTAATGTTATATTTAATATAATACTAGTTTCTGATGTGTTTTAATAGCTTTTATGCGCTGAGTCATCTTCATTTATTTTAATATTGCTGGCTATACGATAATTCAATGTGTGTCATCTATTCAGCTTTATGACAGGTCATGAAGTAAGGGGACATGGGGATAAATAGCAATAATGGGGGAAAGCAGACAGTGACAATTTACCTTACAAAGATCTGTTAATCATGGTTAAATATTCAGTGCCTCTACTGGTTTCTGCATATTACTTGTGTCTTATACAGCTCCACGATTTATCTGACACTCAGATACAGAATCGTTTGATACTAATTATTTTTGGTTTTTTTTCTTCAGCATTGATGATATTACTGAGTAGATAAAAAAGCCTTAGTAAGAAAGGCTGCTTGGACTGTTAAGATAGCAGAAACAAGGTTCTGCTTGAGTTAACAACTACATTTTTTATTTTGCTTTCTTGACCTAACAGCATCTGATATACCCAGTGAGGACTGATAGCTGTTAGTAGTGGCTGCACTGCCCTAGCAATTAGATCGAGTGTAACATGCTAGGTGTCACAGTAGTATGGGTGATATAGAATCAATATGATGATCCTAAAAACAGTGGCAATCCTGCCGCTTCACAATGCTTTGCTTTCTCATATGAAACAAGGCTCTATAGATAGGGAGGTTGCTGGATTCTCTGCATCTGTCAGCATTCTCTGTTCATTTCATTCTGGAATTACTTTAGGAGGAACACACCAAGGAATATAGCAAGACATCTCCATTTTACTAATCTATGCTCTGTCGTGTTTTCTTTTTAGTCATTTGGTAGTTAAAGGATTAGCATTTATTCTTAAGAGCAGCTCAGAAAAAATGAATAGAATATAAAGAATTAGCTATTCTGAAAAGTAGCTTAACAAGCATTAGCTATTGCTTAAATCTGATGAAAGAAATATGTCGTGTTTTCATGATAATTAGGAACAAATAGATATCATCATGGAAATGTCATAGATTATCTGCTTTCTGAGGTGATGCTTCATCCCCAAAAATATAAAAGTCTTCTGATATGTTTTATTAAAGTATAGTGGAAGGAAATGCTTTTTAATTAATACAAGAAATAGGGTACTGTCTTCCCAGTGCAATGCAATCAAAGCGTGTTGGAAATCCTCGTTATTCTTTGACATCTCCTTTTATTTCAAATGAAATTATTTGCTATTAGGAATGGTAAGCAGAGTCTTAGGACATTTTATAGTGGCTATCATTTCTTTAACTTGTCAGACAATTTTATGTTACAGCGAGAAAGAGGGTATAAGAGCTTCCAGGCATATCTAATATTATGGAAAGTGAGGTGAAAAATCTGAGATCCTGTAACAGACTGCCAATTAAAATTTGTCATTGTTCTATGTACACTGCACATACTCATTGCTTACAACATTCTCTTGTTTTCATTTTTGTTTCCAAAACTAGTTTATATTTAAATGACAGCATATTTCCTCAGCCTATAATTCATGGCAGCTCTACAGAAAAATTATGTGAAAGGCAGTGAGGCAGACTTATTGAATAAGTGACCTTTAATCCTCAGAGAAGGATTTATTTTGAAACCAGAGCTCCAAAACAAAAGCAAAGTCAGAAGCAGCTAACCCTCTTCTTCATCCCAGGTCCTCTCTGTTTCTGTCACATGGAGAAAAGAGGCCTTGAGAAAATCCTTCCCTGCATTTCCCAGCTCCTCTATCGCTCTCCGAATCCCTCCCAGGAGAGGCAGAAAATTTCCCATTTGCTTATGACTGGTAGCTTACCTCCCACTCACCCTTCAGAAAACTGTCAAAGACTCCCCAACAGGCCCTTGCCAGTTGAGCTGGCACCTGACCAACGTGCTCCAAATCACACTCTGAAGGAGAACTGTTCCCTTCCACTGAGTAGGGGGAGCGAAGGGAGATCACAGGCAACGTGTACCCTGCCCAGGGTTAGGCCTTCACCTCACCCACGCTCCTCAAGCACTCAGTGCAGCCCACCAAAGCAGCCCACCTGCAAGTAGCAAAGGCTCGTACCAACATCAACGGCCAAATCTCATAGATAATCTTCTTCCACTTTGGTTAGGTTTCTTTAACCAGTAAAAAATAAATATGCCACTATTGTCATCTAAGAGTTCAAAAGTAAGTGTAATCAAAGCTGCAGAGGGAAACTGTTCCAAAAATTAGCCAAACTGAAGAGCTTGCTGTGTGCAAAATTGTGACCATTACTCAAGATTTTCCCTGTCCCTTGCCTTCCCTTCCCTTGCCTTCCCTCTTCCCTCCTCCCTTTCTTCCCTTTCCCCTTTTTTCCTTTTCTATCTTTTCCTTCATCTTTTTCTTTTTTCTTTTCTTCTTTCTTTCTTCTCTTTTTCTCTTTCATTTTTTTCTTTTTCTTTCTCTTTCTTTCTTTTTTCTCTTTCTCTTCATGTTTTCTTTTTCTTTTTTCTCCATTTTTTTTCTTTTTTCTGTCCTTCCTTCTTTCCTTTCTTCCTTGCTTCCTTTCTTTCTCATGTGCCTATTCATTCTTCTTTCTCTTTGTCTCTCTCTTTCTTTCTCTCTTTCTTTCTTTATTCTATCACCCTCTTTCTCTGCTGGTTATATCTGTCTCTCATCTCAAACAAATATAGTGGGACTTTCATGCAAAAATTCAGGAATCAAACAGTCAGATACAAGAAGAAAATTAAAATTCAAATTATGATGTTTTACTCTCTCTTACAGTACATTACAATTTCTTTTTTTTTTTTAATCACAGGATCAGATAATAAATAGTGGCCTTACATATGATTCTACGAAAGGGATGGTGAGATGCAGACTTATTCAATACAAACGTCAAAATTTCTATAATCCAGTTTGTGTTAAGATGAGACAAATCACTATAATACTCTTTTGCATGTTCATCATGGGAGAGATTCCTGCCTCATTTAAGATATTTGCTATTGAAATCAAGATTTCATCAAGAGTTCACAACGTTTTGAGGCATCATTTAACAAAAATAGGTATGGAATAACATGGGAACTAGCTTAAGAATTTGAACTTTCTGGATTTTGTTAATTAAAGTTATATTATCATATAAATTTTCTGCGTATTCAACTCAACACTGATATATACATGGGCAGAACTAGAGTTAACATATAAAGTAAATGTGATTGAGCTGGGAGAAAAAAAAAAGTAGACTAAAGGAAACTTCAGTTCTCACAGGAGACAAGAAAATGATAACCTGAGGAAAGACTACATTTTACTCTGGAAGATATATAGTATGTCAGTTTATCACTGTAAATCAAGAAAGACTAGAGGGTGTTTTTGTGTAAAAGTAACTATTTGCTATTGTAACTTGAAAAAGAATAGGGGTACCAGTAAAAGTATTGATTTATGTTCTGTAGCCTCCATACCACTGAACAGACAAGTGCTTTCCTGAAGACAATATTAATCTATTTTTTTAAAAAACATGGAAAAGGATTACGTTCTTTAGATTTGCTTTTGCAGGTAGATATCTATCCTCAAACTCTCATTGTACTTAGCCAACTCAATGGCAGAGTTTCTCCACCTTAAGTTGCCTTAGTAGGTACTTAATGATCTTAATATGTAGATAAGTACACAGAGATCAAGCACATGGAGATCAAGGGTAGCAGAGCAGACAAGAATCATATCATAATTCCACTGATCTCATAAATATTCCTTCAAAAAGTTAATGTGATCTTTGGCAGTCTTGTCTTTACAAAGAGTCCCCAAGCTTGTAAAAACATAAGAAAAGGATGATAAAACTTCATGGCAAGTATACTGCCAACACAAGTTAGTAGTGAAATAATTTTTTGCTATGTAACTTTGAATTCTGACTAAAGCCTAGCATCTGTAAAATAACCAGAAATTAAGGGACTTCTGGGTCAGTAACAAAGCGTTAGCTTCAGGGCTGTGCTAGTACTCAGGGTCACAAAAATCAGATTCTCAGTTTCACTGATCCTCTCACACACGTGTTTATCTCTGAAGGATGCAGAGAAATACTTGAAAATGAGAACTATGTGACTAGTTTAGGATGTCTCCTCTTTAGAGTCTGAAACACTGCCTCTGTGTTCCTTAATTTGGCTTTGCTAGTTTTGCACAGAAATAAAGCACATTTTCATCTGGCACTTTTTATCCTTTACTTTAAGAGGTAGAAAACTATAGGAGGAAAACAAGGTAAATGGATAAAAGAATAAAACAGATATGTATTTAATATCAGCACTGCGGTCAAAAGGCTAGAAACAAAAATTTAGCACACACTTAAGCACTTTTGCTTAATCAGGGTGGAATGAAAGCTTCTGCCTTGTAGATAAGAGGAGTACACCCCTGAGACATTCAGCCTCGTTAACTAATAACGTTTGGAGTTGCAGGATAGTAAAATGTTATTTAAGAAGCTCATTTAACCTTCCCCTTGAAACAAGAACAATATATAACTTACAGTTGTATGGCAATTTTTTTTTAAACTCATAATCTTATCTCAAGGTTCATGCAAAATTTACAAGCAGAAAAGAGTGATCATAGATTACTCCAGTAATTTATTAATTTAAATCTGTTCAAATTCAAATAAGGTGTATGCTGTGCTATTTGAGAATGCATAACATAGAATGAAATAATATTTGTTAGATAATTGTTGACACGCTTACTAAAAGACTACACATCTTACTGTTCCTATTGCAGATACATTTATCCTCACTATAGTCTGTTAATATGAGGTGTAGCATTTTAATAATATAAATAGCTGCATGTTCTGGTTGAGTATGAAAGGGTGTTGGACCTTAGATAATAATTCAAAAACTAACTTTTAAATATTAAGATAAAAGCAGCCATCAGTGTCTTATTGCTCTTTAATTAGCACTTAGATTAGTTAATATTCTCTCACTTGCTGTATTGATTTGTATGCACGTTGTAAAATGAAATCACTTAATTTAATGCATTAATGTAGTCGTATCTCAATGGGTGGCAAACAGATTGTGGAGATTAAATAACATGCTTTATGCAGTAAGGCTTAGTTTAATTTGTTTGACAGCTGAGTTTTTGTACTTGTAATTGCAGATATTGCCAGTGGAGCTAAACAATGTTGTGCTGCAGCCCATGTATATGAGACCCTAAACTCATGTGCAATTTCAAGGCCTTCAGACTCTGAAAATCTTGTTGGCTTTTTTTAAACTTCATAAATAGAATTACATTTGGATATAATAATTAAGTCTTAAAGCTGCAGAAACCAATTGCATACATTTCTTTGAGTATCATCCTCTGTTTCAGCTGGACAATATAAATTAATGTGTATTTACTCCTAAGCATAAGTCTCCATAATCTACTCCTAGGAACAAGTTTACACTTGGTCTTATTATCATTAAAAGAAGTAACAAATAATGCTTTATAAATTGAACTAGGCAGAAAGTCCCTGGAGGGGGAATCTTCCTTAGGGAACTGTTTTTCACTAATTGCTATTTTGTTAGAACTGAGGTTGAGAGAATAGGCAAGTAGTTTCTGGAGGCTCAAATTCAGGGGGGAAATAAGTAAGGGACAAGGTTTGGCATGCTGCAGCTATACAAAACTGGAATTCTCACCGTTTAATCTCACAGAGAACTAGTGGCTTACTCCAGAAGGGAGCCCAGACACAAACTGATACGCAGGCAGTACCTATGCTGAGAACTGGGAGGGCAGGCTAAAGTGACAATGAACACACACAGGGGGGACTGGAAGGAGGAAGGAAGATGGAGACATATATATTCCTTTAAAAAAAATTCACTGCAATTGCCTCAGCATTATTTTATTTAGTGGAAAAAAGGGGGCTCTGGGGAATACCACTGCATACTGTCCCATTCAGAGGTTAGACAGCATGAAGGTCTAGCTTGCTGCACTAGTCACAACTCTGAATAAAGAGTACAGACAATCTCTCCTGTCTCCTTGTAGGTCACTGAGAGGCATCTGACATCCCTGCTGTCTTTTCAGATCATTAGGCATAAAGAAGATATTAGGAATATGTCTCTCCTCATCAACATAGCACTAGTGATAAGAGCAGTCCACTCTAAATATTTGCTTGTTGCCTCAGCCCAAACATACCTCCACTGAGAAGAATTTGTGGTTTTGCTCTTGTTGTGTCAAGTCAGCAGATATGGTTCATTCACTGTGAATATTGCATATTGTATTACAGCAAATATTGAACTTGAACTATGAAGGCTGCTATCAAAAAGGAAGAAGGGGTGTTTTCTGGGAATTAGAAGAACACAGTTCCTACCTTCTACAGAAAAACATAGCCAGAGATTTACATCCAGATCATTAGCTATCTCTATAGACACATATGAATGATTTATCCTCTGGTGATGCCACACATTATAAAGGGAGTATAGCTGACTAGCTTTAACTAGGGGTATTTTTTTATGGCTAAATTCAATTAAGCTGAATCTTACCCATCACAAGAATTTAAAAATTCTACTATAGGGCATCAAATTTCAGTCCAACTAAGAGCACCTGAAGTCAGGAGCATATATAGTGTCTTAATGAATTCAAGTAGGTGCCTATAAACCAATGTAAGATGCCTCAGTCTAGGCAGTGCCAGGACTGTTCAAAGTACTTCAATTGTACCTTCTTAGCTCAGGATGCAATGTCAGCCATGCTCATGGAAAGGATTCTGTAAGTATCTAGTAGAACAAAATACATACGAAGTAAAGAAGTCACAGTTACTTTTTATTTTTAGACTTCCCTCTTTGTGAGTTCTTCTTTCTTTTCAAATGAACAAAGTGACAATGTCCCTCCTAACCAGATATCAGATGAATTGGACAGAGATTTATTCACCTTAGCCTACTCCAACACAGATGAAAATCCTTTTCTAGTTGTATTTTATTGCATTTTTCAAAAGAGCTAGGGTGACTTAATAAATAGAGAGCTATAGAGAGCTGATTTTAACTGAATTTACGGCAGATGTGACTCCAGCAAAAACTGTAGAACTGCAACAAGAAAACAGTAGATCCTGTATATATGTGTTCAAAATCACAGCACAAGTATTTTGCTTTAATTGGTCCTTCTCTCCTGCTGCTGGAATTTTACAGATTGTCATGGCTGAATGAGCTGCAAACAATCCTGAGGGCAATGCCTTCATTTTTGTTTAGAATTTTCCACTCAAGATCAACCTCCAAAGAGAAGCCAAATACAAAGAGACAGCAGAGGGAAATAACTGTTTAGAAAGTTTTCTTTTTTGCTTTTATTTTAATTAAGTGCTTGGGTTTTGGGGGGGGGGTTTGGCTTGAAAGTGAAATATGGTGTCAAAGCTTCTCCCTTGGATGCAAAGTTCTTCTACTTTTGTGTTATTTGGACATAACTGGACAATATGCAAAACCTTGTCTTTTCGTTATTGAAATCAAGACCAGTTTGAGGGAATTGTTACAAAGTCAGAGCCTCAGTTTTACAAGCTTTTTTGCTGCCAGCCATTGGGTGTGCTCAGCAGGTCTCCCTCTGGTGCCTGTTGGGGCCTGATGCCTACGTAGAGGCCTAATCCAAACTAAGCACAGCCTTTAAGATGTGGTAAGACTTTGCTACGACTATAATTTCACATGTAAAGTGTTGCAGGGCACCTCTGTCAGAGACATCTTCACTATACACTACAATATACAAGGGATAGATTAAATGCAAGGGTACAAATCTAGAGCGAAGTAATTGTAGAGATGAGGTTGTAGCTCTATTTGGCTCATGATCCTGTCTTCAACAGTGATCAAATTATTTGGTTAGGAGAGAAAAAATAGATTATACAGAGCTTTTATGCCAAAAACAATCAGCAAAAAGGTAAGTTCTGTTTCTACATGGCTATGAGAGAAAATTCTTGAATTCTTCACTTTTGATCTCACTATACTTTTGCTTGGAGTTATTATATATTAAACCTATCCTCAGAACAAATTATTTTCTGGAGTTTTTTTTTTTTTTTTTTTTTGTGTGTGAAATAATAGCTAACCTGTTCAGCACTCTAGCAATACCAATCAGTCAGGTTTTATCTCCACTACGAACCAAGAAAAAGTCATTATGAATACCTACCTCCTATATATTATATTTTCTTATGGTACTTACCTCCAAGTTCATTGCAAGCAGGTGTCTTATAATAGAAGCAGTAGATATCTAGTCTAAGCAAGCCATCTAGATTATTTTTATATAACATAATTTACTATGCTATTCATTCCCTAACCTTATAAAAATCCTATTTTCTTTAAATCTATTTCAGATTACATTTCTTCCTACCAATTCCTATCCTTGGTTAACACCTGCATACTGATTCTATCCTCAATGTGCTTATTCCTTGCATTATACTGGCACCAAGTTCCTCTGCTAGGGTTGACTTGTTAATGAGACTATTATATATTTCATCCTTGGGAAAAAAAAATGTTCTTTAACAGCAATCAAATCAGTTTTAGATGAGGAAAGAAAAGTACTCAGCAAACAGAGGAGTTCTAGAAGTCAGTCAGAGCTCTGCAAGCCTTTGAAATGATGTTGGCAATGATGGTATATATAATGGTACACCAAGGCATTTGGAGGTTTAGGGGAAAGAGAGGTTTTTAATACATTTGTTTTCCAGTGAGGAATTTTTGATATGCCTGTCTCTTAGCGCACCACATTTACAAAAACAAATCTGAAGGCACCCTGAATCCCAACCAGGCATGTGGTGATACCAGTTCTGGAACACAAAGTAAACAGCAACTCAAGATCTTTCCATGCAAGAGCAAAATGATTGAAGTCACTCTGAAAAGTGCAAAAGTGATGTAAAGCATTCATGCAGACCAATGATTGCCAAAGGGTTTCCATGGCACAGTAATACTTCAAGAGACTGGTGAATATGATAATTTTTGTACTCTACCTGTTTGCCCTTAGCAGTCAGTCCTTGGCCTTGGATTGTAGTTGAGCAGGATATGTTATGTGACCAGTACAACCAGAGGGATATTGATTGCTTGGGAAGATCTGTCATTTTAGTCCAGGAAAAGAAGTTCATCCCTGGTATAAAAATTTTGGAAAATAATGATTTGAACATAGTATACTAATAGAGTATATGTGAAAATAGGTCAAGAAAAATATAGCAGCAGGAATTCTTTGTGTTTCTTTTTGAGTTCAGCAGAAATCATTCAGATGATAGTTTAAATGTTTGTCCCCTTGTTTTACAGTAAAAAAATGCTAAAAACATATCATGTATATATACATATATATTAGCTCTTATTTCACCTTTTTAAATGTTTTTACAAAAAGCCTGTTTAATGGGAAATAATCTGATACCAATATGAGGAGGGGAAAGAACTAAACTTTCAATTAAAGTTAAAATCAAACTTTACAGTTTCTGAAGCCACCTAAATTGATCTCTTTACAGTATAGGGCTTTGATGTCATTTTAAATCACTTCATAGAAAAGTGCATCTGAAAAAAAAATACCATGCTCAGTGTAATTTAATGTACCTAGGGCATTAACTGCGCTGAATAAGGATATTCAGTGAGTTTCAACAGATCAGAAACCTTTCACTGCCTTTCAAATACTTGCTGTTCCTTTACATTTGTGATACAGTATAAGGAAGCTGTGGTTTCAGGTCAGATCTCATTAGATTGTATTGCTTCATATTATGTAAGCATTGCTAACAGATTAGCAGTTTGGCTATGTACTCCTCCACACTGGAAAATCTATTAAGCAGCTAAACACTGCCATGATCTGCACATGTCAAAGCACGTATAGCCTGTTTTCACTAGGAGCCTAGATACAAACCTCACTAAGGTTTACAGAAGGACTCTCCAGATTTTGTGAAAAAGAGGTTGCAGCATGCTGATGGTTTTTGTGTCAGAATGGACAGGGAAAAAGCAACAAAAACATACAGTGGTATCACCGGTAAAGCCAGCCAGGTTTTTAGGACTGAATGGCCATTCTGAAATTAGCTCAGAGCAATCATGCACATGGGGAGAAGCGGAGGAAGTAAATTGTAGGTCTCCAGGTCTCGCTCTGGCATATGCTCTCTTTTCAGTCTAAGAAGGGAAAAGAGGTGTTAGCAGGGAAAAGAGTGAGACTTATCAGTTCTTGTGCTCCTTACGCTGCACCAGAAAGGTATGAAAAGACCTTCTATCAGCCAGAGCAGTGCAAGTTAAACTGCCTGGACTTTTTCTTTAATATGAGCATACCAAAAGTCATGAAAGGAACCCACTGTCTCTAAAGTAAGATTTCATTAGGTCACAAAATACTCTACTGGAATGAGCTAATTCTTTAAGTAGAGAACACTCAGGTTTCTAGGTGAAATAGATTAAAAGGAAAAGTTCAGAAACAAATCGCTCTCTCCCTATTCACACTCTTTGAAGCATGGTCCCTTTGCTGCATTTTTCCTCCAAGCCTAGCAAATTTCAGTGACTTCTTGGGTTGCAACAAATTATTCCACGGTCATTTCTGTAGACTGCAATGAGATTTTCCTTATTTCTTTCATTTTGAATCTTGTCTGCTCTTTACTTCTTTTAGGGGTCTCACAGAATCCATCCAAATGTTAGGCCCCTTTTCTAGGTCCCATTTTGCCCTTCAGATATGTCTGCTTCGGAGGTCACACCCTTGATCAAATCACGGTTTTTAGGAGAGGCAGATGAGAAGCCTTGCTGCTGCTGCCCAGCTTGCTTTCTAGCACAGCAAAAATATGTGTGCATATATATACATATATATATACACACGCATATATACATAACAGTAGAATCTTTTATTGAAGGAGATTGGGTAACTGAGGCTGGGTAATGATTTCTTTCCTTGATATTCTGTCTGAAAGAATCTGCTACTTTGAAACTCTTGCAGTGCTACGTTATTATGGTGAGAAGCTTACAATGAGAGCAGAAACCTGTGTAACAGTATTTGATTCCTTGGTAGCTAGAGATATTAATTCATGAGCTGTAGGCAACTACATTGATCTTTGCTGCCATCCAGAAATGAAATGTCGTGTACAGCAACTTCTTCATTGCTGTTCCAATTTATTGCTATTTTTTGGCATTGTTTTCCAGATTTTAAAACAGAAATCCTCAGGTGATCTCTGTAAGAAGTTGGATTCCTGTAGGTCTTGTAGATCCATCATTGTGATGAATTCTCTTTTTTCTGAAGCTTGATGACAATCCATAGATAACTCCATATAAGATATGCACAGCAGAAATCTCCTCTTTAGCATTGAAAAAAAAACAACTGCTTTCTGTTTAACTCATATAGGGCTAAATCCCGTATATATCCAAAATTACACATGGCATTATCATGTCTTCCAGAAACATAGGCCTAAAATCTATGTCATATATTCTATAATCTGATTAAATAGTATACTTCCACATTCAGGAATCTACTTGGGTTCTCTAGAGAAATTTTAACAGCTCCTGCTAAAACCATCTAAAAATTCCTATGTCAGGTATGGTTGAGATAATAATGCTGCATCTGGTGGGTTCTCCAAGACCCATCCTCCAATTGCCAGTATTTCTACTGGCAGAAGATGCAGATGAAAGGCTCAGGAAAACACAGAAGGTGCTATGGGAAATAATAATCATTGACTGGAATTCTTTTCATCTAACTTCAGCTATCTGGGCTAAGCTACTTAGGCTCCTCAGTATGCACTGAAGAAACATAAAATAAATGTTTAAAACAAATCAGCCTCTGGAGGTTCCTTTGTCCATCACATATGAAAGGAACCTGTATGAATAATTATCAGTAAATATCTGACTTCTGAATGGATACAATTAGAAGAGAGCACTCTAATTTTTATGTTTTTTTTTTTTTCTTAATGTTTACCTTGGGCATGTGAACATGTCTTCCAGTGCTCACATTCAAAAATAATCCACATGTTGTTTGATCACAGCACATAGCAATCCTCTATGGACATGTAGCTGGACAAACCTGTAAATTTTACCCTAACTGCCTGTGATCATCCTCACTACCCTCCATTTTCTGTAGTCTGAGACATAGGAACTTTCACCCATGTATTTAGGCAATTTGCAGCTTATCTACCAAAACTTCTAAGGATAAGAAGTTTATGTAAATACACTCTGCTTATGCACATGTACGTATGTCAGAATATTTGCCTCCCTCACACACCTACATGGACAAAAATTGAATCAGAATTTCAAAGATATTAAATGCCAAAAAAAAAAAAAAGAGAAAGAAAGAAAAGAAAAAAAAAGAAATTGTGTCTGTGTGTCCACTGATGAAAAGGCTGCAGTCTGAGTTCATCTCTTATGAAATATGAGAAAAACCTCAGGAAAGGTTTCAGTCAGTACACATCCATGGTAGAGGCCCTTGTGTCAAACAGGATGGGACACTTTCCCAGAACAGAAGAACATTCTTAAAGCATTTCCCAGAACTCTGCCTCAGAAGAAATTAAATAATCAAGTTAACAATTTACTCATAGATTTTTCAGTAATTATTAGTATAAATCTGAAGTTCTGCATAGCCTTGGGTACAGCAAGGTGCTTGAGATAATGGACCTTAACAATATGATAAAACTAACAGCTGGCAAATGTTTTTTTTATAACCTTTAAAATAAGGTAGTTTTATACCTTATTCATTTAGATGACAGAATAAAAACAGAGGAAAAGATGAAGGAATTAGTCAATGCAAATACTTGTGACTACTTGGGGTTAGGTGTTAGCTTTCTAGTCACACATAAGAGTTATTAACGGTGCAGTCAGAGTCCCAAGAAAAGTGTGATGGAAGCAGTGCATCAGATAAAGTAGTGTTTATCTTTGAGCTATGTCATATGCACAAAGAAAGAGTAGTTTGTTTCTTTCCATTATTTCAATTTAGTGAATAAAAAAGAAAAATTCAACTAATACAAAAATAATCCAGTAAATGTGAACATTGAATGAAGCAGAAGAAATCCTAGTCTGCTCACTGTCATTCCACAAAAAAAAAAAAAGGAGGTTAAATTTGCTCAGTATACCATTTACTGAAAATTATTCCCCAAGGCCTAGTAAGGAAGGAATAATCCAAAATTATTCCTCTGTTTGAAAGTACTTATGGATTGGGCACTTCTGTAGTTTTCTATATGGACTTGCTTTATGTGTTCCTTATGGAAATATCCTATAAAATTATACAGATATATACCAGGAAGTTTTTTTTCATAAATCACTTAAGGTATAGGTCTTAATAGAGAATGTTTTCCATTTTTTTTTCAAATCAATAGATGACATCTACTTGTACTCCTGCTACAGAAAAACCTGAAAGTTAACTTATGATTTATATAAACACGTTCTATGAGATTCAGTCCATAAAGGAATGAGACATTCTGCATAATACACTGGACAGTGATCAGGTGTATCTAACCTAGGTGATCTGCCAGGTTGGACAGGAGCAAGGCCTGTGAGGCAGCTGAGTTTCTTTTCAAGAGGGCATCCAAAATATTCAGTACAGGACAAAACATTTCCAGGCAGTGAGCTAGCTAATAAGTATGCAGAAAAGGCAATCATTCTGGCACAATGTGGCCTCCTAATAATGTAACTGTGCAAAGCAGCTTGAATTAGAATTAGGTAGCCGGGAGGATCGCTTTTGTCTGTTTGCATATCTGAATTTGATGAGCCTGCAAGCTTCTTACAGGCAGGAGGGAAGGAGGAAAGAAACTGAATAAACCTCTGTGTCTTGCTTTACAACAAGGGTGTGAAAGAAATGAATATGAAATATTGGTCTCACTTTATGTTGCATCCGCTAAAATGTATTTGGAATTATGTCCATCCTCCAGAACTCTATTGATTAGCTAAAAAGGCAAACAATTAAATCACCATGTGTTTCTTGGTTAATTTTTGTAGCCTGATTATATTACCACAAAATTATCCAGAATAATTCTTATGAAGATCACAAGTATAAGCATAAATCCCATTTCTATTAAGCAAGGTAGTTAGGTATGTACTTAAGCTCTTGCTCAAGGGCCTGAAGTGCTCTAATGAACAGGCATCCACTTCCTCACATGCTTATGGTTGAATATATCATAAAAACTTTTGGGATGGGATTAACCTCGCTCCCCTATAGTTCTTGAAGAGTGATGCGTTTAGAAAAACAAATTACACAGGGTCTTACTTTCAGACATCTTCAGACCAGTTCCAGAGAGAGGTGACAAGCTTAGAGTAACTGTTCAGCTTCTGGCTTATCCCACCGCAGGATAATAATTGTACAGCACTCCACTGTAAGAAAAAAAAAAAAAGAAAAAACACTTCTAAAAGATGTAGTAAACCAGAAAATGCTTGGACATCAAATGTACTGTAACTAATCTTGATTTCTCTCTGGTGTGTAACACATTGTTGTCTAAGAAGCAGAAAATATCTGTGTCTCATTTCATCATAAATGATGCACTTGAGATTGTTAAAATGCAGTTAAATATGTATAGTGCTCCTTTGAACATTTATTTTTCAGTCCTTAAGTGTTTTGTTTTTTTCTTTTTTTTTCCCTCAAGCATGCCATATTTGAAGCATCAGTATTTTTCTACCATCTTGGAGAGTCATTTTTCTAGTTCTCACAGATAAAATAATGTCAGAACTGGACAATAGCTGAGCTTCTGCTGGTGGTAGTCTCCCTTCTTTTTTGTACTATAACCATGGTCAGTTGTTCTACCAAAATTTCTTAAAACAGAGGAGAAAGAGCCATGTATAGGTGTCAAAGATCTGCTAGTCTTTTCAAAAACAACATTGTTCTTGAACAGATACCAAGCTGGAATTACAATTCTTCTAGCTAAATTCTATCTGGAGATCCAGTCAAATGAAATGCAATTGCTGCCTCATGCTTGCCGCTACCTGATGAGTGGGACGACGATCCATACTACAGGAAAGATGGGCACCGGGTTCTTAGAGACAGATTTGGAGCATCTCTCTCTGAATTGTGACAGAGCTGACGGAGGAGGCGGGTGTCTTGTTATTCAGGGAAGGATGTGTCCAGTACCCACGGATGCTTAGATTTTTTAGAACAAAAAAAAATGTTTTCTGAAACGGGAGCACTATGAGACAGTTGACTAGGGTGCCAAAAGAGTCAAAATATTTATTTTTGACCTGGGAGATTAAACTCCACTCTTTTCCATCATATGTGCCAATGAAGGTGATCTGATACTTGTCCTAAATCTGTTGGCTCTCGGTCTATTTGAGAAAGAAAAAATCTTATTAAATTGTATAAATCAATAAATAATACAAGAAAATTAAATTAGCTTTCTGACTTTCTTCTTCTAAGAATGTGTGATACAAGATTTAATACAATTGAAAAATTAAAGTATGTAAACAGGATAAAAAATATATAATTTGATAGCTATTACACATAATTTCTTGGCAACAGAGATTATTTTGGAAAAAAAATTAAAAGAACTCAAGCAGATGATGCAACTGTGTAGCTATTGAGGCTGTTCTCTGTTTAATTAGATAAGATCATTTTCAGCAGTCTCATACTTAAAAAAAAAAAAAAAAAGCTCTGTATTAAGTATGCTAGATACAAATGTCTGGTAGAGATGGCTACTGTACCATCATCTTTAAAGAAGACAGAAACTGTTTCTACAGAAACTCATGAGGGCCTTTGGTAGGTAGGGTTCTGCCTTTGATAGATGACTAGTTTGATTTAAAAAGTCCCAGTCATTGGACTTGTGCGTATATGTATTCCCATCACATGCTGACAGTACATCATCAAAAGCAGCAAGTGTAAGTCACATTTTTGTAAATCTACTTTGGGTAAAAAACAAAACAAAATAAAACAAAACAAAAACACCACTGATCCAGAAAGCCCTGATGGGATAAGTACAGAGAGTCTATTTCACATCTCTATTGATTTCTCACTTTATATTTTGTTATGTTTTGTTTGGGTTTTGGTTGATTTCCTGTATTTTATTTGTTAGCTTTAATGTTGCTGCTTGAATGTTTGTTGGTTTAGTGGATCAAGCTGAAAAAGAAAATCACACTAAACTCTGTGGGCTTTTGAATAAATCTCTGGAGACGAACTTCTGCATAATCACAGACTTCCCCCTTGTTTGTTACAAAAGGGTTAATTTGAATTAGTGTAGGCACTTCAAAGAATATAAAGCTCTTCTAACAAAGCAGAGAAAGTCTATTCTCTATATTACCAACCATGCAGGTATTTTTATATGTAGGAATACATTTTCAAATCACTGCAAGGGAGGTATGTGCTAAAATCTGTTCATGTATAACAGGATTTGTGCTAATACCTCCTACACACTGCTTTGAAACTATATCCCTCTCTGTTTTTAATAGTCTGTAGCTGTGGAAGGGACTGTGATTTGGAAGAAGCTGACATATGTGGAACAAAAACCTCACTAAGAAAAGAAAACTGTGATCAAATTGGTAAATTTCAAATAAAATATACACTGTAATTATCATCATCACAATAATAATACTTTTTAACTCATGGAAGTGTGTTTTATCTGGAGATTATTGTAGCATATAGAGTTTTCCTTTGGAAGGACCACCTTTGTACATGTAACAAATCAGGCTGATAAAATTTGCTCTGGAAAATAATACACTTTCTCAGTGTATGGCAAGCAAAGTAACAACACTGAATTTGATAAAGCTACATGGATTTAAGACAATTTTGGGTTTGGTCCAAAGCTTTAACAGCATCTACTCTCATAAACATTCATAGGAAGAAAAAGAATTGAATTTTAACACATGCACTATGTAACAGAATAAACAACCAGTCTCTGCAAAGATTTGTTTGGTATTTTTTTGTTCTATGCGTCAGTGAAAACAGTTGCACAAAAGACTATAGAAGAGAAACTAGATACGTGCATATAGTTTAATGCATATCTTTCCCATTAAAAATAAGTGATTGTGTAGATATCCCTAATTTAAGTTTATCAGTGATAGGCTCTTCATTCTCACTCATGCAGGACACCAAAAAAATCTCCAGTTTATCAGAACTATAAGGAGGCCATGTTACTTTTCAGTATGACAAGGTCAAGCCTTGTATTAGGTCGATTCCACAAATGATAACTTTTTAAACATTCACTGTTACACTCTTTTGAATGTCTGGTGGGCTTCCTAATAAAAACAATGTTCAGTTTATAGCAGCCTACACCAAAGGCAAGGGTGAGAACTAAATGGTTCAGAGTATCACAGAACTGAGCAACTACAGTCACCCCATGTTTAATCCTTTGCTAAAGATGCTACTGACTATACAAAGACATACAGGTGAAAAAATCGGTGTAATAAGAATACAGCTGAATCCCATAAAGAAATATCACCAGGAATGTCACATCAAATGGCTGTCTTGAACACAGTGCTAACTGAATGTGTGCTAGATGAATTGTGACCCATGTATGCAACTGAAAATGAAAATGATTTTGAAATAAAAAAGTACGTACAAGGAAAAGGAAAAGATTTTCATTGTAGGAAACAGAAATTGGTTTATCACATCCAGCATGTCACTATAGCTTGTAGCATCCAAAACCCATAACTTGTTATGTTGAGCAATGACTATCAGTTACCTGAGGGAACTATTACTATTCTAATAATAGAAACACTAAAGTGTTTCTTCTAATAAAATATAGGGGAGAAGAGTACATATTGTAAAACTTTTGTTGTTGTTGTTAAGTTAATGAAGTTTTATGCACTGATCAGTTGTAAACCATGACAAGCCTATATTTCCCTTCAGGACAAAAGCTCTAGAAGCAGCTGTGATGTGCTAGCTCTGCTCAGCCTTTTGACCATTTCAGATGGTAACCCAGACTGCAAACAGTTTTATTCAAAATCCCTGGGCTAAGAGTGCATGTGTACTCTTTTGTAGTAGGACTACTGACAGAAATTTCCAGTATTGTCTTGTGGTATTCAAATAAACATTATGATTTAAGGAAAACTTAGGATTCTCTCAGTTCTCTTTTTGCCACAATTAGTCAGTCATGCTGCTTTTACAATGTTACATATACTTTACTGTCAAGCTTTAGGTAAAACCATTTCAATTTCTAGACATCTTACATTTAGGTTTCAATTCTTCAATACTCTCAAATGTCAGGTCTAAAATACTGGCAAATCCCTTCTACCTAATCAGTAAAAAAAGATAGAAACATGGAAAGTGATTCACCTCTCCAAAACCCAATTTCAAAACAGGTGCAGTGAATCTCCTTATACAGGATCCTATCCATCGAAGCTGAGTAGGATGTCCAATTTTATACCTTCACCAGGCTGTGTGCAAGAAACCCTAATTAACCCAAAATACCGTATGTATTAACACAGACACCAGAAGTATGTGAGAATGTCTGAGATGAATTATTTAAAAATATGAGTTGGACACACAGCTTAGAGTCAAGATACTTATCTTTACATTGGAAGCTACCTAGTGTAAATTAGTGAAATAAACTTCCTTTACAGTTACAGAATCCCACAGAATCACAGAATGATTAAGGTTGGAAGCAACCTCTGGAGATCATCTAGACCAACCACCCTGCTCAAGCAGGGTCACCAAAAGCATGTTAGACAAGATCATGTCCAGACAGCTTTTGAGTATTTCCAAGGATGGAGACTCCACAACCTCTCTGGGCAACCTACTACAGTGCTCTGTCACCCCGCACAGGAAAGAAGTATTTCCTCATTTTCAGCCGGAGCTTCCTGTGTTTCAGGTTGTGCCTGTTGACTCTTGTCCCATTGCTTAGCATCTCTGAAAAGAGTCTGGCCCCATCCTCTTTACATCCTCCTTTCACATACTTATGCACACTGATAACATCCCCCCTCAGTCTTCTCTTCTCCAGGCTGAACAGTCCCAGCCCTTGCAGCCGTTCCTCATAGGAGAGATGCTCCAGTCCCTTCTTCAACTTAGTAGACCTTTGCTGGACGTGCTCCAGTAGCTCCAGGTCTCTGTCCTACTGGGGAGGCTAAAACTGGTCACAGCCCTCCAGATGTTGCCTCACCAGGGCTGAGTAGAGGGGCAGGATCACCTCCCTTGACCTGCTGGCAATGCACTTCCTAATGCAACCCGGGATAGCATTGGCCTTCTTGGCCACAAGGGCACAGTGCTGGCTCATGGTCAACTTGTTGTCCACGAGGACTCCCGCAGAACGGCTTTCCAGCAGGTCAGCCTCTGCAGTCTGTACTGGTGCCTGGGGTTATTCCTCCCTACGTGCAGGACCCTGCACTTGCCTTTGTTGAACTTCATGAGGTTCCTCTCTGTCCATCTCTCCAGCCTGTCAAGGACCCTCTGAATGGCAGCACAGCCCTCTGGTGTGTCGGCCACTCCTCTCAGTTTGGTATTGTCAGCAAACTTGCTGAGGGTGTGTTCTGTGCATTCATCCAGGTCATCGATGTATAAGTAAGTAAGTTGAGCAAGACTGGCCCCGGCACTGAGCCCTGGGGGACACTGCTAGCTACAGGCCTCCAACTGGACGCTGCGCTGTCCAACCCTCATATCAACACCTGCAATCTGCTCTGTCCCTGACATTTCCGTTTGGTAAACAAATGATTCTTTTTCACCAAGGGCCAAGGCATTAATTATTCCTCATGGACTATTTTCTACCTTTTTGTGATATTCAGAAAGGTTCATTCTTTGGTTTGAATAGCATGATGTAATTTTCTCATTGGCATGGGGAAAAACTTAAGATCCCTGGCTTCAGCACATGTAGGTGAATGAGAAAATACTATGGATCCTAGTCTTTCGACTAATATTGATTTTCCACCCATGGGACTCTTCCAAAAAGGTCCTTGAAGAGGCCAAAATCCACTCTCCTGAACACAAGGGTTGTGTCCTCCTTGCGAGATCTGAAACTCCACCATCTCACAGTTACTGCAGCCAGTGCTGCCCCCAGCTTTCACATCTCCAACCAGCCCTTCCTTTTTTGTTAGAACTAGGTCCAGCAACACACCTCTTCTTGTTGGTCCCTCCATCATTTGTGTCATGAAGATATCAGTGCTTTCCAGGAATCTCCTGGATTGCTTATACCTTGCTATGTTTTTCCTCCATCAGATATCAGGGTGGCTAAAGTCCCCCACGAGAACCAGAGCCTGTTATTGTGAGGCTATTTCCAACTGTCTGTAGAAAGCCTCATCTCCTTTCTCATCTTGATCAGGTTGCCTTTAGCAAACACATACAACAGCATCGTGCATGTTAGTCCACCTTTTAATCCTTACCTATAATTAGTGAGGGGGATCTCATCTTTCCCAATCAGGTGTCAATCTTCAAACAGTCATAGAAACCAAAACTCTATTGCCTACACCGGTGGCATAGTCAGTTATTTATCTGCAGGATCCTTCTGCTCCTCCTATCCTTCCCCTCACTGATAGGATCAGGGAGAAAACAGCCTGGGCCCCCAGATCCCAACCATTGTCCCAAGAGCTCTGAAATTCCGTTTGATACTTTCCAAGTTGCCCTTGGCATTATCATTGGTGCTGGTGTGAAAGAGCAGCAGAGGATAATAGTTGGACACAGACAATCTTCGGCAGTCTTTCCTTGACATCTCAGATTTGAGCCCCTGGTAGGCAACAAACCTCTCTAGATAAGAGATCAGGTCAGCAGACAGGTGCTTCTGTCCCTGCAGCAGGGAGTCATGCGCTAACTCCTAATCCAAAACCTAACTGTAAACTCAGATGAAAAAAAGTACTCAAAATAATAAAAGACTATTAAATATATTTGGCCTTGAAGAACTGCTATTTGAAAGTGGTAATGAGTTAGTAGAACTGAAATATGTCAGTTCTTTTGTGAAAGTGTCCAGCTCTGGATTTCTCAATATTTATTGTTATAATCTGCACTTCTGGGATAAAAGAAAGCAATCTTTTTTTGACATCTTTACAGCTGACCAAATGTATATTCAATCAGAGATAGTGACGACCATTTCTACAATCTTCACCAAATTTTCATGGAAGATTTTCAATGCCTCAGTGGGGCCATTCCTACGGGCATTTTTATGGGACTGAATTTGGAGAAGAAATTTTTTTCCATTTAATAACGACTTAAGTTAGATAAATATGTATATAATTAAGCATTTTGCAGTGTTATTATTTTCTTTGGCTCTGCCTCATCATTTATCTTTATCTTGTTTATTACTCTTGTGAAGAAAAGTTGTGTGCCTGCTGGTGGTTGTAAGCAAATATTATATATAGGACATATTCTCTGAGAAACCTGTGATAACCTAAAGAAATACAAGAGAGCTAAATGCAATTTAGGTGTTGTTTGATTTTGTGTCAGTGCATCTTCAGCAGATGGAGCTGTTCTGTGATGCCTACATACATCACTAGTCCACCAATCATGCATTCTCTTTTCCATCTTTTAAATTCAAGAGGATGAGTTAAGTGCAAATGAGAACTGATTGAATTCAGTGTGGAAAACTCTAAAAGGTCTTCAGCCAGGAGCTAAGGAGTTCTGAAAACTTCCCATCTGTTTCCATTCCCTTTTTCTGTTCTGTGAGCTGGGGTTGCAAGGACGTAAATAGAGAGAGTAGCTCAATTGTATAGTTATAAACCCAACAAAAACCTCAACAAGACATTTTGGCTGCTGTAAAGAGTATAAGCACACAAGTCTACTGTGTGGAAGAACCTCATGTGCTGTTAGTGAGAAACAGAACTGAGACACACAAATGACAAGCACAGGTATTTAAAAACTTTGTCTTCTTTTCTTCTATTTTAGCCATTAATAAAAATGGGACTGAAACTTTTAACAGTGATAATATGATCCATACCAGTGTGAGAAAATTGATATTACTGCAAAGTAACTTAATGTAGTTTAATATTTATATTCACGTCAGCGAGCTTATTGCTTAAAGGTATGATCTAAATGAAGTTTTATTTTATTAAAAAAATGAGTAAAGAATTGAAACAAATAAATTAGTTAATGAAATAGGTCCAGAAATGAGGCCTTCAACATGAGTCTCACCTTCTGCCTAAGATTTTTCTTGGATAACTTGAAAGGGAACTTAATTACAGATGATCTTGCATGTTATATAGTAATTTATAGGCTTTATAGTGAAACAAAATTAAATTCATGAATAAAACAAATCTGGTTTAATCTCATGTTGCCTGGGAACTCTCTGTTGACTGTGGCTCTGGTTAATCCAACTACATTTTACGTCTCTAAAACTTAGATCATTGTGTCTTCAATATCATCATATTCTAAAGTGGGTATTTAAGATAAGTGGGTTGAAATTTTCACTGGGTGCATATCTCTCCTTATTGACTATTATTGCTGGACCTTGTATTAAGGACAAAGAAGGACTCATAGGAGATGTGAAGGCTGGGGGCAGCCTTGGCTGCAGTGACCATGAGATGGTGGAGTTCAGGATCCTGTGCAGAGAAAGCAAGCCAATAAGTGGGATAACAACCTTAGACTTCAGGAGAACACACTTTGGCCTCTTCATGGAACTATTTGGAGGAATCTCTAGGGCTAGGGCACTAGAAGGAAGGTGGATCCAAGAGAGCCGGTTAATATTCAAGGATCACTTCCACAAAGCTAAAAGCAGTGCATCCCTATGAATAAGAAGTCCAGCAAAGGGATCAGGAGATCTGCATGGATCAACAAAGAGCTCCTGGCAAAACTCAAACAAAAGAAGAATGTGGAAGAGGTGACGGGTCACTTGGGAGGAATATAGGAATGTTGTCAGAGTATGCAGGGATGCAATGAGGAAGGCTAAGGCCCATTTGGAATTGAATCTGCCAAAAGATGTCAAGAACAAGAAGGGCTTCTTCAAATACATCAGTAGCAAGAGGAAGACTAGGGAAAATGTGGGTCTGCTGCTGAATGGGGAGGAGCCCTGGTGACTAGCGATACAGAGAAGACAGAAATATTGGATGTTTAATATTTGATTGAATTAATATTGAATGTTTAATTGAATTTTTATTGAATGTTTGGTTGAATTGATATTGAATGTTTAATTGGATGTTTAACGTTAATGTTTTTAGCCCTTCAGTCTTTACTGCTAAGGCCAGATCTCAGGAATCCCAGACCCTAGAGACCACAGAGAAAGGCTAAAGAAAGGAAGACTTTCCTTTGGTCAAGGAGAATTCAGTTAAAGATCATTTAGGCAAACTGGACATCCACAACTCCATGGTCCCTGATGTCATGCACTCACGAGTGCTAAGGGATCTGGCAGACATCACTGCTGGGTCACTCTCAATTATCTTTAAAAGGACATGGAGAAAAGGAGAGGTAGTTGAGAACTGAAAGAAGGCTGATGTCACTCCAGTCTTCAAAAAGGGCAAGAAGGAGGACCCAGGAAACTACAGGCCAATCAGTCTCACCTCCATCCCTGGAAAGGTGATGGAATAGCTCATCCTAGATGTCATCTCTAAACATATGAAGCAAAAGGTGCTCAGGAGTAGTCAGCATGGATTTACAAAAGTGAAATAATGTTTAACCAATCTAATAGCCTTCTGTGATGGAGTGATTAGTTGAATAGATGAGGAGAGAGTGGTGGATGCTATCTACCTTGACTGTAGCAAGGCTTTTTACACTGCCTCCCATAATGTCCTCATAGGCAAGCTCAAGAAGTGCGGGCTACGTGAGTGGTCAATGAGGTGGATTGAGAACTGACTGAAAAGCAGAAGTCAGAGGGTTGTCATCAGTGGCACAGAGTCTAGTTGGAGGCCTGTAGTTAGTGGCATTCCCCAGGGTTCAGTACTGGGGCCAGTCTTGCTCAACTTATGCATCAATGACCTGGATGAATGCACAGAATACACCCTCAGCAAGTTTGCTGACAATACCAAACTGAGAGGAGTGGCCGACACACCAGAGGGCTGTGCTGCCATTCAGAGGGTCCTTGACAGGCTGGAGAGGTGGACAGAGAGGAACCTCATGAAGTTCAACAAAGGCAAGTGCAGGGTCCTGCACGTAGGGAGGAATAACCCCAGGCACCAGTACAGACTGCAGAGGCTGACCTGCTGGAAAGCCATTCTGCGAAGAAGCACTTGCTAGTCCTGGTGGACAACAAGTTGACCATGAGCCAGCACTGTGCCCTTGTGGCCAAGAAGGCCAATGGTATCCCAGGTTGCGTTAGGAAGTGCATTGCCAGCAGGTCAGGGGAGGTGATCCTGCCCCTCTACTCAGCCCTGGTGAGGCAACATCTGGAGTACTGCATCCAGTTCCGGGCTCCCCAGTAGGAGAGAGACCTGGAGCTACTGGAGCAAGTCCAGCAAAGGTCTACTAAGTTGATGAAGGCACTGGAGCATCTCTCCTATGAGGGATGGCTGCGAGAGCTGGAACTCTTCAGCCTGGAGAAGACTAACGAAGGATCTTACTATGTGCATAAGTATCTGAAAGGAGGGTGTAAAGAGGATGGGGCCAGTCTCTCTTCAGTGATGCCAAGCATAGGATGAGAGGCAATGGTCACAAACTGAAATAAAAGAAGAGAACTGAACATGAGAAAAAAACTTTCTTACTATGAGAGTTCAAAAGAACACTGGAACAGGTTGCCTGGAGTGGTTGTTGAGTCTCCATCCTTGGAGATATTCAAAACCTGTCTGGACACAATTCTGGACAATGTTCTCCTGGTGACCTCCTTAGCAGGGGGGGTTGGACTAGGAGATCAAATGGCTGAGCACCCTGGGGAGTGGGTTTGCAGAGGGAGTGCCAGAGGAAGTCTGGAAGTGGCAAAAGATTTCTGGTCCTGGAAATTTTTTGTCTTTTATAGTCTTACTTTTTGGCAACTCAGTACTTTTCTATGATATGGGTTGGTGTTAAGATTAGATTTCAGATTAGGGTGAGGGTGAGGGTGAAGGTTTAGGTTAGGAGCAAGAGTAATGGCAAAGCTGCCTTGAGATTGGGCCTGCAGAGGGACTGCCAAAGGAGTTCTGGAACTGGCAAAATATCTCTGGTCTGGCCAGTTTTCTCTTTTGTATTGGCCATTAATTTTTTTGATACAAATGGCATTTTCTAAATATAGTATCTAACATCTTGAAGAATTAGCTCATTAGTAAGAAATCTTCTTTTCTAAACCATTCCCTGAACCCAGATCAGAATAAAACTTAATACAGTTGTCCTCTGGACAGCCTTGTTGCCGAGGTTTATGCTTTGTGATTATAAAACATCTCAGTAAAAGGAATTTTAAGTAGTGAAAATTTGGCAAAGGTATTTTAATTCCACTTTCATTTTTCATTCATATTTATATAATTTATTTCCCTTGCAAGCTCAGACACATGACATATCTCAGAGAGAAAAGGCTTTTTAGTTGCTGCTGGTCTAGGCGTTTATACATAAAAAATAATACACTTACTAAAAACTATTATCTTTGCCACTTGTGATATATGGCTTTGAATATCATGTTTTCCTTTTCTTTTTTATCCTCAAATATAAACAAATGGAAAGCAACTCTTCCCCCAGCAAATCCATAGATATTTCTGTAACAATTAAACTTATAGCATTGGGAAAAAAACATTATTACTATTTTTTTTATGGAAGAATGAACATTCCAGGCAGAAATTTCTAAATATCATCTTCTCCTCTCAGTAAAAGGGAAGTTTGAATCTTTTCTTTTACTGTTCGCTTTGACATTAAGTTGCTAAGACCAATTGTAATTCTTAAAAAGAATATTTCATTATGGTTTGCTTCCATTTAAAAGCTTCACCAAAGAAGTTATTAAACCTCTAAGTGAATAGATAAAAAAAGGCTTAAATGAAATGAAGGGAATATTTATGAATAAATCTCCTAGGGCTACCAATTCATCACTTTGCTTTTGTGCTCCAAAAACTTCAGAAGAGTGCTGCAATTTACTATTTGGGGAGTCATTTATTTATTGTCGACAGCCAGACTCTGAACAAAGAACTAGTACAAGTAACAGCTCTAACCAGCACTAAATAAAGATTACAGGGATATTATGTCCTTTTTTCATGATTTCTGAGGGAGACTAGTCATGAAAGAGACTTGTATTAATGTTTCATACTGGAGGAACCTGCCAGCAACTCTGAGTATAATGAGCTTTCCTAAAGGTTCTTACATGGCCTTGACTTTCAGACAAGAAATAACTGCCATTAGATTCCTTAGGTACAAGCCTATGGTAGCTGGCAGGAGGCAAATGACTCTTTGGAAAGACAGAGGAAAATGTCAAGAAGGCTGACATAATTAGAGCACAATGTGCAGTTAACCTACACAGAACTAGAGAGAATGCAACCAGTGGCATTCAAATGAAAATTCTTATATCTTCTCTCTTTTCACTTATTTTTTTACTCTTTTCCTTCCTTTCTCTTTCCTTTTTTCTCCTCTTTTCCTTCATCTTTCTGCTTTCCCTCTCTGCTTGGGAGTACTTTAACTGACACATGGTCTGTGCAGTTCTATGAGCAAACTCTAATTTCATACGTATTTCCTACATAACAAGGTCAAGCTTTGCTGCACTGAAGCAAGCTTGGCTGGGAGCCCTAATCGTGGCATTTTTCTGTTGTGCAACAGGACATCAGAAAAGAAATTTTTGAGGAGCAAAACAATAGGGTTTATCAGTATTGATACTTTTTACTTCCTGCATCTTTATTTTGGGGTGTATTCTGCATGTGTTCGAACAGAAATAGACATATCTATTTCTTCTGTTTTTATAGATCTATCAATTCATACTTAGTCCTACATGCACACCGATGTACAGAGATCCCGAAACAGAAGAAATATGCACACACCTTGCACATTCATGTAAAGATATAGTGTGAATGTTTTTACCAGCATGAGGGGGAGGGAGAATCCTAATGTTCTATTATCCCATCTCACTTCCTTTCCAGGAAAAGTGCCAATATTTCTCACCGTTTCAATCACTATACATGTGTATGAATGTGTATACATATGTATGTTTGTATACATACAAGTATACACACATCCTGTACATAGATTTTTTTCTCCTTTTTGTCCAAACTGCAGTATAAAATTAAAATAAAAGTTTCATTCCAAAGTGTAATGTTCACAAAAGGCCTATTATCTATTTTATATTCTGCTTCATATTCAATGAAGCAGTGCATTATTTAATTTTGTGGCATGTAATTACTGTATTCCAGTGTTCCAGACTCAGTCCCTGACTCTTCCACTTGTGTTGAGTGTTGCCTTACAGCAAGAGAAAAGCCTTTAATATTACAAAGTAAGAATTCTTGCAGCATAATAGATATGAAAATCAAGGTCAAAAGCTTTGTTGGCTGGGGATTATACTGAAACAAAATTATAAGGCATGCAGTAAATACTTTTCTTCTTTGAAAATTATGAGAACACCTTTTGAAAATCCTAATTGCATTTATCAGGCTCACAGACAGGCTCCAACACATCCTTTCAGGGATGAAAAAACATACAAACAGACAAAACCAAAGGAGACTGTATTCTACAAATTCAAAACGGGAGGAAAGTATCCATACAGAAGAATCAAACCTATAATAGTACTGCTTAGAGTTGGGTTCACAGAACACAGGGAGCTAGTCTTCACAGAAAAAAAGTTTGTGTTGGAAAATATCAACTAGTAAAAAACAGAACTTCCTTTGAAAACGTAGATAATAGTAGCATAGACAGCATAGAGAGTAGCAGGTCACTTAGCAATTTTGAAAAAGAGGGATTCAGGTCCAAAACAGAATTTCTGGTCGGTCATTCTGATATTCACTATTTCTAGACCAGCCACTTCTTAATCAGTCTGTCTAGAAAGCTGAATCATGGTGGAAAAAGTCTCTCCTAGCTTTTCATGTTGGTGCTTTGCACAAATAATAACTTAGTCATTGTGACAGGAACTTGAAGCTTCATTTTTCCTACTGCAAAGTCCTATCTACAAGGCTACTGCTTCTTCCTTGAGATGCAATAAGATGCAGAAAGACACTTTCGATTTTTTTCTCTCTTTCTTTCCAATACTTCATTTTCATTTCAGTTCAGAATCTATTTCAGCTCTTACTTTTTTCTCTATCCTACATACTCTTGCTTAATTAAAAAGAACACCCTCAGTTACTTAACATAAAAGATTGTTCTATAAAAATTGTGATTATTATTCATAACTGACACTTCAAAGTATTTGGTATCAATAAAGTCCAAATTATAATCTTGTCCTCAGGTATTTTGAACACTTGTGCAACTTCACAGAAATCTCAGATGAGAAAGGAAAATTGAAGATATTCCTTACCTTTTAATATCAGAATTGTAAAAAAAAAAACTTATTACTGCAGTCACCGAGTCTTCCTGGGATATCCAGTGGGCTTTTAGAAACTTTTTACTGGAAGAACAAAACCTGAGAAATGGTATATATGTTTGACGTTGGAAATGTATTTGAGACTGATGAGCTGGAACCCCTGCTGTCCCTCGTTCTGTTCCACACACAACACTAACTAGAGGATCATCATTACAGTGTGCTTGAAATCTCCAAATTAACAAAAAAAAAAAAAAAAAAAAAAAAAAAAAAAAAGCGTTTGTGTTGCTGAATGTCATCAATGGTACAGTGAGTCTCCAGTGAATAGTTACTGAATTCCAAAAACGAGACGAAAAGATCTATTTCTATGGGATTATCAGGTTCTTCAAAACGTACCTTCCCTTTTGAAAATAGCTAGAGGAGGACAACATCAAGGTATATTCACTGTCTATCATGTAGTTATTAAAAGTTCTTTCTAAAGACTGCTGTTTATTCTCTTTGACGTGGACTTAGAAAGACCTTATACCACATACAGATAGAAGATTTGAATCCTCTTCAGCATCCAAGAATCCAGCTAGCTTTCTGCCTTTTTGTGGTTCCTTTTTATGAGCTTTCATATTTATCCACACATGCTTCACTGAATGTATTCTGATCAGCAGTGAACCTCTCTCACATTTGCTTTTTGGTACACTTAAAATGAAAATAACTGGTCTGTAATATAAATTATTTAGTGCCAATGTTTGTTCAAAAGTTAAGAAAAATCAATATTAGTCAAAAGACTAGGATCCATAGTATTTTCTCATTCACCTACATGTGCTGAAGCCAGGGATCTTAAGTTTTTCCCCATGCCAATGAGAAAATTACATCATGCTATTCAAACCAAAGAATGAACCTTTCTGAATATCACAAAAAGGTAGAAAATAGTCCATGAGGATAATTAATGCCTTGGCCCTTGGTGAAAAAGAATCATTTGTTTGCCAAAAAGAAATGTCAGGGACAGAGAAGGTTGCAGGTGTTGATATGAGGGTTGGACAGCGCAGCGTCCAGTTGGAGGCCTGTAGCTAGCAGTGTCCCCCAGGGCTCAGTGCCAGGGCCAGTCTTGCTCAACTTACTTATACATCAATGACCTGGATGAACGCACAGAATACACCCTCAGCAAGTTTGCTGACAATACCAAACTGGGGGGAGTGGCCGACACACCAGATGGCTGTGCTGCCATTCAGAGGGTCCTTGACAGGCTGGAGAGGTGGACAGAGAGGAACCTCATGAAGTTCAACAAAGGCAAGTGCAGGGTCCTGCACGTAGGGAGGAATAACCCCAGGCACCAGTACAGACTGCAGAGGCTGACCTGCTGGAAAGCCGTTCTGCGGGAGTCCTCGTGGACAACAAGTTGACCATGAGCCAGCACTGTGCCCTTGTGGCCAAGAAGGCCAATGGTATCCCGGGTTGCGTTAGGAAGTGCATTGCCAGCAGGTCAAGGGAGGTGATCCTGTCCCTCTACTTAGCCCTGGTGAGGCAACATCTGGGGGGCTGTGACCAGTTTTAGCCTCCCCAGTAGGACAGAGACCTGGAGCTACTGGAGCACGTCCAGCAAAGGTCTACTAAGTCGATGAAGGCACTGGAGCATCTCTCCTATGAGGAACGGCTGCACGGGCTGGGACTGTTCAGCCTGGAGAAGAGAAGACTGAGGGGGGATGTTATCAGTGTGCATAAGGATCTGAAAGGAGGGTGTAAAGAGGATGGGGCCAGACTCTTTTCAGAGATGCTAAGCAATAGGACAAGAGTCAACAGGCACAACCTGAAACGCAGGAAGCTCTGGCTGAAAATGAGGAAATACTTCTTTCCTGTGTGGGGTGACAGAGCACTGTAGTAGGTTGCCCAGCGAGGTTGTGGAGTCTCCATCCTTGGAAATACTCAAAAGCTGTCTGGACATGATCTTGTCTAACATACTTTAGGTGACCCTGCTTGAGCAGGGTGGTTGGACTAGACGATCTCCAGAGGTTGTTTCCAACCTTAACCATTCTGTGATTCTGCATGATTCTCTGCTAAATGTGAGTGCACTGGGTCCGAGGAAGCAAAGAGCAAGTTGGAGTAGCTGTTAGAGTGTCTACTTAATGACAGGGTCTGTGTAGAGTTGCCTTTAATACACCTCAATTCCCATTTCTGTTCTTGAGCTCAATACGGGATTAGGAGAAATAATTGTGATCTCTATGATTTCAGCCTGAGCAAAACCAAATGGATTTTTCTTTTTAAATGATCACAAATGGTTAATTTCTCTTCTCTCATACTAGGCCACACACTTATTCCTTAGGCTTTTTTGGACTGTAGATTATTCGGTTGGATATCACACTGGCTGCAGCTAGGGATTTGACAGCCAGCTTATTTAAAACATTTTATTCCTTCATTTAGATTTCTCAAATCAAATAGCCAAATGCCCTGGGCTACAGACAGTTACCACTACACTATTCCAGACAAACATGTACAACAAACAAAAATTTTTCTCATCTATCCACATATAACCCGTAACTGGAAAAGAAAAACATCAGAAGCACATAGACCCCAGTGGAACTTAGTGGAGTAGCCAGTTGAAAAAAAAATAGCAGAGTCTACAACTATTTCTTTTTTTAATAGTGTATATAACAGGTCCTTTTGGATGTTCAGTTGGACTACAGACAAGGTCCAAGAGCTACAAAAACGACTGATAACAATGAGGACCAGCCTTTCAAAAAGAGCTAAATAGTCATCCCTCTGGAAAACGTTCACTCTAATATGTTGTGCACCAGCTGTACATTCACTGATCTTTTCTTTTTTATTGCCTAGTAAATCTTTTATCATCACAAGTGGGAACGTGTTGAGAAACAAACTAAAACAGATTTGGTTTGGCTCTCCATTTTCTGTGACTATTCAAATATAGAGGAACAACCAAAATAGTAATGCTATTAATAATTCAATAATAATATTACTGAATGCTCAAAGAAAGTGCAATGGGGATAATTAAGTATAAATACTGCTCCTCAAAACCTGAGAGCATAACTTCATTGTACCAGGGTTCTGGCAGCAATACCAGCTTAAGGAGTTCTTCCCTCAGCTGCCCATCACCCTGCACGGCATAGTGCCACACATCCTCATGCCAGCACAGACCTTAAAGATCCCTCTGACCATAAGGCGGACAAGAGAGGGTTGGATACTGGTGGAAAGAGACATTCAAGGTTCATAAGGGGTTAAATCAAATAGATTTAATAAAGGACTTGCACTACAGGCTGCACGGGGAGCCTCAAGAATCACATGGAGGGGTCACCGATGGGAGGCTGCTGGAGGCACAGATTGGTTGCGTGGGTCAGACACCCGGGTGGGACTCAATTCCTTGTTCCTAAGGGCCCCTTAAAGCTACTAGAATTATTTCCTTATCTCAGCTGTGCTACCCTTGAGAAAATACTGTCTGGGAAGCAGTCAGATGTTGCTGACAAAATGGAATATGCATGCCTGGCCCTGATGGGAATTTGGTCACTACATAGTTCCACACACCGGGCCTGCTACCACGTACTCTAGCAGTCATTGACTCCTTGCCAAATCTTCTGCAGGTGTCCTCTCTACAATTCCCATGGGATTCCAGGGCATTGAACTGGTCTGCAATCAGACAGAAATCCCACAGCTGCAAGAAGTATAAAGACACAAGTAGGAGGGAGACAGCACAGTCTAATCTGAAAGTATCAGTAGAACTGGGAGTCCTTACATTTTTATGAAAACTCTGCCTTAACTTGTATAGAAAGGAGGGAGGTAAGGAAAAGGGGAGGTATCTTTCCATTAAAATCCTTTTACTCTTCTCTCATGACTACTGATGAGTGGATGGCATGATCAGTCCCAGATCATGTGTACAAAGACTAGTAGATACCTAATGGAACTACTATGATTAATTGCCTGTTTCTGAAATTGGATTACTATTGGGTAATACATTTTATTACATACACTTATACTGTTCTGCATTTTTTTTTTTTTTTTGCATTTTACACCAGTTCTTAAATTAAATTATATTTTTTTCGAGTATATAGGGTACATACTTCTATATAGCACTTGCAACATATAAATTACAGTAGTAAACAATTTATAGTGATCCTTAATCAAGAAAAAGAGCCTTACAGTACAATCAATATAAATTACAGCAGAACAGCAACCTGTTTTAGTTATTAACTAAATTAAATTGAAAGTGTTTAACCTTTCTGTTACAAAGTCCAATTCCAAAGATGTTATTCGAACAAAAATCTTACTGACTTCAATAAAAGATCTATCTGAGTGACAAGAGTTGTATCAGTGAAAAGTTAATATATTTATACTTACAATAAAAATCTCAGTATCAATCACTGAAGATTGGTAGTGACAAGGATGATTCTTCTATAAACACAGTATATCACATTGGCTCAAATCAGATAACAGCCCCAAGACTTTTATAATTTTAAATCTGTATTGTAGAATGATTCTTGAAATTGTAATTTAACTGACTTCTGTTGTACAGATCCACCACTATGTGCATCTTTGCAGTGTTAATAGATTGACTGGTCGCAGTCAATTTCATTCAAAATAACAAATGAACTCTAAACTCTGAACTTGTTAGTGAAAAAAGTAAAATAACCATTTTAAAAGTTTATTTTCATATTTGCATAAAGGTTTGATGAACTTATATTTATAATGCTTCAGTTAAATGGAACACATTCCTGCTTCAGTTAATTTGAGCACATTTTACACATTTGTCTCCTAGTATCTTATAGCCATACTTATTGTCTATAAACAGCTCAGTATTTCATATTTGTATTTAAACTCTGAGGCTTTAATCAGCCTGAAAAGGATCAAATACAAGCTGTGCAAACCTGTGAATAATGTCAAACTTTGGGCATGGTTAGATCTGGATCCAGGTGAGAACAGGCAGCCTCAGCGTCAGCCTCTCAGTTTTAGAATAATGCCAGCTGTTCCTAGTACAGCCTACCAGCATCAGCCAGCCCTGGTCAGAACTGCGACTCACTGCATTAGGCTGAGTACAAAGCCAGACTAAAAAGTGTAGGGTGCTGTACAAGCTGATACCTTCCCCTCCTGCCCTGCAGAATTTACAGTCTTGGAGTCATATATGCAAATATGCAATTATAAATAAGAGATGAATTTATTTTAGAAAGCTCTGACATTTAACAAAGCGGGAGCCAAAGTGATAAACTACTCACAAGGACTACCAGCAGGCGACTTCACACGCCATAGATGCTTTACAATGGAGTGATTAATACTTATCACAGGGGAAAATAATATGCCATCCTTTCTTCCTAATAACATAAAAGAAGCTGCTTAGGTCACCAGGAGTGATGTTATGGACATGACCACAGTTGCAGCTACACTAAGAGATGCCCCGGTCAGTGACAGAACACGATAATTCAAAATGCTAGATAAAAAGTAATACCAAAAGGCCAAATGTATGCCAGCAGAGTAAATGAAAAACCAGACTTTTAATATAAACTTCATAATGATTAGAATGCAAATGTCAGTCGGAATTCGACAGTGAGGAATATTTCATACTTCTGTGATACAAATGGCACCTCAACAAGTCATTCAAAGCATGTGTCCAGTGTCTGGGCTGTCACATCTACTGAAGCTAGTACTAGACCACCCTCTCCTAGAGATGGGTCGCTAACGCCCAGTAGGCATGATAGCTCTAGGGACACGTAATAGAGAAACACTGGATCTAATTTGGTTCTAATTTGGACCCAGGACCTAATGCATGGGAAATGCAATGATGAAACCTACTGTCTGACTGACCTTGCAACTCATACAGAGAAATAAAATCTCTGAATAACACTCCTTCCAGTCTTTAGTTCAATCAACGGAGTTTGTATATATAAGGTGTCCTCCTGTCATAGTATCTAAACCATCTTGCAATCTTTAGACTATTAATCTTGCCAGTGAATGTTCTATACTACTTTAAAAAGGGGTTAGATACTAGAATTATGGGTGTAGATGACAAGCCTAAAACCATATAAAAATCTTTGGCAAAATAGGAATAGAACTAAAGCCCGTAAACACTAATACTAAGGCATGTTTCCTTTTCTGTCTCATTCTGAAGGGAAGATTCTGCCATGTTATATGTATAGCCAATTTGCTGCACCATCATCAGTTATCTTAAATTAAGGCTGCTATTTCTGTCGTCTTTACTAGCACAGAACAAAGACAAACCCTATTATCAAACTCAGTTCAATTGCTGTAGGAATATAACACTCAAAGAGTCTTTTTCTAGTGGTATCACTGCTTTTGTCTGCCATCTAGTAGATCCATATTATCTTGATTTTTCAATTGTAATTAAATGTAATGATTGCATATTTATTTTTATTTACAAAGGCAGTTACTTGTACAATAAAATTTGATTTAATCGATTGAAGTCTCATTTAATGGACTTTTGAGGACCAAATGTATTTAAACAGAGTGCTCTAATCAGACATCAAAACATGCATAAATCAAAGTAATTAAATCAATGGAACACTAGGAAAATTGTGAACCAAACAGATATTTAAAAATATGCAATAGGAAATATGATTTAAGATGTCAATTATCAGAACAGCCACATTAGCATTGGCTGAATCCACTGTTCCTTTCAGTAGATAGCAATCCCTCATCAGGCTGCTATGCCTTAGGTATCATAATTAAGAACTGAGCACAAGAATATCTTCCTTTTAAAGTTTCTCCTATATAAAATGGAGAAAGCTGTAGAGGAATCCAGCAACAGCCGTCACAAAGGGAAAGTTTGACACAGTTCTTTGAAATGACTAATTATAGTGTTTATTTTATATTTCTGGGAAAATACATCTCCAGTTATGTAATTAATTTGGAGATTCATTTCCCCTTCCTCTTTCACCAAAGAATATTTCACTTCCTACATGTGACAAGTTGTCACAAGACAGGAGTAAAAATACATGCCTTTCTCACAGGTGTGTCCGTGCTGTTCTCTCCACAGTAGCCATGTGCTTCACAGCTGCTGAAGTGTGCCTGCATAAGTTCTGCATTCAGCTGACTCCTAGCACTGTTAGCATCTGGAACCAGGATTAGCTCTGTGTGAAGCCAGCTAGCTAAGTACTCATTAATGTATGTGAAAACTAAAAAATTTGTCACATAACTCTCAGAAATATCCAGTTACGGTGGGGTTTTCATTTCAGACAAACGGTAGCTGCTTGTTCAGCTCACGTCCTATGCTCAAAGCACAGTTTCCTTCATACCTGTGGCATCTCAGCACTTGTGCAGGGCAGGCAACAAGAACTTCCTGCTGGTCACGCATGCGAAGAAGTACACATAGCTATCTGACCAACTAGTCAGGAGTGAGAGGATTTGATTCCTCCGGCTACATCTATTCTCCTTTAGTGAACCCTTTCGTTCAGCTTCTGTCACAGATGAGAAGGAGACTACAGCCTAATTCTGTCTAGGATTTATCACATCTACCTTTAGGTACATAATGGTCATAGGTCAGATACCTTCTACAGGGGAAATAGGCATCTCCTGAGGGTTTTTCAGTCCAACAGTCCATCTTAAGAGATGTTTAATTTTCTCCATCAACTAATCAAAAAGCTCAGAAAGATTACACTTCTAGCTTAGGAGTCTGTGCTACCTGATAAAGAGTGCAGGGAATAAATCCAGGTCTTACTTCATACCCAAATTCATCCCAAGAATACACTTAACTAATGTGGGGACTGAAAAAATTAGCTTGTGTTCACCGATTAGGAAACTGCATCACCACACACATGCACAAGGTGACTCCAGATTGCGTGCTGTTTTCCAGATGTCGATGGTCTGAATCATCAAAGACTCTTTTGTCTTTCTCCCATTAAGTATGTTTCCACCTAGCTCCATTCCTATGAAAAAAACATCCTTTGAACCATGTTTTTGTTCATCCTGCCCTGCTGTGCACTGGTGTGAACTCCTAACCTTTCTATTTCTCTTCAGCTCCACCCTCTTCCAACAATAATCTCCTTCTGCATAATGTATAAATATTGTCTGTTTGCTTCTGTGTCCCCACCAGCTTTTGTCCTACCTCCTCACTGGAAAAGGCACATCCCTTCATCCTCATTCCTAAACTATACAATCCCAGCCTTAGGTGGGAGTTCAGCCATTCATCCTTTTACATTGGGCATGATGACACTCTACTGAAGACATTTCTTTAATTGCTTCAAATGTCTCCAGCAGTTATCCACATTAGTTTTCTATCATCCTTTATGTCTATCAGCATCCATCCCTTTCTCTTCTCTTCTCTATTTCTTTTTACTCCTCATTGATTTTCTGCATAAACATAATCAAGGTTTCAGCAAAGCTATAGCACATAGGTGTCATTTGATGTGAGTATGGATTTCAAAAACAGATGATTAAGCAATCTAGCAGTTCACAGTAGTTAAACTGGTAACATTCTTTTAGAATAAATTGACATAGATCAGCTGATCTCAAAACTGAGAATATCAACATTCATCAGATAAAAAGTGAAAGCTTAACAGATGCTTCCTTGGGAGACATCTTCCAGCAAATTGAATAAGAGTATTTTATGATGGATCCTTTAAACAGCCAGAAAATTCCTAGGAATTGTTGCTGAAATTTACCAAAATAATCTCTATCTCTCATGCATTCTCAGTTTTTTACCTGATGGACACATAAAAATGCAGATTTTCTAAGCATCTGTCAGAAGATAAAAGAGAAGAAAGACAGTTTTTAGCAGATAACTTCTCCTACCAACAGTAAAACACGGAGCATCTCTGCACCTGAAACCATTTAGTGCTTTACCGAAGCAACAAAATAACTGCAGGTGTTTCTCAAGCAATGAATTTTAAAACAATAGTGTTCTGGTGTGGAGAAGATCTATCAAAAATAAGTCAAATCTAATTTTATTTGTGCCACAGGAAGTGTGTGTAACAGAAAGTTATTAAGACTAAAGGTATGTGCTGCATTGCCTCAGAACACTCTCCAACTGCCAAAGTATTCTCCAATCAATCAACCATCAGCTTCATTTCTTCTTGCCAGCGCTGATGGGAGTCACCATCTGATTGTAGATTGTAAGATGAAAGGAGGCTAGTAGCTTTGTTTTCTACTTTATTAAATGATTTGCACCATTCTGTTCTGCCTTCAAGGCAAGTGCGAACTGATAAGGAAAACCTATACTTTCTGGAAAGTGATTTTAGAACCCAGATCAAAGTATAGTCTGATGTCTAGGTGAGGTGTTAATTAAAAATGAATAAAATGTAATGGGACTTGAATCACTAGCTTCATAATAGTTGAAATAATAGTGTTTGGCATCATATGAAACCTCAGATTCAAAATATCTACGGGCTTTTCTGCTGCTTTTTGGAAACTAGATAGCAAATTTTTTTCCTATTTAGTTTCTTCATTAATTTACTAATATTTTTTACTATATACCTTGATTCATAAACCTACAAGCCTGCATGGATGTTGTTGGGGAAGAAAGATTCTGCTGAAGAACAGCAAGCATGATAAACACTGAAAAACAGGCAAGCAAAAAAAGTACAATTTGGACAATTGTGCACTGTGTTGCCAGAAAAACTGTTCAGAAAGTCTTTGTCTCTTATCAGAGAGATGGACTAAGGGTGTAGCATTTAAAAGAAAAGGAGAACATCCTTTCTAGTAGTAATCCTTGAACTTGAATCCTTGAATAACTACTCAGATTTACAATGTCACACAAATCCGAAATCATTCCACAAACAGCTTAAAGCAGGAGGTGCCTCCAAATTGACAAGACTGGATCTTATCACTGCCTCTTTCATCTGTTACTCCTGCAGCCATACCTGCCTAGCACCAGCTGCTGCACCTTGGCTGCTTTTAAAGCTTAATATATTGCTGAGCAATGCAATTGGATTATATCACATGACATGCCAAGTTGGCAAATGTGTCCAGCCTTATTCTGCTTTCGGCAAAGCCAGCTATAGCTGTGACCTTACCGAAGGTATAAGTCTTCCATTTGCTCACACAACATCAAGAAAAAGCCTGTGAATAAGTGACTTTCTCTTCTAAATGCATTTAATTTATTTGATGCCCTCCACACCAGTGACACTGTTAATTATTATGGTATCATTAAGAATTTTCCCTAGATCTCTCTTTTAAGAGAGAAATGTATTTTTCAGTACTCTCAGTTTCCAAAGCAAGAAGTGAACTGATTTTCATGTAACTAAGTTGAAAGTAATCGTATTCAACATCTTTAAATGAAGTGTTTGCTTTTAAAGCTTCCTTGAACTATCTTTTTTTCAAAGCTAGATTTATTTCATTCATTTTGAATGTTATCTGGTCAAAGAGCTCCCTGTGTGCATGAAGAAATATTTTCAAATATAGAAATGCTTCATGCATACTGCAAACTGTTTATAGGAAATAATAACAAATACCAGAAAATTAGGAGAATAGGAGTCATAGTTCATCAGCAAAATGCTGTGATGTACATAGTTCCACTGATGTACAATATATGCACGAGACTCTTCTGATAAATCAGTAATATTCACACTCTGTGGGAGTCTTTGAAAGACAGAAAGGATGCTTGTTAAAGGATTCTCACTGTCTCTATTTGAAATGCATCAGAAGTTCATGTCAGCTACTCAGCAGATCCTTATTTAGAGCAGACCTGCCAGCTTGGGCTTAGTGTGTCAGGGTGCATCAATGTGTTCAGAAAAGTGATTTATTGTGGCAGCACGAATGTCTAATTATGTGCATAGCTTACAGTTTTTCAACAAGGAAGAGCCCAAACAAGTGAAAGGCTGAAATGAGATTTATTCCTTGTTACCAGCATCGGCTTACATATTCCCACTATTTTTTTCTTTAGATTATATTATTTTTCCTTCTTTCCCTCCTCCTGCTTTATCAAAGCTATATTAACAATATTATATTACAAGGTTCTTTTCTGTTGTATTCGTTTTTAAAAAGTATCACAGAACCTCAGTCCTATAAAACATTGTATTAATTCTTTTTTCTTATGAATATTGGTTGTCAGTCATTTTCCGTAGCCATAGTGCTATAACTGTTTCACATAGACATTCATGCTAAAGGAAAACTATTATTAAATCAAGCGGTTATAAATTAAGAAATGCCAGAATTTGGGTTTAATCTTGGGTTAGTTCCTCAACAATACAATTGTTCGTTTAACTCTAGTTTCTCTATATAAGAGACCTCCTACTTTATTCAGTTGGCAGGATGAATAATACTAGATTAGTGGACAGCTATTCAGTATTTTGCTTTACCTTTACTGTTCAGCTTGTAAATCATATCTTTCTTATGGTACACTACTCGAACTCAGTTCTAAAGACAGAATTATTAGTTCCTACAGAGCTTTCTTAAGACAGTCACTTTTGCAGTAGATATATTTCACAAATACAAATTCATTTCTCTTCACAGTACCCCTGACAGATAAGTGCTTATTAATATGCGCATTTTATAGAAGCAAAAAAAATATATATATATAAAGACAAAAGACTTCACTAACTTTGTATGCCCAGTTTGAGATAGTTAGGACTTCCTTTTTCAATGTACAAAGCATTTATGAAGCCTGGCTCTCAGTGATTTTAGCTGCTGCTGTGAATGCGGAGCAGTTAGGTAAACCAGGGAGGAGAATGTTAAGTTTGGCGCACAGCTCGTGAAATACTGAGTGAATGCTTTTGCAAAGTTTTGTTCAAGCAACTTGCCATTAGGAACTGGCAACAGAAGGCATAGAAATAAATCCGCCATGCCATCAGCCAACTGCTTCAAATTTCTCACTGGGAAATGACACAGTTGCCCAACAATGCATATTGCTACCTATACAAAAAATATTGATACAAATAACCTTTCATCATTTGCTTTTTTGATAGATACTGAAATCACAGAAAAAGATAACATTTTTCAGGAAAGATAAGCTTCAAAAGAAATATATACCAGAAGTTTCCATTTTAGAAACTTTCAACTGAAGTTTGACATTCAGATCGTCATTTAGAAATTTATATTAAAATGAACTGATTTTCAAATATGTATACCATGCAAATACATCCAGCGCACTTAAAATGAACAGTCATCAATTCTATTTTAGTTGACAACTATTAGCAGCCCAGCTAAATATTAAAATAGGTCCCATCTTACATATGAAGTTTTCAAAAAGGGTTAATTTATCAGAAGTTCATTCATGTTGCTTCTCCAGAATAAGAAATTATCTATGGTTAGATAAATGCAGGTGATAGAAGAAAAATCATGAATATATGAGATTAAAGCCTCAGGGTAAAATTCAGTAGTAATACAAAAATTAATCTATTTCGCACTCACTTAAACTTCAGTTTGAGATAATCCACTCACACGGTGCAGGTGTCTAAAGCTATCTAAACTAGTGAAAATTATCTAGCGATGACCAAAGAGCGTGACAGTTTACGACTTCCTGTATCTCCAAGTTAGAACTGTGCAGAGAACGGGCATTCAATTCTGCACTGGATCTGGAGATTTCAAGTCATGATTTTACCATTTATGTATCTGAAGAAAACATAATTTCAAGTAGTTAACAAAAAATGAGGGGATTTTTCCCTATTGTTTTTATGCTGATTCAAATGATCTAGTAATTTGTGCCAAATGTTCTCTCCATCCAGGAATGAGCAGTTTTCCTGAGCTGTTGCGCCAGACTGAATTTTTCTTCCCCCAATAATAGGGTAATTGTGCCATTAGCCAGCTACTGCTGCACCTCAAAGAGGGGAAATCTGCCACGAGGTGATCAGAAGAACCTTACTTCTGTTGTCGAGAACCGTCCTGGTTCTAAGTTCAAAACTGAATGGGAAATAGAAACTACTGCCTCTCAGAGGTACCTCATCAAAACTCCCATTTTGTGTGGTATTTCATATGCAAGCACGTGTCATTTTGGTGCAGGTGTTGTAGGCCCTGGACTTTCTCCTTTAGCCATTTTCCTCTCTCAGCGCAGTGTCAATTATATCCAAGCCATTCATGACATATATTTGACTATTTTTTTTTTCTTAAAGATCAAAAGTGCTAGAGGTTCCACCACTTCTTTGGATGATAATCTCTAGTGCCATAAGTCTTTATTTTATCGTAATTCCCTTTGGTATAAGGCTACTAATTATTACCTCTCTCCAGCAGTATATCATATAATTTAAATAATCTAAATAAAAGTTAATTGCGGGGAAAAAAACAGGATACATCACTTCAAAACTGCCATAGAAGGGTTTTCCTGTCTTGTTTTCTTTTCTCTTTTTTTGTTCTTAAAAAACAGCATTCTGGCTTAAACAACCCAACTGTGCAAAATATTCAGCCTCAACAAACAAACCAGCATGTATCAACTGAATATGGTTCCACTGAAATTCCCCTGACCCACTTTTCTCCTGCCTGTGCATTAACATCTCTCCACATACGTGACTGACTTCATTTTACCCGTGCTGCAAGCCAGCTCCAAACCATGCAACCACATTAGAATAGTGTTGTTTTCAGACTAATGAGCCCAGCCTCCCAGCTGAATGCATTAGCTCAAATTATCATTACATTGACACAGCTGTATGGTGTTTGGTCACAGCTCATAAGGTCTGGCATTTCTGGGCACGGGCAGAGATGTTTGTATTGCTTGTATCTGTGTTTAAAGATAACCTGATTTACTTCAACACTGTCTTTCGCAGACATCCCAGAGTATTTGCAAGTAGTTGTAAAGAGACTGAATGTGGATGGGGTTATGTTAGCAAAACTGAGACTCATTTGTATAGCACTTGAGAACTGTGAGTCTAAGTATTAATGCAGGCCTAGAGATATTGGGAGTGGTACAAGGTGATAAGGATGAAAGGAATTTGAGACAGTCTCTAGATTTCATTAATTTAAAAGTATCAAAATTCTCATAAATGTACAGACTGTACTGGCAAGCTTGGTTGGAGATTGGAATAGCTCTATGGTGAAGGTGGGATAGCTAAAATTGGTTTCTAGAGCAAATAATCCTCCACTGATATTTTCAAAATTCTTTGTGACTGCGTCTTTGCTTTCTGGTATGCATTAATTTCAACCTCACCCTTTATCTGCTGAGTGATTCCTGTACTTATAACCCCTTCATCCACCTTAAGTCTTCATTTTATTCACACAGTATACCTTAGGTAGCCAAGAACTTCTCTGGCAATGTGATATGTCCCTCTCCTCACATGTGGCTGGCCACAGGAAGATGACAGTATTCCCATTAATCTAAACTGACTATATTCAAGAGTGAGTTTAGCAGGCAATCTAAGAATATAAGCTACCACAGAGTCCTCTCAAACAATCTGTGAGTGTTTGACACTGGTTTGAACACAAATGTCACTTAAACTCAATAAGTATCTTAAAGTAATACTACATGGGTGAGGAGGCTAACTGGTGTTAACTGCTACATGTGTCTGCAGAAGTCTTGCTTCTGAGGACCTTCACTGCACACCTCAGATGTATCTTTACCACAGTGAATTGCCTTGCTGTTATTTAATTGTTCCACAGAGAAAATAAGGTATTACCAAGTAGATGTCCCAGCATTTTCCCCGAGGAAATATTTCAGTTAAGAATGAGATAAATGTGATTTAATGTGATATTGAGGATTACTTGTATCAGTTCTCCAAGGATCAGTTCAGTGGTGGGTGAACCTCAGGGCGATCTTTGGGCAGGGAAAAGCAAAGGGTCAAGAACATACAATTACCAAAATGTTTCCTAGTTGCTTGGCTAAGACAGAAGATACAGAAGAAATTTATGTGAAAATATTTTCCTCTTTCCCCTTCTGCTAGCCGTTTCCCTAATGATAACACCATGAAGCAAAAAGGAAAAAAAAACAAGCACAGAATTGTTGTTCAAACTATGCGCAATGTTTATTAGTGTTATAAGAATTATATGTCTAGTTATGTATTTTAGCTCTCTTTCCCAAATTCTTGCTTTCCTAAATGGCTCACATCCATGTTCTGCTATCCATTTATACCTCTGTTGTAAAAGCATTAACTGGAAATTGCAGCTTTATTGCTCTGCTGAATGTGTTAGCATTCAGTGTTTAAGTCCCCAGGCATTGTTTTCAGACTACCCAACTTTTTCTGTTCCTAAATACAGGTATCTGGGTAGTGGCTTAGCTCAGTCACTTTCTATATCAAGGGTCACATGACATATATATCTTTGAAAATACACATTGATGATGTACTTTTGTGGGAGGGGAGGGGAGTGAAATCCTCAAGTTAGTCCTTATTCTCTTTCTTCTGTCCTTTCAAGAGAAGCTTTTTGATGGAGGGAAAGGGTTAAAAAAGGTCAATCTGTAACATCTGTCTAGGTTATAATTTTATTAGTGTTCCTCCCATTTTTTTTCTGCCATATGGGAGCTTCAAATTTCTCGTTAAAGTCTGGCAGTAAAGTTAGTGGTTTTTTAAAAAAATGGGGGGGGGGGGGGAGGAGGGAAAGCTTTGCAGATCCCTACCAGTAACTGTGTTGTACTCCCCTTTCACTGATATGTTGTTCTGTCACCAGGCTTCTAAAACCCTTTTGTGTGCAAAGACTGAACACAATGACTCAAAATGCCATCTTTCTCTTCTTTTCTGATGCTTTCCAGACATTTACGTCTTCAGCCTGTTAGTCAACCCAAAAAAATAATAAATGGGACTTAATATTGGTAACAAAGTCTCTGTGATTGCCCACAAAATCTACTATGAGAAATTTAGGTATGTTTTCAAGTGGAATGCAAAATGATCTTCCTATAAAGTATTGAGTTGTTCTCTTTCAAGGCTTTCACAAGTTTCCTCTGCAAACTGACTTCAGAAATAAAAATATAGAGGCCTAAAAAAAAGTGCTAAAAGTAGTGAACTGCTTTTTCTCAAGGAATAGATACTTGTCCATTCTTTTTTACCCCCCCCCAAAAAATGTAATGTTCTCTCTTTTACTTCATTGCCAGACATTTCAAGCCCCTTCTCATGCAGGCTTCATGGAGCACATGTGAGGAAAAAGAAAATAAGTTATAGAAATAAAGAAAGGAACAAAGAATGAAAGGTGCAAGCCAGAGGTAGGATGATAGTCCGGTAGCAACACTGCTTATTGTGGTACAAAGACACACAATTACGGATTGTAGACTCAGGGTGAAACTTAACCTGTCAGCATACGTACCAACGCACGTTCTGGAGCTGGCAATACGTGAGCTTGAGGCACTCTCACCTCTTCCTTTAGACTTCCCACAATGTCACCACATGATTTAGAAATCTCTCCTGTTGCTTTGGCAATAGGTGGTCCTAGGAGTGGGGTGAGCAGCTGGTACTCTCATATTCTGTTTCTCTCCTATGCAGCTAAGTGCAATATAAGCAAAACATTCTGCCAAGGGAAAGGAAAACACAGCAGATGGAAATATTAACTAGTATCAGTTGATGTCATTGCCAAAGAAGGTGTTTACTAGTTTATGTTATTTGGTTCAGGTGGTGAGCGGAGATGTCTGTTCATTTTCTTTTGTACTACTGACTGTGGACTCTTAATGCACACCGAGAATACCTAACTCATAGAGCTCGTAGTTTTAATACAGAAGATGCCAACAAAACACGTAACATCTATATGTATACACACATTCTTTTTTATCAATACATACTTTAAAAGCAACATAAGAAAAATCTATAATGAATGCAAATCTAAAATGTTTACAAAACTTTATGTTGTTTTCCACCCCTACACATATTGTAAACATCCTAGCATATAATCAAAATTACTTTAAAAAAAGGAAAAAAGATACATAACACTATACATGCACAGATCAAATTAATAAAATAAATATGGAGCATTTAGTTACCAGGATAGATAGTCTTATTTTCTGAGTACACTGCACACTGTAACATGTGGTTGTATTTTCTTTTCTACTTTGAACCTCTGTCAAGGCTGAGGGTCATATTAGTCTGCTGCACACACTAGGCCAGCAGCTCATCCATGTCCTGAGTTACTGCTATGTATATAAATGTGTCTTATGCCATAAAGGTCTCATGAAGCACATGACACAACACAATCAGAGAGTATTTCCCATGTTTTTTCTCAAGCCATTTAAACACAGGCCTCTGCCCCATTCTGTAAATGCCAGGCACCACCATATTTTTTGTTCTTAAGTCTAAGCACAGAGGATACAATTTTACAGTCTATTGCAAGAAGAAGTAGGAAATGCCTCCCAGAATAAAGGCAAATTTATTGATACTGTTATTGATAGCAAAGCTATAAGAAAGGAAAAATTTCCCTGTTCTTTTCTGCAAATGTGTGATCTTTGTAATGGCCTCTGTCACTTGAGGTTTATGTACTCACTTTCCAGCCCATTGACTGCCCTGAAACAGGAGTTAACACCTGTAAAAGATCCAAGGATATAAGTTAATGTTTCAGCAGTTGGCTTATGATGAGCTGCTTCAGCTACACTCATATACTCAAATACTTAGATTAGCTACCTTTACAAACTGAAATGCCATTATTGGATTGCAAGTGATTCTTACTTGAAAATTACTGAATAATAGAAATTGCTGAGGTTAGGAGCGACCTCTGGAGATGCTCAAAGTAAAGTCAGCTACAGCAGGCTGCTCAGGGCCTTTCCCTGTTGGGTTTTTAATATTTCCAAGGATGGAGACTCCTCAACTTCTCTCACCAACCTGTGCCAGTGCTCAGTTACCCTCACAGTAAAGAAGGTTTTCCTGAGAGCTCCTCCAGTCCCTTAATCATCTTAGTAGCCCTTGCTGGACTTTCTCCAGTAGCTCTATGTCTCTCTTGTTTTGGGGAGCCCAGAAATGCACTTAGCACTCTAGATGTGGATTCATCAGTGCTGAGTAGAGGGTAAGGATGATCTCCCTTGAACCTGCTGGCAATGCTCTTACTAATGCAGCCCAGGATACCATAGGCCTTCTTGGCCACAAGGGCACAGTGCTGGCCTGAAGTCAACTTGTTGTCCACAAGGGTTTCCAGGTCATTCTCTGGAAAGCTGCTCTCCAGTCACTCAGCCCCCCGTGTGTACTGGTGCATGGGGTTATTTATTAAAATGCTGCCCTATGCTGTTCATTTACCTTCTGATCATTACTCATATCGATCCATCTATACTAAACGTTAAAACAGGGCGTATAAAACTGGTTAGGAAAATCTCAAATGCTTGAGTTTTTATTGTGGAATCTATAACAGCATTTCATCAAATGGTGTGTAGGTAGTGGGTAGGAGGCTTAAAACTGCATCATAAAAGAAGAGATGGGCATGCATATAAGGTTATTCTAAATTGACCATAGCACATTCCTGGAATTTGCTGTTCTACTTGTAAACTCATTGAATGCACTACGTAAGTAATTATTTGCTACACTGAGAGGAGAGTTAAATTTTAAATACAATTTAACAGGAAATAAAGAGAATAGTATGTACTGGCTCAGAGATGACATCCCAAATACAGCAGGGAAGCACGAAAGAAAGCATGTAAGCACTTGTGTGCAAAGAAGGAAAGGCACTTGAAGAAGAAAAGAACTGGAAGGCTGAGGTCACATCTTCATAGCATCACACAGCTCTGTACCGCTCCACTCTCAAATGACTTTCCTATCTCACTTAATTTTAAGCATAAAATCTCAGCAACAACACCAAAACTGGTGACAGATCCCCTGAACACCCTTTTTCGTACACAAGCTCACTTCATCTTATTAACTGCTAATACTTTACATTGAAATAGAATACAAAACAGGTATTACACAACCTGAACATCGTAGAAGATAAACAACTTAGTCCAAGATACTTAAATAGAATCCTAAATTGTCCCTAAGATTTTTGAAGGACTTCTCCATTACCTTCAATCACACTACTACAAGCGAACTGTGGCTGCAGTCTCTTAACTCAATAACAAAAAAAGTTGTGTATCCAGAGGCAGTGTAAAATGACTTATGTATTTCTTCACAGAAATAAATTCTCAAATAAGTATCATATTATTTGTGTATTAGTTCTTCTCATGGTCAATGTGAAATAAGAGACTGTATTTTTCTACTTCTGACCAGAAATTTTAGCCTGGTTTCGAGAAACTTTCCCAAAGATAGCTTTTGAACAACTATCAAGACGAAGCAGGCTCAGAAAGTGCGGGCTAGATGAGGTGGATTGAGCACAGGCTGAAAGGCAAACCTCAGAAGCTTATGGTCAGTGCTGTATAGTCTAGTTGGAGGCCTGTAGCCAGCAGTGTCCCCCAGGGCTCAGTGCTGGGGCCAGTCTTGCTCAACTCATTCATCAATGACCTGGATGAAGGCACACAGTGCACCCTCAGCAAGTCTGTTGTTGATACCAAACTGGGAGAAGTGGCCAGCACATCAGAGGGTTGTGCTGCCATTCAGAGGGTCCTTGACAGGCTGGAGAGGTGGACAGAGAGGAACCTCATGAAGTTCAACAAGAGCAAGTGCAGGGTCCTGTACATAGGGAGGAATAACCCCAGGCACCAGTACAGACTGCAGAGGCTGACCTGCTGGAAAGCCGTTCTGCGAAGAAGCACTTGCTAGTCCTGGTGGACAACAAGCTGACCATGAGCCAGCACTGTGCCCTTGTGGCCAAGAAGGCCAATGCTATCCCAGGTTGCATTAGGAAGTGCATTGCCAGCAGGTCAAGGGAGGTGATCCTGCCCCTCTACTCAGCCCTGGTGAGGCAACATCTGGAGGGCTGTGACTGGGGAGTTTTAGCCTCCGCAGTAGGACAGAGACCTGGAGCTACTGGAGCAAGTCTACTAAGTTGATGAAGGCACTGGAGCATCTCTCCTATGAGGAACGGCTGCAAGGGCTGGGACTGTTCAGCCTGGAGAAGAGAAGACTGAGGGGGGATGTTATCAGTGTGCATAAGGATCTGAAAGGAGGGTGTAAAGAGGATGGGGCCAGACTCTTTTCAGAGATGCTAAGTAATGGGACAAGAGTCAGCAGGCACAACCTGAAACACAGGAAGCTCCAGCTGAAAATGAGGAAATACTTCTTTCCTGTGCGGGGTGACAGAGCACTGTAGTAGGTTGCCCAGAGAAGTTGTGGAGTCTCCATCCTTGGAAATACTCAAAAGCTGTCTGGACATGATCTTGTCTAACATGCTTTTGGTGACCCTGCTTGAGCAGGGTGGTTGGACTAGATGATCTCCAGAGGTTGTTTCCAACCTTAACCATCCTGTGGTTCTGTGATTTTCTAGCAGAAGAAGATCAAACATAGCTTCATCAAGTGTAGCTTGAACATAATTGGCTATCAGCTTAGTCTGTAGGACTGACTCTCAGACAGAAGACATTCTATTCTATTTTATTGCATAAAACTGCCCATACATATTTCTATGTCCGTACGTAGAAAAGGACATAGGACATTCATAAAAGTTTTTGTTTAGTCAAATTTAGGTATGTGATGCAGGCAATGACTCCTCTATTTAGTATATGTCAGATTTAATGATTTATTTAGATTTAGAATTAATTAACTAATTAAGTATTAGATTAATTTAGAAATCCAACACATGAAAAGCAAGGTTCAAGGCAAAAACTCCTCATTCAGACACTTTATTTCACTTAATTATTTTCTAATGAATTATATTTCTTGTCTTAGGAGAAAGAACAGGTTTTGTAATATCAAGCAATGGACATAAAGTAATTCCAGAGGCAGTTTGGCTAGAACAAATAACACAATAACCAAAAGCTAATTCACAGGTGAAAAACTAGCTCAGTCGTGGACTGTGTTCATCAGAGTGCAATCTCTGCCTTGTGTTCTGGATTATTCCACATGCATTTTTACAGGCGATACTTATAGAATTTTGAAAGGCAAAAAAATCAGAAGAGAGAGGACAAATTGGTATTTGTAAGGATGGTAGTTTCTACCTTTTTATATTTCTGTATTCAACATGATAAGTACGACCCTTCCTAGAAAAAGATTTGCTACTGCTACTGAATGTTCCTGATAGGTGTGGACATTGGTTTAATCCCTGACCAATACACTTTTTAAAATTCCTACAAAAATGTAGACTTTGTGTGATCTAATGGTATTAAGGTTTTGCATGCGAGGCTTATCTATATCAAGAATACAGTACTAATAGCAATACTACTACACCATGATAGACTACAGAACAACCAGAGTATGGCTAAAACTTCAAATATGGCTTGTATGGCAGCAGCAGTTCACCTCAGTCTACTTGTAAACTGCCTTGAAAAGCTGACACACAGAACTGTTGCCAGGTAAAGGTTCAGATTGTCTCCATATGGAAAAAAAACTATTTTTTTTTTGGTAATATTTTCAGTGTACACGGCTCATGGGAGTTAAACATTCAGCGTCTTACTGCAAAAAAGCAATCTGAGGACCAGCACTTTCAAATTTATGAAATGGAGATTTTCTTGTTGCTTATACATTTTAAATGGATTTATTTCTTCAGCAGTGGCACAGAATAACCCCACCTGTTTCTTCTGTTCTCTGCTTGGACGGACTCCACATAGCCTAGCACAACGGGTAGGCAGCTGCATTCATTCATAAAGTAAAGCTCAGAGAATAAGTCAGAACAAACCTTCAGTCATCGCCTCTCTCTGCGGGGAAGCTCCTTCCCAGGAGCAGCAGAACAAGCAGAAGACAAATAAGATGCAACCGCATGCTGTAATACAGAGTACCAGTGTGGGGCTCTGGTAACAATTTTAAATTATTATTTTGAATTTTTAAAAGAGGTAAAATTAGTGATCCATTTAAGATTAAGGAACAAAAAGATTCTTCTACATATGAGCTAGTAGTGTGGAAAATCACTATATATCTTGTTTTTATTTATGAGGAACAAGGATCCATCTTCCTGATATACTATATAAATTGAGCTGTAGTGTTTGCTTGCTAGTCACAACAGTTCCATAATGAGTTGAAAAAGTATCACATCATTCTGTTATTTAAAGAGATATTCTAGTGTAGTATTAACTTCAGTAACAGAAAATGATATTTGGGTTCAATTTTATCTGTAGCTCTGATATCTCCACATGATTTGGCACATATATTAGAGCATCCTGTGATTATTGCCAAGAACAGATTTCACACAAAAATGTAAGTTGAAGGAATGAATTAGACAAGGTCACTTAAATTTGACTCCATTAATATTTGAAGTGCACTGATGTACAGTCCTGGATGTTGGCTAAAACTCTTGGAAGAAGGAGTGTTGTCAGCTGTGTGATGATGGCAGACTGGGAGGAGAACAGTGTCTGATTAGGTTACCTGAGCAGAGTACTGATAGCTACAATCCTTCAGATTTGGAAAGGCTGGAAAAATATACCCTTTATGGAAAATAAATGCAAGAAGAAAACAAAAGGAGAGGAAAAATGTCAACACGCAGAATCCACAAACAAAAAAGAGTTCAAGAAGAGTAACAACAAGTAAAAAAAAAAAGTCCTTCATGGAAAGACCAAAGCCAAAAAATTTAATTAAATTAATTAACAAGCAGATGATAGGATTAGAAAGCATGACAGATGGTGACACGGTATGCATGCTGACTTTAGATCAAAATGCCTTAAGCTATCCCAGCATAGTTTGGAATGTATTGGATAAAATGTGTTCTTCTTTCAACTGCTGAAAAATATCCACATTCATGATCTGGCAAAATTTTTGCCAGGGTTGCAAGTACAAATCTAAGGAATATTAAGTCAGAAATTAAAATAAATCATACATAAATTCTATAGGCTTTCTTGATGCCTTAAATCTTAAGGCATCTTAAGTTGACGACTATCTGTAAAGAAAAAACCCCATTATGTACAGTGTTAAGTACAGAATTCATAAATAATACTCTCATATAAGAGGTCTTCTGTAAACTGAAAATCCCTGTTGAATAAGATGGCAAAAGCTTGTCAGAAAGCATGTTGTGAAAGGAGGGCTACAGAAGTTGAAAGTTTTCCTTGCTGGGGACTGCAAACTGAACTCTACTAAAATGAGGATTTTTATTAGTAATTAAGTCTTTATCTCATATTCTCTGCACAACACTTATCACATTTCAAGAACAAGCTTTTAAAGATTTTGGAATCATTTTTTTATTAGATCCCTATTCAGCAATGTATTAAAGCACATGCTTCAAAGATGGCTTGTTTGAGGATTTAAGGCACAAGAGAAAATTTTTAGCATCTCTCACATAAAATTTCATCATCACCTCTTCTAAAGGTTTTCTACCACATGAGCTTCTAAGGAGACCAACTCATTTGAAATCAAAGCTATATAATGCTCAACAAGTTTGCAAAAGATTGCTCTGCATAATATAAAACAAAAGTATCAAAATTTTGTTTTATTTTCTGAATAAGAGTATAGATACAGATTTGCAATTTGGGAAGTTAATGATGTGTATAATAAGAGGTACCCAACACTGTCTTTTAAAAACTATGTTTCCTTCAATTTATGTACATCACCATGAAAACTGTTAAAAAATCATTCAAATTAGGCACTCTCTATATGAAAAGAACAGCTGTCAGATGCTTTCATTATTGGGAATAAATAACTTTAATATCTTGCCCAGATGCTCTTTCGCTGGGTATCTGCTGACTCCTTTACATCATTTGATATTTGTTTGACACCAAGCACCGGAATATTACAGAAGAGCTCAAGCAGAGCTGTACTCCCATCCCTGTTTTCTGTTAGTGCCACCTACATAGTGAAGTTGATAAGAAAGAATATTGTCCAGGGTGCTGTGGAAGTGATTGCCTTAGGAAAACAGCAGGCACTGAGGTCCCTTCAAACTGTTGATGCAAATCTAGAAAAATACAAGAGAGACAGAGAAAAGAAGGAATGCAAACAAATAAGAAAGATACACAACTTAAACTTATCTATAATGCGTAGTATCCTTAATCTACAAGAGTAGTGTAAATTATGTCTCAAAGCATGCTGCAAAAACATACGTATTTTTGCAAAGAGAAAGAGATAGATCATATAAATACAAGCAACATTCACTTTATCCCTCATCGTAGAAATGGCATCAGAGATGTCAAATGTAAGAGTATCCATTTTCTTGAATCTTGATGTGAACTATACGAATTTTGTTCTTTCTTAGTTTTGATAGCAATATGGTTTTAAAATAATATTAGACTTTTTATGAAGCATTAAGATTTCAGATTCTACAATTCATATTCACATTAAGCAGTATTTTAATCTGTGCAGAGTTGTACGGTTAGTTAGACAATTCGCAAAGAAAATGGCTAGATAATATAGACTATTACCCGTAATATTTAATAATAAAGATTTTGAAACTATTTAAGATTTTGGGGCCAAGAAAAGAGTGGAATATCACTGGGAAGTTTGATGGGACAAGATTTTGTTCAACATGAAAAATGGAGACAGAATGTTGCCTTAACAACTAAAGTCATATTAAATGATATACAATAAGATATTGTTATGCTGTATTATATGTGAGGGTCAATAATTTATAATTTTTTGTCTAATCCTATATTTCAACAAGGAAGGCAAAGTTAATTAGAAGAAATAATGTATTTTATTAGACTATCTATGCCAGTCAGAAATAAAAAGGAAAAGCTTTGATGCTGACTCCATTCAAATAAATCATCATGGCTAGTACACATGAAATGTACACATACAGATGTACACACAAATATATACAAGCTGTTGACTAGGCAGTGTACTGTTTCTAGTACCAAAATGACAGGTCTACTTCTTCTCAGTACTTTTCCATCTCTTTTGCAAAACACAGATTTCCACAGGATGAAATCTGTTAGCTTCTATACAAATAAAATGAAACAATAGCTCTGAGACAGGGTGAAAGAATAGCTTTTGCCTCTTGTACTAAGCACAGAGAATGACTTCCAGTAATTCATGGTGGATGACATCAGCTGGGTCCTACTGTGACTGAAAAATAGCTGAAAAATAATATTCCTTGACTCCATCTACCAAAAAATTTAATCAGTCCAACTTTTTTCTAAAGACATTTCTTTGGAACAAGGAGGAGTAACTGTGCATTATCTGTGCATTCCAACAGGAAAAATAAAGTCTAATAGTGAAAATAATAACAAAAATTTAAAAAGAACTGTGGAACTATTTCCCATTATAATGAAATGCCTGTGTAAAACCTGAAAACTCTGCTTGATTTCATTGGCCTCCACTTCAGTGGATGTCTCCAGAAGCTTTTAAGAATCACTTACTAACAGGTTACAGTCATTATAACTCCTACACTCTTCCAGCACATGCAACATGGACAATTGAAGGTTGTCACCCTGAACATACTTCCATCCCTCTGGAAGCAGCTTTGGAATAATGATTTTTTCTAGGCTGCAACCTAGGAAATGCCAAAACGTCAAGGATGAAGATGGATCACATTAAAAATCCACATGATAAAAAGAAAGCTGACAACAAAAATCAGGAGCTGTTACTCCCAAAAAGACATCTGCCCACTGAAGAACACAAACTTTTGATTCTCCAGGATTAAGCAAGTAAAAATAGCTAAGTGCAGGAGTTAGAGTGGAATTCCTGAGAAGCAATTTGCTGGGGCTAGAACAGATGAAGGCACCTGGGTTCCTGAAGGCATTTTATAGATGATGATGTATGCTCAGAAACGTTGAGAGGGAATTATTTGTCCATCTCAGATGACGATTTCATAAAGCCATCTTTAGAAACTACATTTATTCCTTCAAACACATAACTTACTCTAAACAATAACTGCAATCTCCATCATACTAAAGATCTGAGCTTTGGTTACTAGAGCAATTAAAGACACCAGTACTGACTTTTAGAGGTGAGGGAAGCTGGACCACAGGGCCAAACCCTGCCAAGACATCAGAAAAGCCAGGATGAAGGCTGAATGTGCAGAGATGGTGGATGTAGCCTGAACGTACCCTCGAGGAGCTGATGGGAGTGCAATACGAAAGTGGGATTATTTCAGATTTTTAGGATAAAAACATTAAATTTTTGTTATCATCTGTATTTATTGCAAGAGTGTGAGCTTCAGAGATTTTATAATCTTTTTTGTTTTCCTTTGGCTTAAAACAATACAAAATAGGGCAATGTGAGAAGAGTGAGAAACAATAATTTGTCTCATTTGCAAACACAGAAAAAGATGGAGCTTCTTAGCAGGATCAACAATCTGCCTCATACATTTACTTCAACTGATAAAAGGGAACTACCCTTGTGGAATTCTATTAACCCCTTTACCAACCTGCCAATAATGTCATTCTCCAGATACTTGTTTCTACTTGCTTATAGGCTGCACAGTGTATTTGGGTCTGTGCCAATTAAATAGAATAGCTCTGTTGGTTCAGCCAATTTAAAGGATACACATACCATATGTATGAAATTTCAATAAGTTGTTGTCACAGGAAAAGTCTTTGGTGTTCAAAAAATACGCTTTCATTGTAAAAACATATGAAATAGGAAAATATAGGTTTGATACATAGTACTTTGACACTTGTACATACATGGCAGTTTATACATACTGCAAATATAAGGATGTCTTCACACATAAACATGGGAAGATTTTCATGCTCAAATTTCTATTTAGTTTGTTGAGATCCTTACCTAGCCAACAAATGTAAAACATGCTTCACTATGAATCATATTTCATTACTACTTAAGCCTTACATAATTACCCAAATATATCGAATAGATAGAAACTAAGTAAATACAGGATCTTTCTGTCTCTTGACTGCAAATTAACTTTCTTATGTTAATGGTGGATTTAATAGATTTTGCAGTCTAATTTTCTTATTTTTATTTTGAAAAGGGTAAAGGGTGTATTTAAGGCAAATATTTGCATCAAACTCTGAAGAGATCTGAAATGATGAGGCAAACATTCTCATCTTTGCTATCATTGATTGTTGATACTGTTCAGGGAAAAAGAAAAACTTCTTCAGATGGCAAATCAGGAGTAACACTCAACTGAATGTGTAGCGGTCAGGTTAGGTTCAATCCCAATACCCAGTACATATTGAGATGTATTGATACAGTCAAATTTCAGAGTCAAATATACACATCACAAATCACTCCACCACTACCACCAAGATGTGCCTACCTATCTTAATTTATTGTATTGGGAATTTAGGCTTCTATGGTGGGATTCAGTCAGTTTAGCCATTTAACAAAGAAAAATAAGCACCATAAAAGTAGGGTTTATTTCACTTATCCTAAGCATCAGTACTCTCTGGAGGTATCTATCTCTCTCTTTATTAGCAAGAAGATCTGCATTACTAGATTAGAGGCCTAAATTTCACACAAGTAAAGCCAAATTGGAAGAATTCCGACTGAAGCATTTTGCCAATTAGGACAAAAATTCATTGTTCTCTAGGATACACGATGGATTTGATAAAGCAATTCTTTGGCACAACAGGAAAATGAATGAATTATTAATGTGCCAAATATGACGCTCTACAGCAAAGGCAAAAAGTTCAAAATTAAAAATGTAGGATGCAACAAAAATGATGGAGCCTTAATTAAAGACTGGTAATTTTTACACGTAGATTATTTTTCCTTCTTCATAATATCAGAAACTTAATAAAATATTGATGATAAATTATTAGAGGAGTTTGCTATGTTAGCTCAGAAAAAAATCACTACTTCAATAATATTCTCTCTGTGAAATTTATTTTGGCTGTAACTTTTCCAGATTTGATAAAAAGAATGTGTATTGGGTCATATTTACTTGGGATTTACTTTACATGAAGCAGTAGAAACTCTTTCCAGCAAGAGCTAAAAGAAAGACATCAGTTCTGAATTTTATTGTGATTAATTATTCTGTTTTCACACTTAAAAGTCCATCTAAGTCTCTCCTCAGCAAACCAGTATGGTGAAATCTGTGAGGACTGAAAAAATGTATTTGAAAGCCAGACTATTCTTACTTCAGTGAATTAATTCAGAGTTATATCACTCAACTTCTACAAAACAGTGAGTGAGTAGCAGTATAGCTCAGAGCTAATAGCAGCTTGCAAACTTTTGGAAATGAAACTTTCTTATTTGGAAGAAAGATCAAGTGAATAATAATGAAGAGAAAGGAATGAATAAGAAAAGGAAATTTTAGTGAAATCTGAAATGTTATTATCATTGCAATTCTTTACTTAATTCATCCCAGGTAAATATGTAAAATGGATGCTTGATCAAAAATGAACAATTTAGATTTAGCAAGTTTGAAGATGTTAAAAAAGCACCTTTAAAGGGTGATTTTTAAAGATTTTTTTAACAGCTTAATCATGATCCATGTGCTTGTGATTCAGCAAGTAAGCATAGCTGATGGAAGACTTCATCTATACTCAATAAAACCAGTTTCATGACATCATGCAAACTACCTACTACTCATCTACAGATGGGATAAACACAGTGCCCACAACACTCACAAAGTCTCCCTAACTAGCTGCCAAGATAACAATGTGTTGTTTGGAAAGTATAGTTAGGTATCTGCATGTGTTATGAGCAGTCTCTTGAAGCACTTCCATGTGTTTGCTACGCTTTTTAAAATGCTAGACAGCATCTTCATATTGGGCCCCCAGTTTAAGCTCTTTGGCTCTTTTTCTCCTCCCATTTTCTCTCATCCACCCTTCTCCTTAAATGACCTATTTACCGCTGCCATCTACCTTCACAACAACCCTTTGAATCTCATATCAGTTCTTTTATTAACCTTCCCTGTTTCTTACCACTGTCTTTGCAAAGGAGACCTGATCATCCTCTCAGAAGAGCCTGTGAGGCACAACCTGTGATCTGAGTAAACCAAACTGCACATCACCTTGGACTTGAATGAGTCAAAAAATTTTGTGTTGACAGGATATCAGAAGGTTGATAGCCTTGCAATTGCTGCTGGGTAAAAGAGCATGTCATAAATTCAAGAAGATGAAGATCCTGTTTCTGAAGACCCAGGACAACTTCACCTTACTCCAGCATAATGGCCACTTGTTTAGAGGTCCACACCTTCGGTTCCAGGATCACCTGCAGAATACACTCTCCTGCACTAATTAGTGATCCTCTTTCCTCTAAAGAGACCTAGAAAGGCATGTACAGGTGCCCGTGTCTCTCCATGGGATCCTAAGCAGAACCTCTAGAGCAATAAGCAATAAGGAAAGCAATAGGCATCAATATCAATCACCTGCCATTTAAGGTGGGATGAATCACCCCCTGAGAGTGTCAGTCTCCCTGTATTAGCTATAGAAGGATCCTGACTGACTGCCTTAAAATACTGGCTATAAGTCAACAGAATACAATTCCACCTTCCAAGCCTATGATTTTTATGCGATTGCTGAAAAGAAATACACACTTTTGAAATGGCAACCCAGTGCATCTGAATTGCATACCTAGAAGTGATAATCTTAATACAATTTATCCAATGAGTTTTGGGATGTTAATATATCTTTACTGCATTCCCTGTTATGCATTTTTGCATGGTAAAAACATATGATATTTAATCCAGTAACAGATCCTACTATCAAACCAGAGGTACTCTGCAGTAGATTGATAACCATCCAGCTATCTATGCATTATTGTAAATAGTCTTGATAAGTTCAAATTTGTGTCCTATAATATCCATATCTTTATACACTTTAGGAAGATGAACGTTGGTCCCCAATCTCTCCGAGCATTAGGAACCATACACTCTGAAATGAACAGCGGTTGAGAGGTTAGAGGTCATTTACAGTCTTTGGAGACCAACTGGCAGCATTTAAAAGCAGTTTGAGAACAAAAGCAAATATTTTTGAAGAGTCTGTTATACCTTGCAACCTGCTATATAATAAAAAATACAATTTCCTGGCAAAAAATAGATATTTCTGTAAAACTTCAGTAATAATCACTGATATTTGCAAAGATCACAAAGGTGTTTCTGTCTAAGCCATTGGCTACAAACCATGAACTGGAGCTCTCAATTCTGCTGACTCTAGCAGATCTCACTCAATGGATTGTACAATAAGACTGCAGAGTGGGATATTTTCAGAAATATTTGGCTAACTTATGTATTAGTGAAGCTAGAGACACAAACATTTATAGCCAAAGCTAGCATAATTAATGCAAAATTTACTTTAATAGGAATAAAATAAAGATATTTGTGTTGAAAAGTGATGCAATCCCAAATTACTGTTAGAAAGTGTAAAAGCTTTTCACTTTTTATTCTATAGACTTCATGTTTTATTATTGGCTAGTAAATCAGTAGCAACAGTTTGGAATTGGTAAATCAAAAGCAGTTTGCTTTTTTGAATTAATAGACAAACTAATAAATGAAAACACATCACAATAATTGTTCTGACCCTGATTAATTCAGCTATACTTCATTTCTGAAAGACTTCTGAGGAAATTGCTCCATACTACTTATGCAAAAATCTTGTAATTTATGGTTTCCACCTGATCTTTAATTTCTCAGATGTTGTACTTCATAGAAATCAAAATGTAGAAAAGATTACATACCTGCTGAACCATATTCCATATTCTGATCTAGCTAGTAAATAACTTTGAAGTATTAACACTAAACTCAAATACCTTTTGTCTGCTCCTAATGGTCAATATCAAACAGACAGATAGCGTAAGACACTTTGTGATGAATGAGTTTACCCAGATAAAATTGATCCTCTTCTATATATAGTAACATGTACAGGTCTCAGCTCAGAAAACTATCTCCATTCCTCAGTGCACCTAAGTGTGTTTTTGCCTATAAGCACACACTTATAGTTGCACAGTGCCTTACGTGTCTTAGCCTTGTAACGCTAAGGACTTTGCATTTGCAATACTGCAGTCTGACTTTCACCTCCAGCTCTACAACCTTTCACCTAGGCCAATGTGGCAGCATTTTTCCCGGTTTTGTTCCTGTGCTGTTTTTCTCACACTGTTATTCTCATGGCCTTGAACAAGCTGACCTAATATTGTAGTTATGGCAGGTTCTCATGGGAGGCAGCTACCACTTGCATGACAATGTTCCCATGCATTAAGGTGCTAAAAGCACCATAAGCAGGAACAACCAATAAGGAGTTTGGCCAGATCCTAATGAAAACTATGCTGTACTAAGGGAAAGAACAAGGCAGAAAAATTTGTCATGGTCTTCATTGTCACCATCTGTTGCACTGGAGAGGAAATGCAAAGAAGGAGATTCCTTTGAGGCCCCCAATACTTCTTTTCCTAGCTTCTTTCCACTTCTTTCTTTCTCTCTTTCTCTTTTACTCTCCTTTTTTCTTCTTTTCTTTTTCCCCTCTAAGATAACTTTGAGGTCAGTTTATGCCATTAGCTAAATACCTCACAAATAAAATTTTGTACACATAAGCATGTCTCAATATCCTTTGTTCAATGCTTAAATACAGATTAAATTTGAGGATCCAATGATGTCCTAAACTGGGATGAATTAAACATCTATTTAAATGCCTTCTGAATATAAGCTGGAAAGTCTGATGCAAATCTCATGAGCAACAAACTTAATGGCCTAAATAATCCCAAAGATGGCACAGCAGGGACTATTTTACATAAACATGCTATAAAACAGACACATAAAGAAGCAATGGTGGAAGAGATAAGGTTACAAACTGTGAGTTACAAAGTCAGAGTCCATTCAATGAACAGGAATGGCTGGCATGTTTGCGTAATTGGAGCTTCTTTATTTTTCTCCACTGCTTTCAAAAACTACCACAATATAAGTGTCTGTAAATCATTAGGTTTTTCATGCTGTAAATAGCTATCAAATATGATTATTTGACCTCTGAACATCACATCCCCTGCAAAAATGCCTAGTAGTCTATTTCAGATGTATGATATTAAACCCACTACTCAATCTTTCTGTAAGTCCTTCCCTGTTTCTCAAAGGAGGATAACACTCACCATCTTTTAAATGTGGTCTGTACACATCAACATAAGAAAGCACTGTCAAAAATAACAACTTGCACAGAAAGTGATGATGGAAGGGCTGCTAAATAAGATGCTTATATTTGCATGCCTATAGGTGATGCAAGTGTCTTAAACTGCCATGATAGATGCTAGAGATCTAGTCAATACAGACAGTAGAGCTTAAAATGTGGTTCAGATCACTGTGGAAGCTGACATTTACTGACTAGCTGGATGAATAAATCTCTAGTCTCCACTGAGTTTATTGACTGTTGACTACAGGTGAGTTTATGTATGATAGACATCTAATTGTCTTAATCTCAGCCTAAATCCTCTCACTCCTGTCTTCTCACGTTATATAATAATATGAAACAATAAATATATAATAAATATTGTTAAGTTAACATTATTAATGTAAATCTAGACTTTTTTCATTCTGAGGCTGGCCTAAATGAAATTTCAGAAACAAATGAATTTTTTTGTCTGTCTGAGAAATGAATTTCTTCCGACTAGCTGAGAAATAACAATATTCTCAGTCCCAAAACTAGTAATGGATAAGTATATATATTTTCATGCATATGAGCTCATTTAAAAAGCCCACTGACAATAGGGACATGAAACATTTTAGGATAGCTTCTAGTGTATTTCTTTTTAAATTATGTTTTATTTTTAATAAGTTTGCTTACTAAATCTATGTGAAAATATAGTTTTGCTTTTCAAATATATATAAATACACACAGAGACATACACATATAAATAACTAGTGTTAACAAGGAAAAACTTTTTTTTCCCAGACTCCTATGCAAAGATGTTTAAAGCAGGACACATCTAAGAATTCTGGAATGGATAAATAAATCATTTGACATTATCTCCTGAACCCTCTGGCTTCTGTGGCAAGCAGAATTAGAATTTTTATTCTGTTTTCTTTCACTATTTCTCTATGGCACTGAACATCACTGACTTCCAAGTTAAGTAGAGTGCAGGACTTGATCCTGAGCTAGTATTACATATTTTTCTGAGGCAGTGCAGAACATAATTTGTACTTGTCTATATTTGAATTCGAACTATTACAAGCATTTCTTTAGTTTTATCTGTTGCCAACAGCCTTTGTTAGCATCAGATAATTTTCACAGGAGGTAAGGCCTGAGAACCTAACCTTATGACAGCTGAAAGCTGAAATATAAAGACAACCATGAAAAAGCCTGAGACCACTTGAACTCTAGGAGTAGAATCTTTTCCCAAACCTTTACAATGGAGACAATTTCACCCTTGTATGATAAAAGGGGAGAAGGAAGAATTTTTTTTCAAATAGAAATAATCTTTTTATCTTCCAAGAAATAGCAAGTCCTTTGCAAGGATCGGTACTAGTCCACTAATCATTTTGCTTTCCACAGTTATTAATAATGCATTTTAAAATCCCTTTTTAAAGTTCAACTAGTGAGAAAACTATACACATATATACTGTGCCAAAAGAAAAGAAGGCTTTGATGTACAGCTTTCCTTTGGATTGCAGATCTGCAAGCTGCTCATCAAGAACTGACTCCGTTTCTTACTTACTGGGGTGCTCAGAATACTGCAGAATTCAGCCCCAGTACCCTGTGCATCTAACCTGAGTGTCCCTGTAGGTACTGACTTATTGTAAGTAGAGTCTTCTAACTTTTCTAGTGGTTTGTAGCAGTACCAAAGGTGCTTCTGGTGTTAATATATTACAAATATTTCTACTTGGTTAAAATGTACTTATTGGGGGGGTCATAATCAAAAAAAAAAAAAAGAAAGAAAGAAAAAAAGCAAGCAAGCAAGCAAAGAAAAGGAAGCATCAAATACAGCTCTAATGAAAAAGGAGTTTTAACCACTAGCTCACTATTAACAGGATAGATCAAGGAAATCCAGTAAGTAAAAGTGCAATTAGTACTAGAGGATGATTGTTGAAAGCTATTTGATGAATGAAATTACTGTTGATTAAAGAGAGGTAGTGTCCATATCACAGAGTAAGAAGATTAAAGAGAGCATTTAAACCAGCACTGAATAAAAATGACCAAGGAACAACTGAAAGATCTGTTGTCCCCTGTGCCTGAACGACTGCCAGGTCCGACAGCCGAGCTTCCCACAGCTCCCCGTTGATCTGCTTCGGAGGCTGCAGCTGCTCATTGCTTTGCGAACCAAGAGAAGCTCAGTGAGCCTCCCGCGGCCACCCTGTGTCCTCCCATGGCCACGCTGCCTCTCCTGGGACTCCACCAGGTACCTCAGCTTCAGCACGCATTGTGCCCAGACCACAGTAACAACAGCATATCGCTGCCCGGTGAGCTGTGCTTGGAATAAGAGCAAAGCAATCCTGCACACCTGGGCAGCCTTCTTATCAGGAGGCAGGGGAAGAGCCTGTGTTTTGACCACGTTTTCCAAATAGCATGTGAGCAGTTCCTTCTAATACTTCTCAAAAGCTTATGCTGGATGAAAAGCAGCATGCCCAATACACTAAGGGCCATCAAGCAGCTACTCCTCATAGTCATAATAACCCAAATCTTCTCAAAGCAAACCAGGTTGACATTTGTCCATGGCAAAGAGCACACTGCTTGCATACGAATTTAGTTTTAATTTATTTTGATACTCTTCCATTTCATCTGATAATCTAAGAAAGCATGAACAAAAACGGGGAGAATAAAAAAAAAGAAAACCTGAGAAGTGTCCATTGTGTTTACACGCTGATGCAAGCTGATTCTTCTGCATTCCATGGAGAGAGCTTATTTCTCTGTAATGTGAGCACATTTAAAAGTAAAATTAAATACAGCTAGAGTGTGAGAATAAAGAAGAATAAAATTCATTACAAAACACTCTCTCTCTCTCTCAAGCCAATATTGAGAGACTCCAAGGAAGCTCCAATTTATAGATTATACCACACAGCTTAAAAACTTAAACAAACTTCCTTGGCTCACATCTCCCAAGGAATTTTTTCTAGAAAAAGACACAGCCGTGGAACAGTGAAAGATTTCTCATATCTCAGGTCCCCTTAATAACAGAGCAGTAGCTATCTTTAAAGAAGAATGAGATAGAACTTGCATATTACTGCTTAGTCTCTTTTTAAAAAATACTACCAGAAAATACTGTTCAATAAATAATGGACTTAGTTCTTTTCAGAAAGGTTAGGTAAGGTACTTTAATAATTATGCTATAAGATTAAGGAGAAACTTATTAGAGTAAATTATCTAGGTATTGTAGAATATATTTCATTCGTTTCACTTCCAGATAAATTTGTTTGCTGTAATGTATGAGGAACGCAGCTTGCTTACTACATTTCAAACAAGAAATACACGTAGCACTACAGATCATTTTATAGTAACTACAAGCAGAAGCCATCCATGCTATTCCTCTCCCTAACCTTGGTGCTTGTTTCTCTTCTTTTAAAGGGAATCAAAACCAAAGTTGTTGGCACTCAGGAGAGGGGAGAGTGCAGGAGAAACGAGATATAAGATATTCAGTTTCCTGTTGATGAACTATCTCAGATTAGGCATTGTTGTTAAACTTTAAAGAATACATACAGCTGTACAAAAATGTAAAACCCTGCTTTAAGCTAAAACTAGCTCCCAGTTGGGTGGATTAGGTGACTTCATAGAGGTGAAATCACACTAAGTTTGACTACTGTTGGGTTTCTACATTTTGCACTGAAGCATCTGATCCTAATAATCTTGTTGGGTGTAGGGTTAGTTTTGATTTCGCAAAGAAACGAACCAACAGTCAGTGTTTTTTGACGTGGACACTAGCCCAGGTGAACCTCTCTAATCATCTATTTAATGTCAGCCATACCGACAGCCTTTCAATACCACATTCTTCCTCTTTGTTCCTAATGTTTTCTGCTGCTGCCTAGCTGTAAGTAAATATCCATCATATCTACCTTTATAGTTTATGTTTTACTGAATATGTTTAAGTGAACAGCACAATTAAGTGGTATGGCACAGACTTGATAAGGCTGTTAGGGATTGCTTTTCATCACTAGGATATTATTTACTTGTGTGAAAAATAATTTATTAAATTAATATTTTATTAAATTAATTAATAAATCTGATTCGCAATTATTTAGTAATAATTTAATTAATTTTTCATATCATACTTTTGAGAATCCTGTGTTTTAATATTGTTCACTCCTTACACCTTATCACAACATAGACTTACTAAAGGATTTTAGAAATCAAATTTAGTAGAGAATATGTAAGTAATAATGTAAAACTCTCTTATAGAAACAAATTTCAGTAACGACCTTGTCCAAAATTCTGGTAGAACAACTTCATTCACTCTCTACAATTTTTTTTTACTGAGGATACAATTCAGTGACAGCCTTTCCTCTGGCTGTAATGAGAATCTGATCACCATTAATTAAAGATGCTTGGAAAGCACTGCTTTGAACAGTCAGTGGTTCCTATCTTATCTAAGTTTGTGGATGAAAAATTAGCTCCTTAATTTAAGCTTGTTACCTTTACCCTGGAGGGTAAATGGGGAGCCAGACATCACTAGAGGGCATTTTTCTCTACTAGAGTTTTATAAGGGTAAGATACAGCTTAGATTATGACATCTAAATTCAGGTATCAGCATGTAAACTAGGTTTCCAAGCTCCCATTATACTGGACAATTATGGACCTGTTTTTTGAAACTTCACACACATACATAATCAGTATGTGTTGCTTGAGCAGGGGCACCTAGAGCACATTGCACAGGATTGTGTCTACGTGAGTTTTGAGTATCTCCAGAGACAGAGACTCCACAACATCTCTGGGCAACCTGTGCCAGTGCTCTGTCACTCTCAAAGCCATTTTATAAAACCATAATATAAAAAAAAGTCTTTTAAATTCTGTTTAGATGTCCAATTTTATATCTGCCCTATAATGAAGAAAGAAAACTAGAAACAATGTCTTTAAAAATCTATATAGTCTAATCTGTGACTGGAAGCGTTAATACTCATTCATCATTGCCTTGTAGCTATTCTGGGGCACTGTTCCAGAGAAAAATGAAAATTGCTTAGTGCCTTCACTTCTTTCCAATGCAACTCCGCCTCTGGAGTCCCTGTTGGTATATTACATAGCCTGGAGATTATTAGAATATCTCTGTAATGTTTTTATATGTCATTAACGTATACTTGACCTTTGAACCTATTTTGAAGTTTTCATATGAGAATAAGATAAACACATGAATAGACTTATCATCTTATAAATACTTAAAATGCATCTGTAAAGCTAATTCTTTTGCAGATACATCCAGTCTCACTTCCACAGCAATTTGGTGTGATTTAGTGTAAGATCAATTGCACCACTGCTCTGCCTTCGTGTTTCATGGATTTAGTGAAATAGATAAGGCATGCTATCACCTCAACAATTTCCAGGAATTATCTTCTGCCATATACTACTTTTCATGAGCTCATTTTTTTCATAAATGTTTATGACTCCTGAAACCATGCAACAGCTTCCACATTAGCTGAGAGATCACTCTTCATATAGCATCTCTCAGAAATCCAACAGATTCTCATGCCATCAGGTTGATACAACTTCTAACCTAAGTAAAAAACGGTCCATAGCACAATACTCTGGAACTGATCTGCTTTGATAGTCATTAGCTGCACAGCTGGCCAAAAGACTTTCCAGAGGTTCATTGTTGGAAAAGAAGTTTGCAAAACTATAACCCGTGACTCAATGGAATATTAGTAAAATATTTCAGTTATTCATTGCCATTTAAAAATGTCCGTGTGGGTTTGTCAGTACAGCTTTTGAAATGTAACAAATTAATATCCTTACTTTGTCTTAATTTGTGGACAGATGGTGTGAAAAGGGTTGAACGATGCACGGTGCTGTCCCTCAGCTTGTCAAGATTTATTTACAGTACAGGAGCCATCGTCTGATGGCTGATTATCTGCTTCATTTAGTGGAAGTGAAATTAACCTCTGGTTTCTGTGCTGATGACTCAGCAAGTAGTGCACCACTAATGCAAAAAATAGTACCAGGAAGACATTGGTCTTCCAACCTAACAAGGCCCATTAAAGAGCCAAATTGCTTTATTAGACTCAGGAGATAGAAGCAATCATTTCAGTCTACTAACTGGAAATAATAAAATCTGAAAAAAAAAGAGAAGAAAATGAGTTTTCTTTCCATGCATGAAAAAGATGCATTATTTCAAGTGATTTTTTAAAAAATGTAATTCTACAGTTAAGTTCATTGAAAGTAGATCTGTGTACTGAAACTGAAAAATCAGGAGAGATACAGGAAGTTATACATTATTTCAGCTCCTGTGGCTTTTGCTTAGACTGTATTATGTAGTACAGAATATTATGCACAGTATATCTCCAATAAGAGTAATCTTAGTTAAACAGCTTGATGTTAAATACACCTGATGTATGATTCTTTATGCTGCGAAACATCAGCTGGGTAATACAGCAGTGGTAATAATCCACCTGGAAATGCAGATTAAATGCTTTCAAAATGTAACCTCTTTTGAAATGTTCTAGTGATAGCATTTATGAACTCACAGTGAAAAATCAAGGTGGAAGAAGACTAACAATGAGCAATATTAACCTTATTTAACTGAATGTGCTGAGAAATACTGAATCTCAAGGGCTATCTGTCAGTAGGAGGAAAGGGTTGGCTATTTGGCATCAAATTCACGTTACACTTCTGCAAGAAGAGCTGCCATGGTAGCTCTTGCTATGGTAGCTGTTTACTGTGTTATATCACATGACACAATTGCTTGGTCTGACACATAATATTATTTCAAAGCAATGTGATGCATCTGAACTGTTATTTTTTTTTCCCCTGCTGAACACACACAAACTGCTGCACGAAAAAGAAAGTATTGATTACCCATGGGTAATTTTTAAAAGAAGGTATCAAGCATGATATCTGTTCATCTTTAGAAGAGGAAGTGCTGGGGAAAAGAAAAACAAAAACATAAAAAATAAAATATAAAAAAAAAACAGCTATAAACACCAGATGGGAGTTTAAACATAAATTCTAAAGATTTTCCTGAAATATTAAAAAAAAAAAAAAAAAAAAAAAAAAAAAAAATTGGCACACACTGTGGAATTCTTATTACAGAAACAGCTTATGGCTGTTTGTTCAAAGGCTTTGAGTCATTGTACAGATGTCTTTTTAACCCCTCTTGCTTTTTGAAAGCAGAAGCACCTTCATTATTGCAGACTTCTTGAAAGGAAATGTTAATGTTTTTATCATGTGTTTTTGTATGTCTGTATGTAAAATTGCTGCTTCTTATTGAACATGTTGCAATTTATTCACCTCCTCCACCCAATGCCCCAAAGCAGGACTCAGGACAATTAAACTAGAACAGTGCTCAAGTTTTACATACAGCGTAGAGTGTGCAGTACTATGCTGTAAAGCTTACAGGAAGCAGACTCTCCTTCAGAAACACGAACAGCTCCAGGCAAAAGGAAAAGAGAAAAGTACACACTCTTTCTTGATGCCAGTATGCTTTCCATTTTTACTTTTTCTCCTGAGAGACTTCTTGTCCAACCGAAAAAAAAAATCTGAAAGTTTTTCAGTGGCTGATTTGATTGAAGCTCCAAGTCCAACATGTGGTATTTGGGATGAGTTTTGGGCATTCTTTGGGTTCAGGAGAACTCACTCAGCCCCAAATATGTTTTAGCATCTACACAGGGACATGAAGATTTACCTTGTCTTCAGGAAATGTATACAAAGAAATAAAGAATCTCTAATGTAGCTTTTAAGTAATATGCAATTTCTTTGTTCCTCCGATGAATTGACTCAGGTTGAAACACACGCTATAGATTCTGGAAATGGATTATCTCCAATTTAGTATCCAGTTTATTTCTCGCCTGCTGTAACCACATTCCTTATGGTACATTTTAATCGTCTCATGTTAATTATTGTCTCGTGTGACTGAATGTGAAGGATGCTGTGGTTCTGTCAGAAGCACAGAGATTTTTGAAACGTGATGCATAGATCTGAGATCTGGAGGGTAATTGTGGGGCTGTGCTGAAATTAGCAAAGCTTTAAATCTTAATGAGAGGTATTTATGGAGGAATTTCTTGAAAGTGTCTCCCCAAGGAAATCAACAAGTATATCAGCTATATTTCTTGGAAAAAAAGACATGTTACATAATATTTCTATGTAGTTCTAACTACTCCTGACAGCTTGGTACTGCCATACTGTCTTATTTTTCTCTGTTGTATACCCCTCTCCCCACATTTCTATTATATAATTTTGTTTTTGCTATATCTTTTCAGATTTCTCTACCCAAAGTCTCTCAAAACCAGAACTTTTCCATCTGACCAGGTGATGACACCCCCTCTGAAGATGCATTTCCTGGTGTGCTATGCCATACCAACCACTCTGCACTGAGACATTTTCCTCTGGTTACAGTCCTTGACCGATCACTTGCTCCAACCCTTTCCTTGGTAGATTTTCTGACTGTCTAGCTGCCACCTCCCTCCTTTTCTTTTCCTACCTAAATCACTCCTCTTTCACCTATCCTTTTGTCAGTTCTCTTTTCAGCCCAGTCTTCCAGTGAATTACTTTGTTCGTATTTATGGACTTCAATAGTCTCTTCTCTATAGGACTCAGGCCTGAGGTCATCTTCCCTGATGCTTAACTCCATATTTGGTCATATTTATCCATTAGAACAATACATAAGGAACACAGAAATCACTGATGAATGCATTGGACTGCACTAAAGAGGATTAGCACCATATTCCAGGTTCAAACAGATTCAAGTCACACTTTGAAAGCTGCACACAAATCTCCTGCTCTTTGATGGACTGCAGACTCCTTTCTAGCTTTGAACCCCACGTTCTTTCTAGCTAACAGCAGGAAAGAAATTAAGCCTCAATAATGATTACATATCTCAGCTTCTTTTGGAAGCCCCGGGAGGAAAATCTGTCATGTCACTTCAACATTTACTTTAGTAATATTGACAATGTGTCCCTATGCCACTAGCTCAGAGCACTGGATATGTGAGTATCTTCATCAAATGTATGAACAAAAAAGATCCTCACTCACTGCTTCCTCCTTAAGGACTATATTCCTTTCTCTTTCAATCTAATGTCAGCTTTATCAGCCATTCAAACTGGACTACGCTTTTGCTCCAGCATAAGAAAAGTTTGTTCCTAAACTTTAAACTTTCCTAATGACAAAATAGCTTTCTACAACAATGACTATTTAACTCCTCAAAAACTAGTGAAAAAATGCCCCAGTGCATTAAACTCAATTAATTCTTGTAAAAGAACATATTACACATATTTGATGTAGAATGTCTAAACTAAAACTAAACCAAATTTAAGTCTATTTCCATAACAATTTTTCTACTATTCCAAGACATTTTGGTATCCCTCCCCTGCATTTTTAAGTTCTTTAGATATATATCATCTGTATGTATAAATAGAACATTATCCTCTCTCCTAGATTCTCTTGCAGTAAGAAGTTCATTAAGAATACATAACATCCACTGAGAATACATAACATCCACTGACTTTTTCTGAGAGAAAACTTACTTTAACTTACTTTAAAGTAGTTAACTACTTTAACTAGTTCAGGCTCTTCAAGATGTAGTTGTCTCTTTATAACGTTTTTAAGGTCACAAGAAGCCATTCCTTCCAGAGATCAGTTCTCTTCTTTCCAGATATCTAGGGCAAGTACAGAAATAGAATTACATAATCCCTCAGACCAGTAAAGTGACCTATGCAACATCAAGTTGGGATCAAGAAAATAAGTATTATTCTACCCACTGGGAAACTACAGGACACAGTACAAGTCTGAGGACATAGTCCCAGGTGAGAAAGACAAAGGCAATTTTTGCTTCTAATTATGCTAATTTGCTAATTTGCTTCTAATTAAATATAATGTTATACCAAGTTACAGATTATGGGCTGTCCCTGGCTCTACAACTATGCAGCATGCAGCTGAATCTCATAAAAGATTTCTCCATTAGAATATATTTATTAGCATTTTAGAATTCACAAGTATCAAAAATATCTTCACAACATGAACTAAGAGCAACTGCAGTGCTGATGTCTTCAAGACAATCTGAAGTAGTAGCTCAGAAAAGGGATTGCCCATTTTTGTCAACAATTTTATTTTGAGAGCTAAGTTACCAACAGAGCAGTTAAAACATCATTTTAACCAAAATATGCAGCTTAATCCACAGTCCCTTAGTGCTTCTAATGATTATTATTTCCATAAGCTCTCTTATTAGTTATTACAACAGAGCTATGAGCTACCTAAATAAAATCCATAGAAATGAAGGGCCAGGAGCAATACACATCATCACTTACCAAGATGAAGAAAAGACGCCATAATTGAATTATTGAGTTGTTCTCCTACATAAAATTCATTAAAATCCTACATTTTAACCTTAATCCAGTGTTTCTTCAGACTTCAAGAGCTTTTCCAGAGAGCTTGGTGTGCTAGGCTAGGTCTGAGAAAACTCAAGTTTTCGATCATTGAAGAATAGTAGGACTAAAAGAGAATTCACAGTAATAAAATACATCATATCCATGTCAAGTCCAAAGATGTAGAGCTTCCTAGAAATATGGGAGAAACATCATCCATATTTTGAAGGAGAGGGAAAATTAGATTTTTTATTGGGCAAAAACTGCTTAATATATAAAAACTTCCGGGAGCAAAGATTGGAGTTATATAGCTTCCTACCTAGCTTCCCAAAAAGCTCACTTATCCACAGGGCTACAGAGTCACACTCCTTGCTATTTTCCTTCGTGTATGCACAGTTTTGCAGTTGTGCTATCCATGTTACCAGAAAGGATGGTGCATGTCCTAGCAATCAGAGCATTTGCTGAGATCTCAGAGGTCAACGATCCTCATCCGCACTGAGAAGAGTCTGAAGCCTGGGCAACCACTGGGCAGTCTAGTAACGAAGTAAGGACTCTAATGCAGAACTTGAGCTCCTCAAGGTTTTAGTTATGTTCTGAAACTGAAAGTGATCTAATATGCAAGTGTCCTTGGGAAGGACAGAGATAACTAAGTAGAAGGAAAGTCTCCAAAAGCAGTGTTTAGGGCATAAGCAGAAACTGAACTAAGATCACAGGAAATCACAGCCGTCCACAATGTCTAAGAAAAGGCTTATCTGGAGAGCTTCCCTGAATGTTAATCCCTAAACTGCACTTAAGGTTTTAGATTATTACATTCAGATATTTACACTGAGTTTCTTTTCACACACGTTGTGTCTCTCTGGTTTGTTTTGAACATATTTTGCAGTGTACCATTCCTGTGTTCCATGCCTTCCCTGTTAAATTCCCAAACAAGGAGTGTTACACCCTAAATGTTCTAAATACTGTGAGTTGGCACATGTGTTTGCGCACATGTATACATGCTTGTGTGTCTTAAGATGACAGATGTTGTTTCTATTAGTTACATATATATGCACATGCATAAATTTCCACTACTGAAGGCACAGGTGCAACTATGTGATCAAGGTGGAATTTAGTTAGGTTAGTGTTAGGAAAACTGTAAGAAGTTTGCTGACAGAGTAAAGTTAAGATAGAAAATTACTGAGGGATAAGAGCCTCGTTCTAGAAGACATAGACTGGTGCAGGAACTCACTAGTCAGTAACGAAAATAAATAGAAAGTGCATGTAAAAAGTTTTAGATTTTTTTTTTGTTTCCTCTCTGTCAGCAGGGGAGAACACTGTTGAAGGAGAATTCCTCCTTTCCCATAATTTTATCACCTGAGGATGGTCTTACTGTTTGACCAAGGAGAGTAAAATTGAATAAAGAGATCATCTGTTAACGGTCATAGTAGATAGTTTTCCAGATCTCACGTTCATGTTCCTTCATGGATGTTTTATACATCCCTGTAAAACTCTGCTTAATTAGAAAAGTCCAAATCTATTCTGTCGGTGAACCTGGGACCTGGTGGCCCATGACAATCCTTCGCCCACTGGCAGCCCCCATTGCTGCTGGCCCTGGGGCCCCTCTGGCCACCATGGCACCCTGACACTATGTCTGCTTAACAGCCAATTGTGCCAAAACAGTCAATAACCCATGGTTAGGGCAGGTGGAGGGAAATGGTTAACATAAGTCTGATTTTTTTTTTTTTTTTTTTTTTTTTTTTTTTTTTTTTTAGGTATTTGCTATGTTTCTTTGTTTCTCAAAAAAGCACCATCCCTCCCTTGGAGAGGAGATTTTCAGTCTGATTCAAAACAAAAAAAAAGAAAAAATCTGCAAAATTTTCAAAAACCTAAAATCTGTAAAATTTTTAAGGGATAGGAAAGTTATTTATCGCCAATTTATCAGGTTAAAAGTGCAAACAGCAAATTATTTTTGGAAGTACAACAGGTGTTTGTGATTCATGTATGCTTCACTTACTTATAAAGTGTCGGTATCTTTAGGGTCAATTCACACAGCAAACACCTCTTTCATACACATTGTACAAACCCCCACAAAGCCAATGTTCATCTTATCCAACCTCTGCAGTCTTTTCTTTATCATCCCCATCCATCACCCTCCTCAGCTCTTCCCATAGCTCAAGGCAATCACATTATTTGCAGCCTTCCTTCTCCAACTCTGCGCAACATACTCCATTGCCTCTCGTTCCCCAAAACCTTCTCCCCATGCAACGTACAGCCCATAACCCAATCACCTGGTCCTGTCTAACCCACCTCCCACTTGATGATTGCTCAACCAGTTGGATGCTCAGATGCATTCTATTTATCACAAAATTAAATTGCTCATGAATAATGGGAAAAGAAATTGAGGAAACTGCCCCAGGTTTCTAATACAAATACTCTGGTTTCCCTGTGTCACTTGAACTCCTTGGTCTTCAGCATACATTCTTCAATCATTCTGGCATTTCCATTTATTCAAATTAAACATTGGGCTGATAATTAATTCACTGTTCCACCTCTTCCTTTTCTACACAAAGCTAGTGATTTCTTAATGTGAAAATTACTTTCAAACAGGGATTGCCTTGTCTTCTAAACATCTTCTCAGGAAAATTGGAGAATTTTTGTAACTATACACTGGGGAACTTTTGTATAAATATCCAGTCTGAATGATAGAACAGGACTCTAAATCAATATTAAAAATTTACTCTGCTGTATCTGAATATATCACAAGTCCATATTATAGTGTAATGCTTAATTATGTCTTTTCATTGGAAAACTCACTGAATATTAATTTTTATTATTAAAAATAAAAAAGTTATCTTCCGTAGTGAATTTACTAACACAAGAAAAACAGTGGCATGCATGTGTGAAGGAAAGGAAAAGGCCCCCTAACCAGGTCCCTTTTCAAATTAGTCTCTCAAAACAAATACATAGAGACCCAGGTTAATATAGGTAAGGGAATGTGTGCCGCTGCTCCTCGTGAAATACCTCTCTCAAGAGAGTAAGTTGATAGGTTGGTGTTGCACAGACACCCATGGAAAGTGTTCACTAGAACAGATTCACCAGAACAGGCTAATGTGCTGGGATCTTGGTGTAGAGTACTGCTCACTTAGGCAATCAAATCTCTTGAACAGGATGTTCAGTTGCTTCTGGTGCGGGGGCCTGAGTTGTTAGGATCCTTACAACAGCATCTTCAGCTGGTTTGGGTGAGACTCCCCAGACTACTGTTCTCTTCAGTTCCTGTTACCCAGCCAGTCCATGGTCCTATGTGACCATTCCAAAAGATGTATGATCCAGTGCTATTGCATAATCTTAATCTACATATAAAACTTCTTCTAACTACCTTAACTATGTGCAGATGACTGTCCTATGTGACCATTTCTGCACCTGCACAAACAGCTTCTATTTGCAAGTTTATTTACTGACTATTTGCAAGTATCTCAACCAGGCAGTTTGATAATTTTGCAGTAGCAACTACTGAGGAAAACTCTGGAAGGGCTGCATTCTCCATTCAGGATGTTAATCAACACTTTTAAGGATACAGATTGACTTAGGTACACAGGACCTGCCTGGGTGAACCTTCAGGACAGTCCAAAATTCTCATCTGGTGAGCTCTTGCAACAGTTAGTCAAGTATTTTGTTGTGAAGATGTCTAGGAGTTCACAAGGAGTCACCTTGTCTCAAGTCACTGCTTTAAGCTGATCCATCACCTCCTCTATGCAAGTGACAGACCAACCAGTTTCTGGACCACTCAGGGAATTAATAGCTTGAGTGCACAGGATGTGCACACAGGCACAGCCCTGATACCCAGTTACACCACAGTCAGAACTCTATGATAAACTTGAGTTTCATACATAAACATAAATTCCATAGCTCTTCCAACTCCGGGCAGATGGAAGTCCAGAAGAGAAATGCGATAAGGCCATCAGCTTTTTACATCATTCAAATGATAATGATGATGATCATGATGATATGACTTGTTTTATTTAAAAAAAATATATCCAGGGATTAAGCAGTTATATTTTATTTTTTAAAACTTTAGAAGAAAAAAATATCTTGCATATGAATCAATGAAACGGACAACTGCTTTATCTTTCCAGGTACTCAGTGGCAAAGCACAGGCTATACAGTCTGGCTTTATTTATGTCACAGAAACTCTACCTCAAAATATTTCACCAACTTGAATAATACTAGCAAGCAGAAAGGATGTGTCATTTTGTTCTTAAAGAACAAAAGATATACTGTAGGGTAGCCAACTTTGTTCAACAGGAATTGAAAAGTGCCAGCTGAGAAGAATAAAAAGGATAAGACCAAGCTATGAAAACGGAGGTAGCTATCACTCGGGGATCTCTGAGTGCTTAAGTGCTGACCTGGCAGCCAGCCCTGCACAGAAGGGAGGGTTACTTTGGTGGTGACCTGGCCTGGTCAAAGGAAGAAGCTAATTCTCCAGGGGCAAGTAAGAGCCTCTATTAAGAGCTTGAGCCTATTTGGAATCATCATTCTATTTATAAAATAGAGGAGGGCTGAGGAGCCTGGCCTTAAAGGTTGCCCAAACTGCTAGGTAAGCAGACAGAATGGTGCACTTCCTTTATTCAAGCTCCAACAGGCTGATCCTCAAAAGGATTTGCTTCCCCAGATGCTGGCAGCCTGCCAAGGCTGCAGGCATCCTTGCCAGTATGTACTTAGTGCAGCAAGGCAGTCTTGGAGAGAGGGTGAAGGAAGCTTTAAATGTTTTACTAAAGTCACACATTGCTAAAGGAGGTGAGGGATAGGTTAGTAAATGTACACAGTAGCACAGTGATGTAAGGAAAAGATAATATTTCAGCAGTATTCTACTTATGACGCTCTTTCTTTCTTACTTATGAGAAAGAGGAAAAGGTTTGTTGAGCATGGCTTCCCAAGATCAAAAACTGAAAACAGAGAGTTTTGTTCCTGTCTTCTTTTAAAAACAGGAAACTGGATCCAAGTCAAAAGACAAACTGTAGCTCCAAATTAAAACCTTGTTTTTGCCCAATTTTCAGCACTGCAAAAGTTTTAAGATATTGGCCAGATAATCCTCCATTAACACTTATTCATCAGTCGCATTGGGTTGTATTGAATCATTGAATCCGTGACCCAGACCAGCCAGTCCAACAGAATCATACACTGCCAAGCTGAGAGAGTTGGAAAGAATGGAGAAAAGGTGTCATTAAAGGCCAAATTGCTAGTTATAGTTGTCAGAGTAGCAACACAGGGTGGAAGAGGGTCAACTGGAGCCTAGTGAGGGTAGCTTTGTACTACAACATGGGAATTTAGCTTTCCCTAAGGACTTGGCAACATTACAGGCAGAAGATATCTAAATTACATCATTTAGAGGGCTGAACAGGAAGGAACGGAAATTCATTCTAATAATAATACTCCCATTATTCACACAGTATTGTCTTACCACCAGTTGGGCCCTGTAATGGTAAAAAACTGATCAAAAAAAGCACTTGCGAGGATGATCAATAAAATGATACATTTATGCATAATTTATTAATCTAGATTTGGAATCTTTATTCTAAAACCCTTCTGTAAATTCTGATGTTATATATCATAAATGATATGGAAGGACATATGTGGCTTATATTGCACATACTTTCTTAGAAATCGACTTTCAGAGCACTGATCAAGATCCAGCATTGCACCAAAAATTAACTAGGCAAATAGGGAGATTTTCTTTTGGAAGGTACACAACTCCATCATTTAGGAGGTACATAGCTTCTTGCTCTCTGTTCTTCATGAACATCGTACCTCAGGTGACTATGTCTGAATGCAGTAGTGATGAAAAATAGATTCAAACAAAAATGAATAACCAATTAGACAAGAATTCAGCATGTTACAGGAATGAGTTTCTATAACAGTGATCCAGACTTGAAGCTGTAAGTCATAGCTAAACAAGCAAGGTATTGATATGCTGAAGCTTCAACATTAATCCATAAAGTAATTTTGTAGATCTCCGTGTTTCCCTTTATGAATATTATTTCCCTAGGAAAATGACCACTTTTGTAAGCACTGAAGCATTAAGCAGTAAAAGGATAGAATTTATTTTTGGAAATAAATATTTTTTTTAATGCTGAATCCTTGCTGGGAAAAGTATGTTAATATGCATAACAGTTCCAATGAAAATGAAGATTAACATTTAAAGTTATTGAAATGAGCTTGAAGAAATGTGAAATATGTGCAAACCCAAAGAAACTGAGGCAGTGGCCAGATGTTACCCGTAAAGAATGGAGAGAATACATATTACCAGAAGTGAGAAAACAGAAGAGACCTAGAAAACTGCAGTTCAAGCTTGGAAAACTTTGGGCTGGTTATTAGTGAAATAAATTATCAGAAAGGATAAACAAAGATTTAAGTGATTTGTCTGAGGAATTTTAGTAATACCATCACTAAAAGGTGTTTAAAGAGCAGCTTAGACAAAGAAGATCAGGGACCAAGTGAATAGTCCAGTGCAAACCACTGGAATAACCAGCCCTGGGCGACCTTACGTTTATGATGTCGTAGTTAATAAATTGGCTAGAAATATTGTTTTCCTGTAACTTAGATAATTGTCAGCCTTTTATATGATAAATTGTTAGTGTATGAGAAACCTGTTCCCTTGTAACTGAGCTTTGCGTGAGATATGAATCCGTTGCCTGCTGGAATGGGACATACGCACGAAGAAGCTAAAACAAGATGTCGCACAAATACTATCCAGTGCCAGTCCCATAAGGGTGGGCATTCACCAGACTGCAATTAGATGCCAAGAAAGGTAACATTCACATCCAAGCTAGCAACCTTTTCTTCTCTTTATGTCTACCACAGAGGAAAAGGTCTTTAGAGGTTTAGTTCTTCTCATTTGCAGTAAGGCTTCAGAAGTAGTCCAGAGGCATCTTGTTCTTAAAATTTAGAGAAAGTCTGTAATGTTCTTACGAATGAAAGTTATGATTAATCGCCAGCCCTGCAGTGTGATCAAGACAGGTAAATTTTTGCCCAGTAAAGCTTCATTAACTCCAGGACACCTGGATATGAATTTACCAGCACTTTCTCTAGGAAATGGTAATGCAAGAAATGGGATACACTCTCTACAGTTAGCTCAACAAAATGTTTTTCACACTTTCTCTCTTTGATTTGAGTGGGACTGCCTGTAGTAGAAACTACTATTTCAGTGTAATTATAGTTAGCATCTCTGGCCCTGATTAATTGAAACTGTACTACTTAGTTAAGGATTATTTGCAAAATACAGTAGAAAACTTTTATGCAGTAATGATCATGTGATGGGGCAGTATGAGTAGAGTTTCAGCAAATACATGTGTAACAGGCACAGCACAGTCCATTAATATTCTGTAAGTCCATCCATGTTTAGCTCTAAAAGCTCAAATTTGATAGGCTGATGAACACTCTCTTTTCTGTTTTTCATTTCTCACAGCTCCTCATTTTTTTACATCTGTTTGTCAAAACCAAAGATGACAGTTGTATTTTCCACATGTCTAGAGAATTCTGAAGACATACAAGCAATCTTCCCACAAAGATTGTGCTAGAATTGTGAGCTATAATTATATTATTTGTATCATTTATTTTATAAAAATTATACAGGTTCCACTGAAGATGCCAAACCCAGGTGATAATAATATACTAGTGTTTGCATCTATTTAGTTGGTAAATGATGATGTAATAGGAAACACTCTGTTCTGTGACTTTTTCATCTGGATCAGTAGAGATTAAAAAAAGAATGTTTTATCTCTGTGAACCAAAATGAAGAAAAGGTTCTGCTGAGTTCAGCTGACACTGGCTTATGTGGGATAGATGAAGTAAAATAGATAAAGGCAACTGTAGATTACTCCAGTACATTATGGAGGCACAATTATTGGGACAACTGAGAAAAATGAAGTCAGTCAGATCAATGTATCTTTGTCTTACTGCTATGATCTACTTACAGCTGTCAAATAGAAAGGACCACTTCCTTCAGAAGAAAAATCCACATTGCTCAGACCTTTTAAATCACTTAGGAATTGCATCTGCATTCTTACGAGATATTCAAACATACCAAGAATAGCTGGAATTTGCTGAAGGCAGAACACTAAGGCCTGCCTAATGATGATAACCCTAATCCATATTGAGAGATGGTATTTTGGGAGGTGTGAAGCACCCATGATTCCCATTGAAATCAGCAGGAGCTGAGCCTATTCCTGTGACAAATGAGAATATTTCTGCTGGTGCTAAAATACATTAGGTGCTCATATATCAAAATCAAGTTTTGCCCCACTAAAGACTGCATAACCAACCCACACTCACAGTGCTTTTTTTCCAAAGGATTTTGCTGTTTCTGTACACTGAGCTTGCAAGAGAAAGAGAAAAATTCATTATGAACAGAGGGCTGTCGGAGGAGCAAAACAAAGACAAAATTGTAAAAAAAACCCTTTAATCTAATTTATTTCAATCCTGGTGATATTAAGTGTTACTTGGAAAAATAGCAGGTTACAAAATTCATATAAATATGATTCTGAGCTTGCTGCACCATTTTACAGCAAGAGACTTTAAAGAAATATCTTAGTACATTCTAGGAATGACAGAGTTTTAAACACAACTAATAATAAAAAATGATTTTTTTTCTTAGTGTTACAATATCAGTATTAAACCATACAAATAAGACCAGAAACTCGAAGGAGTTGGGCACTAGCAAACTATATTTCATATTATAATTTGTCAGAATGTAATTGTAAAATCATATGAAAAGTATTTTAGGTGAACTGTTATTAATTCATATAAATTTTATTATAAATCTGAAAAGAAAGAATGAATTGAACAATACATTTTCTGTAACTCCAGCAGCTTTACTAAAATTACAGTACTACAAAAATGTAATGAGATTCAGAAAAATATTGCTGCATGTACCTGAACTTTGGTCAAGCATTAACCCTTGTTTAATCATGTTCCTATTCAGCCAGGATTCAGTTATGTGACATCTAGTGGCTAAGAAAATCAATGTTAGTTTTGTCAATAAAGAAGGCATGAAAGGCTCCAGATAAATTGTCATTGAACATTGGAAATGAGCAGCTATCTATTGCTGTGTCAGTGTGTGAATAACACCAAACTGCCCTTCTTCCCTAAACAAGCTAGGAAAATCTATATACCCTTTCTCTTTTCACAGTAACAGAAATTAGCTTGGCATCCTGTGAAACAAGTAAGTCACATAAAAATTGCATATACAGCCTCTCCATTATTAAAAATACAAATGTAGAAAGTCACCGTGGAAAAATACTACAGTATGAGCCTGGCAAAGTTAAGTTTACATGAATGGCATTTTCCTACTCATCTGGTTCCTGAAGATATTTAAAACCGTATTTGTGGCTTTAATAAAGATAATTTCAACCTCTTTTTTTTTCTCCCCTACTATAACCATATACAGTTATTCAGAATCTGTGATGCTTTAGCATCACTAGTGGCATTTAACTTCAATTTTAGAGGCATATTACAATTTCAGGCACTTCTATGAATCTACATTGGAAAACAGATATATATACTTATATTAGACTAAATATATAATGAATATACCTTTTTTCTAATTATATTTTCATTGATAATTTTCCTTAAAATGTTTCACATTTATTTTAAAACACTACCAAATAGAAAAACTGAGGGTTCATATTATTACCTTTTAGCCTAGGTACAGTTGTTTCTGTTCTAATTTTGTATTGTTGGTCATGATTAGCATAGAAAAGGAAAAATATATATTTAGACAAAAAGAAGATAGTATATTTTGCTGTTTCAATTGTGAGCAGAAACTGGCCCATGAAACCCATATTTCTCATCAATATGTGTAAGCTAGAATAGGGATTTCCAAACTGAAGTTTCCAGACTGTGGATGTTCACAGACTACTCTGAAGAGTGAAGAAAAGCATACTTGTTTCCAGTCGATTTGAGTTGATGAGTCAATGATCCACATTCATCCCAGAAAGTTTTAAGGGATCCACAGATTGAACGGAGGTTTGAAAATACTGAGTTAGAATGAAGCCAACAGCTCTGAGATCCTGCCATGCAACATGACTATTCATGATTTTAGCACTGCCAGCTCTCATGAGTTCATCCCAAGTCCCACAGCATTTTGAAAACTCCTGGTGGCATGTCAATATGTGAAATCTCAGTTTCATTTAGAAAAAGAGAAGGACTAAGCTTCAAATCTTCACTATTTCAGGGAACAGAGTGAAAAATAAAGCCTAGAAAAGTAAAAGGCAAGTTAATGATCTTTTTAATACATACCTCATGACTGGAAGAACCTAACCTGTTAATCCTTATCATTAACAATATTGTGATGAATAATACTACTGTTTTACCAACTATCAACTAATAATAGGAGACACATTTTCAGGAACGTACTACAAAGCAGAATTTGGATATAGAATTGGACTATAGAATTGGAATTTGCTTAAGTGGTTTACAAATCAGAATGAAATTCAGCACATCCTCCCTTTGCTCTCTAGATAAGATCAAAACTGCTGAATAAAGCAAAGTATCTTTCAGTATCAAAACTGAACTGAACTGAAACTGAGGGCTGCATGTACACAAAAAAATTAAGCATTCCTGGGAATATTCCCGGTACTACTGTGGAATAGCCATTGTCCATGCTAGTAAACCATTAGCTTTCAAAATTGGGTGATTATGTTCAAACTGCCTACTGCAAATGGTCCCTGGAATGCCATAAGTCCCAAATCATGCCCAGGAATCGTTTGGGAGAGTGCCTGTTGCTGGGAGCCACAAGCAGGCCAGTGATCATTCCCACTATTCAAGCAGCGCAGATGATCACGCTCTATCAGGCGTTGTTTAATCTGCTAAAACAGCTGTAAGGAAGGAGTTTAGCAGCAGTGTGCTTCATTCAGTACTGCATAACTTCGGCCTCTGCATAACATGACAATCAGATCCGGTTTGTCATAGACGTATTTACCCATATGCAGTCCCATTTTTATCAGTCTCACTTTTCATGAAACACTGCTAAGGTATCAGTAGAAGAGCTGCTTCAAAAATGCAGCTTTATTGCCTCTTACACAGCATTGTCGATTAGAAAATATGTCTTTTTAGTTTTCTACCGCCAATGCTTTGAAAGTGGCTGTTTCTAAAATATCCTTCCTTTATAACATAGAACTAATATGCAATAGGATACATCACCGTGGCACAGAAAATAAAACTGTTGATGAGTTCAGATTTCACTGATTTGTATGCATCAAATACTGAATGCTGCAGGTGTGTACGCACATGATATTTCTCATGCATTAGGGATCTCTCACAACAGTAACAGCCGAGCATTCCTCCTTAATGGATCGCCTTGTTTTTCTCAGTATTTCTGCAAGCACTCTCCAGGCTGGGGAAATGGAAGAGTTTAAATGAAAACAGTTTTCCAAAATCAGTTAGGCTAGAGTGACACCAAGATTTCAACCCAAAGATCATAACCATCATCCTGTCCTTTAAATTGTTATTTTCTCCAAATAGTAATAGTACATTTTCTGCCTACCAAAATTATACACATAACTGTACACATATACATACATATAAACAGAAATTTTCTCTTTACTTACACTACCACAGAATTTAAAAGCCAGGTTGTCCATTATTGTTTCAGATTTAATTCAGATCGTAAAATCTCAATTAGGCAGTGAAAAATTAATTTCTCATAGTTTTAAAGTAAAATATAAACTATATGAAGTAACATTGTAAGACCAAAAATTTTTAGATGATAAGTTTCCAGTTTGATTATGAATATTTCATCATTAATCCATCTTTGTAATTCCAAAAAATATTGGGGACTTTTTATGTTTTGCTTGGAATAATTTCTGATTACTGATTTTACAAAGAATAGCTCAACATTTTTTTGGTCATGGATTTCAAAATTAAATATCAGCAAAATAACAAAAGAAATTTTACCATTTTTTTCATTGAAAATCATGATTTAGAAACCTACAGGGCAAAAGATAGTGCATGTATCTTAAAATATAAGTCAATTTCATTAATACGTAGAATACATAGAGATGAGAAAAACGCAGGGCAATGAAACCAGATATGTGACAGCTAGTAAGAAGACACTTTAGAAAATGCCAGTATATCTCATCCCGCATTCCACTCATTTTCGCTGACATAATGCTATTATCTTACATATGTAATACAAGCTACTAAATCAAAGTATCTTTTCCCACAAACTGTGTCAGTACAACCTGACTCAATTGCATTCACTCCCCGGAAGGAAGACGGTATCCAAATACCACAAAGGACAACATTGTACAACAACAGAGTATAATCATCATTTGACTTTAGAGGTGGTGCAAAAATTGAGAACAAGAAGACCTCACACTCTGTTAGTAGTATTAATGTTACTGCACTTCCTTACCTAAGAACCCCCAAGACATAAGTTGTGAAAATATCACAGAATCATAGAATCATAGAATCAGTAAGGTTGGAAGGGACCTCTGGAGAGGGCATGTTGCTGGCTCATGGTCAACTTGTCATCCACCAGCACTCCCAGGTCCTTCTCTGCAGTGCTGCTTTCCATCAGGTCAGCCCCCAGTCTGTACTAGTGCATGGGGTTATTCCTCCCTACGTGCAGGACTCTGCACTTGCCCTGGCTGATCTTCATGAGGTTCCTCTCCATCCAACTCTCCAGCCTGTCCAGGTCTCTCTGAAGGGCAGCACAGCCCTCAGGTATGTCAACCACTCCTCCCAGCTTGGTATCAGCAGCAAAGTTGCTGAGGAGGCACTCTGTCCCCTCATCCAGGTCATTGATGAAGAAGTTGAACAGGATGGGAGCCAGTACTGAGCCCTGGGGGACACCACTAGCCACAGGCCTCCAACTAGACTCCATGCCACTGATGACGACCCTCTGAGCTCTGCCTTTCAGCCAGTTCTCAATCCACCTCACTGTCTTCCTGAACTCTTATACTTGCCCCTAGCTTCTTCAGCCCATCTCAGACTAACAGAAAGCACAAAAATATGATTTAAAAGGGAAGGAAAGCATTTCCTCTCTAGTTAGGAAGTTCTCCCCTCTGCTTAATCATGTCTAGCCTTTGGGAAGAAGAGGCATAAACCATAGCAGGTAATAGAAGAAGGAGGTAGAGAATATTGTAAATGTTCAACCATATTCCTTCTTGTTTGTAAATATGAAATCCAATTTAATGTCACATGAGATAAGGAAAATCCCTCCTGCTTTGAGTCATCTCCAGTCATTGTTTGTATTGCAACCCCCCTCATCCAGATATGACAGGAACCAGGAACTCTCAACCTAATGACAAGTTATCAAAATTTTTGTGTCTTCTATATATGTTTTGCTTGGTAGGGAAATAGTGAGTCCTTATTTTGAACTCTGTGAGGGTTGTAGAAACTTCCCTTGACATGAAAAATAATCCACTGAGTAGATCCCTGCTGGAGACACAACACTGAAGAATGAGGTACTACAGACAAGGAAGAAATGCTAAAAAGGCTTTGTGCAGCCTTACTCCTAAGAACTCTTCACTTCTTCCACAATATGCATATCCTTTGCAAAACTTGGCTGAATACAGCATCCCTTTTATTTTCAGCTTTGCAACACTTTGCTGAATTTCACAGTTATAATACTCCTTATTGATAGTGATAAGCAGTGAATAGTTCACTGGAACTACTGGAGTGATAATACTTCCTTTTTTCCCTTGCACAAAGGTAAGTATCAAGATGAGAAACGCAGCACATTCCAGATAAATGCCAAGCTGGGTAGTCATTGAACTAACACCAGTGGGCATCTTGGCATGCCTTAGTAGGGAGGTGTGGACTTTTTTCTCCTCTCTCACTGATATCATCTAATGTGTTTCCCTGAATGAAGTCATGGGCTCCATTTAATGAAGAAATTTTAATCAAAAATCCACACTAGGCACCATCATATATACTGTCTGATATAATAATGATGGCTAAGGGTATGTGTGTGTGTGTGTGCATATATATATATATATACATATATATATACACACATATATATATAAAAGGGTATGTATATATATAAACTATATTTACAGCATAAATGTGAATTTTCCTCCTGTAACAGACTGCAGTTTGATATGGGCAATTGCAGCTGGCCTGAGACTTTATTTATCTTATTTTTGTGTAGGCTATTGTGCACTTTACAATGGAAATGAACAAAAGCAGTAGTCATCAGTCTACAGCATTTGTATTGTTCCTTTTACAGCTGTTTTTCTTCATTTTTTTCACTAGTGATCAGTTGTCCAGCAGGTCTACTGTTACCCAACTCACTAAAGTTTATATTAAAAGCAATTGCAAGCAATTGCAAAGACTAATCCTGTAAAACAAAACACCTGCTATACTGTGGAAAAACTGAAGTTAATAAGGTTTGTTTACTTGCACTACAAAAAATATAATAAATCAAAGTGTAAATATGCTGTAAACGTGTGGATTGACTAATTTTTGATAATTAAACAAGACACATTTATATAGGAATATGTATTTCAGAAGAGTTTGCAAATGAGACTTTAATGATGAAAGAAACCATGATTAAATTATGAAAATGTGGAATAAAGTTGATTATTATTTTTTTCTTTTCTGAAGTTAAAATAACTCAGACTCCATTAAAAAACTGGAAGATAACTGATGTGCAGTGGGAGGAAGAGTGGGCTCATAAATGCTATTTCTGGGGTGGAACAAAAAGAATGCTAATAGAATTGGCACTGGAAAGTAAGAGTAAGCTTTTAAAGCTGAATGAAAAGAGTTTTTACATTCTACATAGTTAGAAAGAGACCACCTGAACCCAGGTCTTTCTCTGTCCCAACAAGAAGAAGAAGAAAAGAATAATAGCTTCTGAATAAGCATTGTAGTCACCTCCATGCCAAGATAGTAAATGCAAATAATGCACAAGGAGCCTAAGGAAACTGGACTTCATTCTGTTTCCAGATGGAAGATGTCTTCTTTTGGAAGAAAAAACTGAGTTGATTTCCCAGTGAAAATTTTCCAGCATTTTCTTATCTTTTATACAAGCATTTCAGAGTTTGCATCATGCTGCCCCCACTTTTGTTGATAGAGTCACAAAGAAAAGAAGAAAACTGTATAAACTGTATATGATTAAATAAGTGGATGATGCTGTGGGGGTACAAAATACATTTCTCGAGACACACAGAGGATCAGATTTGCAGTCAGTTTTGCAGTATCATAATTAGTGTAGATCTAATCCAGGCCTACTAGGAGTTCACAGGAGTTTTTCGGCTGACTATGTGGATTTTTTCTTTGTCAGCTTTTCACATTCTGACTTTTTCCCCCCACAAGATAAACAGAAGGTGTTCAACAGCTGGAAAATAGTCATCAGTTTTAGTAAAACAGCTTTAGTAGATAGCAAACTCCTTTTGCTAAAAGCCATTTGATTATATAGATCAAGAATAAAAAAAACTTAGTGAGTAGTATTTATCCATATTCAGACATCAAAATTTCTTATTTTGACTTTAAGTTAACAAAGTAATTTCCTCTAAGAGACTTGCTTAAATAGAGGATGAGAAGACTGGGGCATTTTTGAACCTAACATTAATAGATGACAGGTGATAGATAGCAACTGGTGAAAGTGTATGAAACCATGGGAATTTCAGGAAACAATATACGTTTTGTCCAGGCAGGTATTTTCACCTGTTGCTACCACTACAGGCATGTTGCCACATTTTATGCCCAAAATTAGGGTCTCACTTAAGCCCCTACCATTGTCTCCTACTATATCACTGTCTAAAAAATATCTTTGCTTTTATTTTTCCTTCACATACAGACATTTCCCAAATTTTGATGTTTTGTCTACAAGCTCTAATCAACTCCCCTTTTCTGAAATTATATTATAAATTTCTAGTGATGATAACAACAGCAGAGCAGAAATAGAACAGAGATATAATTAAGTTTGAAAGAGTTCACTTTTGCATTAAACTGTCTTGGTAGATCTGCATTAACAACAACTTAGAAATAGGGAAATTTGTTTCTTAAAACACACAAACAATATCACAAAAGCAAGGTTTTCAAATGTACTATAACTTAGTACTTTCATTGCCAGAAGCAGATATTTAGATGCTTTTCCAAATCATTCTCAAGCATTATTTAGTTACAGTTTTAACATTTTCTACATTTTTGGAGGTCTGCTTCTGATGAATTTTACAGAATCATGGAACCAGAGAATCACAGAAAGGTTGAGGCGGGAAGGGACCTCTGAAGATTATCTAGTCCAACCTTGCTGCTCAAGCAGGGTCATCTAGCGCACGTTAGCCAGCATAATGTCTGGCGGGTTTTGAATATCTCCAGAGAAGGAGTCTCCACAACCTCTCTTGGCAACCTGTTCCAGTGCTCTGTCACTCTCACAGAAAATAAATTCTTCCTTATATTCAGGTGGAAGTTCCTGTGTTTCGGTTTGTGCCTCTTGCTTCTTGTCCTGTTGCTGGGCAGCAGTGAAAAGAGTCTGGCCTCATCCTCTTGACACCCTCCCTTATGGTATTTATAGACATTAATAAGTTCCTCTCTCAGACTTCTTCTCTCTTGGCTAAACAAGCCCATCTCTCACAGCCTTTCCTCATAGGGCAGATGCTCCAGCCCTCTGATGATCTTCATAGCCCTACGCTGGACTTTCTCCAGTAGCTCCATTTCTCTCTTCTACATGAGGAGTCCAAAATTGGACACAATACTCCAGATGAGGCCTCCCCAGGGCTGAGAAGCAGGATCACCTCCCTTGACCTGCTGGCAACACTCTCCTAATGCAACCCCAGACATCCATGGCCTTCCTGACCACAAGGGCACATTGCTGCCTTATAATCAACTTGTCATCCACCAGCACTCCCAGGTCCTTCTCTGCAGTGCTGCTTTCCATCAGGTCAGCCCCCAGTCTGTACTGGTGCATGGGGTTATTCCTCCCTACGTGCAGGACTCTGCACTTGCCCTGGCTGATCTTCATGAGGTTCCTCTCCATCCAACTCTCCAGCCTGTCCAGGTCTCTCTGAAGGGCAGCACAGCCCTCAGGTGTGTCAGCCACTCCTCCCAGCTTGGTATCATCAGCAAAGTTGCTGAGGAGGCACTCTGTCCCTTCATCCAGGTCATTGATGAAGAAGTTGAACAGGATGGGAGCCAGTACTGAGCCCTGGAAAACACAGGCCTCCAACTAGACTCTGCGCTCCTGAGAAGAACTCTAAAGATTACTGTCTTCTGAAGTCTCCTACTTAAAAATGTGACAAGGAAGATTTTTATATGTGTAAGCTTCTTCTTGAACTTTAAATCATAGAATAGTATTATCTACAAAAAGAGATCAGTTGTATCTTTTTCACCTTATGCAGCTTCACAGAACATTGGAAAGGTAAAAAAATCAATTTTAAAGTTTACTGCCCTACATTGTATCTCAAGAATGAAAATATTGATTAAAGTTATATTGTTTAGACAATTTTTACTATAGCTCTTAATCATATGCAAATACAGAAATTCTAAAGAGCAGTTGAAATCAGTTTTTTTTTTCTTTCAATGTCATACAAATAGTAACAATACTTAGAAATTTACAGCTTAAAAATACATAGCAATCCTGAGAGAAATGCGTTATGATCATCTGACAGACAGATTACAGGCAGAAGGGAAAAGACATTCCTTAAAATATTAAAAAATATCTATATGGTTTACGAGCTGAAACGATAGCCAAGGGTATCCCCAGGGCTACTTTTAGCTGGCATGACTAGCCTCCTAAAGGTCCCTCTTTGTTCAGTAGAGAGGGAACACATGCGTAGATACATGCAAAGAGTGATTGAAAGTTTCTAAATTTAGGCTCCGAATCTGAATTTCTCTGTAAAAGAAGCTCTCTCTCCATTAACCATAAAAGACTCTAGGGAGCATCCATGCTTTTGCAGACCCTGCCTGAGCCCCTTTTTCAAATGTACCTAAGGGCTTGTGAAATTTGATATTTATTCAAACAACAAAGACACTCGCTTAAGTATAATTCTCCCAAAGTATTTAAGGGCACTAGGAACACAAATCTGTTAGGCTGTCAGCAGGTACTGCGGAAAGTCTCCTTGAATTTATAATCCCTGAAAGAGGTGATTTCAAAGTGACAGGACTTTAAGGAGTCCTCTTTGGAAGTGCTAGGATTACTGAATAGATTAGGAAGTGACAGTGCAGATTTCCAGAAAAATAACTGATCAAATAAACAAATATGTGGATACTACCTACATGAATACCACCACTTTTCCAACAGGAAAATCTTTAGACTGACCGCTTGTGGTACTTCAGTAAGATAACTTACCATTAAAAATAAAAGTGAGAAGAGTGTTTAACTCCCTTTCCAATATCATGCTGAAGAGAGTCTTTTAGACAAATGGTTTCGCCCAGTAGCCCAAGCTCTTGACCCTCAATCTTCTCACTTGTTTGTCCTAAGAACATATACTCAAATGATCTTCTACAAGAATCAGCCCTTCTCCTGCAAGCCAGCAAACTAAAACTGCCCCTCATAATTTTGAGACAGATAGAAAGAGGACACTCAATGTGGGAAAAAAAAATCTATATTTTGTGGCTTACTAAATAGATATTTTTTCTATCATTGATGTAAAAAATAATAGTAAAAAAATGCTAGCATGTCTATAAATAGACCACAAGCAGAAACATACCTGTCCACAGGGAGCTAGCTTCATAAACCACATTAATCACCTAAATGCATATCCTTTAATTGCAACAAGATATTGGAAGGGTCTGAGAGCAGACTTACTGCACAAATACATCTCACATTAGGAAAAGATCAAACAGATATAATAGAAATTGCAAGCATCTGCACATTACAGACATTAGGGATAGCTTTACAAAATTTCAGGACAAGATGAGCATTAGAAAGAGGATTCTCCTATTAGTATTCCTAGCAGCATTCCCAGCTCCAAGAACCCTCACATGTCTCATACTACAAAACTAGGAGGACTATAGCTTATTCTACAGCAAAGCATCTAATAAATGGTACTGAATAAGTCCTCCTAGGGCTATACTAATTCACATGACTGCGAGCAAATTAGGTGAAAATTGCAGTGAATGGGGGGCAATCATCTGAGCTAGTGGTGTTTTGAAAATAGCTTTGGTGGAAGAAAAAGAGAAGCTGTGAAGAAGCATCCCTTGTTTAGGAGAGCACTGTGTTAAGACTACTTCTGCAATTGTTAGCAGCTTTGAATGGCCTATTTTGCTGCTTGTCAGAAGGAAAGGCTTGACTGAAGGAATAAGGTATCGACAATATCAAAATAGCCACATTGTTTGTAAAGAATTAAATAGATCTGGAGAGCTGAGCCTTCGCTATAACTCTGCAAGGGCAAATTGCATGCTATGAGCTCCTTTAAGCAAAAGAACCCACTTGGTCCTGGGAAACATACACACAAAACACAAGGGGAAAAAAAAGAAGAAAAGAAAAAAGAAAAGCAGAGAGCTGGAAGAATAAACTTATTCCTTAAACTATAGTACAAGACACTTAATTTTTGTAACTATTCCTGTGGTATTAATCACCTCACAGATTTTACTAAATATTTGGTGACAGTGTGTATTAAGAAAATGAGAAGTTCAGTAGTTTGAGGTTGTCACAGGTTCATAGACGTTTGGCTCAGATCCACGAGATTAATTTAAAGCTTTAGTTTAGGTGCCAGTTTCCTCAGCCTTTAACCTTGATGATGGAGGGTGATCCAGCCTTCTAGTGTTGCAGCAGAATTTCTGCATTCCTTAAGGTAAAATAATAATGGGGAGCTCACAGTAATTACAGAAAACATAGAAAGATTTCCAGCTACCCACTTCTGAAAAAAAACAAGGCAGATTTCAATACATGACTACACTGCATACGGACTGTATGTGTGAACCATTACTTCTGTCAGTCATGCAGCTATGTAAAAGAGCAAAAGATGGCTTCACTGATAATGTGACAAACATCATCCAGTTTCTTGTATCTAGTGATAGCTTTAGGCCTTTTAGGCCTTTAGGCCTCAGTCATGAAAAGAGCTAAAGCAGTTTAACCACACATCCATTACAAACTTCAAAGCAAAATGAAAAGTCTCCTACTGTTGTCATCTGAAAGGAAAAACATTCAGTCACCGAGGAGGTAAACTAAAATCCTGAGTTCTTGGTTCTACAGTTTTGCTTCAGTAGTTGAGTATTTTAACAAAGAGCCCAAATCTTCCCAGTATGAGCTTTGCGTTTGGCCTCACCACGAGTACCATGATGCCCTATTTTTATCCCTAAGGCATATGTTCCCTAGACACCTTCACTGCACTGAAATTGATTACATCCAGCCAAATTCTCTAACTTGAGTGCAGGTTTTCTTGATATTATAGAATAATACAATGGGAATAACCAGTTCCTCAACCTGCTGGCTGCACACTTGCTCCTATATAACCCAGTATACACTCGGCCATCTTTTCTGCTAGGAGAAAGGCAATGCAAGTGCAAAGAGGCTTCTGCCTACTAACTACAGCAGAAGAAACTGAATGAATTTTTGTCTAGGTGGGAAAATAAGAGATTTTTCAAATATACACATATGGGAGCTTTATATAAACATGCCATTGTTTTTGATAACTCTGACTTGGTTTTTGAGATAATTTGGTACTGTCACTGATCTGTAAGTTAATTCACTAAAATATAGTCAGTGCAATATCATCCACTGTAAGAAACTTAAAACCCTAGGAATGAGTACACCAGAGAGTAATTTGATCTCTATGATTATGACTTCTGATTTGTAGGATTTTAAAATTTTATGATGTATGAGTAATCAGTATAGCTGCTATATGATGCAATGAAGAAATAAGTTCTGAAGTCACAGTAATTTTACCACAATGATGCATATATGAGAAACTAAATTTGAGATTAAAACACAGTTGCTCATACCTTTTTGTTTTGACTATACTGGGTTCATATGAAATTAAGATATGTGGGGTTTCAGGTAAGAAAAGAAGCAGGTAAACCTTCTCTAAGAATCATTAAGGATGTTTTTCTACAGTCAGTGTTCTCCACAGAAGACATTTCTCATCAGAATTATTGGGTGTCATCTGAGGAGAGACCGAGTAATGAAATAAGATGCAGCCTGAAGAGAGTACTTTTCTCCAGTACCAACTAGTATTTACTGACCTCAGTCTCTGTATAATCTGTCTGTTGTAATTTTTAAACCATCTTTAATTTTAATCCAAAGCAATTTTATCTATATATTTTATTACAGAACAAGGAGGAAGAAAAGAAGGAATTCTAAAATTAAAAGACTTTTAGTAGAAGCCCAAAATAAAAATCTTTCAGGTTTGTTGAAAAAGATTTCATCTAAATTTTGAAATGAAGTCTACAAAGATATTTGTCAGAATGTACCTGTTTTACACAGATAATCTAAACACATGGAACTTGCATGAAATTCAAATTTAAAATAAGAATTAAGCTATCTGAGGTCTTGGTTTCATACATCCATTTTCACAAGAGGTACACTCATCCATGCAAATATAGATCTGAAAGACATGGTCCCCAGGAATTAACATGAGCTTTTTTCATTTTTAGTACAGCCTACAAATACTGATAAGAAAATGTAAAGCATAAAAACAGATTAGCATTACATTCTAAAAATCAAAGTCATACATCCACTGCTTCTTTCAGAACATCTCTTTAAAAAGAGTTATGAGCTGCACTGCACTTATTACCTAAAGAATATACTGATATTGTGGGTTTTTAGAAGTTACTCAACCGCAAAAAAATATTTTCCACAATGAATTAGCATTAATCAATTTTACAAATCACCAGCAAATTTTACAGTAAAAATGTAGAAACTGAATCAGTTATAGGATTATCTGGTGATTACCCCAATTACCAATAGGCAGGTGAGCATTCTGCCTCTCATCTTTCCACTTAGGGATCTTTAATTTCCATATTGTTGCATTATTTTATTGGTGATATTCTTTAAGATTGTGACATCCCCAAACAAAAACCAGAACTATTTCCAGAAAATTTAGGAATTTCAGACAATTTTATACCTCTATTTTAAGGCATCTACCTTCCCTTAGACTATTCTTCTCTGAAGGATGGTCTTGTAGTCAAGGTACGGGTACCCAGTAATGGAGTAGATAAGATGTTCTGAGTTACTCTTCCACAAAATTGCAGGAATTTTTTTCAGGAAATAAGTAGTTTCCTGGTACAACTAGCAAGTAATTGTTACCATGAACAAACACACTTAATATACCCTTGGTCCTGTGAATCCCTCTCATGCATAAAAGTAGTTGGGAAATCCAGATGACCAAGTATTTATACCAAGGACAAAAAAAAATGTTTTATCATTCTGGGTCAGTTGCCTCATCACTCTGTGACACCACTGAGGAGCCCATTTTCCATCATAATCCCATAGAGCACCTCTAGGTTGCAAACTAAAACCTTCCCTTGCAAGTAAAGGAGAAAGATACTGTGGGATGGAGGTAAGAATACTGTGGGGATTAGATTTCTATAGTTTTCTCCAGTTCTCAGCAAAGGCACCATAAAGTTTTTCTAACGGGATAAGGAAAGAGCAGGCTTCCAGAGAACTTTAAGTCCCCATCACTACTTCAGTGCACTAAAAGTGCTTCCGTTGCTGTCAGTTCAGCATGGAGTTTGTCCCCAGTTTGAAGGGGAGGATGCTACAGAGACAGTAATAAGCATTTTGATCACTGAACTCTCATAAGGTTTTAAGCTTTTTATTTGTTTTACAACCTCCTCCCAATCCTTTAATATAAATTGATGGATTACGCAGCAGTTTGACTTTGTCATTTCAACCTCAGGATTGAAAGATGTAGAATAGTACGAAACACATTCAAAGGGTAGTTATCAAAGTTCTGAACAGAGAAGTACTCAGATGAAGAGCTCACTGAACTCTCTGAAAATTGGTATCCCAGTTAAATTGTTAGGTCTCACCCATCGCCATAAGAACTTTGTGTTTAAAACATTTAAGGACTGTCGTGAACAGTGGGCAACTTTGTTACAATAAATTAGACAGGACATGCTTGCTTATAGAAACCAAAACCTGGGTGACAGAGATCTGCGTATGACATTCATTCTTCCTCCTAGTCTACAGACAGCTGGGATGTCTTGGCATGGAAGAGGTGGATTTGATTTGGGTTGGCAAAACAATTTTGCTGCAGTATTTGAGAGACCACACAGTTATAAAGATGGGTATCTTACAGTTGCTTCAAGGCACTGATTTCATGGCTGTTTTGTTTTTATTTGGAAGCACATTCTGCAGTTGATATCAGACTTGGACCTCACTGAAGGCCTGGAAGCAGACTCTTGGTGGGACCGATCAGACTGAAAACATTGTTTTTTCACAGTATTTCTCTCTCGCTGAAGGCATCTCTTCAGTTTTCCTTGGTTCCTGCTGCTTTTCACCCCCTCACTGATCTAGACTAGGAATAGAGAAAAAGGGAAAAATCTTTTCTTTATTGTTTTTCCCTATTATGAAGGTATTGTTACATGTCTTTAAATTGTGTTGGCATATCTCTATCATTTAATTCTATTTTTTAAAAGTTCCTCTAGAATCCAGCATAAATAGATCTGTATTTGTATTCATGAATGGTTATTAATAGAAAGTTACTGGGAAAGGTCTTGCAGCATTCATATATATATTTATACACACACATACACACATATACACATATATATGTGCATATATATGTACATACACACACCTATTTCAAAAAGAGTTGTTTTATTTAGTTAGCTCAATAGCTCTCAGGTATTCTAGATGATTTTTTCCTATAAATGTGATCTATCAGCTTTGGCATAATGAACTCTTGCAAAGGTCAAATATAAAGGATAAAGGCTGCAGGAAATGATGACTCTACAATAATCCTGTTATCCTCCCACAATTCTAATTTCATTTTATTGAGTTGAATGGTATAAGGGTAAAAGGGTAACTACTTTCTCTCTGCTAACACCCATATACCCAAGTCCCCTGAGCATAGCATTATGTTTAATCATGGCTGTAACTGTATTAGCAATAAAAATATATTGTAAAAATAATGATTATCTGTTTTTTTACTTTGTGGATATTAGCAAAATATGTTGAAGAACATATTTAGCGTTTAGCTTAGAGGGAAGTTTTCCCTGATAAAACATTGTAAAAGGAAGGCAAACTGCATTGTGAACAAGAGTGTTTTTGTGATTATTACCAGATCTTCATGCTAGCAGCAAGTAGATGTTCTGCTAATATTTGCATATGTAAGGTAGAACATAACTTCCAGGTAAGATTTTAAAAAGTTCTCAGCATCAACCTAACCCTGCTCTGACCAAAACTAACAGAGCCTTATTCCTGCAAATAGACTGTAATTAAAAAAAAGAAAAAGGAAAAGGAAAAGGAAAAGGAAAAGAAAAAGGAAAAGGAAAAGGAAAAGGAAAAGGAAAAGGAAAAGGAAAAGGAAAAGGAAAAGAAAAAGAAAAAGAAAAAGAAAAAGAAAAAGAAAAAGAAAAAGAAAAAGAAAAAGAAAAAAGTATAAATAATTCAGTGATATCCTTCATTAATTATGATTATTCTCTGGATGACTCATCCAGACTTCCTGTTCCTGTAATGCTAAAATTATTTCCTCAGCACATATACCATATACACTTCAGAAAGCCTTGTCTTTTCTGGAGTGTTTCAGGGATGAAAACAAGGCCCAACTTTGCTGTTGTTATACAAACAGTTTAGTCCTAGGACAACCTAATTATGTCAGCAATTGCATGCTCGGGATTTTTTAACTTACAGTCCCCAAGCCAACACATCCTTGTCACCATTATGTTACTTCATCATCTTTGTGTCAGATCCACACTTGAGCTGCTTAAGAAGCACTTCGCCTTTTCAACTCCAGCAATAAATTTCTAAGGGCATATATACACTGAAGTTACTGCTGTAATGTCAGCCTGCTCAGCCGCTGGTGTGAGGAACAGCCTACCTACAGAAACACAGACCTCAGACTGCACAGTCTATTCACTAGTACAGCTGGCCCACCTCTGGAAAAGCTTTCCTTCGCTGAAGGAAGCAAACTAATTAAATAGTTAAAAGCAGCAGTATATGTCATGAGAGCATAGACATACTCAGAAAAGTTACTTTAAGGAAGTCCATTTTAATACCTGTGTAGAGGAAGCCTTAACATTTATTTTTGGGCATTTCCTGGGTTACCAAATAAAATTTCAAGAGATGCTGCAGAAGCCAAATGCAGAAGAGGCTCAAAGATAAAACTGAATGATTTTGTTTTAATATTTAACATATAATAATAGAAAAGTATGCTCATTTGCATCTTTCTAAATATCTTGGTATTTGGGCCTTCTACATGTACTATCTGCAATAAATCATTTAACTTGTTTTCTGAACTCTTATCAGAAAATGTAGAAATCTTTTAATAGCTTCCTAGCTAGGAAAAGTACAGTAGGTATTGGAGGTGTTCAAAAGTGCCACTGAAGTTGCATTCTTTTCCAGGATGTTTTTGCTGGAGAATTCCCCAGTGATTATGGACAAGACAGACCATGAAGGAGGTAAAAGCAATATCATGTCATTGTCTCAGCTTGTTACAAAACATGCAAAGCCCATGGGTAAAGGACCCATTTGAATGGCTGTGGCTATCAACTCTACCTTTTATGTTTTCATTATGTGGGTATCTCACCTGAGGTTTGTTCCTATCTGTTGTAGCCTATGGCAGTAGGTTGAAGAGATGAATTTACTCTGATATTGAAAACAGAAAAACCTGAAAACGTGTGAAAAATTGCAATGACAAGGTAGGAATCATTGCTTCTGATGTACTGAAATGAAATTCTTGCCCCATGCACCTAATATGTCTACTTATGCAATAGGTTCATGCACAGAGGCTGGAGTGGTATTTGTTTAAGCCAGTTCTAATCCGTCTATGAACAATACAAATGTCAACTTCCTATAATCTCTCTTGCACACTTCTGACCTGGAGAAAAGATTGCACAAGCGAAAAGCCTCACACAGATTTTAATTAAAATTAAAATCCCCCTCCAAAAAAAAAAAAAAAAAAAAAAAAAAAAAAAAAGTCTTTCCACTTACCAAGTCCTAATGAAGAGCTCCTGAGCCCAGAAACAGCAGCGCATGGTTTGCTGAGAGTGTGATAGAGAAAGACTAATATAGCACTTAGTGTATTACTGCCCAACAGAAAGTTCATCAGCATAATTACACCTAGACAAGCTGTTGACAAAGTCATCCTTAGCTTTACGAAAATTTATATCAGCTGCATCCTACCAAAAAGGCCAAGATCAGCTTCTCCAAAATCCACAGTATGGACTTAATTCAGATATACTGAAAGTTGCATGGACCATTCTCTGGTCCTCTACCCATACCATGCACACATGCTTTTAGACAATCTTTTAAAATGTGCTGGAGAGCAGTTGACAGCCACAGTGCACACAACTATCAGTGATATAGGATAGAGTAAGAGAGACTTTTCAGAGGTAATATTAGGCCAAGATCTTCACAAAGCACCCCAATAGCTATAGGGAAGACCAGATAAACCAGCAGAGAAGATATATAATTAAGAAAGTGGTGTGAAATAATGTGGCTTTGGTTTAATGAGAAGTGAGGAAATAAGGAAATCCTGAACTACTAATTATAATATGTCCCTTGCATGCTCTAAATATCACAATTTGTAACTCAGACTCTCCTATCTATCACTGTAAGAAAATATCCTAACTTTACCTTTTAATAAAACAATTCCTAATTAAAGGTCAAATCTGCATACCAGTAGTCAGTGTGAACTGAGTTCGTTTCATGTTCTGGAGACATGAGCAGCCTCTCTACAGAGGTAGAGACCAATGGACTGTCCCCAATATACCCACCAAAAACACAGAGCGAGAAGGAGAAAGAGACTTGCTTCACTTTAAATTGCTGACAGAAAAATTTTATCTGCAGAAACAGAGCTGGAAAGCACAGTGAAATGTCAGTTTTTAAGAACAGGGCTCAGTTTAACATTCAATCCTTTTGCAGCACCGTTGCCAATTGGATAAAATATTTAATGGCACTGTATTCTGAACTCTATATTTTTGTCTATATTTTTGACAATGCATTTCATGGCTTGTATGCCACTGAAGTTACGAGATTTGAGTGCATAATGAAAGAGTAACTCAACATTCTTCATGGCATTGCTTTCAGATTTGTTATTTTTCATTGACATGCCACTAGCTAAATCAAGTCTTGATAATACATAACTGGTTCTTACTTTGTAGGAATTATATTAAGATATAAGAAGGTCTCAACCTTCTGTCTTTTTCTATGCAATATTAAAATCACATTAATATTTAAAGCTTCAGTATCCATTGTGGGAAATAAAATTTTAAAGAGCATGTACAAATCAGTGCTGCAAAAATTTGATTTGAGAGCTTTAGTTTTCATACCAGTTTTATCTGTTCATAAAACAATCCAGCCAGGAAAGAAAGAATAGCACAGTTAGGAAAAGCTTTCAGAATGTTTATCATAGTGTCTGCAGCAACACTGTAATTTTCAAAAGCGAGTATATTGTAAAAATATATACCTTTTCCACAGTGCTGTAAAGAGGCTTATATGATCAAATAAGGGGTTTGGAAGATTTCAGTACCACTGGCTTTAAAAATTATAAATGGGAAAGTTTGGAAAGAAAGGAGATTATTCAAGGAAAAAAATCTAAAGTCAAGAAACAAAACTTAATAAGTAAAAAAATTATAAACAATACTAAAATAATACGGAGTCTTCTACTGACTAGAGCAGCAGTACTCATTTAAAACTGAAATATGTCAATATTCATTTTAAGGAGGTTTATAGGCTCGATTATTAAAAATCATTGTGCAATTGTAGCAGTTGCAGGATGATCAATACAAATTCAACAATAAATATTATGCTGTTTTAGCCAAAATAGAAAACGATGCATTTGGGGGTGAAATCATAGTAAAAGCATAGCTGCCTACTGTTCAGAGAATAGTTGTATAACGTATGGTTTCTGTTTAAACACCTTAAAATACATCACTGCTGCATCTTCCGCAAACATCACAGTCGCTGCTCATCCCCATGGCATTCTGGCAGTTACTACTGGTGCAAATCTTAACATACCAAATCAAATCAGCAGTCATACTACCTTAGCAGCAAAGACAGCAAAAATCTCCCACAAAAAAGGGAAACTTTTAAAAAATCTGTTTTCCTGAAATGTGTGTAGTGGGTAGCTCATCTCATGACCTAAACCATGAAGTTCACCTACTTCATGTATCTTTTATCCCTACTAGTTTAATTATCACGGATATATGTATTCTTATAAATATCTAATTCTCTTTTGGCTACTTCTAAGCTCTTGACCCTCAATAAGCCCTTAACTGTGATTTCTCTGTCATAACTGAATATTAAGTGTAAAATTATTAGCTTTTTTCATTTCTTTAAGTGCCTTTTAATTTCATTGCACAATTAATGTCAGGGTTTTTTTCTTGCATTGGGAGAAAGAATGAACAGGGAGCCTGAACTGACCTGTGTTACTCCAATTAGAGGAAAATTATCTTCCCATCTTGTTTCCTCAGATGAGATTTTTTTCTGCTTATCTGAAGACATTGTCTCCTTTGTGCTAAAGCATTAACAACTTGTCTTCTAATCTAGAACTTTTCTACTGTTCAACAATCTCCAGAAAAGGTTTTTCCACACATGAAGTTCTGTTGCCCTAGTGCAAACTTCACCTCTTTACCCTGCTCCATGATGCACTCCACTGCAGTCTTCCTCAGCAAACAAAATATTTTGGAATGTTTTAGTCACTGTTCTTCATCTGAAGTATTTCTATGATTATGCATTATTATATTTGTATGATTACACATGATTATTATATATGTACATCAATATCCCATGGTTTTACATGATTATTCCATGATATACACCATTTTATATAAGTTGTATCTAACAACAGCAATCACACCAGCAATCTCACTTCTTGCTTCTTGGTAGGAGAAGATGTAAGAGAAATTGCATGATTCAGTTGTGTGTAATTTGTTTGATACGCGTGTATGGCAACAGACCCATTTTTGCAAAGTTAGAAAGATGGGTTTTGTATTGGTCTGTTAGTATCAGACTACCTGCAGTTACATACATCTTTGCATTGAGGCATTCTGTCCTCAGCTGACATCCCAGCAGAATGTAATAGTAGATGTCAAAATCATGGAGAAAGGCAGGACAGTAGAATAAGTCTGTAGAAGATTTCCAGTAGTGGATAGATAGTTCAGTGAAGCCTAGGGATGGAAAGAAAGCACCAGAGTAATGTTTACAATTGCCTCATATCAACTAGCCAGATCATTTCCAGGATGTATATGGATATGTACATACGATGTGTGTCTAGGATGCCAATCTTTGGTATTCAGGGAGTTGCAAGTTTTAGTTTCTCAAGTGATTGAACTATTAGCCATTCTGTTTGGTCTGATACAAAAGAGAGCCGCCACCTAACAAGTCATATGTAGCCAACAAGAACTGGAGTAGTTAAATGAGTATTTCAGTCAACACAAGTATTATATATCTACTAGATTTAAAAAGTCATAGAAGTCAGTTGATTCCTACAGCATATTAAAAGCAGGTGTTTTCAAACAGGAAAATGTTTTAGATAAGAAAAGATCTTATTTAAAATGATCTTAAAAGATCATTTCTCTCTCTTCCTATTTTACCTCAAGCTTGTCTAGGTTTTCAGTGTAGTAGTCTGCTTTTTTGGTGAGGTGCATTTTGGTCAAGCATTCAGGAAAGTGGCACTTCATCTAAAGTTTTATGAACAGGTAGGTACCCTAGGTATCTTTGAGCAAACACTGAAAACATGAGCTTAGGAGCTGTGCTGTCTCACAGAGGTGAGCTCTGCAGATGGAGAACAAATGTTTGAGTCACTTCTGCAGGATGGGAAGCAGCTTAGCTGTGCTACTGCAGTGCTGAACCAGAGCAGGCACTGCCACAGGGCTCAGCCCTCAAGTTTGTGCCATCTTTCCTTCATCCTACTGTCAACATCTCAGATCAGCAGCAAATATACAGTGTCCCATATAATTATTGAATTATTGTACTTACAGAGGGTCAGAGTGACACAACCTGCAAAATGTTAATCTGCTCTGCAGTAACAGAACAGATGCTGGGTTCTGCCACTGTGCAGGCAATGCAGTTCTTACATATAATGCATGTGTTGGAAAAAAATGTATCTTTGGATCTTAAATTGCTAAATTTAATAAAGTATGATGAAGACAAAGATGATAAAATGTTATTAACTAAGCAAAGGCAAGAAGAGAAAGTCAAAGTCACAAAAAATGCAATAACATTTTAAAGGGTACCACCTCTCCCAAGTTAACGAAGTGATAAAATTTTTAATTTCAAAAAATGATATCTTTGCCACCTTTCTTCTACAAATTTCACTAGATAAATCCTATTTATTTTGTCCGGTATTTAGCATCCTGTAAAGATTCATTTTGCTGACTTCATCATCTACAGCTATTGAGTGACTATGACTAATTGTGAAGAGTAAATACAAATACTAACGGGGAAATGAGGAAAATTTCTATGATCAGTTGCTTTATGTACATAATTAATCAAGTGGCACCTGACATTGATCCTAAGTTGTTAGTCTGCTGAAACAAAATCATTAAAAGGTACTCTATCTCCTCGTGAATTAAAGAGAGTGTTTAGCATTATAGGATATTTACTTAATTGTCTGTAAAACATTGACAACTTGAATAAACTATCAGCATGTGATGCATCCTGATGACAAAGTCATGGTACTAATCATGGGCGTGGTGAATTTTGGACAATTGCAAAAAGTATTCATTAAAGTGGTTTGTATGATATCTGAACTAATATGAAAGATTTATATAGCCTGACTCTGAAAGTAACACGTGATTCAGGTTTACAAATTTAAAATGCCTGTTTTTCAAAGGATGGGTGCTCATCATCTTCTTAGGATTAGGAAAAGAAAAGGAGAACAAAGGCTTTATGAAAGGCGTTTCATACCAAGCAACTGTAGAACCAAGAAATCACTTTTGCAAATCTCTGCAGGATTGCAAGCAGAAAGAAAAAGGGATCAGCAACAGAACAGCAAAGTGAGAGAAAAGTGAGAAGACACTTCAGTGTGTTTCATTCTTTGTTTAAATTGTTCATATTTCTTAATGGAGAAATGGTAGTGAAAAAGTGACACTGTTTTCATGACACCATTAAATGACACTAAAATTCTGCATCATAGTTTTATCGTACCAACATTTCTTTGCTTTCTTCTATCATGAAGGGTTTGCAATCAAGCAAAAAGACCTTTTTGTCTGACATGTCCCTTTAACAGCTACCTTACTTTCACATGTTGTAAATATATATCCATTTCATTATGCATATAACCTGAACAACTTTTGTTGCATGAAGACTTATTTCAAAGTTAATGTAAAATTATGTGATATGTTCTTTTTAAGAGAAAAAGCTCTTCAAAACTAATTATCTGACATCATGAGGACTAAGTGAGCAATACTTTGTGAATTGCCTTTGGATCTCAGTAGTTAAGGTTAATAACCCCTCCAGATAATGTGATATAGTATGATTATTTTGCTAAGAAAATAACAGATAGTAGACAAATAAAATTTCTACTTCAGCAACCCGCCGAGGACACATGCAGCTTAACTTCTGAGTGGAAAATATGGATTGGGAAAAGTTATGTTTAAAGGTGTAGTAATGTGATGTTTAAATATGTTATCCCTACATTGTACCTTCATATTCTTCATAACCACTGCATTATACTTGGACTCCTATCGGGCTGTATAAGACAGTGGCTTTCATTGCAGCAGGTCACAAATATTCCCCTGCTGTGCAGTGCTTTACAGGGTTGAGGGTAATTGTGCACAGCTTAAAAACACACTGGTAACATGACCCGCAGACCTTAGGAGCTCAACACAGAAAGAAAAATAAAAAGCTAAGAAGGAATGTTTTCAAATTTATTTGCAATTCATAAAAGAGAACAAGCAACTACTAGACATTTAACGGATTTATACCAACTATGGTCTTGTGAAAGTCACATGCAACTTTTTTAAAAAAATCATGTTTTCTGCGTGTATGTTTCTTTCCACCTTTGTCACAAAACATAGGGTTGCTGCTGTTTGTCCTCTTCACCAGAACAGTGTCAAACAAGAACAAAACACACTTTGCCTGAAGTAACTGTAGAGCACAGCTTAAAAACCTCTGACTACACAACTGAAACACATGAGTGAATGTATTTGCTTAAACAATATTCAGTGGGAATTTTTGCTTCTAATGGTTGTGGATTTGAAGTAAACTGTGCTCAGCTGACACATTGGTGTCTCTATTTTAGAGACTGCTCATCTACAGGACCCTAGGAAGCCCTCCTACCCCAGCCCCATAGAAGTGGGGATGCTGTTGTTGTGTGTGCCCAGGTCCAGGTGGCACTGAGGCTGAACACACACACACACACACACACACACGCAGGCTATACACACATGGCCAGCAAGTGGACGTGAAGACAAGTTGGTTTAGCAAAATTTTGCCTCAACTTGGCCACACTTTGTTTTCTAGAATGCCCTTGTAAGGTAGAGCTGAAATGCTGAGTTAGAAAGAAAAGTAGTCTCCAGAGGTATTCTGACTTATAAAAGATATAAGGGGGGGGGGGAATGGTTTTGGGCATAACCCTCCTGAAAGGATTCTTACTTAGCTTTTTGCTAGCACTGACTGAACACTCTCACCAGTAAGCTAGTATGTTTGGGGAAAGGAAAGAGAGAGGAAAAGCAGATTTTGGTCCAGAGTTGTGTTGCCTTTTTTGGGATGTTCAGCAAACCAGGTTGTGAATATTCCCTCATTTTTAACTCTCAGAGCCTGCAGTTTCTGAAAGTCAGACGACAACCTTGTAATTATTCCAGTCTTTCCGTCCTCTTTGTATGCTATCAGGACAAACTGTTATTTATACCAACTGAGAGCTGAGAATTTGTCTTCGCTATTTAAAAAACAAATACATGCACTTTTGCTGCAAATTTATTAACAAATATTACCTATAACAATGCAGAAAGCCTAAGACAGTACGAGGAATTACAGCTTTACTCTGAGATAAGCTGAGTAATGTCAATAAGGGCTGATGTTGATATCATTTAGCTATTTCATGATAGAAATACAAGTATTCCTTCTCTATTTGAATCTTGCAATGTGTTGTCATGTAGTGGTGTTCACATTTGTAAAAAGCATATCTTTTTTAGGCAGTAGCAAACCAGCCCCCAAGTGCCACCCACAGTATGCAAGCCCAAATGAACAACAGAAGGTTTTAAGCTGACAGTTTTGCACATTTTTTTTACAGAAGTCTGTGCTAAATAATTTATTTTACAACACATATTGAGAAAAGAAATATATTTGGGATAACACATGGAAATCTTCCTGGACAATAATGCCAAATGAAGTATACTGGAGATGAGTAAAAGGAAATCCAGAATACTGTTCAGAGAATGTGGATAATTCTGACATAAGTGAAATCTGAAGCAGGAGTGAAGACCATAGAACTGTATCCTGAGACAGAACAAAGAAACAAATTAAATTTACAATTTGAACGTAGACAGGAACTAGATGCATTGTAAACATTCAAATTATAAAGCTTATATAGAAGAAGGTATCATAAGCCTATGGTGAAGAAGACTAGACTGTACAAAGAGATTTAAGTTGGGGAAAAGACAAAGTTCACTGGCAGCAACGAGGAAGGGATTTTAAAGAGGAATGAAGAGTGGAGCAAGCAAGCAATTCATGATGTACCACTACCATAAAACTATCACAGAGTTTAGATAAATCTACAGATGTAGAGCAGTCCTAAGTCCAATTCTGTATGCATAAAATTGAAACAAACATAGCTAATATTCATGGTCATGGCCATTAGCACGACTTCCATGCAAGCATCAACATACAATCCTGTTATGATTGAACTGTCAGGTATAAACCAAATAGCTTTCTTAATAAGCAGAGATCATCTCAATAAGTAGAGATCACAAAACTGTAAAACCATGGAGTTTTTTATTGTTGTTGGTTTTAATATGAAGTGATAGCTTCGAGGATATTATTGCCAAAGACGGGATTCTGGTCAAGATAAAGATATCTACAGTTAACTGTCTAGGTCTAGCTGAGCCTGATGTCTAAGCTCCTAGTACAGGCAATGGAAATCTAGATAAACAGTCAATAAAACTAGGGAGTTGATTAAAATAATTAGCCAGTAAGTATTGTGATCGTAAGCTCCATGAGCTCTAGCAACAAGTTTTCCATTAAATATAATGAGAGTTTAGACATCTGCTGCACATATAAACATCTACATTTATGTGTCTTAATCTGGAGTGGATTCTCTAATTTATCTTCTTGATTTCCTAATTCCCACCCCTAATTCCTTAAGAGTTTATATATAACCCCAGTGCAGAAGATCATGATGAAAATCATGGTGACAGAAAGAATCTGGGTGAGAGAAGTAAGAGAATTAAGGAGAAAAAGAAAGGGAAGATGTAAAAGCAGTAGAAAGGTAGATAGCAGCCCATATTAGAGCACATTTTCCTTCTAATGCTGGAAGTCTTACTGTACCAAGTATATAAATTATTTTATTATTGTCAAAAATCTGTGTGAAATCCACTAATAGAACACAAACTTGTAATTACAGAATGTACAAAAATACATATGGACAGCAAAGTTAACAAAGCTGCAGACTTTAAAGTTGCACTGATAACCTTAACTGAATTTTTCTAGATTGTGGCTGCCTAATTCTGAAAAGTTGAGTACATTTTGGTAAATTTAAATAGATATCATGAGCTGTAGTATTTATTTTTCACACTGGTATGTGTACATCTTGGATTGAAAGTACACACATACAAAGTCCCCAACTTTGAAAAACGATCCTTAACTTGCATTCTTAATTTAAACAACCATTCTTCCACTGAGGCATCTCAAGATTGTCAAAGATACAGAATCACAGAATTGATATGGTTGGAAGGAACCTCTGGAGATCAGCTCGCTTTTTCAGCTGGAGATCAGATCTCTTTCTCCAAGCAGGGTCAGCTTGAGTACACTACTCAGCACCTTGTCCAGTCAAGTTTTAAATATCTCCAAGGATGGAAGGCTATACAAAATCTCTGGGCAACCTATTCCAGCAGTCAACCACCCTCACAGTAGCGTGATTTCTATTATATTTAAATGGAAAATCCTGAATTTCAATTTGTGCCCATTGCCTGTCTCTGGATACTGAGGAGAGTCTGGTTCTGTCCTCTCCACCCCCACATGCAGTACTTTTACATGCCAATAAGATTTCCTCCAAGCCTTCTCTTTTACAGGCTGAACAATCCCCACTCTCTTAGCCTCTCTTTGTGTGATGGATATTCCAATCCTTTAATCATCTTCACGTCTCTTGTTGGGCTTAGTAGAGCAGGTCCATGTTTCTTTTTACTGGGGAGCCCAGAACTGGACCAAGCACCCCTGTATGGCCTCACCTGTGCTCAGTAGAGGGGAAAGATCAATCCCTCAATCTGCTGACAATGTTTGTTCTAATGCAGCCCAAGATACCACTGGTCCTTGCTTGCAAGGGCACATTACTGACTCATTGTCAACTTGTAGTCTACCAGGATCTCCAAGTATTTTTCTACAGAGTTGCTTCCAGTCAGCTAGCTCTCAGCCTGTTCTGGTGTATGGAATTTTTTCTTCCCAGGTGTAAGACTTGGTATTTCCCTTTGTGGACCTTCACAAAGTTCCTATTTGCCCATTTCTGCAGCCTGTTGAGGTTCAGAGGAATGGCAGCACAACCATCTGATTTCCCCTGTTTTGTATCATTTTCAAACTTGCTGAGGATGCAAGTTTGCAAATCCAATTATCCAGATCATTAAAGCAGATGTTAAACAGTATTGGCCCCAGTATTGACCCCTGGAGCACACCACTGGTGAGGAGCCTCCAGCTGGACTTTCTGAACCTGATCATAGCCCTTTGAGCCCATTAGTTCAGCCAGTTTTCAATCTACTCTACTCTCCATTTATCTAGCCCATACATAATCAGTTTGTCAATGAGGATGTTATTGGACACAGTGTCAAAAGCCTTCTAAGTCAAGATAAACAACACTCGCCGCTCTCCCTTCATGCACTGCACCAGTCATCTCATTGCAGAAGGTTATCAGATTGGTCAGGCATGGTTTCCCTTCATAAATCCATGCTGACTACTCCTGATCAAATCACTGTCAGAAGATGTGCTGTTTTCACTTTGGTAGACCTACATGTGTGCAAAAAGCTAAAATGGAGACTGAGAAGGAAGAAGTAGAAAATATATCCTCATATCACAGAAAGAATCATCAATAACAACAAAAATATGGTTATATAAATTATTTATAGTGCAAAACCATTTTATTTACAGAATTTAGTTTCAAATCAGACAGAGTTTTCCTTTCTATTGTTAAATATATCAGCAACCTTTTATACTATTATATCTAACCTTTTCTGAAAATGAGGTGCTGCTAATCCCACTGTGCTAAATTTGCAGACTGCTGTTTTTATCAAGAATAGTTTTGACTGTAACACAAACAGTCCATTCCAGTATTTGTACTCAACAGGAAGACCAATTGGGTAATTCTCTGAAGCACTGAGTTACTAGAACGAAAGTAGAAAAAAAAAAGAGTTATTCTGTGACATTCTACCACAGAAATTGTACCAGTTACCAGGAAGTAACTGGAACCTTTGTGAATAAGAGGCTATCATTTAGACATCTTATTCAGGAACAAGAAGGGAGAACGAGGGAGTGTAGTTGGAAAAAAAGGTAGGGATTAAAGGGATTATAACTATACACTTGCTTTTAGTAACTTTATGGTAGCATAAATTTCTACGTATGTGATCTATGATTCAAAAATCCTATATTACATTCCTCTTACTTTAACTAAAAAAGAGAAGATGGAGATGGTTTTAGTAAAGGTCCCCTCTAGAATTAGCATATTTAATAAGAAGTGTCTAAGTCTTTCTAAACTGTTCTGAAAATGCTAGGTATTATGTGATTAAAAAGCTCAAAGGTTACCTTCAATTATCTCTAAGTCCTTAATGAACATGAGGTACAAACTCTATTGAGAATTGAGTTGATAGTTTTCTTGGCATTAACAACTTCTTCAGTCCCCCTTCTTGTCTCTATGCCCTTGATATACTAAATTAGCAAGAATGCGACAAAGACAAAACAATCTAAGCAATACTAGGAGTTCAAACATGAGATTATGAAATGTCAATTTCTATGCACTCTCCTTGAAAGGATTATTTTTCCTGTATTCTCTTTCCATTAAAATTTACAGGAGGTTAGTAGTCCTGCAATACTTACTTGCTCCAATTTCAGGAAATAATCAGTACTACCAGCATAAAACACTACGATTCTCAAAATAATTTTACAGAATATCTACTGAACTGAGAGCCCATGTGGTTTATGTATTCAAATATAGAAAATAAGTAACAGCTTGGAAGGGGTCTGTGCTTTATATGCTTTAGAACAAGAAAAGAAATGAGCAAACGATACTTAGCAATTAGATCAGTCTATTGATTTAAACATTTCACCCCTTTGTGAGCCACCTACACTCATCTTTGTTTACTTAGATTTCTCACGTACTGTTTTCATTCATAATTCTTGCACTGTAGACTGTCAACACATGGTTTGTTCCTATAAATTAGTGTCAAAATTCATGTTGTAACAGTTTTGATGAAACAAACATCATACAATATTTTAGGTTTTATATGACAGTTCTCATTTTTCTTTAGTTTTACTTCTCCATATTCATTTACACTGCTTAATGAAATATTCCTAATTTACTACCTTATCACACTAGTACAGGGGGAAAAAAGCTCAATATTTTAGCAAGAGAATGTTCTCAGAAAAAGGGTTTGAAACATTTACTCAGCTCTGTTCTGAAGCAAGCCTTTTCATATCTTTTGCTTTCTGGGGCAATTCTTCTGCAAGCACATTTGACAGGTCACACACATAATTTTGCTAAATGTTTCTTTCTTCACAATCACTAGTGCTATTCCATCAAGGCTTACAGCACTGGACACTGCAGCAAAGATGAGCGACTGACTACCTCAAACATTTCATCTGCCGTAGCCATAAAGATTCCCATGGGCGGGAAAGTTGACCCACAGTCACATTTCCAAAAAAGCGGAGGACAGGATATGTACTCATTAACTGTAGCTTGATTTTTTTATCATTTTGAAAATGATTCCATTATAAAACAAGAAACATTTTTCAAATTCCCATCGTATTGTGACCATTTATGAGCAGATTTCCCCTTCATGCTAAGATCCTTTAATAATCCAACTATTAATTTTTTATGCTAAATGAAACTAGGACCCCTAAAAAGCTCACTCTGTCATAAGTGCTTGCATTCTTAAAACAAAACAAAAGGATGCCAAAATGATCAGTTAACTGCTTACTGGTACTAGTGTTTTGTTCTGTTGCTTTTTGCAATACGGTCTTGTTCCCAAAGCATGACTCTCCGATGCTGCAGTCTGAGCAGTGAATGATAAAATAACAAGTTCTTGACATCAACAATTGAGATAGCACAGTCCTCATGAGAGAAATAAAGGTGTCCCTATTGGTTTTCTAGTATGAAACTTATTAATAATATCTTGGGAAATTTTGACAAGGATTTTGTCATGTGTATTTTTGTGAGTCGTATTAAAGATCAGGATCGAAAAAATACATATTAATGTTTATGATTAAGAAATAACATTTGGAAACCATAGGGCTGTTTGCTCAGTACTAAACAGCAACGTCTTTTGAAAAATTAAAAGTGAGAAGCTATTACTACAGTCCATAAACCTCTCCTCTGCCCTGCAGGCAGAAATATCTACTATCTCTTGTAAACGAAGTCTACTTAAAAGAAAGTTACCAAATTATCATTACTGCTCTTGCCTAGGGAACGTCTCTGGAGTCAGTAGCAATTACTACAATAGGTTTCAGAAATGGAAATAATTTGCTTGTTAGTGCCACTAGGGTTTGGGCTAGATTTGAACTGTCAGTTTTTAAAACAGTAAACAATTACTTACTAGAAACTTTGAGGGCTCAGACTGGAGAAATATTTGCTGAAAAATAGAATGCTTTAATTTTTATTTAATGTTTCTATTAAATAGAACAGCTAATTAGTAGACAAGAAGCCCTTTCAAACTGTGCTCACTCTTTAATAAAAGTGTGTATGATGTAGTATTTTGGGTGAGCTTAGAGTAAGTGTTTTTTACTGAGAAATTCCAAAGAAGAAAATCTCTTTGCAAAAGTGCCTTCTGAAATAAATGCATTTTATCAGAATCTGAAGAATTTTAAAGGATTTGAATTTGTGATGTTGATTTAGAATCACCCCCAAGTTTAGCAAAGATTTTTTTCTTTTGGCTTTTAATTATCTTTCACAAGCCCAAACCTCTTTTAGGAGCTTTAAGAGGCTTAGGAGGCATTCTGTGTGCAAGGTGGAACCACAATAAAGAGTCAGCATGCATTTTGCTGGGACATGTCAAGTAAGGAAATTAATTCCCCAGGGTAAGCTCTCCATTCTTTGACTGACAGAGGTTAAAGGAAGGCACAAACACCAAATGGCAGGCCACTATTTATAAATCTATATAAACATACTCTCAGCATAAATTATGTCTTGTGTGTGGGTACCAGGCTCTCACCTGTTCCATGGCTGTGAACTATCAAAATCTGGCAGTTGAAGTAGGGACTGTAATAAATAGCAGGAATGGGGAGACTGCTGTCGGGTCCAGTGGCCACCCAACCCAGCACAGCTCACCTCCACACACCTGAATTTTCTTCCTTCCCAAATTAGAGTGGCCAAATTTGAGCCAGGAACTCTAGAGAATGAGCTACCAAGTACGATAGCAGACCCAGCATGCACAGTCATATTTTAGCCCTATTCTATAATCTAGCACAGGCCTACCTTGTACAGGCCCTTCGGTTAGAGCGTACTAGGTCACTCATTCATTCCAGAAGACTGGGGTTTTTTTTGATCATCTGGTTGTACCAAATCCACTTCTAATCACCCCCTATGTCATGCCCTTCCATCAAACCCAGTCTCTTGTATTGTTTAACTCAATAATGATCCCTGTGTCTGACAGATACATGCTATCATCCAGAACAGCTCTGTTTGTATGCATCATGTTTGTTTATTACCTGAGTATTTACAAGACACTACAGCAAGACCAGCTCGCAACTACATTTTTGCTTTTCTTCACATTCTCTGCTCCCCATCTCCTATTTTTATCAGACAAGAGGATTTGGGGGAGAGGGTTATTTTTTGGTTTTTTTTAATCAAGATGTCCCTTCAGTAAAGCAATCTCATTCTGGATCAAACTATTTCTGGTACATCATCATATAGTATAATATTTCACTGGCTTACACAACTGCTGTTGCAGACCTTCCTGTCGCTCTAATGAAGCCAAGACATTGCCTGCCAGGTGATTTCTACTTGGTAGCTGGCATCTTAAAAATAATTAGAAAACCTTCCTAATATGCCTTTTTTCCAGGGAAAAATTTCACAGGAATCCTTAAACAAATATTCTCATCTCTCTTCTGCTGTTGTCTCATGCTTGAATTACTTATTACTTTTTGTAACAGAGTCAACTTATGGATTTCTAAGCAAAACTACTGCATAGATATTAAAGCATCTCAAAAAACATAACACTTTCAAGAAATGCACTTTCTGGGATACAGGCCCTTTCGTGCTCCACCTTCCCTCCTCACTTAGTATTTTCTCTCCTATTCATCTTCCTCACACGTTTCTTCTTAGTGTTTGACAGGCAATGCAACTCTAAATTACCTACTCTATCCTCATGTCTTTGCTGTTCTTCAGGTAGGTACCAGCTTTACAAATATGAAGGTGATTATATCCATATATAAAATTACGCAGAGTAAAGACAATAACCCTGGTGAATACACAACGACTGTAGCTGTGACTTCTAACCGGAGTGAGCTATTTTCCGCTAGTTGGCCTTTTTCCCAAAAGAAAAAAGGGAACAACCCAACAGAGTAGTTCACTTATCATCTTATATCTTTCTGGGATCCATTAAGATCTGCACTAGTTCACCAGGATGACAGCATTCAAGGGCTCCTCTTCTACATAGGTATGTGTGACTGCAAACCCGTTTACACGTGGCCAGTTTAGTTCTAAATTCAGTTACCAGTAAGGCCAGCCATGACAGCACAGTGCATTATGCAGGTAATAACCCAATTATCATCAACTTAGAAGGCTTTTATGGTCTTGCTCTGTACTGATACTGCCACTATTATTCGTGTTAGCTATTTGAAATTGCTTCGCATCACATTACCCATGACTGCATTACCCTGACTGAGTAGAAAAGTCAGAAAGGGTTTCAGTCCCATAAAGAGAGCCAGTAGGCACACTAGAAACATTATTCTGTTGTCATTTGACAAAGCTAGGCCTGCAGTTGTCAACTTTCATTGCTTTCTTGTATAAGAAAAGAAGAAATTTTCTTGTCCAAAATGTTCTTTGTTATCACCAGGTCAAATATAGTTCTCTACCATTTCTGAAACAACTGCTGAGAAACATCATTCTCTCTAAGTCAAGAGTTAATTTTTACTTCTTTGGCATAAAGGAAAGAAAATGCCTATGTAAAAGGTTTCTTGAATAAACTATTCAGGTAAGGCTCACGGAGTTATTTCTTTGGTACTTGATTATTTTAATAACTGAATATAGAAAATTAAATGAATACAGAGAATTCTTCATTCATTTAACTGATAGCTGTTATCATTCTTTATTTTTAAAATATTTGATTATGTGGATTATAGCTATGTTCATGATACTTGTGCTGCACAATTACTATTGTCAACATCCTGTGATCATTTCCTTAAAATTGTCTTTCAATCCATATCTCTAAGACTGTTTCTATGACATAGCACATATGGTCAAGAGCTGAACAACCTAGAGATAGATTAATATTTGGCAGTGAAAGTTTTAGTTTTCCTTTGGGGGTATTTTGACAACCTTTCATTTTTATATTCTTCAAACCATCACTTTCTTTTGTATTCATTGACCCAGAAGAGATCTAGAGAAAGACAGCAAGTCATCATTGCGAGTGAAAGACAGGACTGTATTTTCATATTCTACATTACTCTCTTTGGAACTTATCTGTATTACACCTTTTGAAGATTATGTACTTTTTTTCTGATCACTTGAAAATATTCAGATGCAGATGGGAATTTTCCTATGTTCCTCTGCTTCTCAGAATTTATTCTGAAATTATATTTTACTCATAGTGGCATAGGAGTAAATCAAAATATTCCACTCCTTTGTTGAATTACTTGATGCTTCCACAAGTATATGTGATAGATGGTTAGAGTTTGTCCCTTTTTGTTCCAGTAAGAGGTAGTTTGGGTACTGTTTATGGTCCTTTGAAACAACTCTGAATATAAGAAGTGTTTCCATACATTCCATCACAAATACCTGTAAGAAAATCTTTTGTGGTACTGCTTTGGAGGAGAAAACAACATAAGGTATTAAATCTTTTCACCTAACAACCAGAAAGCATTTGAGTGGGAAGGATAAAATGGCAATTCAAATAGATATCCCTCAAGCACCAAGTACTTAACAAGAAGTAAATATCTGTATTATCAAGATGAACTTCCTATCAGTAACACACTTTGGATTGTAGAATTGTCTTCTTCTCACCCCAATGCAAAAAACTCTAGAAAGATACATTGCAAACTAGATTGGACAAATTATGGAATAATGGATGATCTGATACTGTAGTGAGAATAACAAAAAACTGAAACATAGAAACAAGTTTTATGTTGGTAACGTGAGTCTACATTAACACAAAACATATGAAACCGTTCAAAGATACCAATGATCAAAGAGGTTTTGCTTTTGGAAAATAACTGCATTTTTAAAGAAAATAACAGTATTAAAAATAATATTACTTGCAAATAATCATTACATTTAATATCAAATGGTAAACATAAATACAACACAATAGAAATAAAATTTAGAAATGTTTCAAGTTTAAAATATTAAAAAGAAACAAGAACATTAGCATAAAAAAAACCTAGAGATGTTAAACCTAGTATAATACTCAATTTCAGATTAAAGTCTATTTGACTGTCCAAAATGTCATTAGAATCAATTCATTCCTGCTAAAAATTCCAGGTTCTGGGAAAAAGCATTTTCAAAAGAAAAATGATCCTTCAATTATTTTTAACCAGATCTACATCAAAATAGGTAGCCAGGATATAATACTTTATAGGCTCCAGAAAAAATGTCAATGCATAATTGCACTACACCTACACCACACCTGCTGATACAGTTAGTCATGTTTTACATGCTTCAAATAGTACAGCTTAACAGAAATACCATACGGAGATTTTTACATTCTAATTTGACAATTATTCTTTGATCTTTCCCCCTAAAATTTTCCTCTCATCTTGTCTTACATTTTTCTTTTGTTATTATTGATTATTTCTGTAATGCCATGTGTAGATGGTGTATTAGGGACAAGAATTACTTGCAAGTATGTTACCAGAACAATTTCAGAATTAATAAGGATCCCATGCTATTCTTCTCAGCATCAGAGAACTCTTTTGCAGGGATTCGCAAAGTCATGCAAAGGCAAAGCATAGATCTGCATAGCATTTGCAAAGGCTGTTAGTATTGCTTCTGATACCTTCATTCCTAACAGTCTTTTCAACGGAGTGAGCTTATATAATACTAATTATATGAAACCTTTTCAGAATCGCTCTCTCAAGCCATAATGTTTGATCAATACCATTTAACCTTAGCTCAACTAAATTTAGCACAAGGTCTCTCTCTGATCTGTTTCAAACATAGAGTCTCCCCAATATTTGTCTCCTAGCAAATAATGAGTTCATTTTAACTCACTTGGCTTGTTTCTAGGAGGATCAAGGTCAAGATACACAAAGCATGTACCAGTTATGATGAAGCAAGAGGACAGAAGAATGCTGGATAAAATAGTCACTCCCCAAATCATATCTTACACTCACTTGATGATTTTCTGTTTAAATTCTGCACATCAGTCTTCTTCTAATGTATTTAAGTTACATAGTTTATATCCACATGACTTATAAATTCATTTATATCATTTCTGAATTTAGTCTACAGTGTCAAATTCAGCCTGCAACAGAACAGGTTGCAGGTTTCCCTCATGAGACCAAATTTAGGGGTAGGAAAAATATTTTTTGCTTTTAAAAATCTACATCAAATGTAAATTGATCAAAAACTAATGCAAGTGGCAAAGAACTATGTATTTCATTCTGGTTTAATGTAGGAATAACTAGAATCTAGCAGCACACTGAAGGATGAAATAAGAATAGCACATACAAGAAATTATCTGATAGGTACTCCCGGTAGCGAAAAATGTTGCCAAACAAATATGCATCATATGCATTCTGTTACTTGCTCTACCTGCCACACTACTTCTTCACTGTAAACTTACCCTTATGGTACAATAGGTAAATGATATTTAATTTTGTTTTATGATCATCTCATACTTGTTTTCTTTTCAAAACAGATGTGGATTTGGCCCATAAATCTCCAGAATTAAAATTTTCAGAGCTCTTAACTTAATGACTTAAATTCTCCTTGGATTTCTGCACATTGGATATGACTGAAGTCAATTGATAAAATTGTTTCCTACTGATATAAATAAGCAGTTCTAACAGAGAAAACAGAGCTATGTCCATTTACACTGTCAGAATATTTAGCTTGTTTTAATTGTAGAATTAGAGTGTAATGTAATCTTGGTTAGATTAGAATTTCCCAAACTGCTTATTTCCTATTAAGTGGAAATAAATAGAGAGGATATGTAGATTTTGGTTTACAGAGAAGGCTATTTCAGTTTGCATTTTTGCTAAATTTAGTGGAAAAAGACAATAAAGCACATCATCAGCAGAGGTTATTAAAGGCTGTTCTTTCAAGAATTTCTGGTTTAAATTGGCAACGACATTTCTGAAAATGATTGCTCAATAATAATGTTGTAGATAACAATAGAAAGGAAAATAATGGAATGTCTGTCTGGTTAATGAGGACTCTGAAGCGGTTCAGCATGAGGATGCTCAGAGACTTGAGGTTCACGCAGCAGAGTCACTCAAAGTAGGAGATTTATTCAGACATCTAGATTTTAAAATCAGGGTCATTAGTTAACCAATCATAATTATTTTGTCAGCCCATTAGGCACCATGAGTAGCCTGCAGTGAGTGAGCAGAGGGGCGGGGTGCCCCAGGTGGGGACCCACAGTTTGGGGGTGCATAGGTGACCTCATGCAGTGCTGCTTCACCAGAGTGTGGGCTGCGAGAATGATGCAAAGACGCACAGAGCTGGAGCAGCCTCATCTCCTCCTGGAGAGGTGGGCAAGCAAGGAAGCCCGTGCTTCCTAAAGGCACTGGGGCAAGCTTGTAACCCCCACTGCCTGGTGTGGGGGTTCAGGTAGCGGCAAATATATGGTGGAGGGCATTAGACCTGGGGGCAGGGAGATTAACTACAGAAGCGTATTTACACGTTTTTTTTTGTTAACAGTTTGTAAATGTCTAGTATTGTGGTTTAACTGTTGTATTGCTGATACCCTACCTGAATATATAGCTTGCTGATTGCTGGTTGATTATGTGTTGTTAATAAATCAATAAACCACTTACACCCTTATTTGATTTGAACTACATGAATTGAGCAGTCTTCTCCCTGTGAACCCTCCCAGAAGAGTTTCTCAAGACTGTTGAGAGAAGTGATCACTGTGACAATAAGAGATAAGAGAAGGTACATTGCAAACAAAAGTCTGCAAAAAGTTGGCAGAGGGGCAAACTTGATTCAGTTCCTGCTAAAGGCAGGCTTAGGAAGAATATTAGATGTTCATGCAGGGTTTGCAGATACATTGGCCTAAGGAAGCCACAAAGCTCCTATGCAGAGTTATGATTTATGCAGAGTCACCAGCAAAACATCTTTATGGCGTCCAGAGCTAAGAAAGCTTGTGATGCCTTTGCCTTTTGGTAAAGTTTTTAAAGGTAGACACTGTGCTGAAGGAAAAAAAGAAAAAAAAAAAACGAAGAAAAACAAAACTCAATCAACTGGATAAATAGTCAATTCACAGAGCAAAGCAGAAGGGAAGCAAAATCCCTCGTTTCTACACCTGCAAACTCTCACACTGCAGCAACCTGCACTAGCTGCAGGTGACAGATGAACGTTTTTGGCAGCCCACAATCAAGTGCACTGCAGCAATCCAGCCACAGTGTCACAAAGATCCATGCAACAGGTCAACATGTGAAAGAGAAATGTAAAGTTTTCATCAACCTAAAGGGCTTTAAAAACATTCAAAAGACATCTCTAGCTGTAACTGACATAATTTCACTTTTGATCAATCTATGTGAACAAATTTCAAGGCCACCGTAATATCACTCCTGTAATACAACCAGTGTAACTGCATTTTATACTATATCATTAAAAGGATATACAGCACAAAGCAGAAGACACATTCCCTCTAAACATCATTTTTCCTTTCTAAAATGCCAATAGCCACATAAGGCCTGAATTAGGTTATCATGCTTCTAGTTGAAAAACACAAGATATTCTCCAAAACGTTAAAGATCACTCAAGCCCATAAATACTCTGGATATGGCAGGACTCAAGACTGTAAATCCTACAAAGCCTGTTGCAGTCTTCAACTACTTTAAGCCAGTTCAAGGTGCAAGTCGATCCCAGGAGTCTCAGCCTAACATAAATGTAAAATAAACAGTCACTCCCTCTCCAGGGTATTACTTAGCAAACAGCAGTCAGACAAAAAGAAGCTGCAGAGTAAAGGCAGGTTGGAAGTGTAGAACAGAACTCAGAGCTCGTAAACAGAGGGCTGCAATCAGTAACTTGGTGCCATACACAAATATGCTTTCACTTTCTCCTCTCTCTTCTATCATCTCATGGTTCACTTTAATCACAAGTCATTCCCTCAGACATCTCTGGGCAGGGATGCCTAATTATATGAAAAGCCTTTGTAGCAGAAGAGAATGTTGATATCTGGCAAAGCGTGCTATTTTAAGAGCTGCTGGATGTATCTAGTAGCAATAATAAAATTTAGAGGAAAGAAGAAAAGAGTTTAAATAACTGAAGGAAAACTGTAATTCATTCAGGTTTGGGGTTTTTTGAGTTGGGTTTGTTGTTGTTGTTGTCATTGTTGTTTCTTTGTGAGAGGACTTCACCCTCTGGCTACCTCCTCCAAGTACTTAACCTGCCCTTTCTCCCTCTGTCTCACTGTCTCACTCACAGCACTGTTGTTTCCAGGTGACATTTAGAATGTCTGTAAGCTAAATTTCCACACTTATTTTAATGGGAAAAAAATCAAGCATGACATATGGGTAATTCAGATAGCATTTACTTCACTGTAGGAAACTCTAACTTCAGTTGTTACTTTGAACAATTGGGAATATGCCTCCCTCAGTCTACTGGCTAATATTGCAAATTCTGTCTTTCTATTTTTAATCCTTGCCTAGAAAAATATTTTTCTTCCCTTTTCCTTTTTCCTTGTAATGAGGTCCACGCTGAACTATATTGAAACTATTTTAGCAGAATAAATTAACTAGCTCAATGCAATAACGTAATTGTTTGCCATGCATTATTATGTCAAGACAAGGTGCAGACTCATTCCATCTCACCTTAGGCACCAAAACAAAGTGACCAGTCTCCCTACGCCTATTGCCAGTGCACTGAGAGAGGCACCTTCACACAGTGATTCAGATCCTAAGTAAAGTGCCTCTTTTTCTCTCAAAGCTGGCTGAGAGTCCCTGGGGCAACTCTGTTCATAATTTAGACCCCTCAGCCAGGTGTCTAAAGACAGGCAGGATGAATGTGGATCGAAGTACACATGACCTCTTACATGGTTTGGAAGGATAAATTCCGTTAATTCTTGGAGCAAGAGTTTTTTGTGCCAGCAACCATAGTAGGATCACTGCTAACAAGGGCTGAAATAAGAAGAATTTAGGAAAAAGTAGGAGGAAAAGCTACACCCAAAGCTGTTTCTGGAATAAGTGCTAGGAAATTGCCTCAGGCGTAGCAGGGATATAACAATGTCTCAGACAAAGAGAGAGTAGTACAGATTACAAGCATGGGGATACAGAGAGCCCCGTGTAGAGAAAGTAGATTTGGTAAACAAAGGAAAAAAAAGCAAGGGTCAATGGAAGGACTTAAAAAGTGTGATTGTAGGGAGAGAGAAGTGGAGAAAAAAAGAGGAGAATACGGTCTGCAAACACAGGAATAGGATTTGGCTGGCATTAGCTAGGGGGTGAAAGGAGGAGAGACTTGGATGTTAAGAAAGAAGTTAAAACTTTGATGGAGAAAACAGAAAGGTGATTTTTTTTTTCCTTTAGGAACAAGGAATATCACTATCATCAGCAATAAAAGGGAAGTGAGAGAAAGAGTAATATAAGAAGCTGGGGTTCAAAAAGCTCAGGAACGTTCATGAGATGACCTTTGAAATAGGCCAAATACAGGAGGGGGGATAAGTCAACTAGAAGAGGGGTACAAATTATGATTTTATTTTGGTTCTTTATTATATAATGAGCTTTTCCAACTGTTCTTTTGAGAACTGATGTTACCTTAGGCACCTGGCTGAAATCACGTGAGACAGGAGCTGATCCTGCAGGAAAAAAGTCTAAATGGCTTTTGCTGACTCACTTAAGGGTAAGCTAAAATGTAGTATAGAAGTACTGCTTAAGCTACTTCATGTACCAGGAACAGTCAGGATCAGCCAGAGCTAATTTACTCTGGGAAGAGTGGGATCTAAAATACAGCCTCAATAAATGGGAGACTTCAGTGCTGGGAATAAAGTGGTTTTATCGTAATATTTCTCATTGTTGCAGCTTGGTGAATGATTGCCAGTTCCAGGCTTTGTTCATGGCTTTGTTTGTGTCTGCTTTTGCAGTTGATAAATACTACCTTGCATGGTACCATTCACTGATAAAGATTACATGTATAACTGTAGAATATTTCTATTAGTAAAGGTTTAGTCAGTATCACAGACTAATTTATCTTCCAGCCTCACTTTCTGGCAGATAAATAGCTGCCTAAATGTTGGCATGGAGCAGAGATCATGCAGTATTTCTGTTTCAAAATGCTACCCTTGGTGTGGGACCTAATAATGATTAAAGTTGGCATTAGGAATCTAGAATTCATTCAATGCATAAAATAGTGAGGATTCTTACCTGAAACATTTTATTCCTATTTCAGCACAGCCCACATGTTATCAAACTCCTTTGTCTGTGAAGTCATTTCTCTCAAAAGATATTGGGAAATAAGATCTCATTCTAATTCACTTGTTTTCTAACTTCTCCATTGCTAGTTATGTTGAATTAAATCTAGGTTCACTATGGCAACTCCCTAACAGTTTGCTTTCAGACAATCATCTCTCATTAGATCTAAATTATTCCCTGAAAAAAAAACACAATTTATATTTTTCTTTGGATACACAGCAGGCATTAATAGATTCCAGGTGCCAGTTTGAGAGAGAAACACTGTACTAGGTTAATTTGTCAGATAGTAAGTTGAAAAAGTTTCTATAGATTTGTCTCCGCAGTGCAGAGTAGCCAGACCATGCATCCCCAGAGCTATGTATGAGCTAATTTTCCGAGGTGAGAGAGCCAAGGCGTGGTAGCTTCAGCACAGCCACCTACCAGAGGACTATACCAATTCTGTAAGCCAGCAGAGCACTGTAGCAATACTTGAAGAGCTTGCTTTCTTACCTGTAGGTATGCTTTTTGTGAGGTTGCATGATATGTAGAATATTAGCTGAAGAGAATGAACACTTACTCATCAATATAATAAAGACAAGTAGCATCTGATAAAATAGAATTATTTGCCTTGTACACTTGGACAGTCAGGCTGCATCATTCAAAATATTTATTTTCATTCTGATATAGAAATCGTAGGCATCCATTTTTATTCTTTTTAACCATTCTATGTTTCATTCTAAATCACCTATTCTAAATCACACAGAACAAGAACAATTTATTTTTTTAATAAAACAAACTATATCAACCAAATCTTTAATAGGACTCCAGACTTTTTCATTGCTAAATGATAAAGAATAGCATCTAAATTGCTTTCTGATTAAACTAGTAATATTGAAGGTTAACAGAAAATCTTGATTGGAATTGCCAGTTCCATCGATTAGATTCAATTTATGATGCCATTCCAGTAAAACCTGATTTTATTTAACTTAAAATGTTAATTGTTATTCTACACCTCAGGAAAAGTCTTACCCATTTTTCTTTCTTACATGATCCTGTTATCAATTAATCAATAATTTTCAAGCAAAAAAAGAAAGAATTTCAAAATAGTCTTCAGAAGTCAGACTATTATCTTTGTTTTTAGGTCAAAAGATAAATACTGAGGAATAAGACTTTCAAACTGCTTATTTCAATTTAAAAAAGCTATGAAGTTGAAATTAGCTGCTGTCTAGTTTTAATACTGGGCCATGGCAACTTGTAGGGGTAATTCAAATGCAGCAGTACAAATCATTTCTTCCCAGGTCTTTAAAGTAAAATGTGCATGAATCCAGCTGCTTTTGAATGTGGCCAGAATGAAATTATTTAATCAAAAATTATCACTGCCATTCGCAGAGAATTAAAGGGTAGAAGAACAAGTAATTACTGACGAAATATAAATAAGAGTTGAAGCTTTGATTATGGAACATGTTGAACCAACCACACATTGAGTACCATAATATGCTAGGCAGACACAACAGTATAATTTTGAAGATCAGCAACCTGGTTTGTAGCTGCAACCTGACAGATAGGTGTCTATCAAACTTCAGTTTCATCTCCAAACAATTCTCTGTATAACAATTTAACTTTGTCTACAGAACTATCAATAAGTTGAGAGATTTATTCAAAATGTAGGTTAACCTTCAGTCTCAAAAGAGAAATGAAAACAGTTTATTGCAATTTCATTTTGTCCTATTTTTATCAGGCCACTCCTTATTTCTCAAATTTCAGTACACAATTATTAAACTGATAACCTTTAGTACCTTAATGTTCTTCTTGTTGGTAGTGGATTTCTTGAAGAGGGCTCTGCTACTACATAAACAGCATTTTGCATTTATACACAACATTTTTTTCCATTTAAATTGATTAACTATTCCATCAAATTAGCTTTCTAGTGGAATTTAAATTTTAGCACACTGGGAGCTTATTCTTTTCACAGTTTATTCCGCTTGCTCATTCAGCTTTAAAAATATTTGAGTAAATTTTGGATATATGTTTTAAGAGATAAAAAGCAATCATTTTAACACTGTTTCATAAACATACAAATAGCTGGTTAAATGAACACCTGTTAAAGTTATAAAAATAGGAATGAAGAGATACAGACAAGCACTTAAAACTTCAGTGGTCTCAATTTCTGTTTAAAATGGATTCTTCAATAACTAGTTTTCATATTTTAGGCTCTAACACTGAATTCACTCATCCAGGTATAGATGTTGCCTAAATCCCAAAGTAATAAAAAACATTTAACCAGGAACAAGCCTATTCCATAGTACTAAATTTTTATAGTTCTAGTTAAGTGTCAAAATTCATTATTGCACATATCTTAATTTGAATTCTGAGAATATATCTTCCATTTTATACTGTTACACTTTTGTTGAAACCATAGAAAACAATGACGTAAAAAAATTATGCCAGCTTTCTGAGATATAGTAACCCACTATGATCCAACTGGACTTCCAGTTGAGCTTATCAGCTGACATAATCACAGGGAAATATGGTGATCACCTTTGAAGCTATATGTTTTTTCTGCAGGATTCTCACTTTACTGAGATATTTTAATTCATTCTTTGAAAACTTACTCTCACTGCCATCATCAAAACTCAAGTATCTTAACATTACAATTGAAGTGGATGACAATTGACAATAGCAGAGTGTCAAGATAACAGTAATACGTATAACTATTCAAACATGACTATTCTAGTGTCCTCCTATCTCTTATATTTTCAAATCTATTAAAGTACTCTGTTTTCAAAAATGGGCAGAATAAGAAAATGGGAAGTTGGAAACAGGCAGAGCTGAAAAACAGGGTTTATCTTTATTCTGGTTTGAGGTGGGTTCAACAACTGCTTTGGGTTGTAACTCTCAACAAGTGGAGAATTATAGCAACCATAGGTATTCTCTCTGAGTGTGGTGTTCATTATGTCAAACATCATTATTTATATTACCATAATACACATATTTTAGCCATGAAGTAGTAATTTACTGTTTTAGGCAAAGAGCAAATACAGAACAGAAATGGAGAGCCTACAGATGAAGGGACAAGAAGCATTTTAAAACTCTTGAACATCAACTTGAACATCATTTTATGTGTATATTAGAACCTAGAAACATAACAGTTTGGTGACTGGCTTTTTTTGCAAGTACCATGGCAACGAAGACTGCAGTTATATGTGTGTATGCACAGCTCTATGCAAGTTTCATTCTACCCAAAACTGTATTTTGCATCACCAAAATCAATTGCCCAAAAAAATCAGTTAGAAACCTCCCAGCATTAGTTAATGAATGCTGTTTATTCTTGTTACTATCTTGTTTCCACAGAGAGAGGAAACTTCTGTGTCTTTTTACTGTGTCTGCAACCTTTAGACCAACTCAGCTATCCTGTACCATATTTTTTTTTCCTCTATGAGTTGCAAAGTTCCACCAGATCACTAAAGGAGCTTGAAACTCAGACTGTTAATTCTTAAAGTTCCTTTGAATTTCTGGAGAAAATACCAAGTGTTTTGTAAGTACTTAAATAGAAACTGTTAGAAGTTCTACTTCTAGGGCCATAGCTCTTCTGTGCATAATCAAACTTAATTAAATTGCCTTGTCTTTTAAGACTAAAGTGCTAAATGTGGTACTGCTTCCAACTTTTCACAAGTGTTTTGTAAAAATCTAGCCAGTGAAGAAATGAAACTTGTTAATCAGTGGCTTTCTTTTCCAGGCCAGCTGTCCCGGGAAAATGTAACATATGATTCACAAACAAAACGGGGGAGCAGACCAGAGCAGGTCAGGACTAGGATGAAGTCCCCTCTGCTGTTCACGTGGGGCATATTCACATTGCCCAGAGCTCTGAGCTGCCGGTTAGTGCATTGGTACATTCAAAGGCATTACCTGTAGAAATTACATTTGCTTTGCCAAACAGAAATCATAGGCCTGTAGAAAAACTGTGGATAACACACAGATATGTACAAATACTTGACAAATACTACTGGGGTCGCATTACAAAGCAACTTCAGTTTCTAGTCACAGCTCTCATAATTTCTGCTGTAAAAGATGGCAGATAGTAGTCAAGCACATTTTGACTAGTCTTTCTCACTGATTAGCAAAGGACGATTTAAAATTTTCTTTTGCACAACCCGAGGCAAGTCCACTATTGCCAGATTTTATCAAGGTACTAACATCTCCTCTAAATCTTTACAGAAAATGGGATTTGAAAGGTCAGGTTTCTGCAGCATTACAGTAGGCATTGGTGATTCGTAAAACAGTGGATTAAAAAAAAAAAAAAAAAAAAAAGTAAGAACCTGCAGATAAAGCTTCTTGAGACTCAGTAACCTAAAACCCTTCTCACTTACCCACTGAGTGCCGTGCTCCCTCACAGTACTGTGGCTGCCAACTCTAAAGGCGCAGTCCCAGGGTAAGCTGATCTAGCAGGTAGCTGCTACAGGAAAGGTGGTCTCATGTGGCAGCTCCTACCTACTCCATTTCTGATGTTTACCAGCACAGCACTTCTCAGATGGCACAGGCAACTGCATTGGCAGCAAATTAACTCTACAAAAATGAGAAAAAAAGGAGAAGGAACACAGGAGCAAGGGAAGGAGAGGTAGCTGCTGCTTTTTTTTTTTTTTTTTTTTTTTTTTCATGAAACCACAGCCTGAGCAAGGAGCAAATTATTTTGAGATTTGGAGTCAAAAGGATGAGGACTTGAATTTTGTATTAAATCATTTAAACAAAGGTATATCGGGTATTAAAATCTAGATTATGACCCCAGAGTTGCAACACAGTATAATACATATAGCTGTATCCACATTCCTCCTTCAAGAGTTCGTTAGAAAGCATGGACCTAACTTAGATATAAGAGCACCAGGTAAGAGTGGTAACTTTTTTCCTTTCTATTCCTGCTTATAAGACATTGTTTGAAAGTGGTTTGTAGTAGAACACGAATGTTTATATAAGCAACAGAAAGAGATTTGGTTGAAATTACAGTTTCACAGCAAAGGCTTAAAAAGACTTTTAAAATGACTCCTGTGCTCGAGGAAACCACATTCCTTACATCATTTAGGTAAAATGGCAGGCTGCTTATGATACAATCTGGTGCTACTCAGCTGAGTATAGCCTGTGAGTTTTGCAGCTTGTGAAAGGGGAACATGAGCAAAGCTGGCATTAAGACAAAGGAAGCCGAATGCTGGGGCAAAATAAATGAAAAAATGCAAGGAAGCAGGGAGAGAGAGGAGATAGATAGATTAGGATTGTTTTGAAGATTTTTTTGAGTTCTATTCTTGAGTTCTATGTCCTATGAACATAAGGGTGAAATTGTCAATCAGTATCCTTAAAATAAATAACTAAATCCATAGATTCATGCTCCTAGGGATGTTGAGTTGAAAGGTACCTAGTAAACTAGCAGGGAAAAGGCTAAAAAGTCAGGATTGTGTCCTGAGAGAGTGGAAGAAAGAGAAAAGGAACAAGTTAGAAAGAGAGATTAGGGCCACATGCTGCGGAGACTGCAGGTTTGCTGCAAGGCAGGTCAGTAGGGACTGCAAGTTTTTCATGAAGAAGAGAGCCCAAGGGCATTTTGCAACAAAGCAAGAGGACTTGCACTGAGCACCCATTAGGAGTTGAGTGTGGTTCCTGGCAGCTGTTGACAGCTGAGAACTTAAATTTGCAAGTTGTTCCCAGAGAGATCCTGATTGATGAGGAGAGAAATTAATTCCAAAGTCTTTTAAAGAAACTAGCAGACAAAGCTCCAGCAGCAGAGAGGACCGTGCCAGGACTCCAGGAGAAGTAACTGTTTTTTACTGAACAGTTGAATGTGTTAACAAGTGAATTCAAGTAAAAGAAGCTGGAAACAACATAAGAACATCTTGTTCTATCTTCCTGCCCAATGCTTCCCAAATTCTGTTCAGAACTGGACAACACATGAGAGAGTATAAATTTTTAATAACTGCTGCATGTACAAATTTCTGTTTTCTTTCTTGTTGCTTATGATTGTTTTATGCCAAGGACTATCCTCAGTTTACTTTACAGAGAATGAATATCCTGATCAATGTTCTAAGAACTAAGGAGAAGACATAATTATAAACTATGGTGATCCTTATTAGGAAAAAAAATATATTTACTTTTTGGTAGACACAAAATTCATAACTGAACAGTTTCTATCCTGAAGACAGAAAATGATTAGGTGGATAAAGTGGGAAATAACAGGAGAACTATACAGTGCTTCTGAAATTAACAGGCAATTAAAAAACTAAAGAGAATGGAAATTCCCACAATATGTCAGCAAGTGGACATACAGGTGCATGATTTGACAAATAAAAAAAAATGCTTATTTTGACTGGCAGTGGGTTCATTATTCACCATGTCAAGGAACTCAACCACTTTAAAGGAAAGAACAAGCTGCTGCACAATGAAAGCTGCCAAATAAAATGAAACTAGAAACTAGAAACTAGATAAACAAAATATTTTTCTTGCCAACTTGAGTGCAAAAAAAAGAAAACTCTTCTGTGTTTTCTGAGCTTAATTTTATTTTACCTGATCCCTGAGCCTCAGGTCACTTAGAGGATTCATTTGGGTGAAGCTTAGAAAGATATGAGAATTAAATAATTCTGCAGAAACTCTCAAGAATAAACATAAACCTGAACAGCCATTGTTTTCTAAAGCTCTTGTTCAGGGTATGCAAACCTTGTAAACCATAGCAGATATTAACTTCCAAGCACAGAGAGCGAATCACCTAACCTGAAAATGAAGTTAATGTGCATTCTTTTAAATTTCCCAAAATACAAAGAGTTTGTAAATACAGAAGGATGGAGATTAGGTCTGATAAAAGAAAAGAGAAAGAAATTAGCTGTGTAAAACAATGTAAGAAATTAATGGTCTAAAATCCCAGTTTTAGATTCTTCTGTGGACTAGGTATCTAATGATTATTTTCCATAATCATTTCTTTGTTAAAAGTGAACATACAGACTGTTGAAAAAATGGCAACACTAAGGAATATTTTCCTAGTGTTCCCCTGACTAAAAGGTAGTACTATCCCTCAAGCCAAGAAAGTTGTATTGGAATTAAATATTACTAGAAGAACAGTGCCAATTTTTGTCAGAATGTTCACTTTTTTCCATTATTTCATGTAAAATATAGCTTGTTTAATCAAGAGGACACCATGTTATATGACTCCCCCCAAAATCTAATTTCAGTAGTAATTTTTTCATTCTGATAAATAAAATAATAATTACATTTACCAAAGCAGAAATAAATAATATTCAACAATATCTTTAGTTGCTTCTAAGTGTGTCTTTCCATTAAAATTAATTTTTTACATCTCTGTAAATGCATCAATTATGCAAAATGCAAAGAAAGAGAGAATACAAAATTTATAAAACCAACCAGTGCTATAATAAAAATATTGCTGTGTTTTCTAGACACACAACAAATAATTATCTTCTATCACTATTCTTGGGAAATCTGTCCATTTGAAGAACAAATACAGCAAGTTATTTACAAGTAAATATAAAATAAAGTTAGGCTATCAGAGCCTTCCTCCATTACCAGATTTTATCCCTGAAACATGAGCAGGATGTAAGAGAAATGCCCTATTAAAAGAATAAAAAATAAATAAACCTTCAATTTCACCACCTAGATTGTAAAACAGGCAGTGGAATTAAAAATTTTGCATTTTAGTGCCTCCACATTTCCAAGTGTAACAACACCTATGAAAATTCAGAGTTTATTAGGACTTAGGCTGTATAGTTCTCAGAAATATATTTTGTAGTCATCCAGCCCTAGGGTTCCTGACCTTTTGTTAGGATGTCTCCAGTACTGGATCCAAGATTAACTTGCACAGAGATATTTTCATGATAGAACTGATATGGTTGCTTTTGCTATTTTCCAGTCACAATTTAAATTATGTTTCATGTAATAAGCAACCAAGGCAGGTTATAATTACAAGTCCTCCAAAATATTTGTTTTACGGTTAGGCTTTGCATTTGAAATACTGTGTGAGGTAAATTATTCTCATCATCTTCTCAGATGGGAAAGGGAAGCCTTGTCCTACCTTGCATCCATCTGTGTATGGGAGAAGAAAAAGTAGGCAGGGAACGGAGAATGAGGGAATTACTCACAGCCTCAGAGGAGGTGGGTGACAACTTCAGGACTGAAATCTGTCCCTCCTGCTACCTCCTGCCTTTAGCCTAGATCATCAGCTCAGCAGAGAACACATAGAACCTAGAAGCTAGAAAATAATTTTTCAATAAGACAGTCAAGTGCTGATTTACTTCAAGAATATTCAGTTCAGAGTCAGATTCAGTTTGTAAATGATTCAAAATCTCTTTATTCAATTTTTTTATGTGTTGCTTTCTTTGTAATCATCAAGTATGTTTTGAAAATTGTACTGCCTCCTTCTATGTAGAGGTTCATAAGAAAATACTTATTCAAACAATAAACTCTCATTCTGATCTTGCAGCCCTTTCTTAGCCTATATTTCAGTAAATTCCCTACTGATATCAGGGATAGGATTTATACTTGTATAGCTATTTTAAAATAGAAGAATTATGAAGGCCATAAACAAAAATATTGATACTTAAGATAATTAGATTCACTGTGATGTGAATGTATGGTTGGAAGGAGGACAATAATGTCTTGAAGTTTTAGTATAGGCTATATAGCACAGTCAAAAATGAAATTTATCAAATTTTAACTAAGTGAAATGATCAGTAAAATTTCCAGCTAAATGCATCTATTTATTAGTTATAAGCAGAGAGGATTACTCAGATCACTGCAGAAAGTATAACAGTCTTTCCCTAAAGACATATAGACCTGAGCAAGCTAGAGCTTTGTGAAACTAGTTGTGGAAATTGACTGTCTTAGATTCTGTGCTTTTTCTGGATTTGTCAGCTGCGTGGTCAAACATGACTCATCCTGGAATGCTTGTATTCAGAGTGGAAGTCCCACAACCCTTCAGTTTTATACAACAGATATTTTAGTAATAGAAAACAAAAAATTGTTCAAGTGTTCAAGTGATGAAGTCCTTATTAATACTCAAGGTAGCTTCTGTAACCAAAACAGAAGTTCAGAAGCTAACTGTCAGCCCTTGGCATAGGAAGTGAGAGTTGCATCCAGGAAAGCAAGAGTCATCAGAAGAAGAGAAGATAAGGAGATCATACGCTAACCTCAAAGTCATAGCCTCTATTCAAAGACTCCCTATAAGAGTAAAGATCTTTTTTCATGGATGCCTCGTCCATTAGCTTTCCATGAAAAGGAAGTGAGAGGTAGATGCCACCATCACATTCCTGTTTTAGGAACCTGACCTTCCTCGTTATAAACCTTTGTTAAAGAAGACTAAATCCTTACTGTATGCAAACATATATCATTTCCCATTGGTTTCTTACAATAGAAAAAATTGTGTAGAATAGTTGGTCTTGAAATAGTGACTATATTTCCTAGTCATCCAATGAATGCCTCAGAGGGACTTCTGGTGTTTTTCAGAGGTACCTATCTGTTTCAACTGACTACTGAAACCACAGATATTTGATTTATGAAGGACAAGAACATCTATCCCTCCCTCTGAGAGCTAGATAATTAAAATGCAGGTGGAATAATACCTACATTAGGGATGTGAATTCTCAAACTTTTATTTTTTTTAATTGTTCTGAAGTTAGAGGGACTGCAGACTTCAAAACCCTACAGGGTTGCCTTTGGGATGTGAGTAAATAAGCTTCCCCTTGAGCTGTTTAAGAATTATGAGAAAACTCTTCCTAAAATACTGAAGAATGACCACAGAGGCTTGTCTTGAAACATTTCTCACACATCAACCCCTGTTGAAAGCAATGAGGTCGTTCACCTGCACAAGCAAGAAGACCAATTAATGTGGAACTGGATAGAAGACCAAAGAAAATGTTGTGTTTTAGATAAATGTTTGCTTCAGTATGTTTTCACTAGCAAGGAAACATTGTTCTCCTTAATCTAAGAGGTATGTGAAAATAAATCAATGTGTTTCATCAAATGCTCCTTATTTAACAATAACCTTTTCATTTACATGCTTTTTTGTTAGGTTTGCAAAGCTCACTCCGGTCTTTTGGTTCATATGCAACTTTTGTAAATTTAAATTGTTCTTAACATCTATTTCCCTTCCCAGAGTTTGGTGCTGAAACATAGTTTAAAGAGAAAGCTGAAAAAGAGTAAGCCATTTTGGCTGTTTGTTGATAGCTGTAATGAGAGGACTACTGCCAGAACCTTGGCTTCTTGTGATCCTTAATATGTAAAGCATGTTCTAAAGGATGACTCTGAGCATAAATAATGCATATTTTAATAGGCAAAAGGTAGTCCCACTTGAGTCTGATATGGGGAGTTGTGAGAATATTTTAGGATAGATTTCCTTAAAGTAGACTTGGCAGTGGTAGTTAGGCAATTTTATTTTTTGATTTTGCTAGAGTTCTCTTTCCTTTGGGGAAAAAACATGCACAGACAAAGACTTATTACAGCAGACCTTATCATTTCCAAATCTAATAGAAACTGTTTGCTCAGACACAGAATTCAGGGTAAAAATGTTTCATTCTCCAAAGCACTGACATTCTGCTGATAGGGATTTCAATAAACAAACAAACATTGTTTTTTGATAACCCTCTTTCTATACAGTAGTATTTCACTGCAGAGGAAGAGTTCTTTAAAAGATCACTGCTGTGAATGAAAAGAAGACGACAATCAGGTTAAAGGCTTTGATGAAAAACTTGGGTTTAATGTCAAGATCAAAGATGTTGAGTTTTTTATTTTATTTACAGTTCCACATCCTCATTCAGTTTATTCATATTAACCTGGACATATGATTAGACATGCTGAAGAAGTAAAATCATCCCTTTCAGACCTTAACATAACCCTAGAATATATGGATCCTTGAATCTTAGTATCAAAGAATGCCATACAAATAATTCTACTGAAATTTCATTTTAGTTTTTTTTCTGTGACAAAGTGCTTTGCAAAAATTCTGTATCCCAGAATTTTTTTTACGCAGAATAAATATGTCCAAAATTTCAGCTGTTTAAAAGCCCTAAAATCTTAACACTATACCTTACCAAGTCTCCATTCTATTGCTTTAACTTATAAATGACTTCAAATACATAGGGACTCACAGAAATTGTCCACAATAAGCATTAGTTCTAAATGGATCACAATATGATCAAATATATATTGAATTTTTACCAGAGAACTCTTGGAAGTTTGACATACCTTCTTTTTCCACAAAATTTTCTTTATAATCTTTATCTTCTAGCCTAATTCTATCTATTCATAGGCAATGACATTACCAAGAATGGTAATTCTCTATGGTATGAGCAAAAATGGACCAGTATACCTTGCAGTTAATTCTCAGAGCACAACAGGCATTGTCATTTTTTCTCCCAAGGAGATAGCAGCTGATGGGCTACTGGAGGAGTTTCCTACCAGCATTTCTCAATTTCCAGTTCAAGCATTGCTTAGAAGCTCTTTTATAATGTATAGTAACAAAGATCTCAACAGGATCAAGACCTCGTGATTATAGTGGAGTACTAATAAGCCACTGCTACAGTATACAACTGTAAAAAACTCAACAGGTAGATAAATATAAAAAACAGCTGGATGAGTGAAAAATAAAAGTAAATACACAACATGGTAAATAGCTTGCACTCACTGAGAACTTGTTTCTTTCTATTGCTACTGTAAGAATATTTAGAAATATGTATATTTACTACATACATATGTGACAGTTTTAGTAGTGAGAAAATGCTTTTTGTCCATTACATAAAAAGGTAAAAATGATAATTGTAATATCTATTTTAATAAATACTCCTCCTATATTTGTTACTTTATGTTTTACATGTTCCAGTAGCAATAAGCACAAACTTGTCAATGCTTAATGAAATGCTGCTGACTACTATACAACACTCAAGTGGAGGGATAAAACTGGAGCTAGTGCTGTGTATTAATCATATTATGTCAACCATTGGTAACATATGGTATTATAATTATATCAAATATGTTTATAAAAGAAGTGAACAGGTGCTAATGGTTATGTTCCAAATGTTGACAGGCCTTAACAAAATGTTCCCTTTCTACCAAACTATGTCCTACAGACAAGACATATAGAAAGACTAAAACTAGGGCAAAGAAAGTTTTTAAGTAACTTAAATTTCTTCACCAAACTTTTCTGAAATTTGTTTCAAAGTAATTTGATATAGATTGTAGTCAGGATTCCAACATATTTATGAAATACCAAAGATCCTTCCAAAGAGCATTATCCTTTCCTATTCATAAGGTGAAGGTAGTACACATTTATTAAGATTGCTAATTACCACTAATATTAATTATTATTAGCATTGTACTGGAATCTAGAGGCCCTGCAAAAGGTGACAGCCACAGTAGACCTGTCATATGTTCAATTAAATAAAAGTCAAGCTGTCTCCAGAGAGTTTAAAATCTTAGGAAGAAGCATAAGAGAGGTATATAACGAACGGGACACACAAGGAAATAATGCGACATGGAAAAAAAGAGAACAATTCTGAACCAGCTTTATGCAAGAGCAGTGAACAGTTCCTCTTGTAATTAAACTTCTTAAACAGTGTAGATGCTTAAAATATCTATTAAACCAAAAGAGACAGTTTCCTGTAAAACCGGAGAGATTTACTGCAGAAGAGCATATGGACAATTATTAAACAGCAGGCTCTTTATAGAACGAATGTGCTCTCATTTCTGTTCTTTAATCTAGAATGGTGAGCAACAGATATTTATGACTCAATTACAAATAATTTTTGGTAGTAAGTAACAAAACATGTAATTCTTCTTTTTAAGAAGAGGTCTATCTCTGCGCTATTTCAGGCTGGTAGGTATTTTAATTGTAGACCGTTTAGGTGCCATGCTGAGAGGTATAATAACACAGTGGGATAAAGTATGAATTTAAGGAAGTTGATGCTGGCTGTAAATCATTTCTGTGGTTTTATTCTGCAGCCGTTGTGCTGCTGGAGGGTCCTTACCTCCTAGACGTTCTATATGAGTCTCCTTCACTCAAAGTTGTGGCTCATGTTAAGGAAAAAAAAATGAACCCTTTTTGTAATTAACAGGAAATTTCAATTCATAATTTTACATAGGTCAAAATAAAAAATTTCCAAAGATGTTGCTTTTTTTCAGGGAGCATTTTCCACTGCTTCACAAAGGGTTTTAAAGAGCTGTTAACAGCAACTGCTCACCTCAGTGAAAACCTCTCCAATGTGGCATTCAAACATATCTTCTGTTTAATGTTGATGTTAAGTTACTGTAAGGCTTTGTAAGATAGTAATGTAGACTGGAAGGGTTTCTCAGGTGAGAATGTATGACGACACCAAGCTGTGGAAATCTATTTTGTATAATTTGGATGATGTAAGTCATTACTTCCATTAGTGTCTAGTCATGTTCTCCATGGAGTATGGAGAAAATCTGCCGCTCAGTTCAAATATGGCCTGAAGTAAAACAGACAGAAAATACCCTGTAAGTACTGGCAGGACCTCTGGCTGAGGAAGTTCATTTGCCATCAATTCATGGTGTACTTTTTCTGTTATATCGCTCTGGCTACAGCTTTGTGACGTTTCCTTTTAAATCTGGATAATAGCATTGTTGCCTGCAAATTGTTCGTCTCAAGATCAGGCTCTTACAAAATACTCAAAACAAAGCATCTTAACACCATTCATTTACTCCTTAATTGCATAGCTACCAATGAAATCACATCACCAGGAATACATGAAACTATATTCCAAAATAGGAAATGCAGATAGTGCTCGCCAACCCAAATGTCCAGACTTCTATATAATATGGACCGCTTCTCCCCACGGTTTACAGCTGTGACTGACTGACCACACGCTTGTGTGGGATTTCTTCCATTACAATAATAAAACCTGTAATACACCACTCTGAACATACCTTCACTGCAAATGAACCTAATTTTTTTCCTACATTTTTCCTAGCTATCCGCAGCCACAACACCTGACCCAAATTTCATGGTGCTTTATACTAGAATTGCAAATGTAGCTTTCAAACTTAATTTTAACTTCAGTAATCTGACTAAAAGCTGTAAGAGATCTGACAGTCTGGAACCTGCTTCTGTTACCATGGTCCAAAACATATTTGTAAACATCAAGACAATAGACTCTTTGTCAGGACAGCAAGAAGCAGAGTTTAATATAATTCCACTTACTCCATGTGTAATGATATTACATAAAAATAGGTGTCACATCCAAGGTACGTCTGTCCCAGGAACTTTTCTCACAGCTCTTGGCAACTGCTGCCATCTTAGTAATGTCAGACAGCCACCTCATCTGGCACCAGCACTTACCCTGCTTTGGGGACCAGGCAGAGACCAGCATCAATGATCTGGTCTAAGTTGTGCCCTTCCTCTATTGTCTGTGAAGACCCAGCAGTTTTGCATACAACAGCAGCGAAAAGTAGCATAATGCATACAGCAACACTTCAAATCTGCCAAGAAGAGCCTGGAAAAATCTCCTTGAGCCTCCAGCCAAAGCATTACATTTTAAATTAGAGGCTGGTTTTAGCTATATCTGTTGAACTAAAAATAAACCCTTGTAACATTCTGTAACAAGAAAGATTTCAAATACTTTGCTAAGTGCAAAATGCTTTGTTATTAAAAAAAATGCGTTTTTTAAACTGAGAGAGAATTTCAGTACCACAAATTGATGTGAGAGCATTCAACCATCACTGAAATGCACTAATTTCTTCTTAATTTGGAAAAACATTCTTGTTTCCTGATTGCAAAACAAGAAGAGGGGAAACATAGTCTGTTATCAACTAGAAGCTACTGAAAAAATAGAATATAGAATGAAAAATTAGCTTTTATATATGGAATTTGCAATAGTTGTTCCCTTTAAACTCATTCTGCTTTGAAACCAGAGTGTTTACATTTTAATGCCAAGGTAAAGAACAAACTCAGAAAATATTCAGTACTAAAAGCTTATTTATTTAACATATTATTCATCAGAACAAACTCATGAGATGCAAAATATCATTCTACACTTTCCACAACAATTTGTTTCTTAAGAACAAAATACATTATAGAATTATACACAAATCAGTTCTTAATAATTACTTAAAGATTACTTAAATTACTTTTAAAAATACTTAAAGTACTTTAAAAGAAATCATTTATACCCTAAAAACAATGAAGGAAATGTGTAAGAAAAATTGTTATCTAAAACCTCCATAGATTAAAGACAAACACATTACCTGTTTTCCTCTCAACATCATTAAACATTGCTAACAGAGGACATTACTGTAAAGGGGAAATTAAGTAAGAGTATAAAGAAAGGTAAAAAGGAAAACTGAACAGATGAAATTGCAGAAGGAGAAGCACACAATGTTCAGCACTGCCTTGTTTGGGCTGTTAGAGTGGAGCTGTGAATATGTTTGAGCAGCTAGATAATTATATTCTGTGAACAGTCCTCAGTGAAATATTGTTGGTTAACATTACTTTTAGCACGAATAACCTTTTGATTTTTTTTTTTTGGGGGGGGGGGGGTCTGATGAAATAGATACATTACATAGTGCCTTAGCATATTCTATAGTTCTTTTCTCTGAAGCAAAAGATTAAATCCAAGATGTAAGCAGCTTGATATACACCCTAGAAGTATTCAGAACTAGTCCTAGTTCAAGTCTGAATTTTATCCAAGAAGGAGCGTGAGTGGTTTTCTGATTTTATTTTTCACACAAATTGCCTTTTGCTTTTTACGCCTCTTCCTTCACACACACAAGTACTCTCTGTCTCGCCCTCTCTCTTTTTTTTCTCTCTCTTTCTCTTTCTTTTTTAACAGGCATTGCAAAACCACTTTTTCAGGCTGATGTTCTTAGTAAATTTTTACCTCTGAGACTGGTGCATTAGGAGGTGTCAAATGGGCCAAGTCACAAAGCGTTTCTCATATTCTTAATTGGCTCAGTCTAACATATATGAGCTGGAGGTTCAGCCTACCTCTTCAGAAGTCATTTTCAGAGATGATTCCTCAGACAGGCAAGCTGTATTTAAACTGATCCTTTTGGTCAAGTAGAAAAAAGCAGGGGTGAAAATAAACACTGTGGCTCACTCTGGCAAGCTAGTTGCCTACCACCCTTATTACTTTCTGTAATTTCTTTGAGAACTGTCTTATTTTATTTTCCATTTAGGTCCAGATGAGAATTTCACATTTTTACAGAGACAATTTTTTTCACTGATATCAAAGCTTCCTCATGCCGACAGCTTATTTTTGTACCATATTACAAGAAAACCTCTATATATGTCTTCCCATATGTCTCCAATAAGAAGTTATTGCCATTTAATGCCTTGCATAACGTGTGTCCTGCTTTTGCAAGAGAAAAAGGTACTGTTTCAATGCTGTCCAAAACCTATTCTATGCTATAGAAGTTCTGTTCTCCACAGCAAAAGATTATAGCTGATTACAGGTCTCTCAGACCTTAGCATGAGATACTGATCTTAAAAACCATGCACATAATACCATATCAGTCTATTATTCCCTCTTCTCCTTTCCCTACCTCCCCACCAGCTGGCAGGAAATTGTCCTAATATTAGGAATTAGCACTTTGCAACAAGTAATTGTCTCCTGCTTTCACAGGACAAATTCTCCTTGTTAGTTCAATTCAATTCTATCATCAGACTAAGAGGCATGAAAACAAAGAGCAAAAGAGGGGCAAAGGACAGTAAGTACATAGCAGTAAATACAAGCAACTTTGCCAGTTAGTTTCATTTGTATTCCCCTTTCAGTCCTTCAGGAATGGCCAAATATATCCCATGCTTCCTTGCTTTCATATAGAGAAATAGTGACTATTTTCACCTGCTTTCTCTTACATAAAAATAATTTTCAGGTTGAGCTGGTGGAGTCAAAGGCTGACTGCAAATGTAGAAAATTGGACTTGTTCAAATACAAAGAATTTCATCTGTATGAACATAAACAATTTACAAATGTACAGCTCACAATACAAATGAGAACCAGGCTGATGGGAAACTTTCCAAAATCAAGGGTGAGCCAAATTCAGGAGGCTGGCACATCTGCAGAATACAGATTGTTCAGACTCTAACTACACAGCTCCTTCCTTGCATTTTTCTCCTTTTGACACTTTGCAATACTGATGAAACTTTTAAAAACAAAACCACCCCAGAGAATAGGAAGCGCCTTATCTTCGGTTCAAATTTTCCAGCTCCACTGGGGTATGCAGGCAGCAGCAACCACATGGTAATATCCTCAAGTTATGTCCTTCAAGAGTCAGGCTTTCGCTCCTAACCCCTTGCACTTGTGAAGAACTCTCCACTGGAGAATCTCAGACTGCACAAACAGTTAAAACTCACAGCTTTTGCAGGTATATCATTACCTCATTTTACAGATAGAGAAATCAAAGGACGTGACTTGTCTGACATTATATAATGCAACTTAATCAGACACTGAACACCACCGACCTGGTTTTCATAACCTCTCCCCAACCATTAGTTGTTTTCCTCCCACACATAGTCATACATATCCACTTTGCCTCTTGTATTGCTAATTGTCCAGGTCTTCAAACAACTGATATATCCAGTTAAGGCAGCGTAGTAAGATGGCTGGCTGGAGATGTATTGCTTTATGTTTTATAGTTAATTTGAGGCTTCTAAACAGTATGCAGAATGATAAATTCCTTTTCACAGATTTCTGATTTCTTTGTTTTCAAAGGAAAAAAGCATGTTACTGCACTATGTGGATGATTTTCTTCTAGATTCCTTTTACATTTCCCTTTTTTGAGCAAATATTTATTTAGGTACTTCGAATGATTTTCTTTCTAGTTATCTATGGCATTTTATAATACTACCCCTCTATTATAATTCTTTCTTTCTTTCTCTCTCTGTTGTTCTACTTACTGCCAATCATCTAGCTATTTTCATTAAACACCTTTAATTCAAAAATGCTGATATCTCAAAACAGAATTCTGCATGGAAAAGGACATTTTTTATGAGACTTACCTGGAAGAAGTTCAGAAATAATGTTTCAAAGTCATTAAAATGTCTTCCTAGATTACTGGATATACATTAAACAAAAGAGAAAAAAAAATTCTTGGTTAATTAAAAAATACATTTCCAAATGTAAGGTAACGATATTTACAGCTATTGATATTTAGTTTTTGGAAGGTCAAATATAAGAAGTTTTAATGCAAACAAGATTATTTAGTACTTGTTTTATGGTTCTAAAATTGTAAATATTTGCATTAGTACAATTTCAAAAAATCAGAAAGTTCTATTCAGAAATTTTTGAGGTAAAGCATTTTAGTTTCTCCAATTATTTTCCTTTTTTTATTTGATTCAATTCTCTGAATTCAGTATCGATGCCTGAAGTATGATCTTTCAAACATCTTGAAATCACACCTTCAGTGTATTTTCCAAACACAAGCCATTCAGTTCTAATAATTGTTCAACTTTATTCTGAAATGGTCAAAGCTTAAATGAATGTTCCATGTTGCAGAGATTCTGTTCTGAATTCTGACTCTTCTACACAGATAATTCTGAAGGTTTGAAATATTTGTGCGTGGTAAAGAATTTTTTACCTCAACTTCTCTTACTGGATAGTCTAAAACAGCTTGTTATTTGTCTTCCATGGCATCAGCCTGAGTGGCTATAGCATTTCCTGAGGGAGCAGGGCAGTATCCAGCTCCATGTCCTGCAAGTAGACCATGGCTTGAGTTTTAAGATATTTCTGTCAAGCTGACTATCCAATTTAAGAGCCACTGAGCGATCTGTCCTCCATGAAATATCTCATTCCTTTTGCAGTCCTTATAGTTTTGACATATGGACGACTTTGTGACAAGAAGTTCCATAACACAAAAATATTTCCTTTTACTTATTTTAAACCAGATAGCTGATGATTTAATTGTGTGCATACCCCCCCTTCTTTTGAATCAATATTCCCAATTTATTTTCTGCATACTATTTATGATTTCAAACATATCTACTTTCACTATTTTCTTCCAGTAATACTCCATGTGATCTCTCTCTGCATAAGAGTCATTCTCCCTAACTTTTCTATTTCTATTGTGTCAAGTTTGAGACGAAGTAACCAACACAGCACTCAGCACCCCACATCTGGGTGCATCACCATCTTAGACAGCCATTTGCATAACTATGCTTTCCACTTAATTCTTTTCCTAATGCTTTTTAACATTCTACCAGATTTTGGGGGGCACATATGAGTCTTGACCTCACTTTTTCAAAGAATCTACAATAACTCTGTTAAAGCTGATTTAAACAGTAGGATATACACAGCATTGGTAGTTCAGCACTTATGTATTTGATTCCTTTTAGCTTTCTAGAGGCATGTCATCTATTCTTAGTGATTTCTTACCAATCATTGTATTGATTTTTTTTCCCTAAGATCTCTTTTATAGGCTTAATCTGAAATAGTTCTTGATATCCATCCCCTATAAAGAATGGCTCTGGTGCAGCAGTCTCCTAATTTAAAGACATTGGTTCCTCATCATTTAAAATCATTAAAATCATTTTTTAAATTAGTTTTCATGACTTTTAAAGATGCAGCTCAAAATATTTCTTGATTCAGTTAAATACGATTTTATTTTGAACTTGTCAAAGTTTAAACTTTTTTCAATTATTTTTATTTGGACAAGACTTCTACTTTTTTCTTTTGCTTCTAATGATTTCCTTTGCTCTGCTGTTAACCCCAGCCAACACTTTTGTTTCTTATGAGGTCTATTGTTTATTTACAGTATCTCTATAAACTGGATTTTTTAAACAAACTTTATGCTGCCTAGAAAAGTTTTACCTTTTTAGCTCTCTCTTTAACATGTAGTTGTCTTATATTTTCATGTAATTCCTGTAAACACTTTCATGTAATTTTCCATTTTCATATTAAATTTATTGCCTTAGAAACCTGCTTTTCCATTCCTGCAAGGATGTGGAATTGGAGCTGCTACAATTGTGATTCCCCAACAGCTGTTTGAAGTGATTCTAGAAGCAGGCCCTGTGCACAACAAAAGCATAAATCACGACTCATGTCTCCTCTTGCCTGCTAACTGACCAGTTTTTTTCCAAGAAGTAAGCTTTCAGGGGATCTAAACTGTAAACTCTGATTCATGCAGTTTTGTTATGCAGTCAGCATAGGAATAATCAAAGTCTCCCGGTACAATTAATTTTCTGCCTTAAGCACCCTCTAAATCTCTGTTAGTACATCACGGTTACTGTCACTGTCAGCCAGTAGTACAGCCTAATCCTGTACTCTTATTGCTTTGGTATGACATTTCAATCCATTGAGATTGTGTGTTATAGTTTGAAAAAGTTATCTTACTTATTTTTTACTTTCTATATGATGTAATTACTCTAGATGCTCCAAATACGTTATTAGAACACATTATCATCTTGCATTTGGGATCCATAAATATATAGAGCTATCTGACCAAAATAAATGCAGGATCAACTTCTGCAGCAGAGCATTTTACCCTTACATTGCTTCAGAGTTACTGTAAACAATTTTTTTGCCTGACTACTCTGAAAATGTCTCTAATCTTTTCAAATGGCCTTAGATTTTTGTACTGTAAGTCTCATCAAAAAAAATATTAGTAACCTTGTTTATTCTTTTTCTCTGACTCTCAATAAATCAGTTGCTGGATATTATTGAAATCAAGATGAAATTGGACTTGCAGAGCAACAACACATAGATAAAGTAATAGGCCAAGATCTAGAAAATAAATTTAAAAATAAATTGGAAATATGCTTAAATTGAAATGATTGAAGACTTGTCTCTCAGTTCTTTACCAGTGCCTCTATTGAAAAAAAGAACTGTAACAGTGTGAGGAACTGCTCTTATTAACACAGCAGGCATAATCAAAGATATCACCTAAATAAGATCTTTATGAAAGTAAGTTCTACTTTGCTGATTTTCCAGGTATAGCCAGGCATTAGATATTGGCTGAGTATTTGGTTACCCATGCAGTTCTGTACTATAGAAGTAGAGTTGTAAGAAGCAACTAAATCAAGACTTTCTACTCACCGTTTTGGACTTAAAGGTTAAAAATCCCCTAAATCCTAAATGTACTTTTTTCCACCTAGTCCTACCATTGTGTAGGTAGATCTTTTTTCCTCCTTTTGCTAAAAAGTTAGTTAGCATAAATATCTTAATGCCTATACCTGTGAAATTTAAGAAATATTCTAGACTAAACTTTTCAGTCTGTTTAAGAGAAAGTATTTACACTCATGGATGATTCAAAATGGAATAAATTAGCCCAGTATACTATATAGAGAATAAATCTTTTCTATGCCCATGGCAGCACTGCATTAAGGAATCTGATGTTTGGCCTCCTATAAAATACCAATTTCTTTCTTATATTAAATCAAAGTAAACAGCAATTCAAGAAAAATATAGTTTCCCATGTTCTACAGCAGCTCCTACACCTTAGAAAAATGATGCCAGACACTGCAATTCCAAACAAATAGAAGATTTCAGTCAGTAATTATAAATGAACATACTTCAATCCTGAGACAAACTATTAATCCCCCAGTGGAAAGAATCTTTTTTTTTTAAATATGAACAAAAATGCAGAATGCTTTAAAGACACTATATAAAATATGTTCCACAAAAAAGGTTAGGTTCAGCATAGGCTTCCCATGTGTGTGCAACATTCAAGTAATTAGTTTGCAAACATCATTACTTCTTTAAGTAGCTGTTTCAACTTCATACTATGTAAATGTTCAGTCAATTCTCAAGAATTTCTAATTGTTTGAAAAAATAGTTATTAAAATCAAGAAAAGAAATAGATACTCTACATGAGTCAAGGAAACAGAAACTAATTTAGAAAAAGATGCATTGCACAGTCTTTCCCTCTATTGCAGTTTCTGGTTGAACTTTAAAATGTAGCAAAAATATGTATTCCAAGTTTTCTTTCTATTTGACATTAAAAAAGATTATTACCTTTTCAAATTGATTTGCTTTTAATCAGAAAAAGACCTTTCCACACAAAGGTTACAATAAGACTCATATTAGTCAAGCATGCACACATTTCATGCCCAGTTCTTATTCTGCCAAGGACATAAAAGGGAAAAAAAAGACCGTCACTGGCAACTTAGGACACTGTTTCTTTTAAGATTTTTTTCAAACAGCAAAAAATAAAAAAGGAAATCAGAATTTGCTGGTACGATCTTCCCATTGAAATGGTGACAAATAAACATAAATAAAAGAGTATTTTTGATAAAGACAGTTGCAAAAAAAAATCAAAGTATCTGGAAAACATACTCTGAATGGATTGTTAAATAACCACAGATTATGGCCACATCTGCTCTCTGCTTTACTGTTATGGGTCTCTAAATCCAAGCAGGTGCAACATAAGCCCTCCCTCTACAGTGAGGAATGTGACCAGCAGTGGCCAGCACTGACCACGTAGCTGGTAGAGGATAAGCCTGCCTCTCTTTTATGAGTTACAAATTTGCATGAGAATTTGCAACGCCGTTGTTTGCCAGGACTTCTTTTAGCCCCTAACTGCTGAATCGCAAACAGCTAGCAGAGTTAGAACTTCAGTCCACATTTACCATTACTCCAGTTCATTTAGAATATTTTTGAATATCATAACAAACCAAATAAATTTTGTGTTTTGTGTCCAGTCTATGGTGAACAGAGCTAGTCCAGATTTCAAAAAACCTAGGCTATACACTAACATGTCCATGGTCAGAAATTCCCGTAGCACATTCCATGAGCTACAATAAAATACAAAGCAGCATCCCAGGCATGTAATGTTAAACAAGTACATTTCTCATTTGCTCACCTAATTTTAACTGAAAATCTTTTTATATAAAACTGTGCCAATTAACACAGTTCTGCTTTGTAATCATTGCTGTTTCTACCAACTGATTGCATTTCTGTGGTGGAAAAATTTATTATTCTGTATAATCTGTAGGACTAAGACTAATTTTATTTTGATAATAGCATAAAAGTGTTTGTGAAAGCATGGAAGATTTGTATCCATGTAGCAGTATGATCTGGACACTATTCTCTAAAGCGTTGGAGGATCTGTCAAGATAAAATTAATTATGGAAGATTTATTTGTTTAGATGCTTAAGCATTTGAAGTGGTTTAACCTTTCCATCAGCTTCACAGTTTAAAGTGGTATTATTCAGCTTCAGGAGCCCAGTTGATTGAGCAGAAAAAAGTTAAATATCCTGAATAATGCCAATACACTGGGTAATTAGCAAATGCTCCTTATTGGGATGGGAGATGACTGCTGTGCTTTAAGTATTACTATTAATTATAATGTTAACTGAATATTTGTAATCACTTCAGAATTAACCTTTGTATCCTCAGGAGATTTTTCTTTGTTAGAGTCACTCAGAACCTCAGAGAGAAACTAATTAGTCAATGAATGATAAGTGCAGAAGGAACACAAATTAGTTCTTTGTTTACCGCTTCATGGCTGAACCATATAATTTGTATTGTAATTAAAATTTGTTGTATATGGTAAAAAGAAAAGTGTATAATTCAGGGATAACAGTAGTATTTTGGACTGATGCTGAGGCATACATTGATCGTTTCATTAGTGCTGTTGTTCCCTGCTCCTAGAAGGTGAGAGGCAGCCTTCAAGCAGATCTTTGTCACATAAAGAACTTTGCTGCTTCTCTTGACACAGTCTAAGCTTTAAACCTACACATCATGAAGCACAGAGAGAAACATATAAGGTGGAATATCTGAGTTTCATCATGGCTGTTTCCTTCCTCCAAATCCTTTTGACAAAAAAAAAAATCTATAAACTTAACATTCATTTTGGTAAAAAAAGCATTAATTAACAATGAACGTCATCCTCTTGAAAAATACCCAAAGTCATCCCATTAATCTATCCATAAAATCAATTAAAGTCATTAAAAAGTGTATGAAATGTTTACCGTGTGTTACACAATAAGTATATTTCTTATCCATTAAATTAGAGAAAGAATGTATTTTAAATCAAATTTATTATAAGGGATTGCGATCTCACTATATTTAAAATGAATATAGACTTGTACAATTAAGATTTAAGACAGCAGCAAAAAATCTCAAGTTCCTGCTAGCCAACAGGACCCCAGCCCTGTGCAACAATAACCCTGCTCTTACTTTCTCAGCTCTTATTTCCCGACCTGTATTTCCTGAAAGATCAGCTTTTTAAAAAAAAATAAAAATAAAATAATGAAGAATCAGTGTGTGGGGATCATTTTTTTTAGACTTGGTCAAAAACTGAATTTTTAGAGTTAGTCAGGACTGAGTCAGTCACAACTAAAACCAGAAATCGTAATGTTTCTTGTGAAGGGAAATTACAAAAAACAGTCAAAACCTGTTATCTTGGCTCCCTTTATGTTAATAGAAAAGTGATTGGCTTTTGCAGGGAACAATTTGTTTCATTCTTTCTTAGAATCTAGCCCAGAGAAGTGAGATAATTTATTTTCCACCTGTGTATCTTCACTGTCTATTAAGGGGTCTTAGATAATTAACAGGTTGGGTGACTAAATTTCAGCTATCATTGTGTGCGATCACTCCCGTGCCAATTATTTCAATGTTATCAAACATTCTGACATTTTCTAAAGAAGAAAGCTGAAAGTGATTTTTTTGTTGCCTTTGAAATCTATCTGACCTCATAGAATATTTTCTTTCCAATTAAGCTGCATTTCTCAGTTCTGTTGCAACAGAATCAATCTCCTCTAACATTAACAAAACTTCTGGAACTTAAAAATACAGGATCAAATCATTGATCTTGGAGCAGGTCCTCTTCCCTCTTCTGTCTTCACCCCTGCTTTCCTTGACTTGAAGTTCCTGAAGCTTTTCTGTTTATTCCTGTCTTTCAAATATGAACAAATTTAGCCTAAAAATGGATAATAAAAATTAGAACTTAATCTCCTAGATTCAAATTAAGCATATAATAGTAATCTGTAATAGTAATAGTAATCAATAGTAATCTCTTCAAAATTTTTGAGTACCCAGAAGACTTGGGAATATTTTGCATCCCATCCCAAAGCAATCATATCTTACCTCAAATAACTCTCAAACTTCAATAATGCTACCTTGACTGTACCATTTATGTGGTAGATTTTACACAGGAGTATAAGGCTGGAAGTGGCTCCTGGGGCAGGGAGTCCCATTCTCCATAGCTGAATCTCACCTTAAAATAATATTTGATTCAGAAGGGTCTACTGAACATCTGCTCTCTGAGCTCAACTAACTGCATACTCCAGGACATTTTCCAACTTCATGTAATAAATTCACAACAAATATAAAGATCAAAAGCTGCAACTATAACATGCTATAGGAAAGAAGTAGGAGAGACTAAGAGCTATTAAGAAGCAATCCTATCAGGGTACGCGACACTTCGGGTCAGAAATGTTCATCTTCCCTGGGGTAAATCCAAAATAAATCCACTGGAGTTATTTCACCTTGCAGCAGCATAATGAACTGTTTGTGCACAAGGGTGGAGTTTAGAATTATTTTTGCAAAATAGTCTGATTCTTTGAGAAATCAAAGTTTTTAAATGTCTTCTAGATAAAACATTTTAACATCTTTTGCTCTACATGGGAATAGGTATCATATTGATTCTATTCTGAATTTAGTGGATTATGTTATTGTTCCCTCTTAAGTACCTTCCTAAAATAACCCTCTTTTCACTAGTTTTCAGTGTGTTTCCATCCAGCTGGAGCAACTTGCATGTATTCTCTTCCAGTCAAAGAAGCTTTCACAATATTTTGATTTTTCTTTCTTCCTCCACCTATTTGATGTTTCCAATTTAGCTAGTTAAACCAGCAATGAAACTAATTAGTTAGTGGAATCAACTGATGTGCAATTTAAAGCAATTTGTGATTTTATTTTAAGGATATCTTCTGATATCTCCTGAACCTTAATTGGGCCACTGGAGAGATTAATTAAAACTTTGTGGATTAATTAAGCATATTTTCTGTAATTTAGTAATTCATGGTTAGTTTCATTCTATCATCAGTCGCACTAATATGTCTGTAATGTTTCTTTTAAAAAAGGACTCAAGAACTTAAGCTGATATGAGAAATATGATCTTTCCTCTAAGGACTAAAGTATAGAAAGCTTGTTTCAGTTTAGATTTCAATGTGGTTAGTGCTGTTGAACTTTATTTTTCCTCCCTCTCTTTGTTTTGCATATAGTACTTTCTGAACAGCTTTCTAGCTTATAATGACCATAGAAACTACTTTAAGAAAGAGCTCACTGCTAGACCATTTAAGTAAGAGAAACAGATGAATGCTTCCAAAATGCATCCAAACGTATCTCAAACATGCTTTGTGAAGCTGGAAAAAATGCCTCAGTGCTGTGTATTTGTGATGAGGGATAAGCATTCATAGAGAGATTTTCATAAATGGTGAAGCTCTGTCTTAAAACTTTTTGAAACGTGAAAATTGTACCCAGAGTTGAATGCAGTATTATCTGTGCAATTTATAAATACATTAATTTTCCTATGTTTTTTTCTCTATTGGAAATACCTGTGTAATACTATCATAATTAGAATCACATATCTGTGTTTGTGGATAAATCACATTAGTGGTTCAATAGCGTATATCCTGACTGATAAAATCCAGATAGCCCTTCCTGCCATTCTCCGCTCCTGTTCATACTATATTTAATCTTCTACGAGCACTAGACACAACAAAAGGCTGAGGCATTTAAGGTGTTTCAGAACACCATGCAATGAGCCAGAAATCTTAACTAAAAGGTTAGGCTCTTTAGCTAACTCCAAGGAAAGACAAAAAAAGATCAAAAGAATATCCAAAGTGGTCAGTAAAATGAACAAGGGACAAGGATATAGGTAAGAACAGTTGAGAACAGAGTGACTTTATAAATCTGCCAGCCCTCACACAGAGTCGCTGGGATGTGCCTGCATGCAAGGTACAGACTTGGAATCTCCTCTTAGGGGTGGTGCTTGTAACTGTATTTCAAAAAGCTAAGAAACATTCAACCTTTCTCTTCAGAAGCACAGCTTTGTGAGTAGAGTACGATGGTGCTCCCCCCTCCCAGAGCGACACAGTGCAGGCATGCAGCAGGAACTGGGGACGCCGGGCGCGTTGCCCTGCTCCAGATGAACGGACGCGGGCACCTGCCGCTCCTCTCCAGCAGAGCGCTGTTGCCACCAGCATAGCATCGGGTGTTAACTAGTCTCCATCAGCTCTGCAGAGCTGTGCAAAGTGTTCACAGTTCAGTACATCAGACAATAAAAATACATTCATGAGCAAGAATAACAGCATTACCCCACGAAACAGAGTATCCTCCCCAGGATGAATCCAGTTCTCACTCCTTGTATGACTTCTATATTTTACATTTAAGAAAACCCACTATTTCACTGTTTACAGCAACTACTTTTCTTGATGAGTGATAGAAGGTATGAGGTGAATGTGTTTCAGTGAAGGAACTGCTGTGTATTTACTTAATGGCTCCGGACTCTTCACAAAGTAGGCACAAATCTTCTCACCATTACCAAAACTAAGGCCCTCTAGGGAATGCTAAGATCCCAAAATGAAATAATATGTAGTTTTGGCACTTCTATGGTTAGGTACCAAGATTACCCCCATCTGAAGGTTAGAGTTAGAGTTTGCACTTAACAGAGTTACTTTACATTCTGAGGTGCTTCTGGAACCTTGAAAATTTGAGGTTTTCATGAAATCCTGAACTATCAAAGGTGCATATGAGAAGTGTATTCCCTAAATAGGCTTAGGAGACAAGAAAAATACCTTTACAAATGCAAGGTTTTCACTTCATTATGTCTAATCCTGCAGATTTCAGTCCTTGATGAAATAAATCTTCCCTTAGCTTCAACAGATTTTTGACATAAGTATCCAGGATTAGTCCAATATGATTACCTGACCTCTTAAGAAGAGCTATTATTATAACACTACATTAACTAAAGCATTACAAATTCAGTCTTTCATAGGTTAAGCCACCAGCCCTCTGGAGCTGTGTTATAGTACATTGTTGTGCATAACATTGTCATTGGGAACACGCTAGTGACAATCAGCTTGTGTTTTGCATTTCACAATGTGAACATGGTGTCATTTAGCACTGCATTGAGCCACAGGTCTGCATGCCAAAGATTTTTCTGATACCATCAGAACCAGTGCCCCAGGCTCACCTATGCCCCTACCAAGGGAAAGTTTCATCGAGTCCAGCAAGGACTCGACTGCAAGGTCAAAACTGCTATTTCCCCAAAGCCACATATCAGTATAGTCCTTAAGAAATCGTTCGGATTCATTTCTGGATTCTTAAGTACCACCACTTCAAACAGACAGTAGTAATGTACCAACAATAATAAATAAATAAATAAATCTAATTTTGAGGTTTGCATTTTTGTACCCTCATCACATTTTAATGTTTATTTTCAGCTCTATTATGGCAATATATGTAGGCAATGAGATGATATGTTTCTTCCTAGAGGATGCCAGAAGTGCTTGGTTTTCTTAATGTTGCAAAAAGAACGGTGAGGAAATGTGGAAATATGTCAAGAATGGAAAAAAACTAAGGTTTTTCACAGAAAGTATAAACTATCCATGATTTAGGATATAAAATTTATAAGAAATTATATATATATAATTATCAAAGGAGTGAGATTCTGGGAAAACTTTCCAGCTATAGGAACAAGACAAACCATTTTAAGATTTTTTAAGACAGATCTTAATAAGATTCTAAACTGCTCAGGGACCATCCCAGGTGCAACTGTGATTCTTCTCCCAGTGCAGTTCTTCTGACTCAGGATCAGAAGATGGCTTCACAGGGAAAGCAGCAGCGGTCACATTCCCAGGTGTTCATCCTGCCATCCTGACAGATGTTACTGCCTTATCATAACTGGTGTGGCTCTCACCTAGGGTGCAGGGGTCCAGCTCCATCAGAAATCTCTACAAATCTTTCCTTTTTATCCTGCTTTAATAGTGCATTGCAGTAGCAGCATAACTCAAGGGAGATTTATGTCCAGTCTGTAACACGGGCAACCACAAGCCTCATACAAACTTGTTACTAGTTATTTGAAGTTACAACATGTAACCATTTTTCATAGGGACTGAGGACAGGGGTAGAGTTTTGTTTGCTTTTCACTCATGCCTTAAAGCACTATGGAGCTCATGCATTTGTGATCTTGTGGGATTTTGTTGGCTACTTCTAACCTTAGAGAGACAAGTATGTGACAACCTGTGCTCAGCACAATAAGGGACAAGTAGGAGAAAGTTACAAGGTTCCTTAAAAGATAGTGGCCTTTTTTTTCCACCACTACTACCATTTTCCGACTAAGTATTCTCATTTTGTTAGTATTATCTTGATTTTACAGCATAGTATCTTGAATGTTGTCTTGTTTTGTACAAACCATTCTTGCTGGTACAATATCGTTCTCTTAATCATCTGTCGTGTTGCATCTGTGGACACAGAAACGTGGTGAAAATATATTACCTGATGAGATCCTTACTACCTAAAAAGCGTCAGAGGAACCACTGAGATCAGGGCACAGATGGAGAGCGCATGAGAGCAGCAGTGCTCCTGAGCAGCTGCTGTTTGTTACTCAGCACACTAAGAAACCACAAAGGACATTGTTTATTCAGCAGCAAAAAGCATGCAGGAAGAAAGCGTGAAACCTCAAAACCGTGGTCTGGGGACTTGCCCACAGCTCACTGCTGCTCTTTCAACCCTAGTTGTTGCAGGCGAGCAACAACTCTGGGCTCCTGCTCTGCTTTTACCGCTGAGAAGCTGCCTGTTCGCCTGCTTCCTCTTCTGCAGCAGCAACCTCAGCCACTTCAGATTTCGTTTGCTGTATTTTGAGAGGGGGACAGCTGCAATGGCAGAGGTCCAAGCTTCTTCCTTGGCCACAGGGAAAGAAATAAGCTAGTCACAGATCTGAGAATGGACAAGAAAGGGGTTTTCACGTGGGTAGTTCCCTCCTCATTTTCTAAGGACCTAATATTCATGTTGCAAAAAATGCATCTCTGTTTCATTTCCTTCTGTCCCCTTCTAAAAGAGCCATATTTTATGTAATTCCCTTAATTCAGGCAGAATAATAATGAGCAAGTTAAACCAAATATACATATAAAATAATACAGTTATCACTATTACCTTGACCTTTGATTTGTCTTAATTTAGCAAAAAAATGTTAAAATTTGTATTTCAGCTCTGTTAGTATGTTTCATTGGGGAAGTTGCAAATCAATTGCAATTTTTCACGAAGAAAAACGAACATGAAGAAAAAACAGCCAGGCTGCAAATGTGCTTCAAAGCATGTTTTTGAAGCCACCATAAAAAGAGAAAATGTGTATACAGATGGGCTTTTAGAAGATAGTCTTCATGACCACATGATCCTATTTTGGTTGATTTGTTAGTATTTGTTACCTGAAAGATCTTTGCAGTTCTTTCGAGAAATGCACTGGCAGAAGTATGTGAAACCTCCGTGATATTAAAAATCAATAGGAAAGAAAAGAAAGAGATGAGTGGTAAATTCTCACTTAAAAACTGTACACTTGTTCCATGGAGAAACCCAACAAAGCCTCTCAGCAAAACGAGACCTCTTCAAAATATGTTGTTCTGATCATGGCTTTTCCTAATTTTAAAAGATTTCAATATATTATTTGACTCTTGATATTCCCTATAACCTTGCCTTTGTGGGAGTGCAGATTTTACTGAAATAATTAGACAATGCTGCAGAGACCAAGTCTACGCAGGATAGTCATTTATTTACAGCCTTCTAAAGCACAGAATGAACCAAGGCAGTGTTTCTTGCGCTTACCTTTGCATACAGTCTGGCATTTCTTAACCATCCAAAAATTTTGTCGCTAGTAACACAGCTTTTGTCTCATTGCCTCTTTGTAATCAGGTGAGTTTATGGAATTGCCTGTTTATTGTCTTCAGTACAGCAAAGAGTATACCCCTGCATCTTGATTCTTGATTTTTTGTGTGTGTTCCTGTGTGTCAGCTCTGCTCACATATTGTATTCTTTAAGTAAATGGGTTATTCGTCATCAAGACAGGTTCATCTATATGCCTTACTTATCTTAGCATGAAGGCCTAATCACACAAATGCATTAACTATCATAACATCACCTATAGTAATAATATCAGCTATAGTATAAAGCAGAAGCTATTGCCTATGCATGGACAGTCTGGACATACAAAACCAATTATAGAGAGTTTTTTCTATCAGTCCTGTGAAATTTCTTTTTTAATTATATTTTTGAAATGCTCAATAACAATGGCCAATAACAATGTACAACTAGGAATGCAGGTAGGAATATTTTTCTACACTAATAACACTTTGGACTTTTCTAAACTAAACTAAAAACTAACAAGAAATTCTAACTTTTAAATTTTTGGTGCCAGCACATGGTGGTCCAGATATTTCCATGGATTTATTTTCTGGAAAGGTCAATTTTTTTTTTTTTTTTTTTTTGATGTTGTTGTTGTTGTTGCATCACATGTTTGGCTAGTCCAAACACTATCCCTTGTAAAATACAATCGCTTATAAAATACATCTCTTGTAAAATACATTGAACTGAGAAAAGCTCTGAATCTCCACTATCTTTCCATCATACAACTATTTTAATTAGTAGTTTTTCTAATTCATGCAAGTTAGGCAACATTTTCAAGCAATAGAGCCCAACAGGTTTTAGAATGACAGAAAAAATAGTAAAATCACTTAGAGTTTTTTAAAGTTTGATCCCATTTCTAAGAGAAATGCTCAGGAAAGCACAAAGCTGTTTTCAGGGAGATGTAAGTATCTAAAAATTATACAGACATAATATGGGGGAAAGAAAAGGGGAGGATGGTTTGCTAAAATTCTACTTTCAGGAGAATCAGAGCTATCTACTAATTTGGATTGTATTGGTTTTAACTAAAAGCAAGTGACAAGATGGTGTAATGGAAAATTTTGAAAACATTTTGTTGATATTTCTTAGCAAAATATCTTAATTTTAGCTATAAATTTCTTAAGGTAAAAGGAAAGAAAGGATTTTATGTTAAAAAGAAGGAGCAAACCAAAAAAAGGTTAGTCAGAAAATGAAATATTCAGAGGGTAGAACAGCTGGGGAAAGAAAAGAGCAAAATCTGATACAGAAACTAGCTCTTACGTCATTAGGGTTTACTATTACTCTTTCGAAGGAATAATTTTGGTTCACTCCAAACTGACTTCTCTCCTCATGTATTTCAAAAATCAAAAAAGGTTATAAAAATCAATTACTTATCCAGAGGTAGAAGTGATGTCCACTACTTAAACATAATACATTAAATCAAGTCCTCTGTCCTGCAGACAGCTGTGTTTGTTTATGTCTAACTGTATTAACATGAGTTATCCTACCATAAAAATTAACAAAATACTTACATGCAGCATCTCCTGCCACAGGATAATATTAGACACCTTGTGGGATAGTAAATATTGCCTTCAAGTCTTCTTTCTCACATGGGATTGAGTTAGAAACTCACGATTATATTCTCTTGTGGACAAATAAACCCGTTACATTGCTACATGGTATTAAAATCCAATATTTTATTTAATAAACTGCATATGTAGTTTGAGAATGTTAGATAAAAATATCTCATACTACATTATTGAACAATAAATTCAGCCTGTATGTTTTTACACAATTTCCTTTATAATGTCTGTTTTGGTATCTCCACACGTATTTAAACATTGTTTCTGAAAGGAAGAAAAAAAAATCTCCATTCCACTGGGAAGTTCCATTGTTGACCTGCTCGTCCACATAGACATTTTAGGTGTGGCTACCTAAAGAACCAAGCCTTCCCCTTTATAAAGCCTTATAATTCAAATTATTTTGACACTTTTTGAAAAATCCAATTTCTTTCAGAAAGTCTTTAAAGGGTTGTTATAATAGCTTGATTTGACTGATCTATCTTTATCCAACAAATGGAAGAATATAAAAATATTATTTTCAAAGTTATATTTACTGAATGTGAACACTGTTGATGTTTGTGAGCTCTATGAAAGTCTGTGAACGTTATCATATAAATTTAATGAATGCTGTTGTAAAGACTATAGAGAACATGACCAGGTCTCTAGCACCTATCAATTCCATGAGACCAATAGCTACAGAAAGAAAATGAAAATTTTTACACTGCATTGTTGATGATGTCTGTTTTTTTTTTTTTTTTTTTTTTTTTTTTTGTAAAGCAAACAAAAAATATTTTTAACTCAAATGTTCCTGGATAAAATGGTATATTTGGAAAGCTTGATTTTAGTAAAATTAGATGCCTGAATATCAGATTTAAAAACAAGAAATTTGGAAGAAAGAGGTAGTGTTACCTGGTCTCACATACACATTAGTCTAGAGTATCCACTTTCTAGTAGTTTATTATCCATAAGAATAATGGTCATGGGTGTTTTTGAAAAGTTGACTTCAAGAGTTAGCTTCCTAAATGTTATAGGTTTTTTTAAGAATCTATAGAGTATACAAGAGCTTGACAAAGTAAAAAGTTTTGGTTAAAAACTCATTAAAAACTCTGCAGTAGCAGAAGAGCAATGATTTTAAAGTGTGCAATTCTAATTACATGGTTCATAGTGCTGAAGACTCAAAAAGCTGTAAGAGAAGTATAACTTTGGTTCAAGATGATTATTAATCCAAGAGATGTAGTCCACAAGCATCCTGTAAATTGTACAAATTCTGTAAAGCAATTAAGCATGTTTAAGATTTTTAGAAACTATCCCTGAACCTAGTATAGGTTCACTAACATCTGTAAATTGAGTCTTTAGTTCAAGGAGATCCTTGCAGAATCATTATATAATTTGTAAACAAAACTATGATATTTTTAACTCAAGAAATCAATCTACTAATTTCAGAACTTATAGTATACTATACTGTAGTATAGTATAACAAGTCAGGTTACCCTTAAGAGCAGCACAACGTTGTAACACAGCAGAACGAGTTGTATAATCTCTGAGAGAGTATAATCTCTCTCTGTTTTGAATTTTCCTGTCCTGTGATTCTCTCAGCTTTTACGAGGAGAGGAAGTAGGCATTACCTTATCCCTCCCTCCAGCCCCACCTGCACATTTGCATCAAATCTTATACATTTCATATTCATTCGTTAGCAAAGCCAGTGAAGAAGCTTCTTATAACACTCGGTTCAGTAGCTGAGTGAATCATTAACCACTGGTGCAAATAGTATTGGGTTTGTTCAAGAGTTTGAATAGTCCCTACTCAAAGCATATCTATTTTTTATGGCAATAATAAGCAGTACTGCTAACTATTTTGCGATATCATATTGTTAGAAACTTCCTGCAGAATTTGCATACAGAGGAATAAAATCTAGTTGCTCAGAAGGTTCAGATAGCTTTTACTTAAATGACTATTTAAAATAGTTATTATTGACTCACTTAACAAGCCTGGCTTCAGAGGTGCCTTGGCCAGTTGGCACATGTAAATGTGCACTAAAGAATTTTTAAGAAGCTATGAGGGGATCGAAGGAATTATTCTGATCAATTGTGTAAATGTTTAGTGTACATGATATTGACTTGGGACAGGTCACCTGTCTTGTGTGGCCGCTATGGTATCGCATTTGTGAAATCATTTCATTGGAGAAATCATCAAAAAGTTGCTACGCATGAATACCTTTCAGAAAAATATGTGCGCTGAATAAAATATTTACAAAACATATGGAAGGCAAGGGAAATTTGAGACAGCACAGTTGTAATTATATAGAAAAAAAGGCTTGTAACTATTTCAAATAAATTACATACTGGAAAATTAACACATAAACATATTAAAATTTCTGGGTTAAAAAAACAGAAGAAGCTATTGTTACAAAATATTTTTCTAGTTCTGTCCAAATTAAACTGCGCTTGGTTTATATTTGAGCTTATCCATGCGTCAAACAGTTAATACACTGCAGGTTCTCGTCCTCCTCCTGATTCTTTCTGCTCCTGTTATTCTTTATTTACATATCCCATATATTTTATCCTTAGCATCAGAGCTATACTTGAATAGGTAGTATCTTACAATACCATAGATTTTGCACTCTAAACAAACCAGTAAGCAAAATGCAGTAGATACTGCACACATGAGGACATGAGGACAAAAGTGCATGTGTGATTTTACGTTTAAAACTGTTCACAAAATAGCACTATTTTTCAGAAGAAAAGGAATGTACTAGGTGTTTCTTCCACTTTGTGATCCCCAAACCTGTTGTGAAAATATGTATTTTCCTCTGAGATGAAAGAAGAAATGAAATACAGGAAATAAAACCTTGCATTCTCCAAAGGAAGGAAAATAGTAGCTTGGTTTGGTAAAGGGCAGTTGTTCTGGAAAGTGCTGATTTCAGAGGGCCAAATGAAATGCTCAGTTCTATAGCATAGCCAAGCATGTCCCACTTTGAAATCAAATGCTTGGAATTTTGAATTTGAATTTCTCAGTCCCTTCAAGTGATCCAAGGCTCTGGTTGAGCAGTATTGTGAATTATAGCTAATATTGGTATGTATGGCCTTTGAGAATACAGTTATCATAAGAATATCCCTACCAGTATCCAGAATGTCAAGCCTTTTGAGGGAAACAAGTATAACGTAAGACTGATGTGAGTTACAAAAACCTGAATGAAGGTCCCAATTATTTCTTCAAGGAGCTACAGTCCTCTACCCTGCAAGAGTCCTATCAGGCTAAGATAAGGAAGAGTCACTTCCTCACTCAAAATTGATGGATTTTTTTATTGTTCTCTCTTGTGGCCATCAAAACCTTCACTTTGTGAAAGCTCAGTGCTCTCAGTGTACATGTCTTCACTGATTATTTGCTATGACAGTTGCCCATAACAATAAAGAACAAATCAACTTGCAAAACCCAGAAACAATGAGTGAAATTCTTTGATAAAGAGATTCTGCTCTAACATAAGTCTTTTTGTATACAACCCTGAAGAGAATGAGCTTAATACTATGTCTTTTAACTACCATTTTAATGAAAGCGTCTGCAACTGGAATTATCTATTAAGTAGTAGATAAGTCTTACAGTCCCCTTCACAGTTAGATTTCAACATACTTTTTAAACTCAGTATCACTACTACCAGCATTATAAAGCAAACACTAATTGAAGTCAAAAGACAGGTTTTAATCATTCTCAGGTCCCACATTATACATATCTTACTTCCTGAGAAGCATATAGACTCTTCAGTGCAAGGAGCTCTAGATAAGAGATAGGCAAGTAAGCTGAGCAAAAAAATAGATGAACTGTTGAAGATGAAGGCAAAGCATGAGATTGAACTTGATGTAAAAGGAAATTGGAAACCAGTGAAGGGATTAAAAGAACAAGAAAAGATATGGTCAGTATAGCAAGAGAAGAGGAAATCCTGGCAGTAGTATATTTGAGAGACTGAAAAAAGGGAAGCAATTTAGGCATTAGAGCAAAGATAGCTGTGAATAAAAATGATTGTTCTAAACTCACCTGTGGAAATTCAAGTACAGACAGATAAAAAATTTGAGGTCCAAGTTCTGCAACATGACTAGAAGTAGAAGTCAAGGTTAGCATATATTCTTTTCGGGATGAAAAATCTGCACATGACCATGGACACTGAAAAAAATCTAATTCAAATGTGTGACCTGAGCCTCCAGACAATCCTTAGTTAAAACATACCATGAACAGTTAAGGATCAGGAGTTTAGCTTGTTGGGGGCAGTCACTAAGTCTCTGTAAAATCAGTTCAGAAATGGTTTAATCATAAAGGGAAGCTATTCTTCATTACAGCTCTTTAGAAGAGGACAGAATACTTTATGCCTCCTTGGAAAATCTCTGAAAATGGAAATGCTGAGACCGTCTCTGCTGCAGGAACTTAAATCTCTTAGAAATATAGTTCAATGTTAACACTTTAGTCCACATGCTGATCACATTTTTTTTTCTAAGTAGAGTCCTGCTCATTTGAACCCTTTGAAATATACATCTCTAAGTATTAGTGCATCTAGAAACTCATCTACAGTTACAGCTTTCAATTTCATTGTTAGATGTCACTATAATCAAGGGGGAAGAAAAGATTATATTTCATTATCAGAAGGAATTTGTTGACAATATCCACCATTTTTAGCTGTTTCAAAACTTTTTTTTTTCTTTTCTGTGTGACAGCACAAGGCCACCAACTGTGAATAGAAGACTTCTTCACTGAAGAACTTACAACATTTAAGCAGAAAAAATATTTTTGTTGACAAAACAAAATGTCTTTTAGGAGAACTCAGGGCTTTAAGAACTCCACTTTTAAACTGCTCTTTCTTTATTTCATCAGAGTCACTGCATCCAAGCCACTGTAAGGGCAGCATCTGTGCTTCCCTGTTCGCTGTGTGCTCCACAGCAGTCAGAAGGAAGCGTAGCTTATAAAGCTCGTGTAACACCTTTTCCCACCATGCCTAGTTCCTAAGTAAGGTGAAGGACAAAATGTGCTCGTAGTCTTTCTTCCTGGAACTGCATGACAAGGATAGTGCCAAAGAGCTCTGAGATGGCCAGCAAGTGGGTGCTAAAGGAAGGGAATGAGATGGGCAAGGATTAAAAGAGGGTTCTGTAGAAGAAGGTAAAACAAACAGTTTAGTCTAAACTGGCTTTTTTGAAGCACTATTGGAGCCTTCCATACCCAGTCACACAGGCTTCTTCCTCCCACCTTCCCAACACCATCTCCAGCTTCTCACCTCTCACCCAACCTGTATTTGCTGATTGACTTTTACCCTGTCCTTTTCACTTCTGCTTATGATGTCCTAGGTAAAAAAAAAAAGGCAGCATATACCTTTCCAAAAGCACAACTGGCAGGCATCACATCTCATGCAAAAGTATTTCTCAGTGCTCTTTGTTTCATGTTCACCTTCTCATCAATAGAGAAATTGTGATGTTTAGCATCGAAAAATATGGGAGCAGAAGGCATGCAATGGTAGTCATCCTTGCTCCTGCTGGATGCCTTAGCTGAAAGCCTCAGCACTTCATTGGGATCAATGAGTACACGTACTACCAAATGTTCCTACCAAAAAACAGTTTTTGACAACATGGTTGACAAGCTTAAGAACAGATACTCAGAATCATCAAAATAGAACTATTTTTTTGTAAGGAAAAGCATCTAGAAGGCTTGAATGCACCTAATGCTCATGTACCATCTAATATGCCTTTTTTCAGCCACATTAGAGACTGATAAAAGCTTTTAGCTCATAGCCACTTTTGATATGCATGGAAATATTCTATATTCTGAGATCTCCAGTCTATAAATGTCAGTTTGCAGGTACAGGCTGCTGTTATTCATGGCTACTGGAAAGCCAAAGATTTTTGTGAAAGAAATAGAAGAAATCATTATACCAAAGTATATTGTCTGTAAATTAGGGGCTCAGGCACAATTCTGATTAAAATCAAGATCTTCTTCATTTACACTACCTGTTTTTTTCTAATGATTGCATTGATACATTCAGTTTATTTCAGGTACCAGTGCAAAAAAGGAATGCTTTCTCATCTTACACAAAATTGTAACTGAAGAAAATTGGACATAGGCATGAATAAAATATGCTGAATTCCATGCATATATGGGAAAGCTAATAAATGTAAAAAAAAGAAACAAAAGAAAAAAAAAGGTTAAGATATAGGAAGATAGGATGTAAAGTACAAAGAAAAATAGAAGTGGGAAGTGATTAAGACACAAAATTAAAGTGAAAATGGAAATCTGACAATTGAAGAAATAAGATCTTGAGAAAGAGAAGAAGAATAAAGGAGCTCAAAGAGAAGTCCAACTAAAACCTTACAGGAAGTGCCTTTGTAAACACATAACATTCATATCGCAGAAGAACAAAAGTAATTTGGATTTGAGGATTTGACTTTTTCTTCTTTTCATATTCTCACGGTTATTGATTACATTTTTTCTTGCTCTAAAAAAAATTGCATTGCATTTTGTGTATACTGGTCCACACGTCATGCTTATTCTGCTATCAAAAATGCCCTGAGATACCAGCACCTAAGAAAAAGATTGCAGGGACCTCACTCACACAAGAAAGATTCCTCTGCCCGTAAAAGTGACTGCATTTTGCCTTGTCACTTTTCACTAACTAATAATAAATTTTGTCATCAGAGAACCAGAAAACAGTAAGGAGAAATCTCTAGTTAGATTTAGTTAGAACTTTGCAAAGCAGCTTGGATAAGAGAATGAGCAATAAAAGCACAAACTTTGGGCAACAGAGATGGAAAACAAATAATGCAACCTAAGGCTATCATGAATTAGTTATTAATTATTTTTATTGTTATATTAGTTATTAGTTATTAGCTATCTATTTCAGTTTTGTGTTTATAACAAAAAAAGATTGAGGTGATTTGTTTCTCCTTTTGGAGACTCCAGGCATATCTCAAAGAATTTGTCATAATAGTTACTGTTAGTACAGAAATCAAGACTTTTACGTGCCTTGAGGGAGTAGGAGCAAGGGAGAGAAGCTGCATTTTCTATCACAGGCTTAAACGTTGCTCAGCTAAGTCATGATACTACTAATCCATTGTGCTTCATGAATGTTCCCAAAACAAGGGCGTACGGAGGGCAGCAAAGGGAAAACTCACTCTTCCAGGACAATCAACGTGGTGTCCAAACGATAAAGATCAGAAAACGTAGGCTAGAAACAGCTTTAAAAATGTGCTTCAAACTGAATGGAGGCCCCTTCTCCTGTTTCCCTGGAAATACAACAGGTAAATACTTAACAAATAAAGAACTGAAAAGCTCAAAACAATAAAGAAAGAAAGAAAGAACCGGAGTTTCAGCTTTTACCTTGCAGGACTTTTGTACGTTGCATTAAATGTATCATATTTAAATGTAACCTCTAAATCAGACTTGTGCATTATCAAGGGTGTTTTTTTAATATATATTTTTACAGCTTTTTAAAGCTTTAAAACTCTCTCTACACAAACACTAAAGAGCTTTCCATGCAAGCAATAACAGTTCCAGTTTCTAGGTATGAATTTCAAATGCTATTTACTCAGATACAAATCCGATTTTTCTGATACAAGTCTGATTTTTATCTCATACAAATTGGATATAAAAGTGCTCTGATAACTCAACAAAGTTCTAAATTACTATCTATTATATATTATAAACTATTGACAAGGGTATTTTAAGCATTATTTATTTCTCTTTTGCACATTAAATTGAAAGGAAATGCATGGTTAGGGAGAAAATAAGAAGTACGTTATCATGGGGAGCACAATTGGAGAGGGTAAGGACAATAAATAACTATTCAGGGAAATAATTCTACTCTTTAGGTCATAATAGCATATACTAAGTCAAAATAGAACAACTATTGCTCAGTTAATGTGGAATTCCATAAATATATACTCTTGAGGAAGGGGGAAACAAAGAAGAGAACTTTGATAATTCCATTGCATAAGAATGCTTTGCCCTAATACTTTTTTGATATTGCTTTAAAATTTATGCTTTATAACCAGCATATGGACCTGAATACCTGCATCTGCCTCTGTTATCCTCTGACCCCATTTACAGAGAAATAAAAATAAATCTTAGGTGAATTCTACATTTACCAAACACTAATTCTGTAGATTTTCTCACCTCATATTTGTGTTCGAGTCCTTGTTTGTAAATGCTATATCCTCAGGAGTAATATAGGGAAATGTAAGGAAAAGTGGAAAGGAATTCCTTTACCAAGAGAAGGAAAAGGCTAATTAATAACCTCCATCAACCAGTTCTAAGGCAACTACTTCAGGGATCATCATCTGATAAAAAAAGATCTTCATTTTTTAACTTTTATGAGATAGTAAATCTGTTGTTTGACAAGCTAAAGAACAGCAGCAATTTGCAGTGAAAATGGTCATTCTCTGTGTTAACTATCACTACTATTTTTTCCTATACTGTGCATTTATTCTAAATTTTCTACAACACTGAGCGGCCAGTAGCAGTGAAGTGTGGAATGACTGTGATGTTGGAGCAAAGGGATAAAGATAATAGTTTTTCAGCTTTATGTTGATAGGTTTTGTGACTTTTGCAAATGTGTAATATCAGGAAGATTTAACTTACTGTAAGTGAAGTACATCAAAATTACTAAAATGATTTATTTGCTGCAAATCATTCTTATTTTACATACACTATTTTATATATTGCTCTCTTAAAAGCTTAAAGTATTCAAGCGTGAAGCAGATTCCATAACTTTATTTTAAAATTCCAATTTTACATATATTTTGTACTATTCATAAGAAATAACATACAAATGAAGAAAGAAAGAATTCAGGTTGTATTAACTTTTTTTTCATGTAGGAGTTTTATTTTAAGCTATGGCATTCAAAACTCAGGTAACTATTCTTGAAATTTTATATCCAATTTGTGTTTAAAATTAACAGTAATTTAAATAAAAAAAAATCAGTTGGAAAGGAGACACGTATTAATAGCCTGCAAGTAATTTTCAACTTTTATCATAAACTCTCAGAAGTCTTCAGCAAAACTCCAATAGTAAATATGATTTTTATTTAAATAAAAACACCCACACAACAAAATCTTCAAAATGAAACCTAGTAAGAAAAGACAAAGCAAATGTCTTTCATGCAATTTAGTAGTACGTTCCCTCTCATTTCCTATTTTGTGCCTGAAATATTTATTCCAGCAAGAATCCCTATAAACGATATTACAAAGTAAAAGAGGTACTTTGGAGTGGTACCATTGTTTACCACTTTACTGAAGAATTCCTTATACCAAAGGAATATAGTTGTAAAACTCTTTTGAGCCAATCTGGATTGTGTTATTGGCTATTTCCACACCAAAGAGCAGTGCAGTGTACAGTGAGCAGATGAAAACAGCTGGTGCTGAGGGACTGAGGTCCACACTGAGGCATTTCAGGCTGCTTTACTTCAGATTCTTTAGGCTGGTCCCGTGAACCGAACTCCCATTAGTGGCTGGGGTGCATTAACTCAAAAATGAGCTCCAGAAATGCATGCAATTTCATTCAAGAGGAGCCCAGTTATGCTCTGCTTTTGCTTTCCAATACAAACCAAAACACAGAGAAGGGGGACAACTATTGGAATGAGTTTAAAGCTCACTCCGGAACTGCACTAAAACATTACTTTAATTATTTTTAAAATCCATTACATATCGAAATTATTCAGGAATAACAACATTTACTGGGCTTAATTCTCCAGTAGCTTTTTCCTAGTGCAGCAGTTTATGCAAGTGGAGTGTTTTGCATGCTGCTTTAATATCAAAAGTCACTTGCAAAATGCAAGGCAGCAGAGAATAAGGAGCTCTTGTAATTACAGATGTAAAATCTTCTGTCCAAGTTCAACCAAGAAATTATCACAGTTTGTTTCTGAGAACTCAAAAGCATATCCCTGCAGCACACTTCATATCAACATTTTTAGTTCAACAGTGAAAATAAGGGCTAAAAGCAATTTTTTTTGAAGAAGAAGTTTTTGCCTGGAACATGCTAAGCTTCAAGCGAATGATGAAAAGATTACTGGGAAAAGGGGTATAATTATAGTAGTAGCTAAGCTAGTATGGAAAGACAATTCTGCAGATACTAGCTGCCCTACAAACAACTCCCAAAGACCAGTTTTGAACACTGCTTAGGAGGTTCAGTGTCCAGAGAGCAGGTGCCAGACAACTAGACCTTCCACATAAAAAAAAAACAGATTAGAAGTTTGGTAACTCAGTTCTGTGTTTATGACAACATTTTCTTTGCAGTAAGGTATAAACAAGCTTTTGCCAAAAACCTGTCTATTTTCTAATCAGATTTACTAGTGAGGCACTCAGAAGCGTAATCACTTACAGTCCATGAATCTGACATAAGGAGTTTCTTAGCACGCTGGGATTTTACAGCTTTAAGCTGAGTTTGACCCTCTCCACACCATTTCAATGGTAATTGTGAGCCAGTGGCATAGGTCTCAGCCTCATCCATCACAGTAGCAGCTCTATGTGCACTTACCTACATCACACGCATCTACAAGAGAGTAATGAATACCTAAGAAATTATCTAAGATCTTCAAGGCATTCTTCACAGAGAGTGTGCAAGGACAAAACATGCACAGTTTGAAAGGAACATGAGCAAATTGAAGATTTACCTTCAGTAGTGATGTGTTTCAATTACTCTCAACCTATTTCCTATTGACAAAAAAAGTTTGTCAGAAGTTCAAGAGTTCCATAGATTAATCCATTTATTAAAATAATATTTCATATAACTAAGTTCTGCCCCATGGACTATCAACATTATATTTTGAGTTTCTCATATTTCCAAAGGGAAGGCTTAATTATAAATATTAGTCATTTGCTACATGCTACTTCCCTGTCTGGATTATTTTAGTTTTCAGCTGGCAGGTTTATAGTGAGTATGAATAAATTCAGAGAAGACTTAAAATCAAAGTCAATGGTGAGAATGAATGAGAAGAGAAGGTAATATGTCTACACAGAGAAAGACAGGGAAATACACACACACTGATATAATGAAGTTCCATGCATTTACTCCCAGATCCATGATGTCAGCTGTCTCTGTACTTTCGGCACAGTCTGCCTCTTCTACTGCCTCCTAAGGTACCCTTAGATATTCTAAGGGCAGCTGCACAGAGTTCACTTCTGGCCCCAGCTCCCGGTCCTGATTAGGCAGCCTGACTATCAGCAGCTATGAACCACGAATTTGGTTCAAAACTACTCTCAGATTCATTTATTCAGACAGCATGGCTAGTGGCAAGTATGACAAGGTATACCACTCATCAGACAGCAATCAGAACCGTGGTTCCTGAGCTAGGAATGTAATCAGATAGAAAACAATTATTTGCTATTTTTCCAACTCTCCAATGGCTGAAGTACATGTTGAGGCTTAAATGTGTACTTAATCCAGGCTTAAATGTGTGGTTAAAAAACTAAAGCAAAAGCTGATGTGTTCCACACAGTGTTTCAAGCTTTCCCAATGGCCAGGCAGACGACTCGTCGTTTTTGATGCTGAAGAGCAGCGTTCTCTCTGTTCTCCTGGAACGCCTCTGCCTTGCAAAGAGGCTCCTCTCATGGGGCAAGAGGAAATAACATTCCTTTCTAGAATTCTTTGTAAATACTTTTTATTCATCCTGTTGGTTTTATAGCACTCTGGTGGAATGGAAATGACTAGTTAATTAAGCTTCTGGGGACTGCAGGCATATACATCTTCCTAAACATTCATTTGTCTGGCAGCATGGAAAATGCCAGCATCCCAATTAATATTTAGTCTGTAATTGGAGTTTTGAGGTAAAGTTATAAGAATGATGTAAGACAGCTATGTCCAATAATCAAGTTGTGCAGAGCTAAGTACGTGCTCGGTGAATCCTGTTGCTCCAAACCTGATATATCTGAACTTTGATGTTCAGGTACCTTACGTGCAGACTTCCTAAGGGAAACAGAATATTGGACTTATGCACCAATTTGAAAGAAGAACTGAGCCAATGTTTTGCATGAAGCATAAATGAATCACCAATAATGGTGGCCACAATGAAATAAATCATAATTATGTTAGACACTACTAACGAGGGCACTGGGGATAAGAAGCTGCTATGGTAAACCTAAATCACAGTTAAAATTAGTGCTTAGCAATTGAGTGTTGTCATTAAGCTTGTCACACAGGTGAATTCCTGGCCCTGTTGATGGCAGTGAACCAGAATTTCACCCACAGTCCTTAGATTCTCTATTAAGGTTGGCGTTGATCTTATTTCTTTGGAACAGTTCTCATGAAAAGCAGAAAACTCTGACAGCATAAAAGTTCAGTTGATTCATTTAAGTTTTCCTGATTTATGAAGCACCCCAGAGGCTTTGATCCCCTTTGGAATCAATACCTCATTCACAGCGAGAACAGCAAAAGTCTACTGGCTTTCCAGGAAGATAGGAGGACTGCAGTGAAGAATCTTAAAATCACAGTCTAACTCTGTATAAGGTATTTACATCGACTCAGGTAAGCACACACAACAGCTGAAAAACATCTAAGCCTATGATTAACATTTTGTTCAAAATAAAAACAATTAGCTAACTACACAAATTTTGCAGTGTGATCAGCCACAGGTTAAACAGGAAGCTGAAGATATTCCACTATGAGTTAAGGTGTTTATTTTATAATAAGTGAAGGGAAGTAGAAACATATAAGATCCCCCATAATATCTGACAGCTGAACCCACCCAGCATGAGCAAAACTAAAATGGGGACACAGAGCTAGAGTTCTCTGCTTGCTTGGAAGCCAATTTTCAAGCCATGAAGTCTTAGCAGAGCCATTCCATCATTGTTACTACTGACAGCGAAGCAGATTTTCTTGGCAGTCTGACAGTCTCTGTGCTCAAGGATATTTTTCTTTACCCACTAATCAGCTGCACCCCCTTTCTTTGAGAAACTTTCCCAAATCTGCAAGTCATCTGTAGCTCAGCCCCATCCCACCAAGAGACTGAAGAGTCCATTCGCCCTCTTAAAAGCTGCTGAAGTGCTTACATAGGCTCTGGAGCGACCCTAAGTACGGGGCTGACTTTCAATAAAGGATGGACAACCACTGGTTTCCAATTTTTTCAAAGACTGAGAAGAAAATGCTATTCATTCTGAGGAATACATGTATTTACCTTCACATAGCTCATATCAAGTACATCCAAAAATTGTAATCTTATTTTATTGGAATTTGCTTGTAAGAGTAGTCATTTAGCATATTGTGATAGATTTGTATGATTTAGTAAAACACATATAGGACTTTGTAAAAACATGTTGGGCTAAAATCACTGTAGTCTCTATTCAGTTTCAGATCTGCGAAAAAGGTACTTAAGCACTTGACTCCCATGCAAGGATATTTAAACAACTAATAACTTTTGAACTTCTTCATGAAATAGAACACAAAAAGTACTTTTCGTTGCTGATTAATTGATTAATTGTTTGGGGAATCTTAGATAACATTTTATGGATTTGAACTGCTTACATATATACTTTGAGAACAGCCAAAGTTGGGAATATTGGGAAATTAAGCATGCTTAAACCTCTGTGGATAAACAGAATTTCAAAGATGATAATCTATCTCCTTTATCTCATAAGTAGGATCTTCAGGTGCATATAAAGCAGAGTGTGTGAACCCAACTTCACAGGTTACCTAGCGTGTAAAAAAGTACAAGATATAGGATGTGCCACTATACAATCAGTGAAAGTAATGTTAAGTGTAACACAACCCCAGAAATAGGGATTAAGCAAATTCTTTACCAATAGACCCATTTGGGCCAATTCAGAGACTTCTTTTGAAAGAAATAACAAGGATTATCTAGATGGCGACTATTTGTCTGTATTACAGACAAACAGGATCAGTGTGTAACATTTACCACACTGAACAAAATACAGATCTAATGAAAAAAAAAAAGAATTTTGCCTTTCAATGTCTGATTTAAAAAAATAGCATCACTCTTTTTAGTGTTCTAATATACCCAGTGTCACTCATATACACTGCAAAGCATGCTCACCTACACAGCAACTTAAAACTTACAACTCTGAGCCTGAGGACACCTCTTCTGTTAGGGGGATCCTCTAAGTATTAAAGATTTGGGACCATAGCTACTTTTTTAGCCTGAAGTACAGTAACTATACAGTCTATGAGAGCCTGTGAAATTGGACTGATGTTAGAACAGTCCTAAGATTGCTTTAGAAATATCATCACTCACCTAGGGAGGTAAGGGAAATTAAGGATCTTCTGTTAAGGTCCAGGGTCCTTAATAGAGGTCTAAAACTATGTTTTTACTCATAACTTTCTACTTTTACTCCCCCCTCAGATGAGCTGAAAATTTTGTCAGTGCAGCTGAGTATCTGGAATGTTCAGTATATTCAGCATATTCAGTGTATTCAGCATATTTTTGTTGTGTTCATGTTTTCTGTATCTCACTGCTTCTCTCTCTCTCTCTCTCTCTCTCTCTCTCTTTCTCTCTCTTTCTCTCTCTTTCTCTCTCTCTCTCTCTTCCTATATGCCTCCCTCCCTCTCCCTCTCACTCCTCTTCTTTCTCCCTTCCCATTTCTCTCTCATATTACAGTTGAAAAAAGCTGCATAAAAGCATTCAATTGTCAGGTTGGCCTAATATGTCTTCTTCAACCTTTAAGCCAGCTCATTGGAGCTCATGTCATTACGAACTCTATTTCCACCACAGTGCTTAATACACATACCCACATTACCTCTCTTAACACCTCGTTTAAAATGGCATCTTGCTAAAGGGTACCTTTTAGACTGCAAATAGTCTCTTCATCTTGCCCTTTTCCATATTGCACTGATATCTGTTCTCAGAAGCAACTGTTTGAAGCAATTTTGATTAGCGATATCTGATTACCACTGCACACTTGTAATCATAATTGAAGAATGTTATAATTTATGGAAATATTAAGCACATAATACAAGGCAAAATGTCAAAGATGACAATAAACATCTTTTGTCTACAGTTATCATTTTATAGCTCGATGAGGGTATCAGAGAAGAACAGTGTTTATCTGCATTCTAACAGAGTGAAAATTCTATTTTGAGACCTGCTACTATTTCAACGTAAAGTAAGGCAAGTCTGTACAGACCCTTTTCAGCATTTCTCAGACATTTCAATTTCTTGATAAATTACTATATATGTTTAATTTTCTCAATTGAAACTCCAGTACAATAACATATGGCATGTGTGAACGCTGGGTTGTTCAGCAGAGAAAGTAATAACACTGTGGCGATACAATTCCATTGCAATGCTCAGAGAGGTATTGACAGACAAGATAGACTCTTATTCTCTTAAATGGTTAGGCTCTAGTGAGCTATGATCAGGCTGACTAAAGCACATTACTCCTTTTTGGGAAAGGAGAGGAGGAAGAGGGAGATGGGAAATCTTGATTGCATCTGCATCCTTCCAACTGACATATCTGAAATAAAATGAATTGATTTTGTTAAATATTTTATTCTGCAAAAAGGCTGAGTAAAGAAAATTCAGATGCAAAAGCATTCAAACTGTGTAGGCAAGGTAGTAACTACATAATACCAATATCAGAGTTCATAATGATATTCATTCATGAGATAAAGAAACTGGAATATTGAAACTTAGTGCCAGTCTGGAAGCATCACATCACTGAGAGTCTATGGAGTCTCACTGCAGCTAGTTTTTGGTGCTACTTTCTTCTCTGTCCAAAAAAACTAATAAATAAACCTCTTGCCTTCTTTTCATGAGCAACATAAGAGCTGGGCAATCAAAAAATACTTCTTCAAAAGACCAAAGGGAGGAATTTTATTCTGTTCTACTGTTCTTCTGGTTTAATTGCAGCAAATATTTGGAGGGCAATGGGACCTTCTAGTTACTGATCTACTGCATGTCACCTGTCAAATGCAATTTTTCCTCACATTCATAGGTACTTCACAGACAATGTGTTCTTACAATAAGAAGCTATGTTTCATTTGGATAGGTCCTGGGAATTATTTGACATCTAATACTTATTCCCAGTGCAAATCTGCAGCCTAGTAGAGTGCAATTCTCAGGAAGATTCAGAGACATAGTTTGATGCCTGCCTCTTGCACATAGAGCAGCAAGCTGAATGCTCACCAGGTCTTTATGCACAGAATGCTACTAACCTAAAGGGACAACCCAGTGATGTGTGCAGGAACAAAATATTCTGAGAGCATTTCACAATTTAATAACCCACTGGAGTATAGCTATCTGAAGTCATTTATGACCTCCAGCATGATGTTAGTAATTCATTGTTAAGTCCAGGTGCTGGCTGAAGTTAGCACAATTTTCTCATTAAAGAAAACACAACTATTCCTGGAGTTTGAAAAAAAATTCTTGATACCCTTGATCAGAACATATAGGGAGAAAAAGATGATGTTTTAAATTTAAAACTCCTTTCAGTCCTGAAGATTCCAAAATCTGCTATAAATCAGATGACTACATCACTACATCACCACATAAAAGTCATCACCCTACTTCTGATAATAATGATTTATTTTACCATAGTTTGGGGAACTCTTATTCCTGAACTGGGATGTTACTCTGTTACGCACTGTGAAAGACAGAACAGCAAGACTGTTACTGTCCTTGCATCAGCCTAAATATAAGAGACAAAAATGAATGTAGGCAGCCAGGGATAGCACATAAGACAGCATTTGCCAAGATGATATCCTAAATTGTCATATTTTTGAAGGTATTGATAGGGTTTTTTGGCAAGAGCGTTTTCAGGGACAGTGGCCAATCTAAAAAAGGTCAAGAAAAGAAACTGAGGAGAAAAATAAATACATAATCTTACAAAACAGAATGTTAGAAGAATTTAGGAGTGAAAGGCAGAAGGCAAATGATTAGCTCTTGAAAAGCCAGCTATAGTAAATGATGGATGTTTTGTTCTTTTGTTTTTTAATATGGAAGAACTTAATAAAATCTGTTAGTATGGTGGCTGAGAAAAAAAAACAGAGGAGGGCGGGATATGACCAGAAAGAGTAAAGAATGATGTAAGACAGATCAGGAGATGCAATGGGCCAATCCACATAGAAAAATTAGAGAAGAAGCAAGTGACAAGTTTCTGAATCTATGATTAAGATGAAGTAGGAAATATGGGAAGATGAGACAGGATATAAACAAGGTGAAATAGTTTAAGCTGAATATACTGGGTGAATTTATTGAAAAATACAATGGAATATTATGCTAAATCAAGCCACAGAAGTTTTCAGATTTTAATGATCATCTGAAATCACAGCATATCAGAACAATGTGCTACTAAAACTTATCTCAACAGGAGGGAAGCACAATGGAGGTACCTGCCTTAAAAATGCACTACAAAAGGAAGGAAGGAAGGCCTTGTTTCAATCGCTTTGATAACCCAGAAACAGCAAAAGCAACCAAGCTGGTAGACATGGTACCATTCTGATGAAACCAATGAGAATTGATTTCAGTGGGGAACAGAGTTGGTACTGAATACTTTGGAAAACCTTAGCTCCAGTATTTAATTTGTATGGGAAGAGATCATTAGTTTAGGAACGTGTTCAAACTGGCTCTCTGAATACTCTATGGAGGGGATTCAGCTAAGGATTTCAGCTAAGGAGCTGATGGCTGAGCATATTGTTTGGTGTTCAGTAGAAATCAGTACTGGAATTCAGTATTCATACTGTGTGATTGGTCATCAGAATCTCATGATATAGTGTCCTTTTTTAATTAGAGCTTTCTAATGAGAAAACCTGATGAACTCCCTATGACTTCTTATTTTGATATTTAGAAGTGTAACTTTTTACATACTATAGTGGGTCTTGTGAATGTAATTAGACACAGTCAGACACAGCCTTCCTTTCTTTAACCAAAGAGAGAGATTTTGGTGAGGTATATGGATCTCAGATCTAAAATTAACCTTTCCTAACATGAGCAAAAATTTAAAAAGTATGAGCTCACCATAAACTAGTTCTATTGACTCTGTGCAATGCATAATATTCAGCTTTCTTTTGTCACGTACGTGAAAAGTAATTGCATTTTCATGTACATGAAGAATCCTTTCACCACATTTGACTTCCATTTATTCTACCTATACACCATACCTTTCTGAAAAATAGTACACTCATAGAGCACTTCATCAAGTGAGGATATAGGCCCTTCTTTAGCTGAACAGACCTGCTTATACAATGTTCTACAATTCAGCCAATGTTATCTCATCCCACTGCTTCAGCTCTCTCATCTATTTTATCCACTACCTAAAATTATCATCATAGAGTGGGGAAAAAAAAGCAGAGTTTACATGTGGCAGTTTTTCAAACAAGACAGTACAGGTTTGGGGAGTACTATTCATCATGATCTTCAAGGCACTTTAACTGATGTAAGCACTAATGAAATCAGGAGTCTAAATAACAGCTTTTGAACTGGCCTAGAAAGTCTTAGTGGACAATCTCTTTCCTACAATAGATAACAGAGAGGAAAAAGGTTAAGAAATACTAGAGGAAATGCACATACAGCAAAGAATAGAGGAAACATCCACTTCTATAAAGAAGGCTTACCTGTGGCTTTATAAACACGAAATGCACACCAAAAACAAGAAAAAAGTGATAAAATCAAGTACATACGAGCATATAGCCAGCACATAAGCATATAGAAACACATTCTTATCTCAAGTCCTCTCTTATCTGTTTTGAAAAATTATCAAACAAGTTCTTGATAGGAGGTATGAACCTGACTGCACTCATTCAGCTGAAGTAGCTCTCCCCTCTACTTCATTACACCCTCTCTCATTTCTGGAGACTTCTTGCCAAGACAAAGCAGCACACTCACAAGGGATGTGCTCCGAACAGGATTTATTATGTTGAGGAGCAAGTGCGACGGGAACAGATCAGAGCTAAGTGGAGCAAGTGAATGGTGATATAGACACCATTGCAATTCAGTTCGTGTCTAATTAAGTCTGAAGGACTGTGCGGAGAACTAGACCGTGTCACTTTATAGAAGCTGGTTGATACTTGTATTGATTTCTAAGGCTCTGACTCAGCACTTCAGCAGTTACTAGAGTTTTAGCTCAGTGTACTCTAGCATATGTACTGCTGCAGTGGGGCCTTTTTCCTTAGACTTATATCCTGCTCATAATTCGTTACACTGAAATTATACAGAGATCTACATTTTGTTGATGTGCATTGAAAAGCTGATGATATTACAACTGCACAATTCTGGTTAAGGAAAATACTGGCTTAACAACAGTTCTCCATGGCAGATGGATGAAGCTGGACTAAATTTTTAAAGAGTATATGGTCTCATTGATTTCAGTGTGGAAACAGAGTTAGGTTTTAGTGCATGTGAAGTGGTACAAGATCTGACCAAAAAAACTTCCTTTCATATTCTCTCACTTTAAGAACAATTACAGGTATAGCCAGCTGTTCTTCAATTTTTCTTATCTCTTTAATGTCACATATATTTTGAGGGTAGATAATTTAAATTCATATTTGATTTTGGGAACCTAGATATATTTAGATGTGTTTATTATGAACATAAACTAAATATCAAAGCAGAATGATTCCATGAAGGATCAATCTGTGACAAAGATGAAGGAATAAGGAAACACACAGTAAATGCAAAGTGCTAAACAATTTATTCCTTTAGTAAGAATGCACAGTATCATGGCTCAGATCTTATAGCTGAATACATTACAGTATATTACACTGTGCACATGCATACTCCTAGTTTATGACAAATGAAATGTAATTCAATTCAGTCTTCTTTCACTGCAGACTCTTGCATTGATTGTGGTTTGAGACGTGTTGACACTCAGTCCTATTAAGTTCAGGAGACTAGTTTATTCTTTTATCTCCAATAGAGAGTAAAAAAAACATGGAACCAGAAACTACTACCTTTGGAGTAGCCAGGAAAGAAATCCTGTTGGTGAAAGCCACCTATTTTTCTCTACCACCTACCGTGACCACAGTATTACAAATAACATCTTTAGAAGGCAGCACTCTTCTTTGGGGACTCACTAATGCAGATTTTATGGGAGTGTATTTCAGATTACTCCATATTTGAAATTACTTACAGAATGCTATATAAATCAATGGAAGAAGTTAAATACAACTCATCAACAAGAATAAGGATCAGTTATAATAATCATTTGCAATACCTGAGGTTAGAAACAAACTTCAGTTTCAAAAATTAGATTTCTGATAAAATCACTGACTGCAATTCTTCAAGAAGGATTTTTATCACTGTGGGTATTAACCATTTTCATAAAATGATCACAGAGGAGAGAAATAGAAAGGAAGAAAGGTGAAAGGAATGAAGAGAAAAGTGGAAGAGGGTAGTCTGAACCTCGATATACAGAGAACCAGAACCTCATCTGGCAAAAATCAATGGAAATTGCAAGTGATTTTATTTGATCCTAAAACAGAGAAATCAAACTTTTTCAGATTCTGTTGTCAAGCAGCCTTAAGAAGCTGAAAGATGCTAAAGAGCAATTTTTCAACTGGAGTTCTGAAGGACTTGGAAATGGCAGCAGAAATTGTCTAGGACTGAAAAACAAGACTCTAAAAATCCCGAATTAACATTTGTAAATTCAAACGGTATTTATTCTGTTTTTAAAGTACCAAATGCACTAAGACAGAGACAGAATAACCTAAAGCAGCATTTTTCATGTAGGTGCTTTATTTCTAAGCATCCCAAAGAGGGCTCAAGGGAAGAAAGCCTTATCAGCACTTTCAGGATTAAGTGGTAAGTGTTAGCCTGTAAGGGAATTGGCTTGGATTTCCCCCCCCCCCCCTCCCCCATTCGATATCTATTTAACACATGATCTGACTGAGATTGATCAGGGCAGAAGACAAGAGAGTGGCTTGTATGCACATCTGGTCTGAAGTTCAGTAACTCACAAGAGACTCATTCCTACTAAAATGAATTAATGAAATATACTCACATATACACTGCCTTTGTGAGCAGTCTTTATCCCACAGTATTTGCAGATTTTAATACTAAGCAAAAATGATGCAAGTAGGATGCAAAAAAACATCTCTGCAGCTGTTCGGCTCCTCTATATGGCCACTCACTGAAGAGCTATCAAGGAAATTAATTATGAAACAGTAGTCTTTCTGAATGCCAGTTAAAAAAAAAATTTACTGATGTTAGAGAACAGTACTAATATTTTGTTATCCATACTCCTCCACAAGGGAGCACACCTCTTGGAGGGACCCTACGGCAAATCTTAGCAAGATCTCTGCAACCAATGGCCATTCTGGTGTGCAATTCCCAAGTGACAGCAATTACATCATATAATTTCTGGCATTCAAGCTCCATTTTGACATAATTTAAGGTCTTGTTTGTTTTTTATCTCAGTTCTCTTTTCCATGCCTTTTCCATGCCTTGCTGAACTTTTGGTTAAAAACCTTGTCATTTTCAGCCAAAAAGTTAAACTCCTTTGAACCTGAGGGGCAAATTTTGTACGTTAATTCAATACAGGAAAGGAAAAGGATGGTTTATCTCCCTTGATGTTTTGATACTTTTGTAGTAATATCCCTTTCAAGACTTCATCTTGCCATGCTTAGAAAAGAAGAAAAAGAGCAAAAAGAAGTTTTCTCGCTTCCTCCTCAAATATCTAACTTTTCTGTTCTCTTGTCATCCTAGCCATCCTTCCCTGTCCCAATTCCAGCAGGAATTCCTCTCCTGTGAAAAAGGGTGATCAGAAATATACATGATGTTCCCAAATCCCAAACATCTACTGCCAGTATTCTTGATCTCTGTGGAATTAAGGACTTGAAGTTGATTCTTGAATGAATAAATAAAGAGCAGATGCTCAGAGGGGTGAATACATTATGTAGATCAGAAAATACATTACAGTTGATATATTCTTCGGTACAACATATTTATTAATCCAAGAGCAAGTATGTTTTGGTGACTGCATTGATTTGATCATGGTGCCATTTCACAAGCTACCAATCACTGAATAAACTAGCTTTCTAAATTAATATAAAAATTAGACATTTTATTATAATAGTCTTACCTAAGCCAGATAAGAACAATTTGTGACAACTGAAAGAAAGAAACAACAAAGTTCTAAAACACTTCAAAACAACTGCAGAGTCAAAGAACACAAAGTAGCTGACTGCGTTTCTACCTTATGAACACTGCTGTCTTCATGTTCTCACACCTGAATCCATGCTGCATGTTAAAAACAGGCTTGGGTCTGCCAGTAATGGAAGCATAAGTCAACAAAAAGAATTTGTACACCTCAAACACACTCCTTTACTACCAAGGATATGAATTCAATATGCAAGGACATTCTCAATAGCATCTATTTTTTCCTCTTACATCACTTTGCAGAAATACATTTTCCTTTTCTTTTGCATGGCTACTGAATATATAAATCAGTATATAGGGTTTTTTTCCAAATGCTGTCATGTAAAAATATGATTAATATATATTAAATTGCAAAACACAACATTGCACTTAACATATGAAACATTTATAACAGGTTTGAATAGCACTATTGAAGAGACGTATGAACAGGCTGTTTAATCCACTAAATCAGAAGTCTGTAGAATCAAGACTTCTGCTTCAATGCAGTCTCAGCTTGGGCAGTCTGTGACTTCATGGTTTGTAACAGAGCCCTGAAATGTAAATTTTGACACTTCAGCTGTTACATTACATTGGGAAAAGAACATAATCTCCTTTGACTGTCAATTTAAAGCCATACTCTAATTAAAATTCATTTGTAAAGAATTTTGTACTCCACTTAGGTTAGGCATTTTAGGTTACATTTAGCTTACAATTCAGGAAACTGAAATATTCAAAAGTTTTTGTTTCTACATTTTAGTTGCTTTGGAGAATAGAATCATAGAATCACAGAATCAGTAAGGTTGGAAGGGACCTCTGGAGATCATCTAGTCCAACCTCCCCGCTCAGCAGGGTCATCTAGAGCATGTTGGACAGGGTTGCATCCAGGCGCGCCCGGAAGATCTCCAGAGAAGGAGACTCCACAACCTCTCTGGACAACCTGGTCCAGTGCTCCGTCACTCTCGCAGGGAAGAAATTCCCCCTCACGGTCAGCCGGAACTTCCTGTGCTTCAATTTCTGCCCATTGCCTCTTGTCCTGTCACACGGGACATCTGAAAAGAGTTTGTCCCCATCCCCTTGACACCCTCCCTTCAGGTACTTATACACATTGATAAGATCCCCCCTCAGTCTTCTCTTCCCCTGACCAAAGAGGCCCGGCTCTCACAGCCGTTCCTCATAGGGCAGGTGCTCCAGCCCTCTCATCATCTTTGTAACCCTATGCTGGACTCTCTCCAGTAGCTCCATGTCTCTCTTGTAGTGGGGAGCCCAGAAGTGGACACAGTACTCGAGATGAGGCCTCCCCAGGGCTGAGTAGAGGGGCAGGATCACCTCCCTCCACCTGCTGGCAACAGTCTTCCTAATGCACCCCAGGATACCATTGGCCTTCTTGGCCCCAAGGGTACATTGCTGACTCATGGTCCACCAGCACTCCCAACACTCCCAGGTCTTTCTCTGCAGAGCTGCTCTCCAGAAGGTCAGCCCCCAGTCTGTACTGGTGCCTAGGGTTATTTCTCCCTAGGTGCAGGACTCTGCACTTGCCCTTGTGGAACCTCAGGAGGTTCCTCTCCACCTAACTCTCCAGCCTGTCCAGGTCTCTCTGAATGGCAACACAGCCCTCAGGCATGTCAGCCACTCCTCCCAGCTTGGTATCGTCAGCAAACTTGCTGAGGCACTCTGTCCCCTCATCCAGGTCATTGATGAAGCAGTTGAACAGGATGGGACTCAATCCTGAGCCCTGGGGGACACCACTAGCCACAGGCCTCCAACTAGACTCCACGCCACTGATGACGACCCTCTGAGCTCTGCCTTTCAGCCAGTTCTCAATTCACCTCACTGTCCACTTGTCTAACCCACACTTCCTGAGCTTCTCTAGGAGGATGTTGTGGGAGACAGTGTCAAAAGCCTTGCTGAAGTCAAGGTACACAACATCCACTGCTCTCCCCTCATCTACCCAGCCAGTCATTCCACCAGAGAAGGCTATCAAATTGGTTAAGCAGGATTTCCCCTTGATGATTCCATGCTGGCTACTCCTGATCACCTTCTCTTCCTCCATATGTCTGGAGATGACATCCAGAATGAGCTGTTCCATCACCTTTCCAGGGATGGAGGTGAGGTTGACTGGCCTATAGTTTCCTGGGTCCTCCTTCTTGCCCTTCTTGAGGACTGGAGTGACATTGGCTTTCTTCCAGTCCTCAGGCACCTCTCCAGTTCTCCAAGACCTTTCAAAGATGATGGAGAGTGGCCTGGCAACAACATCTGACAGCTCCCTCAGGACCCATGGGTGCATCCCATCCGGGCCCATGGATTTGTGTTGTCTAGCCCGCCAGGAAGGTCTCTAATCCTATCCTCCTCAACCAAAGGAAGGTCTTCCCTTCTCTGGACTTTCTCCCTCACGTCCAGGCTCCAGGATTCCGGGGGCTGCCCTTAACAGTGAAGACTGAAGCACAGAAGGCATTCAGTAATTCTGCCTTCTCCGTATCCCTGGTTACCAGGGCCCCGCCCCATTCAGTAGCGGGCCCATATTTTCCCTAGTTCTCCTCTTGCTGCTGGTGTATTTGAAGAAGCCCTTCCTGTTGTCCTTGACAGCCCTTGCCAGGCTCAATTCCAACAGGGCTTTAGCCTTCCTCGTCGCATCTCTGCATGCTCTGACTCATAGGCTCCTCCACCATTTGTGACAAGAAGTTATCATCAATGCACTGCAGGAGCCTCCTGGACTGTTTGTGCCTTGCTGTGTTGTCCTTCCAGCAGATGTCAGGGTGGCTGAAGTCCCCCATGAGAACCAGGGCCTGTGATCATGAGGCTACCTCCAGCTGTCTATAGAAGGCCTCATCCTCAACAACTTTTTATCCCTGGTAAATAAGAACTCTCGGGCCATTTCCAGTTTGTAATCTCTACAAATTATCTTATGGTTGTCATTGGTTTTAAATTTTCATCCCTTGAAAGAGGAATCTTTTATTAGAAAAGAAACCATTTTTTCTGAACAAAAGAAAATTGTATTCTCTTCTTAGGTTCTCAAATATCTTGCCTTTTTTCCCTTATGTTACTAAAACATTACCAAAATAAGCCTGAATTACTGGAGAGATGAATCAGAAACTCAGCTAGTTTTAAGTTTCCTTTAATCCTTTGAATTGGAATGACAGGGATTAATTTGGGTTATCACTAATTTTTATACTAATAAGTCTCTAAAAATGCTATGGGTACAATAAGATGGTAATGTTCCTTTAAGAATGAATAGTGTGTCAACAGACATAATATGTAATTCAATAGACTTTTCTAAATCAATGTCTAAGCATAATAAATTGCAAGTTAATTTTAATATCATTCCATAGTCCCAAGCTTTTAGCCAAATATTAAGTTTGAGGTAATATTCTACATGCCTGCAATTGTAATTGCATATAAACAGATGTTAGTAGTTTTTTTGAGAAAAGGAAATTAGTTACAGATGGCTAGAGAGTTAAAAGTAGCTACATAATATTAAAATGGTAATTTGAAAAAAACATAACATAAAATGATGATAAAAATAATGATCTTCAAAATCTGACTGAAGAGATTAAAGGTCATGTTTTCTGATGATAGTATCCTTTCTTCCTGTTCCACAAGTAAAATTTGCACTACCAACCTTTTCATTCCACCAATGTGGACCCCTCGCTGTAAAAAAAGGAGGCTAGACATTACTATTAAAATAAATAAATAAATAAACAAAATAAAATAAACACACATGTAAAAAAATCTGTAATTATTTCTTGAGAGATTCTCTACAAAATTGTTCCAAAATGAAATGAGCATACCCCTCAGCATTCTTTTATGTTAGGTTTAAATAAACCCACGTACCAAGAAGCAGTAAGTATTTTCCTCTGTTTAATGAAATGTTATCTGCCATATCAGAAATGAGCAGGACAGCTGATAGCTTAATATTATTTCTCTTAACTTTAAGGAACATGCTACTAACCTGTGGCTGTTTTAACTATTTATTTTAAGTTTCTTTAATAGAGAAATTTGCCCAAACAAAAAAATTTCAAAGTAGTGCCTAGAAACAAGAAAAAGTGAATGAATATGCAATGCAATGCAGAAGACATCTAATCAGCACAATGAAAACAAAACTTAAATTGAAACTTGTCATTTCATAATCATGCATAAAAATGTGTGAGAAAAATTGTCAGCAGTTTGCTCCGATACATTTCCCAGACCACTCTGCAGGCAATACTGACCCCACTGTTCAGAAAAATAAAAGCCTCCATTTTGTTTCATCATGCTTTATCCACACTACAAGAGAAAGGGAAGAGAAAGACCGCAACACAGGTGAATAATGACAAAAGTAAGTACATCTTTCACATACCCAAGTTATTACCAAAAGAACAAAGCCACTGTGCATAGATATTATATCTCTTTGCCAAGCCTTGCATCTCTGCTGTTTCCTACTGGTTGTTATAATTCTTTTGAGTATGTTAATTCTCAGGCTGATCAGTCATTTGTATATAAATCTTGCTTTTCTTGAAAATAAGCAAAAATCCTTCTTCATGCTTCTGTAAGGCTTCTGCTACTCAAATAATCTTTTTTTCCAGTAAGATGCATTTCCAGCTCTCCAGCACAAATCCTCATCTCTCTCTAGAGAACTTCATATCAAACACTTCAGTGTTACTAACATTTTCTCACCAGTGTTACCACTATAATGCTTGAGTTATATGAATAGTCACAGAGGTAGAATATTAAAGAGAGAGGCTCAGGTGAATCACCAAAGTGATAATACTGATTGTTTAAAAAAAAATAAATAAAAGATTGTTTTTCAAAACACTGCTCCAACAAGCAAATTTATTTGTGATTTGAAAGTCCTGATTACATTTAGTGCACTGTGGGAAGGGCTTGTACAGGTGTGCTTACACTGGTAGGACAAGTGCCAACAGTATGATGTAAGTGAAAAGTCTCCCCATTCAGAAAACCTATGAGTGTTGGAGAGCCTGTGATTCTCCACCAGGTCCCTAGACAGTGGATACAGTCCAAGCAGGAGGCTTTGCAAGGTATTTATTGTTCATAGCAGGAATGACAGGAGAGGAGATATTTTATGGAGTGTCTAAGATTAGTAGCCTGGAAATTTGAAAATGAATTATATCAGTTAGTGATCTGTCCTCTTGCAACTCCAATGGGTAAAATCTGTACTTCTAATAGTGGCATATCATAGATGGTCTTCTATATAATGCTTATCTTGAAAAATAAAATTAATCATAATGTATTTTCTCTCTTGAAGAATTTTTCTTGGTATCACTCAAGATAATATACCCATCACTCATCAGGAAAAACTGCTATTCATTTTCCCTGTTTACAGAATAATACAGACTTAATAGTGTTTTATTTACTACAGGAAATTGTAACTTTGCACTGCCTTTTCAGAATGGTATACTGCCTTTGCTGAATAGTCTACAATAGACTGGATCATCATCATCCTCTTAGAAGAACCTACAAAAATGGTGTTTCAGCAACTGCACATTTATATAGTGAAATACCAGTAGGTACCAACCAGTGTTTGCTCAATATTAAATAGTTCTCTGCTGTTCTAACTACAGATTTCTTGGATATGAAAGGTAGTACTTTTACCTCCTTACTATTCATATAAATATCTTCCATACTTTCTTGTCCCTTGATTTGATTTCATTTAAAGCTCCAAAAAGACATGTGATGCACTTTGCTTCATTCTTCTCGAAAATACTTCTTTCCAGGTTTTAGTTTTTGAGGGGATTAAAAATAAAGCTAATTTGTATGGAACTAGATCTTTTATGCATTTGATTTTTTTTGTTTATTGTGGTTGTCCCTCACACAATCATCTTTGTGAAAATCTTCCAAATGTGTGCCCTTGCAGGCCTGAAAAGTAACCCTTGCAGGATCCTAGCAAAAAAGCAAGCAACTATCCTCCCTGCCACCAAACAATTTATAACCTAAGTCTGTGTCAACATCAACAGTGAAAGATACAAGAGCAGCACAGAAGAAAGGAGGGGACAGTGAGCTACTAGCGAGGAAAATGGTGTAGGGTGAATTTCAGCAAGGACAGTGTCTAATTAAAAGCAGACTTGAAGAGAGAGAGAGAAAAAAAAACTGCCTTGTAATAAGATAATTAGTGGCACTGGATTGCATCACTACAAAACTAGGACACACGATTAGCAATTAAAAAATGTGCTTCCTTGCTGGTGTCAGTCAAATAGCACAGAGCAGTAAACATTTCTAAACACAATAAAGTGGCAGGTATCAGTTGAAACCACAGCCCTTTTCTGTCTTCTTGTCAGTACAGTTTTGAAACCCTGTAGTACTCTTTTTTTTCTGTAAGTGCTTTGAAAGTGAAAAGGATGATTTGAAAACTGAATACCAGCTATGCCCTAAAAATGAGACAAAAGCAGGAGGTAGAAAGATGCAGCATAGATAAGCAGGAGGGAGGGTAAAGAGAAGCTGTCAGATTTTCAATTTGGACATGCATCATATGCAGTGCACAGTAGGCTCCTTCAGATAATAACTGTAGGTATGATCAGGAAGGAGTTAAATCAAAGAACAACATATGTAGAAAACAGCTGAGCTATATTTTGCATAAAAGGCTTTCTATCTTTCATCTTAGAAGAGCCTAGGCAGCTCCTGCATGTCTGTTCTCTTGGGACTTACATACCAACACATTTGTCAAGAAAATGAAAATGTAATTCACGACCAGCTATGCATACCTTGTGTGTCCTCTGGCTCCCTTCCAAAATGGTTTAGAGTTAAAACAAAATATCCTCTTGTCTAATATCTTGTCTAACCTCGTCCTCTCATCTTGTCAGTGGCAGTAGGAATATTCACTATGGACTGCACTGTTCCTTCTCCATCCCTAGTGCTGGGTGAATGCTATACTCTTTTTCCCATCTGCATCTGTGGTTTGTCTCTTCCCTATAATTTCTCTGATATAGAGACTACTGTGGGTCACAGTGGGTGTCTTCTCGATGAGAGCTCTGAGTGTCTCTAGGTGCCTGTGACTAAAACACAGCACTTTGTCAGATCCTTTCAGAAGTTGGTGCACCAGTGCATCCAGTACTACATTCTGCAGCAGCCCTGAAAGGGCTGTTGCAATCATGCTTAGCTGAGAAAGGAAACTACAAAAGAAGCACTTAAAATTTCCTACTGTTGAGGCCAATCATACCTTAGTCTTAAGCCAGTCAAGGTATTCTCCAAATGTAACATTTAAATCAAGAGCATCAGTTGCCTCTGTCCTCTGTTACACTATTAACCTCCTCTAATACACCTCTTCCTCCTCCGTACTCTTTTTCCCCTTCCAAACTATACCAAGCACCCCACACAAAAAAGCTTGTGGAATTACAGTTTAAGGCTTTTATTGCTATTACACGCATGCCACATACTCTGTCTTAACAGAAAGTACTATGGAGCAGGGATCATGTACGGTCATGTGTCTGCATGGAGCCTTCCAGCAAGGACCCTCACCTGAAGGACACCAGATATGTCTTTTGGGCCTAAGGGGTAAATGCAATAAACACTGTCAATATTAACTTATATCCCCAGCCAGGCATCTGCATAGAGCATGAATTAGTTGGCACTACATTATTTTGGGAATATTCAAATGCTGGGACGCTGCAGCTGTTGGGGCTGAACTAGAACAAAAATGACACAGAAATCATGCCCATATGTGCAGCAATGGGCTAGTATGGAAGAGTAAACATTGACTGTACAGTTGGTTTTTGTAAATGGGTGAACAGGATGGTTACAGGGGAAAATGGGACAACCAAGGATTATAAGCATAAAAGCATTTCTTGAGTGTTGTGTTACTGTTCAGCAGAGATTTTGTATGTTCGGTTGTTTCTGTTGTCATATAGGCATCCTAAGACAGGAGGCATAATAAAAAAGAAGGGCATCTAAAACTCATCTCCTCAGAAGTCTTTAAGCCTGAAAGGAATTACTTGTTAGTGTCTGCCAATGTTATGTCATACATTTTGGGGAAGACTTATATCCTCTAGAAACTCAGTCTATTTTGGGTAGCAAAGGTTGGGCACCCAGAAAGTATGCTACCAAGTTACTATCATTTATAAAATTTAGTCTAATGCCTTTAATTTACTCTTTTGGGAGCAGTCACTTAAAGATTATAGAAGCAGCAAAATGGATAACAAAAAATTCATTTTAATCTGAAAATAGCATGAGGTTTTATCTTAATACAATTTCCATTTTCTGTTGCTATTCACAAGGGAATCTGCTTTAGTGTTTAGCATATTTGATACCAGTGGCACTGATACTTCCAGGAGCTGAGTCAACTGAGTGAACTGCCACAGCAGCACTTTGCTGGAATGAAGAAAGCATCTGGGACTTGCATATCTGATGGGCTTTACTTATGGCAACAGTAAGACTTACTAAGCATTAATGCTTCAATATTCCGTCTATTAAGCTATTGAAAGATAACAGCATAGAGAAAAATGTTTATTCTGATGTTCAGGACAATCTTTGAGACACATTTCTTCCTCCCTCTCTCTCGCCTTTCTCTTGAGCTCATATGTCGGTTCTGTCAGGAAAAAATAATGTCTAAAATATATTTACAGTTATTATTTGTATCAGAGAGGAAGCAGCAGATCACAGCTGCAAAGACCATCTGGGAACATGAAAATCATTTAAAACAAATGTGATGTTATGTTTCTGTTAAGATTTCCTCCACTGTAATAACTAAGAGTTTCCATTGTAATATCTAAGAGGTAGGCTCTTGCTCACAATTACAGCGGAAGCAGAATTAGAACTGAGAATACCTATAATGCTATGGGAATAGAGATGCTGGAAAATTTAAAGCAGAAAAACTTTAATAAAAAATATTGGCTTCACCAAGCCCAAAGTGTTTTTATCTAAATGTCTTGGCATCAAGTAACTGTCATGCACTGAAGGTAAAGTTTGAAGGTAACATTGTCTGGATTTCTCATATGTGTGCTGCAGAGTTAAGTAATCTGGGAGTGGTGGATTTCTGACCCTGAGGTCTGCCAGCTTCAAAATTTTAGCCGGGTGAAGACATGCCCTGTCCTATATAAGCCAAAAGGCTCTAGTACCTCCATTCTGCTCTGATTCTGGCACAAAACCAACAATTTTCAAAATACACAGAGGTACCCTGAAACTCCTGAGACCACAAAAACTCCCCGTAAAATAGTCATGACACTGACCTTGACACTGAGAAGAACATCAGGCCCACTGTGGGGGCAGAGAACTTCCAAAGTCTTATATAGAGTTGAAAAATATTTCCTTTTGCTCCAATTCAGCCTGAATCCAAAGCAAAGACAGACTGAACAAAAGAAATTCTCTTCGAAAAATAAATGTTGCTTGCTAGCCAACTCTGTAGGGAAACAGATCCATGATGTATGGTGAATTTAACTAAAATTCATGTATGAGATCTCAAGAAACATACACTGTAGGGTACTATACAGTGGGTGAGGGGAAATTTGTAGGGAAACTTCTACCTCTCTGTTTCTTTGTCTCTCTCTCTCTCTCTGTAATTTCTGTTGACGTCTGTGGAAAATGGTAAGATGTCCAGCTCCATTTCTCTGTACTACATGCTACAGACCAAAGCAACCAGTGCTGCCACAGTAACAAAAAAGCATAACTTAAAATCAGTAAAGCACTCACCATGCTTTCCATCTGGCCAGGGCACCTTCCTAGAGTATCCTGCCCTATTATCCAGCCAAGAGTACCCAACCCTTCACCTCAGTTCTCTGCTACAAGGTTTATTATTCAAACCCTTTCTGTACTGATTCTCTCCAGTCTGAAACACATATTGTTTCCAGTTGTTGGATGATCTCAGAGAACTACTCTACACAGTTGTACTGAAAGCAATACATACCCCAGTCCATTACAGAACAAGCTGGCAGCAGAAAGACTTGCCACTTCCACCATTTGGTTTCTGATAGGTAGACATAAACAGTACAACTCAGTTACTTAAACATAAATGTCCAGTGGCATTTCAAATGCCCTAGTGTGCTCTCCAGCTGCTACTCTGGGCAGTAAAGAGGGGAGGAGCCCTCTTTAGATCCAACATCATATCTGACAGACCTCTGTCTTATTTACCGTAGTACTAAGACACCTACAATTGAAACACATCCAAAGGCTGAGATTACTTCAGATTAAAACATATAAATGTCTACATATGAGATGTATGTCTAAACTCCTACTATAATCAGTACTGCCAGTGGAACAATTCAGCTCACCATGAAGTTCATATTCATCATTTGATTACTTAAATATATCTCTAAGCTCCACCTAACTACATTGATCTCTCTTTACTGTAACAAAAGTTTAGACCTCGCTGACCTGTAGATACATAACTTTAAATATCTTAATCTCTAATCTTAACTCTACCCAAGTGATTAATTCATTCCCTATACTGAAAAGCAATTTAGTTCATCCTCTAAGTCTACCATTTGGAGGTGTCTTTTCTCACAGGCATAGGTTTTTTCCTGCTTCTTCCACACTTAGCAACCTACATCATTTTTGCCTAAAATTAACCAGAATCTGGTATGTTCTCCAGTCCAGTGAGGAGCACATTGTCTGAATATCTTTTGTTTACCAGAGCTGTGTTTGGAATAGAGGAGGCTACAGAGGATGAAGAATAATCAAAATCAGTTGATAAACAAATAGACTCTTATGCATAAAACAGAGATGACGGGTGTAAGGGCCCCAGCAACACCCCAGAAATGAGAACATAGTTTGGAGAAATAACCACGTACAGGCTCAGGGCACGAGCTCAAGTAATCTCTCTTTAAAGTGGGTTCAGGCAAAGGGGTTTGGTGTTCCTAGAAAGCTATAGCCATCACATCATGGTGACAAAGGGTCGTGGTGAAGAGTGCACTAGTTCTGGAGCAGCTGGAGCTATATGACACATTAAACAAGGAGAGCCCATGCAAATATTCCCCCACCTGTCTTAACTTGCCCGAGATACACAGAGCCTCACTGTGAGAAAGGAGAGAAATATTATTTTAGCTGTTTTCACAAACAGAAGATATGTTGGCGTATGAAAAAGATCTTCCCTGAATAAAACAATTCCTTCCAAGGATGCACACACTTTTCACAGTGCAGGCCTGTGCCCTGAGTAGGTTAATGAATGTCAAGCTGAGAGTAAAGTGCTCTTTGAGGTGAGCAACAAAATCAGAATCTGAGCCACAAAGGGAGGAATAGAACAGAAGGAGAGAGAGAGAGAAAGGTAAAAATCAAGAAAGAATATGTGAAAGCACTTTGTTTGCTTCTATAACAGTTTCTAATGCACCTGCACAACTGTTCTCAGCTTTCGGAAACACTGAAATAAATCCTCACACAAGAAACAGCTGAGAATAATAAATCCACATTTTAATGAGACATATGAGTGACTCTGCTAACAAAAACTAGTGCTAAATTTGAAAAAAAAATGACTTTCTGATATGCACTACTTGACATGAAAAATCCATCTTCAGAAGTCTGAATATGAATCCCCAAAAGAGTACAAAATAAACAAGCAAAACCTTCATGTAAAATGTCTATAAATAACTCCTCAAGCAGTCTCTGGACAGGGTAACATCACACTTGGGCATGTGCTTTATGATCAGATCCAAAAAAAGTTACCCACAAGAATAATCTATGGCTGTTTTATCTCTTCTTCCTCTGCAGTTCCTTTAACACAAAGTGATAACATATGCAGCTGGTTAGGTAACATAGTATGTTTCCATCGGTAAAAGTGCCTTAGTGCAGCAAAAAAAACATGACTAGAATCACCCTTTGAAAAAAATGAAATTTTTTCCTTATCTTTGTCACTTTTAACAGATGACATTTTTACCACTCTGGAGAGATCATCTTCAGTTTTGTCCATGACACAGAGAATGAGCAGATAAAGAGTAGGAATTGTGCCATTTTCAGACTTAAAATCTTGCATTGCAATGTATTGCAGTGCTGTTCATGTCCACAAATGTACCTTAGCTTCTTCAAGCTCATAGGGATAAAATAAGAGGTTCCATCTGGATGAGCTGGCTACCTCATGGCCGTGCCTGTCAGCACGGCAAGTTTCTATCCAGTTTGTGCTCAATTTTCTTCAACAGCTACCTGTGGAATTCATTACAGTGATAAACAGTGACCCAAACTTGACAGTTTTAGGATTTACTGGCTACTTTTTGTCTCCTAGAGCTGTCAGTCTGTTCAGTTTGCAAAGCTGTCATAGAGCTACCTAACGCTTATCTGTTTTGCAAAATTTTGCTGATATAGCTATATTTTAGGTGCTGCTGCAGCATACATTGGCATAGAATCAGTGGTCCCCAATCTGGGACCATGGAAACTGTCCATAAACTAGTTCACAAACAACCTTAAATAATGACATTTGAAAATACATCACCTTAATATTTGATGTTATGAGTGTAGGGCTGCTAAAGGCAAATGGGAACGGTTGACTTATCCACTGACTAACAAATACTCTTTCACTCCCTAACTGTCTCCTTTTTTTTCCAGAAGAGTAAGCTATGCTGAAAGGATCATGTTTATCTATAACACTGAGTCTATTTGGGGGGCTTCTATCATAGTTATACGTCAGCTAATTATGTCAGCAAAATTTCAAAGTGCAGACAAAGCTATAAGGTGGCTACAATCGTACTAGTCATTAAGGCTCGGTCCCAGGCTGCTCCTGAGATTGATCCCCAAGACAAACAGCCTGTGATCAAGCAGCCTGGATGTCCCATCAGACACCTGGCAGACCCCGGCTCTGCAGCAAGGAAGAACATCCATCCGTGTGCCTGTCTAACACCGCCGCTGTGGGGCAGGTGGACCAGAGCGTCTGCTGAGGGCTGTGCACCCCTGCTTGGGCCGTCCCCATGGTAGACGTACTCACAGCACACCAGGAGCACCCAGGATTTTGTTTTCAGAAGACAGGCAGGAATAGCCCATCACAGATCTCAAGACTGATTCTGTCAGCATATGATTTGCTATTTTGTCTCGAGGCCAAATTGAGGATGCTCTAAACAGGAGTGTAAACGCAGACAATCAATCCAGAGAGACCTGACCAAGTGTGAAAGTGATTTGCTAGTATGTAGACTGAATACAGAGTCCTACACCACACAGCTTTCCCAAGGGTTACTGTAGCGGAGAAAAGCAGCATGGCTGGAATAAAAAGGGCTTTTTAAAGAAGCCACAGGAGATTCATGAGGGTCAAATAACCATATTGCTAACTAGATACAAAACTTAGCCACTGCTGCTTCAGTAGGGATCAGATTACTTCTGAAACACAGAAAGCTCTTTTATAAATGAAACCTGAGATTTTTTTTTCTTTCATTACATAATAGATCCTCCTGTTGTGGTCATTACTGGCACACCAAAGGCCATCTGTGCCTTCTCCTGAGAATCAACTTAGTTCATAAAGGTTTTGTGTGCATGCTCGAAGAAACAAACTACTTCGATTTTTTACTTCTTAAATATGTTTTTGAACTTTTATCATCAGCAGCTGGAGATCTCTGTATCAGTGCTCCTGTTTAACTATCCATATCAGCTCTTCTCAGCTCCTTCTGCATTACTGCTTCCCCCAATACTGACCACCGTATCTGTGCTTAATTGGTAGAGTTCTAGAAGTGTAAATTACATGACTAAAGACCTTCACAGCTCTTAACATGATCACTTCATACACAGATGAATATGAAGTGGTTAAAAGTCACTCTAAAAAATCCTGTGCAAGGAACAGAAGGAAACAGTAAGAATAGTATCTTCCCCTTCCTTTTTTTGAATAAATAGATTTATTGCAGTTAGAGGATTTATGCTTTTTCCATACAGTTTCAAATGACCTCGCATAAGATTTGATGAAAGAATTACATCTCAGGTTTTTGTTTGACCCTACATGCAGAGAGGAGTAAATTATAAAGTTATCATTTTTAGGTAACTCCAAAACTTTTCAAAAACTGTGTATTGCTCTGGTCCCCTGCGGAAAGTAATAAATATGGGTTTACCGTATTGTAGTAGACAATACTTTGAGGTAAACTCTGCTTAAAAATACAATTCTGAGTATGTTTAACAGCTTGGATTCTCTATATCACATCTCTAGGATTCTATGAAGTACACATGACCTCAAATGAATTTGAAGTAAATGAAGCTCTACAAGTTTACAGCAGCTGAGGATCTGGCTCATTACATTGAGGACACTTCCTGTTGCTGAATCCCAAAGTAACTGCTTCTATGGAAAGAAACATTTGCCAGGAGAAATTAATGTGAAATCTTTTCACCTCATACTATTTATTGTATTGCTTTATCGTCTGAAATTTGAACTAAGCTACCAAACTGTGTAATCCTTTATGGAAAAGCTTTGTGACAGATGCTCCCAAGCATACTGCTAAACCTTAGGAAAGCAATTTGAATGAGGAGTTAAACTGTGGATATTTTAAAACTGCTGACAAACACTTTTAAGCTGAAATGCTTATTAGCATATCTGAATCAGTTCAAAAGGCATATCTTATGAGCTGACTGAAGGGGAAGCTTTAGCAGAACAGTCAGGCATGTAGTTTCAGTGATACTTGATGGTTCCTCAAAATGACCCAATTTCTTTTAATTGACTATCAGATTGTGGCTTTAGGTTTCACTTCAGCATTTATGAAAATCTGCTATTAATCCTTACCTACTACTCTAAACAGAGGTGTAATTGACATTTCTCTAATATATGGGTAATCCCTGCTTTTCATATTCTATTAAATGCTTCTAATTCTTGCAAAAGCTGCTGCTGTGGCTGCTTTTTGAAAATAGACAATGCGTCTGCTAAGTCTTCTAAACAGAAACACACATTTTGAAAATTAAAGCTGCCGTAACATGATTTACTAATCGCTACAAGATTATACGTAGAGGGACATGACTTTAAAATTTATGGCAAGCTCTTAACATACGATGGTGATTTTCAGTTTATTCTGAACACTCAGTTACCTGACAGTTGTCCTTAGGTATGTCTTAGGTGCTAATGGACAAGCTTCGCTTCAAAAATTTAATGAGTCATCAACCTCAGACAGCAGATATTGATCTCCTTAGTGGCACTGATTAATTTCCCATAGTCCATATAGAACCATTCATCAGAGGGAATATACTAATATGAGTGGAAGTGCTCATGAACAACAAGCAGCAGAGACAATGCTCTCTTTTAACATCTAATTTCATTGATCTTCAGTAACTTTTCTCCTCACAGATGAAGTTCTGTAAGTCATTTCAACAATAATCTTTATTGCCAGCATCAATGCGACATTTGATTAAATCCGTCTTTCTGGGCTTGTCTTTAAAGATACTGGATTTTTATATGTTAAGAACTTAATCCCTTTGTTTCTTATGTGATTGAATCTGTAGATTCAACTAACATTTTCTGTTCTCTGTATCATTTTTTCCTCAAGGCCTTCTCAAAGCTGGTAAACACTTATACTTCTTCATAAGCTGAATCAACTCATGACACTGAGGCTGAGATTTAATTTTATACTGTTTTTAAATCTCATGAATTCATTGCAACTTTCAGAATACTGTAAAAGTTAAGGTTTGCTAGAGATGTGGAGGGATATCCATACTACCTAGTGTAGCCACTTGTCTCCATAGGCTCTGTGTACGCCCTAAAACAAGCTAGTTTTTTCCAAAGAAAACAAATAAGTTACGTTGAAAGAGCTTTTTTCTCTCCATATACAAGACTGTCTAAGGTAGACAAGCTGGCTAATTCATCTCGTAAAACAGCAGAAATGCACAAACCTAGACGGTATATTGAATGACTTAAATTCCTCTGCAGAAAAACGACAACAACAACAAGAGCAGCCAGCTTAAGACCCTTGGCTGCTAATAATCTACTGGAGATGGGAAACATCAGAAATCCCAGCATAGGCAAGATCAATCTGGAGAACAATTTTGTCATCTCAATGCATTTTTAAGTAACTTCTGTTACATCTAATTCTCACATCTAGGACTGATAACTATTTTCATTAGCCCTTTCTCCTCTGGGTTCACTGCATGCAGCTGGCTGCTGTGGGATAAGATCCTCACCTTGATCACGGTGTAGGCCCAACAGAGAATTTAGGCTAGCTGTTTTTCAGCTCACCCAATGCATATGACTAGTGCATTACAGTTTCCTTGGAAAAGAGGTCTGCAAGGGGCAAGCTTCACAAGGGAGAGAAAACATTCCAGAGCAGTGGTTTATTACTGTAAGAGCAGTAACAGTCCTGCAAACTGACGTCATTGAAACGCTCAGGAGAGCGTTGTCAGAGTAGGGGAAGCAAAAACATTTCATAGTAGAAAGCCTAAACTAACCTCTAAGTATCCTTCTTGACCTAGTAAGTAAGAGAAAACTGGCAGTTAGGAAATAAGCATATAAGAATAAAGAACAGGAACAGACATACAAGGGAATGGGAAGGCAGTAAAATCAGCAAAACCATGAGATACAGTTAGCATATGAACCCTCTAAACTACCAGTGGGTGTTGGAGGACACATACAGAAACCCAGAAGTGCTGAGTGAGCAGAAACTAATCTGGAAACAATATTCAAAAAACAAAAAGTGAGTCACACAATTACTTCTAGCAAACTTTACTTCATCTCTAGAAAATGAACTACACAATCTAAAAATTGCTTATAATCGAGTCATTCATTGAACTATAATGAAGAAATGCTCTGGCTTCATTAAAAGCTTATTATGTTGGACAAAAATAAAATGTTAATGGAAACAAGTATGTAGAGGCAATTCTGATATTCATGAAAGTTTTGGTAGCTTTTCTGGCTATCTGGTGACACTCATTCAATCTGGCCTGGAAATAAGCAGAGCTTCATAGGAAAACCATCTGAAGAAAACACAAGTGGAAGGTAATAACAAATATCGATGGAATGAGCTCAGAGGGTGTATTGCAAGGTCCATAAATGTTAGATTTGTACTCTTTTAACATTCAATTGATCATCAGAGATGAAAAAGGTGTAAGAGATTCATCTTCATTAACAATCAAGAAGAGGTTAAGTAGACAATAATTAAAATAGCAGATAATAATAAATTGAGAAGTGTAGCAAATGACCTTTTACAGCAAAGGCAAATAAATACAATATAGAATTTCTTTAAGCTCAGTTGAATGAGTGGAAGGTGAAGGAAGGAAATCAAGTTGTTTTCCAAAACATGAGTAAAGAAACTTAAACACCAATATTTGTATCAGGATAGAAAACTAGTAAAAATAGAATTACAGAATAGCATATTACACAAAAGGACAATATGACTTTGGGCAGCACATATAGAACTATCTTGACTTACAGCAAAGAAGCAATAATCCATTTCTACATGGCTGGTAGGATTTAGACTAATGTATTCAGTTCGAGAAGCATAGCCCAACAGACATTGGAAAACAGAGGAGTTTGGTCAAAAGCATGAAAGCAATCTGAGGGTGTGGAGAGAATAATTTAAGAGGAAAGACTTAGAGCATGAAATATCCATAGGCTGATGAAGAGAAAATGCCTGAGGTAAGTTACAGGGGTAGAGGAATGACATTAAGGTCAAATTAGGCAGAATATGAGACTGGACTGTAAATTTTTAGAAGAAATGAGCTTTATCAGGTTGTGTTTTGCTGGAAACACTTTTTACAGTGTAGCAAAAAGAAATTATTGGAAACCATCTTAATTTTGCCAAGAAAAAGATGTTGATTGCTTGTTAACTCTTATCTAAATCTATTCCCACCAAGCAATTTCCCCAGCCTCTTCAATGACAAACCAAGGAAAAGGCAGCCAGGCAGAAAACCCTCAGGGAAAGAAGGAGAAGAAACTGAATGTCTAATAAAGGCACTAGATTTGCAAATATGTAGTAACTCCCTTTGAGCTCAGTAAGCTTCAGCTCCTCAGTGCTTAAGTATCTCTGAAAATCTTTTAAGGGACCTATCTGCATCTTTAGCCACTTATATATACATATATATATACCTTGGAAAATTTTAACTAAAGAGATGCATTGGTCTTCCCTATGTATAAATTTTTACCTCCTCAGTCTTTTGCTCCAACCTCTACTTCCCATCTAAGTGCAGAGATCTGTGCTGGAGACTGTCTGGTCCAAAAGGTGATCCTTTGCTCATCATGGTGATCCAAGAGTGTCTGCAAAAAAAAATTTTTTTTTTTTTTAAGTAGCCACAAGTAGTTTATGGACACAAGCATAAAAATTATACAACATGTTTTTGTTACATGGCTTTCTTTTCTCATAGCATCTCAGAAGTGATACACTGGGTAGTAAAAATTATTGCTGTTCTTTTGTCATAAGCAAGACTTTCTGGAAAGAAGCTACAGCTTAGATACAATGAAACTATAAAATATGCATATTATTATGAGTTCCTAGGGAATTATTACTACTGTATAACTATTGCATAGGTATTTCAAGGTAAATTAAAAAGTTTCCTGTTTCAAAACTAGCAGTATTACATTCCATTTAAAACTTTCATATGAAGTTAAGGCTTTTATACGAAATACATTGCATGATTGAATCTTTTGGAGTTTTCACTGCAGGTTAAAATTATAACAGAATTAGCAGGAGTTCTTTATACTTCTGTAACAATTAAATATTCATATTCTAAATGAAATAAAGAAACATTCAAAGAAAATACATGTGCAGAATTGTGAAAGGGAAATTATTTTTAAAAAAGTTACGCACATTTTGATGCTTCCTTTCTCCTATGCTACTAGTCATGCCCACCAAAAAGGTGGTTAAAGTTAACATGTTTTACTTTACAGGCACAGTAGGTCAACAATAGGCTCACCATCAGCTACCAAGGTTTAACTGATTCATTAAGCCATACTAATTCAATCACTTTCAGTCATGGCTGACTGCTGTCTAAACTGGACAAGATCTCTGAAGCAGGCTGAACATCTCTTGTGTTTGTATGAAAAGGCAATGTAATAACTTTTAATATGATGAGGAAACAGGGAGAAATTATTATGTTGCAATACCTCATTCTCTTCGTTTAAGAGGGAATGGCATTGGAGCTTCCTACATCCATTCCTTCATTTCTACATATTTTCTGTAGGAAATAATGGCATGCCAAATCATAGCATGTAATGGTACGTGAAACAAGAGCAGAAGCCTGTACTGCATTATATTACTTAAATGCCATACTTGAGAGGCACAGGAAGCAATCAAGAATCCAGCAATACTATATGGCCCACTCTGCCTCAGACTGATTAAGGCACACTACTTTCTGTTGCCATCAATACACTACAAGCTGATGAACACATCAGTTTGTTAGACAAATTGCTCCTGGCTGCCTTTAACTACCTTGTTGCACGCATTTACAACTGAATTGACTGGAATTACTTTATCTCGAGTTCATGCATTCATTTTTCCTGTGATTCATCAGAGGTCAGGAGATTACTACCCAGGGCCACATATACATTTTGGGTATCAGCCCCCTGCTTACACAGGGCCTCTCTCCCAGTTCAGGGCTGCATTCCACCATATAAACTGTGCCAAGATGCTACAAAACTCTGATGAGCCAAAGACAGACCAGAGTTCATTGACTTTAGTATATAATGACCTTTGTACAGCTGTAACGCTGTGATCCTCTCGTAAAAGTCTCCCCCAACAAAATTGGATGGATTTTAAAATGATGTTGGAATTAGAAACACTGGGGTAAGAATTCCTCCTCTTTCAGCAGAAGAAACTCTTGCTATATTATCAAAGATTTTATATTTGAAAAGAAAAGTTTCTGACCTTCCTACTTGCTAAGAAAACAGCAAACACACGGATGAACTGCCTCATTTTTTCCAGCTCTGAAATCTGAAGATCACAACTTAAAATGTCAGCATTGTTAGCTACTTCACTGCACAAAGTTCTATGGATTCAAGGATTTAAAGCCAACAGGCATTAATAGGCTACTGTAATCTGACCTGCATAATATATGTCACAGAATTCCAGCCAGCCTTTCCTGCATCAAACCAATAACCTCAGGCAAACTAGTGCCCATACTTTTAGAAAATGTTGTATCTCGATCTGAAAATTTCACCTGGTGAACAATCCATCACATTCCAAAATAAGATATTCCAGTAATTAATTAAAAATGAGTGACAATTGTATCTCCATGAATGTCTGCCTTTATCTGCTAATTACTAGCTTGTTTTCTGCTCAGTTTAAAAGACTTTTACCACAGAGATCTTTCACAACCCAGAAGGTTATCAGGTTTGACTGCATGCAACAGAGAGCTCAGTGGAAATATACCCAATTTAACTGACATTCAGTAAACTCATATGTTTCAGTTTCTCAATAAGGCTTATAAATTCAGATCTAAGCCTTGCACATTCAGATCCATGTGAACACAACATAAAGGCTAGAAGCCTTCTCCTGCCTTGTAAGTATTTCAAGAGCCTTTGGATCTGTGAAGTCACCCTGCAGCTACAGACTTCCAGTGAAAGAGGCCTGTGCTCTCCCTTATTATTCCCTCTGTTCCTCATGAAGTAGCTGCAATACTGGGATATAAAGAAGTCTTGTGTCCCATAATCCTGGCAATATTGTTATAAGTTTGGCATTCTCCCTTTCGTGAACAGTGGCTATAAGAACACAGGTACTGCTGTCCATCCCTATCCTAAACTATGTTTCTATTAGGCTTGGAGGTCTCCTCTGTTGGCTGTCTCAATCCTTTCCTTGAACAGCTCAAAAACCTTGCTACCTGGGGTCTGCTCCCCAGGTTTAGATCTCTTCATCTGAATAGTTTCTTGCACACTCTGGAACTAAGTTTCTCACAATCCAGCCTCTCTCTAATTAGAGGATTACAGAGTAGGAGGTTTCAAAGCAGCACTTAGATATGCCAGAATGCTTAGTTCTGTAATGCATTAATTCATTATTCTACTTCCTGGTTTAAGATAAGAAAAAAAATCAAAGCAGTGAGTATTTCTCTACAGTTTCATTCCAGCAGTGATCCAATACTCACATACTGTTAGCAGCTGTTCCTGCAAATGAAGCACTATTCATGGCAAGAATAACTTGGGTGTTTTCTTTTCCCATCTTCATTTTCAATGATCAGTTTTACATCCTGACTTAGTTTCTACTTTCACTGTTTTCAAATCTTTCGCAGGGCCTTTTTGTCAGAAATCTACCTTTTCTCACAGGCTGAATTCCTCCAACGATGTCTGTTGTTTCTAGCTGCTGTTCACTTTCATACCTCTCCTTCCTGCGATTCTCACTTGACTGACTGTCACTACATTTCATATACATGCAGGCTAATAAAAGAAAAGGTCTCCTCAAACTAAACTGACTACCCACTCTGAAAATTGCTATAATTGCAGACAGCATTCAAACCATGCACACACACATTGGCTTGCTCTTCCTATTCCAAAATCCTCCTTGTGGATTAGCCTGTTTCACTTTACATCTATACAAATTGTTGTACAAAAGAGGTATTTTCCCCCTCTTCTACACTCAATCTTGCCACAAATTAAGAAAATGATTAGAAAACAAATGTGATTCCAAACAGCCATATTATGATGGAATTTATTTACAAAGCTGAAGTAAATGATATTATGCCGACACCAAATGCTTATTATCGATAGTTTAACTCCAAAGCAGTTTGAATGTTCAGTTACCACAGAACATTGTGGCTACAGATGAAGCCCAAGCCAGTTGAAGGGAAAATTAATTCAAACAACATCAGATTTAATAAATGCTAGATTGGACTTTTTCATCAGTTCCTTCTCTATAGTGACCGAATTATATCGGACAATGTGACAGAACTCTAATTCAGCCAAAGCCAAATTATGTGAATAAACAAATTAAAACACAGGCTTTCATGAACCAGGTAAACATTGTCCCTCGGCAGAGACCTAGGGCACAGGGGGACATCTGTTCTCAGTACTAAAGGAGTGTATCTGAGGTTCTTATACCAGCACTCAAGGAGACTTGACTGCCAGCTTTCTCAGGCCTTAGTAATACAAGAGCATAAAAATTGCCAGACTAGGTCAGTCCTGGTGATGGCTGCTTTTGGAAAGATTATAACAGCAAGAGTAGGGATAGTGCTATCCAAGCATAGCTTCCCAGCTCCCGGCAGCAAGTGCTTAGGGATTACATGAGCTGGAAATTGCATCTGGCCGTCCCATTTAACAGCTACCAAATGAACTGCCTTCCATAAGCTTGTCTAACCTGTATTTGAATTCATTTATAACCCTGGCTTCAACAGCATCTTGTTATAATGAGTGAAAAATTAGGTGAAAGAAGAGTCTATCTTCACCAGACTCAGCTGTTTGCCCCCTGCTTGTATGTTGACAAACAGTTAAGTAATCAGTGTCTATACTGCTTCTCCAAACTAGTCATGGTGTTATAATCTTCCATCATATCTCTCTTCCATGCTGGAATTCACTTTTTTTCTTGTTATTTAGAGGCTTTTATGCATTTCTTGTCCTCTTTTTCCCCTATTTGGTGCTTCTCCTAGGACTAGTATTCCGTGTTTGAGCCACCACCCCAAAACTACTGTAAGATGGTGGCATGAAAACGTCTTCTATTTGATTCATTTTTTCTGTTTTATTCTTAAATCCTTTCTCTATAATTCCTGAAATTCTATTTGATATTTAATTGTCATAAAGCTCATTTCTTAATATTTTTGGAGAACTTTATGCCAGAACTCTAAGATATTTAGCTATGACAGTGACATGTTATATGTTTGTGTATCACAATGTTGTACCATAATTGTACAAAATATTGTTTTATGTCTTCTGTGGTATTTTGTTTTCCTCAACTACAAATGCAAAACACAAAAGTAATAACTGTTCCTTTATGTAATTTCTAAGAGCTAGGCCCCAATATTTATAAATAATATACTATGTAAGCCTGGTACTTAATGAGGCAAATGAAATACATTAAAAATGTATTATTTTTTCCCTTAAAATGTTATTATTTTGGGAGTTTATAGCTGCTTAAATTAGGCAACATCGCTATACTTCTCATGACACTATTCCTATGAATCACTGTATGTTTCAGTTTAACTGGTCATGGATTAGCCAAGAGGCTAACCTTTTTCTGACTTCAGAGCAGCCATCTGTTATTGATGAATGAGACAATGAAGAATTTCACTCATACGAGCTTTTAATAACATATAAAATTTCAAGAGACTAGTAGACAGACATCATGTTGCAATAATAAGATTTACTAATATTTTCACATTTTGCAACTCTGAACCAGTAAAATACCATGACAATTATCTAAATAGCATGTTGGCAAACTACTAAAATAACAAAAATACCTGCATGTAATAGTATTTTTGTCCACATGTGCTAGAATTATGAAACAAAGACATTGTGAGATAAATTGAGACTGGTTGGAATCTTACATTCATGTGCTTATTACTATACTGTGTTATCAATGGCAAAGAAAACCCAGTGAAGGATGCAATTTGGCTGAGGATTTTACAAGCACAGCTAGAGAGAGCACATCTCCTGAAAGATCTTCCTTTTTGTACAAAACACACTGGTTCAGAAAGTGGAAGGAGTGGAAAACAATATAAGTAGGGTGACAGGTTCATAGATTTGCAAAAATCCCAGTTTTTCTGCTTGAGGTTTTCAGGTGTGTTTGGCATGTATCAAGTCTCATATTTTAAGTGGTGAATGTGATTGTCCACTCTGATGTCCTCCTACCACACAATGAAATTCCACACTTAGTGACAAGGTACAATAACCTCTTACCGACCATCTACATCTTGAGCAGAGGATCAGGGAGCAGGAGAGAAGCTGTGTCACTATGCTGCATCTCACAAGCCCATTCTAGCAGTCTTTCTAATTCAGGAAGACATATTAAGAATCCACTAAAAGATACACTAGCATTCTGCAACTTTTTGTGCTGGAGAAATGACCAGCACAGTCTGTTGTTTGTAGAATTTGACAAGTAGGATTTCCCTCAGTGCAGTTGAGAAGTCTGTGTGATCATAAAACAGAGAAAGGGACAATGAAACATCCATGCAAAAGTAGGACAAGGAGGAAATCAGGAACAGGAGAAAATGAAGACCAGCAGAGAAGATGATCCCAGGCAGCTCTAACTCAACACAACCTGGAGAGCAAAGGTTAGCATCCAGCAGTTTCATCATCTGTCATCATTACAAATATAGTCACTTTTTTTTTTGAAGCAATATAAAATACTACCTATTTTTAAAAATCAGGATATACAAACACAAATTATTTTGCCAGACTGCACGGACTTTTTTATAGTGTTGTTTTAATATAAAAACATAGTGAAAAAGGTAGATTATTCTAAGAGAAAATGACTAGAAGACATAACAAATATCCATAATAACAAAGTAATCTAATTAAGGTTGTCATCTTTTCATTAAACTTCATGTGAAGGTTGTAATTCGGGGTTAGGTAATACATAATTATCAGGCCATTATGAATGTAACTAAAAAATTAGCAATCTGGAAAATGGCACTAAGATTGTCTTTAAAACTTTTGTTTTCCTTCTAGAAAAATGTCTCGTTTGTAATCTGCTTCCCTGACTTCGGCAGTTACACAGGTGCATGGCTATAATATTGTAATAAAGTGATACTTGTTTTGTTTTTAGGAAACAGGGAAAAGAACAAGAAAAATATCTAGTAATGTATCATTAAGGAAAAATGCTTGCAGTTACTACATTCCTGTTTTCTAACTATTCTCTCTATTCTATTAGCATTAGTATGTACAGAAGTTAATTCTGTTTTTTTAATTTAGTGAAGTTACTTTGTACTATTAGAATGGTACAGCACAATATCTTTCTATTACATTTTTGAAGACAGGAATGTATAATATGGACTGTTCACTTACACAGACTGACAAAGCTTAAGCTTCATTCAGGCAAGAATGTTCTTTTGTATGTAAATGCAGCACAAACCATAAATGCGCCTGATGTGGATTAAAGTGGCAAAAGCCTACTACTTGATTTTGTAATTAAGTGATAAAATAAAATGTTGGCATGCACAGAGGAATCTCTTCAAACAAATGATAGGCCTATACTGAACAATCACTACATTACTTTCCTTTGGAGAACTGCTTTAATAGTTTATTAATATGTCAGTCAATGGAAGTCAACAGATCTCTACAGAAAGGCAGCAAAGGGAGTTCAGGTTTACTGCCACTTCTGAAAGAGGATGCAGTACTTGGAATTTTACTGGAGCACATGAAAATGCATTTTTTAAACTCATCCCATTTTTAAAAAATGTTACAGCAAACAGGTTTAGGATGTTTGCTTATGATCTTGCTATAATGTGGGAAAACTTCTTTACTCACTCCCCATGCAGAAAGATCTCCTACATGGCTGCAGCTCCATATACTACTCCTGTCTGGGAGGATGTGGTAGACATGTGGTCAAGAAGCTGCAGTTGCAGTGAGACAGGAGTCCTTCTGCTCTGGTCCACCTCATGTTCACTGTATAACTACAGCTGTGATGAGTTCCACTGTGCAAGCACAAGATCTTCCAGATCTGACCAGATCTGGACCAGATCTCTTCATAAACAGCCACATCTTGGCAGAACTCTAGAAAAAGAAGTTCCTAGCCTTAAATGTATTTCTGTTCTTCATCATGACTCCCTACAAATCATATTTAATAACACATTTTTGTTCCTCAGCTTTACAGAATTGAGGGGAAAAGGGAGTAGGACAAAATTTCCATTACATTAATAATAATGTAATTACATTAGTACGTAACTATGTACGTAGCCTAACCTACGGTCAATCAGATGAGGCTACCAAGACCTAGTGAAGAAACACAGAAAACAAAATTAATAATAAATAACAATTAAATAATAGAATAATTTGTGTTTGCTCTACCATCCTAATATACAGAGAAGACTGGGACAGCTCAGAACTACAGCCATGTCTAGAAATTGGGCATAACCACATCCTGCCACCTGGGAAACATCTCTTTACTTTCCTCAGTTCAGATTCGAAACTCCGAAATCCACTCCTTGCCCACTCCTTGCCCGCTAATTCTTATTTTTCCCAATAGCACAGCATGTATCTACACCTGCTTTCTCCCTGGTCCAGAGAGGATCATGCCAAGACTGTTCCTCTGCCAGTGCTGTCATTCCTTGTCTCACTGCTCAAGAACAGGATCCAAGCACCATTTGGTGCACAGGAAAGAGCATTATTGCAGGCAAGCATACAAAGGAGCAGGAGTGAGTAGCATGCAATCACGTTTTTCCAGACTCTGAAATGCTCCATGTATTGGGTCCATGCTCAGAGAACAAGCATCTTCCTGGGCCAAAACCCTCTTGTCTATATAATGTGCTAGTCCAGCTCTGCTCCCTGTTTTTCCAATTCTCACATAGATCTTCTCTGTCCCAGGCAGGTTTTTAAATGTATCAGCTTCTGCAGAAAGGAGTTAAATCTTCAGTTTACCATTCAGCTACTTCCCATGTTGCAATACAATTAAAGTCAAATTGAACAGCTGATAACCCCTTTTTTCAGATTGGAAAAAAGTTAAATGCTTTGCTTTGACAGAGTCAGTGTATCGTGATGGAAAGATCTGGTTTGATTTTAAGTAAATCAAATAGTTACACCATTTTGGAACATGGGAATTGCGTTTTCTGCAAAATTTGCCATTTCTAAGTTCTGATTTATGGTATTATCGACAAGTTCCATTATTCATCCAGCAGATAATATATACAAAAATAATCAAGTTATTAAAGAGCAAGACTATATCAATTATATAAAATATTTTAGAGTATCAGGAACTTACAGTTCTTTAGTGACCTTGAGTACTGAGACTAATACCTTTTAGAGAGATCAAAGAGGAAATTCCTGGAGCTTTCTGAAGAATAGAACTTTAGGAGTTGTTTCCTAGGTTGGATTATCCAAATTTTGAAGGCCTGTAAATGATTGCCATGTGGAAAGTTAGATCAATGAAGCCAGAAAAATTTTAAATAAGGAAACTAAATTAAAATGAGAAATGTGGATTCTGAGTATGATTGTAATCAGTCATGCTTAAGAAAGATGTATTCAAACTAGAACTGTTACAGAGCATGGTCACTGGGAAGATCAGGGAAAAGGAAATTGTTTAGCCTAGCCTGACAGAGGCTATAATGATATACATTACTAGAACAGAGGGGTAACAAATGAGTATAAAGTGGCAATGAATAAATTTAGCCTGGAAATTTTACATTTTGAATAGGAATCTATCACAAAGTAGAGTGCTATGACAGAAAAATGTAGAGTTAATTGAATCTATCACATGGTAGACAGCAGGAACTGCTGAATTAATTTGCCTGTGTCCAAAGAACACTCTTTCTCTTATTCTTCCTAAAGGTGATAAACACCTGGTACTCAAAAGGAACATTATAGCAAGGGGAGAGTATTTTCAATAAACTTACTCTTAAACCTGTAAATCTTCATCAGCTGGATTACATGGGTAAACTACTTTTAAGTCTTACATATTCAAAATTTTTCCATGTTAATATGGCTAGAAAATGCATTCAAAATACTTGTGTGCCGAGTGCTGTTAAATGATTCCTGAGTTGCCACTTGGAAGATTTTGCTTAAATAAGACAGAATCTTTGTCTCACACCCTCTCTCTGCGAGCTCATACAACCCTGAGATTGAGACAAATTCTTTGGGCAAGAGAAGCAGTCATGGGGAGTCATGTAAAAATCATAGGAGAAGATAACTGAGTTAAATCTAGTTTAGTTTTTGCTTCAAAACTCCTATGCCTGTGCTTGCTTTATGATGCCTGTGCTATACAAATGTATGGCATGTCACTATAAATATGACAACATTTCAAAAAACATTTGTTTATGGCTGGCTGCTTTAGTGGCTTAGTCAAAGTCAAGTAGATTATTCTTGCAATATGTTCCCCCCTACTGAGCCTTCTGTCCCAGCCTGACAAGAACCAAGAGTATCCCAGAAGAGAGCTCTCTAAACTGTAGCCTGGGGAAGCTACTAAAGCTGCTGTGCTGGCTTTTATTAGCCATATTCACTAGCTAACTGTGTTGGCAAGGAACTTGATTTTTGTTCTTGGCTGCAATTCTGCAAGAGTGTTTCCAATCTAGAGAATTAATTTCGACCAGTTAAATCAAAGGGATTCCCTTGGTAGCAAAGGGGGAAATTCAGTCTGAACATGTATGAAGTTTCATTGACTTCCATCCTAAATGTTCTCCAAACAGGAGAGAACATTTAGGAAGATCAATCCAGAAAGTTGAGAAGTGCCTTCTTTCCTTGGTTAAAATCTGTATGGTGAGTTCAGTAGGAGGCAGTAAACTCTCCTGCATGCTATGTTTTGATCACAGACTGCTGGTGATCCTACTTGATGAGATAGCCTGGGGTAAAAATGACTGCTTATGAGGGGTATCACCTGTGGCCTCTGCTCCAGGTTTCTAGATGTTATAGATGAAGACAACGGTAACATAAAGCCTTGCCATATATTTTTTAATTAGCTAGTCCCTCTTACATATACAGATACCATGAAGCTTGCTAAGATACCACAGACCCATGTGCAGCTTGACCTTTTACATCAGATTATCTTCTCCTTTAGCAGCTTCTCTGCTTCTGTTAACTTCTGTGAAAAGCTGGTAGCAGAACTTCTGAAACTGCACCGTATGTTGTTAGAACAGAAAGCAAGGCTGGCAAAGTCTCCAGTTTGGCTAATGGGCTCAAAGAAGTGATTCAGCATCCAGCCAGTGAAGAACCACCAGAAATCAACCTCCAAAAGAGACTTCTGCTAGCCAATCCCCCTTTCCAAGATTTAGAGACTGCTCTCTTGTCTGCTCTCTTTCCTGCTGTGTAATGTTTTCACATTTTAGTGTCTCCCTCTCAGTTTGATGCCGCTCACTGTTACAACGCATTAGTGCTTCTTATTAAGTCTGGCTTGATTGCTATGAGCTTTGCATAACCGATCACAGGATACAATTTATTGGTATAAGAATTATGGTGGAAATATGTGAAGTAGTAAACAGAAGTAGCCATCTTATTCCTAGATGATTTTCATGGCCAAAGGGAAGATGAAAAGTGATAACAAACTCCATGGCAAATGAGGATTTAGGGTTTCTCGTCCTCCTTTTATTGAATATTTTAGAAATGCATTTTGCAGCTGCCAAAAATTGCAGTGAGCTCTAAAATTTGTAGTTTTATTCTCCACAGGAAATGAGAATAAAATAGAAAATATCCTTAAAAATTGCCTGTGACATGACATGATGTTTCTGTCACACCTGGACTCAGCACATGCAGGTCCACTGAAAGCTTTTAGTAGTAGTAAAGATCTTGTGATCTTGCTTTTGGGGGGGGGTCTGTAGCCATGTGTATGGCTGCTATTAACATTCTTAATTATTACTTTCTACTTGCATCATTCACTAACTCACTGTTAAGACTCTGTTAAAATGTTATAAGACATTAACAGATCTTTTATTACCAATTATATTACAAAATTGCTTTTCATATAAATTCACTATTGCTAAGTGTAAGTCATCCCACTGATTCTACGCCAATGGACTGAAAGCAGTATTTTCAAGTGGCTAATAACTCACTCATGTTCCAGGTACATTGGCTACCTTTCTCTGCTCTGATTATAGACATATCAGCTCATTAAACACCAGTGTAAGAACACTAGCTGAGCCCTTCCTTTTAGCAAACTGCCAGTGTGAAACTAGAGGCTAAGCCCTTCTCTTTTAACGATTCAGTAGTACTGCCTTCGTAATCAGAGGAAGCCAGGAAGAGATGGAAGGAGAGCACGCAGTGTTTCAGCCAGCATTTATAGCTACGGAGGCGGTGTTCTTTCATGTCTGATGTCAAGCGTTTTTTCTGAGCGTCCTCATGTGCCCTTTTTCTGGTTGCCTCTTTTATTCAAGATGTTGATGTTAGTTATCGTAATGGTTGCTGTACTTGTATAGAAGCCACATTGAAGAGATTTACTTCATGCGTTTAGAAGCTATACAGTACTACAGATATAATGGCAAACTAGTATAACTAGTAAATATGCATATAGTAGATAATATAACATAAATATGTGCAGTTATATATCTTACAAGTCAGAATCTAATTCAGAACCATTAGAGATCAGAGAGATGTTTACTTCTACAGAGAATATGATGGCACTTCTTGTGGTTGCCTTAATGAATAAAATCAGTCATTTTTTGTTCCCAGTCCAACTGCATGCTAACTGTAAATTGTTTCAAAGCTATAATGGGTTTCCTTTCTTTAAAGGGGTAAAAAGGCTCTATATCTTCACCCAGAACTTAGCCTGCATCATCTGTAAGGTCCTCTACACTTATTTTAAGAAACTTAGCCCTCCAGCTACGAACCTGAAAGTCCTTCCTTTCCAGGTTTATCAGTGATCAGAAGGAAAAACAGATGCAGAATGAAACACAGAGGAAAACTCTTATTCTTCAGAGATTTCTTGGTGGGACTCAACTATAGTTGCACTAAAGCAACCAAACCACAAAGTCAGCTAGCAGGACCTCTTCCTTCTGCAGAAATACAAAACAGTCACTGCAGAGATTTGTGTCCCAGTCTATCCTCCCTCAGGCTCTCAAGGCTGCCCACGAGCCTATATTCTTCTCTGTGCCACTGGTTCACAGTTTATCTTTCTCTTTTCCACCATTCAAATCTAATTTTCTTACTGAATCAACATACGGTATGGTAGAACTGAGATAGAGCTGTGGTAGAACTGCTTGATCTCACCACAGCTCATTAACCCTGTGTTGACTGCACAGGGTCTGTATAACCATTTGTATGGTACCATTTAAAAGTGTAAGAAACACTACAGTAGAAATATATGTTGTAGCAAAATAGATGCGGTAGCAGTATAATAGTGCCCATCTGCATCTTGGCTGATTTTCGTAGCCAAACACAAGATAAGAAGCAATAACTAATTCTACAGTAGACGAGGATTTAAGGTTTCTCATCTTTTCTTTGCTGAATATTTAGATAAAGTGCAGTTTTACAGCTGCCAAAAAATTATAGCACATACCACAATTTGCAGTTCCATTTCTCAAGATAAATTAATACAGTATGACAAAGTGATTCAACAGACTTACTCTGTTATTATTACCTGTTTCAGAACTCCCAAATAAAATCAGTCAGCTGCAATACATGTTGTTTCTCCCAGAGCTCCATTAGTTCTCTTGGTATCTTAAACACAAATGACTGTTAGAAAGAGAAAGGTTATATTAATGTCTCTAAATACCACACCACGTAATTAAGTAGTCTGAAACAGAGGTACAAAACTTACTTATTTTAGGACCTTTCCTAGCACTGTGGTAATACTAATACTTAATAAGACACATATCCTCAAGGGCCATTGAATTACTTTACAATGAGAGTGCAGGAAGTAGCATTATTTGCATTTTAAACTGATGAAATTGAGGAATACATATGCTGTTAGTCCAAACTTAAAATGGTGAATCAGATATAAGACAAAAAAGAAGAGAAATGATGACACAGATTCATTTCACAGCACTTATTGTATACCAAGTTTCCTTCATAGAGACAGAAAGTGGCCAAGTAAATATGATTTTTGCCAAAAGGCTTTTTACTGACCTTACAGTGCAAGGTCTCAGGACTTGCTAAGGCTTGTCTTGGCATGAAGTGATTTTCTCTTGCTCAGCTACGGCATCAGTTTTCTAGGATTGAAGCACTATGGTCTAAATTTGTTTTACCTAAGCTTTAGTTTATAGTAACAACAAGGAGTTATTCTATAAGTGAAGAGTCTAGGACAAAAAGGGGTGTGGATGGGTGCAGAAACAGGGTGATATCAGAAGTCCCAGATTGTAAATTCAAATTACAATGATCAGTTAGTGGCCACTATATCAACACAGTCTTGTGAGTCATGACTTGCCGCCAGGCTTTTTCGTTTGTTTGTTTGTTTGTTTGTTTGTTTGCTTTAAGAGACAACAGAAAAACTGAAGAATCTGGAACTAATGAAAATCAAGAGTATATAAGCAAACTGTTTGAATAAAATGTATCTAAACAACTCCAAGCAGATGTAAGACTGAGTAGGAAGAAACCCACACCACAAACACCGTACTCCTCCTGAGGAAGATCTCAGCAGTCAGATGACTCATTGTATTGCCCCTTTCCCTATTCCTCTTCAGCGGGACTGAAGTATCAGCCTTGGATCCAGAGGGACGCTGAAAGGGTGAGCACAACATCAAAGCACAGGGGGAGATACTAACAAGTTTTAGTATCAGATTTTTAAGAGTAGCATTAATGAGGATTTTCTGTTTTAGTTTGGATTATTAGACTTTTAAAACATTAACTGAGCTAGCAATAAATTCTTAGCTCTGCATAGATGGTGTATTACCTTTCGCCCATAAGAGGATTTTGAATGCAATGAGATAGAGAAACCTTGTCAGATCCTAAGGCAAGTGGACAGCTACGTGCTACATGGTCATCTCATAATGTCGACACTTCAATTCCATTCCCAGAGCTAAGCAGGATATGTTCTCCATCAGCTTATACACTCCCTGCCAGCTCTAATATCCTTATTTAATACACAGACTGAGTTAGGAATTCTTACTCTAATTTCAGAGGAAATTAAACTGCTTTCAACATAGAATAATTATGATACATTTGAATGCAAAACTCATTTTATAATACGAGGTATTGATAAAAAACATCCATTTTCAGAAGTGGGAGCTGAACTCCTGGTCTGTTTGTTTCAAAGATAATAATCTGTGAATTGCAAATAACACTTTTCAAGAAAAGGGCTTTCATCCTTCCTGATAATGATTCTACCAGTTTTAATCTAAAGATATATGGTATTGTTGCTTCCTGCCCACTGGAATGGCTGCATTTCAGTGAGAGGTGAAATAATATTCTCTTTAATACACATGCCAAAAAAAAACATGTAAATAGAATGTCATTTTTATTATTAGTCCCTTCACAGACCATTCTTCATAGCATAGAGTTAGCACTTTTCAGCTGACTCTCGCACTGTAGTGCATCCTCATTCTCTCTTATGCTCAGTATCACAAGTTATGCACCACAGTAGATTAATCCTGTTCAGTAGTATGATGCCCCAGTAGGAACACAGAAAAACACCCCAGTTTTTCCAAAACTCAAAAAAGTTCATTTCTATAGAATTTCTCAGAAAGGAAGGAGTGAGACACTGACAAAAACGGACTTAAACTCAGGATTTTGCCAATAAAGTCTTGGGCAAGGGAATAAGGAGGGAAAATATGCTTGGGAAAGAAAGCAGTGCAAAATCAGACAAAGTGCTGTAGGACCAGTGTGAGCTTACAGGGAGCTCTCTGAGTACTTCAGAATCAAAAACAGATTGTCCAAAAACTAGAAAGAGGGAAAAATTGCTTAGGGTGGTTAAAAGAGAAGTATAGGAGCCCACATAAACAAAATGAAGAATAGATAGGAGCAAATGTGTAAAATCTGACAATGAAAAAAAACACTTCTAAAGAATACATTAGAGGGCATGGAAAGGCAGAGTAAAATGTCTTGGGTTTATGAAGGTGGTGAGCTATTAACAGATGATATGGTGAAGGCAGAAATATCTTAGGTTTTTTTAAGTTAGTTTTCACAAAAAGGTTAATAGTGATCAGATGCTTCACAAGATTGCTGTTAACAATAAAGGAATGTGAACATAGGCCAGACTAGAAAAAGAATACATCAGAGAATATTTAGGTATTCAGGAAAGTTATATATATTCAAGTCACAAGGCCTGAGGAAATTTGTCTTAGAGTAAAGCAATCTTTGAATCATTAGCGATTATCTTCTAGACTTCGTGGAGAATAGATGAAATCTGAAAGGGATGAAGAAGGATAAATATTGATTTTTACCTTTAAGAAAAGTAAAAATAAACACCTGAGGAATTAGAGATCAGTAAACATAACTTTGTTATGCAGAATGATGCTGAAGCAAATGATTAAATAATCAATTTGTAAGCACCTGAAAACAATAAAGTAATATTAGGCATCCATGATCCATTTCTTGAGACAAAACCATGTCAGTGACTAACCTATTAGCCTTTTTTGTCTGTCTCTCTCTCAGTGAAGGAGAGGAAGCATTAGCTGAGCTGCATATGGAACTAGGGTATATTTTTGGCATAGTCACTCTCTCAGGAGAAAAAGCAGGACAAAATGGCTTGCCGTGACATCACATCAGGAACTGAAAGAATTAATGAGAATGATAGATGACTGACATTTCTGTTTTACCTGAATACAGATACATAGCAAGTCAAAGAATGATTTTTAAGGCAGTTATCAATCAGTTGCCTCATACGGGAGATCATATTAGGTGGAGAGTACCTAAGTCTATACTGCATGTAATTCTAGTCAGTGTTTTCTGAATTGAGGAAAAGAAAAGCTCCTTACATTGTGTATAATTGAGCTGAGATGCATTGCAAGCACTTTGGAGAGCAGGTTTAGAACTCAAAATAATCATGATAAATTGGTAAAATGGGCTGAGCTCTGTATGGTGAAATTCAATAAAGACATCTGTGAAGTACTACAGGAAACTCAAATGCACAAATGTAACACGGAGGAATAAGTGACTAGGTAGCTATACTGCAAAAATGGATCTAGGGGAATATAAAGAAGCCCAGACTAATACAAGTCAACAGTGTGCTGCTGTTGTTGCGAAGAAGATAAATATAATTTGGAGATATATTGCCATGAGTGTGACACATAAGAAAAAGGCAGCTATCATCCTGCTCTATGAAGCACTAGAGGGTCATCCGCTCCCTGTCCAGTCTTGTCCAGTTTTAAGTAGCACACTTTCAGAGAGATGCAGATAAACCAGAGAAAGTGCAGAAGACAGCAAAGACAATGAAATGGTTTAGAAAACACAAATTGTAAGAGGAGACAGAACAGAGTATTTTTAGACTGGAAAGGTCGAAAGGGAAGAAAAAATCATACATCAGTGCTCCTCCACGATCAGTCATCATCTTCAGTGCTAAACTGACTCCTGATTCTCTTTCCCTTGTCAGTTGGAAAAAAAAGTTTCTAGAATAAATTCTTCATTATTGACAAAACAATAGCTAGGAGAATTAAAACTGAAACAACCCATTTAGTTTTAAAAGTCTGTTGTCTCATCTTTAGAGTTCCCCAGCTAAATTCTGATTTTTCCCAACCCTTCTTAATGACCCTGTGTCTGTAGCATGTGAATTAATCCACCTTTGAAACAGTGCAACTAGACATCACCATCTAGATTTAGGTCAGTACATGCCTTATTAATTGAGACATTTATGAGCATAAGTTGATCTGTCATTTTTAGGACCAGATACTCAACAATATGCATAATCCTTAGGAGATTTATGAATGATATGCAAGATAAGGATAAAAATACAGCCTGTTATCAGCAAGCCACTCTAAACTAACTCCAAAATCATATCAGTTGGAATGGCTCCCATAGTGCCATAAAAAATTTAGTATTTTCACAGAAGACACTGAGCTCATTAGTGGTTCTTGAGCACAGTAAAGTTCCTTACAAGACTTGAAGACAATCTTCACTTCTTATTGACTTGCTCAGTAAATGAAGAATTTCAGCTGAGCAGACATCTACGTGTGTTTACACTGGTAGATGTAGCTGGAGAAATGATGTCACTGGTATCCTGTATGCCTTGACTTATATGTAGCATTGCATCCTTTTTACGTCAGTAGGGAGAATGTCAAAAGGACTTTGGTGTGTAGATAAAAATCAGATAAATGTTGGAATATTTGCAAACCAGATCCCAGCCACTAGACAGGAACAACCTGCAAAACTGACTGTGCAGATAGACGGTGGTGTTAGTTAATGGTGTGGTGATAGATAATGGTGTTTCTCTTCCAAGAGTGTAGGTATGGGACATCAGACAGACAAAAGACAGATGGGACAAAATTCTTAAATAAAAGGCAGAAGAAAACAGGATAGGGATTTACGATCTTTGGTTTTCAAAATAACAAAAAAATCTATCCCACAGAGAATGGATTCCATAGGTATGGATTGAATAGATACTTGCTCTCCACTACTCTGTCAGGAAGCTATCAAAACTACAAATGCAACAAGGCATAGTGCCTTGGACACATTATTTTTTAAAAAGTCAGTTGCTAAAACACGCATTGGGCAGAAGACCAAGATTAGTCTTTTGGAGTGTTACTTACTCTTCACAGTTACTTACCCAAAAATTTGATTGGGGTTTGCAAAACAACATAGGGTAAAATTCACAACCATTACTTAAAAAGAAACTGTGGGACTGTGATGTTTCTACAGCATGAGAGGTGCCCTATAGCTCACATCACGGAAAGCCTGCCAGATGTTTGCCAAATTTATGCATGCCTCATGTCATTGCCCTTTGCAGCATTTTGCATGTTATGGAAGAAAATTCTCCACAAGAGGAAGGTAAACAAAAGGAAAGAGTAATAGAAATGGACATTTTGAGCAATAGGAGAGGGAAAAGATGTCTAGTCCATTTTGTCAGAAACTTTTTCTCTATACCAAGCTTCCCTGCATAAAGATGCAATAATATCACTTTTCTCTAATTAGATTTCCTATGAAAATAACAGTGAAAGGTTTCTTTAAAAAAATCGTGCAGTCTCTATCCTTGGAGGTTTTCAAAATCAATTTGGACAAAACCCTGAGCAACTTGGTCTGACCTCGGAGCTGACCTTGCTTTGAACAAGAGAGTGCACTAGAGACATCCTGAGGTTTCTTCCAGCCTGAATTATCCTGTGATCCTGTAATCCTAAAAAGCTTTTTTACATCAGAATGTTCATTTACACATCTGAAAGCTGCCAAGGCATCAGGTAGGTTCTCGGAAGCTTTATAAGCATGTCATAGATGTGGATGCACTTTCTGCAGTTATGACTGTGGATAGATACATGGCTTAGAGGTTTAGGAAGCTTTTAAGAACTTTTGAGTTCAAACCAAACAGTATATTGAGCCCAGATCCAAACTATCTTACCATAAGATGTCATTTTTGTGACATTTTCCACAGTATGGATGTCATCAAATTATAATTCCAGCTCACAAGAAGAGCTTGTTTTGGGGAGGACAATCCATTGATAAGAGATACCACCTTCTTTATCCTACAAGGCCTTCGTGCAATAAATCTTTGACTAATAGCTCCTATCATATCAGTTATCCTATATGAGCAGGCTTTTGTAGCATTTGCTTTTCTAGGTTGCCATAATAGTGTTGCTACAAAGTTCATCTTTACATTGGTTTTTTTTTTCCATTTCATTGTGACCGCCTGGGATGTTGGATTCTTCTGTCAGCTAAGCCTACCTTCCACCACTCAAGCAGCATAAAGAATATCATTTATAACTTGTGCGAATTGCACCTGTGATAAGCAGCTCCCCACTGGCAAAAAGACTGTGAAGCTGGAATTGCGTCCTCCTACACTGTTCAGTTAATGGACAGGAAGGAAAATTTCACAATAAAGATGTGAAACAGTGCACAAAGTCAGCTGAGAAAGATTTACCTCAAACATAACTGCAGATGGTCCTTGGGAACTGTTTCACTAGGACTAGGAAGCACAAATAAAAAGCTGTAAACAATCTCCTCACTGTACCTGAGAAAATATCACATATAAATAAAACTCTGCTCCTGATGTCCCTGTTCAATTTGGTTAGCTCATACCACGTTGCTTTGGAATATTTTGATTCCAAGCTCTTTCAGTGCTACCTTAACATTTGCTGCACATGTGGAAGGGAGTGCAAGAGACTACATAACAATGCAAGAATTGGGAGCAATAGGAACAATTACTGACAAAACGATGTCGTTTCCATGAATATTATAGCATTATGAGTATTGACAGGAAAACAAGAAAACTTACTGTGTACAAGATTCTGATTTCCATTCAGGCAAGAAATTGATGCCCTTTAAAATCAACCATTCATAACACTAGGGAAAATTCTCACTATGCTGAACATGTAGCAGCTGATGGGATGCTCAAATGTCATGCTTTCTCTGTGAGGACAAGGCATTTTTGAAGAGAAACTATATAAAAAGTAAAATAGAGATAAGGAGGGGTTTGAGACATGAAAGGTTTACACTTCATGAAGTTATTTAGAGAGCAGGTATGTTCTTTCTATTCAAATTATGACCATGGCAATTAAAAGCTATGAAGCGTTTGGCAAAATGCTAAGTAGGATGAATATGTATGAAAGGAGACGTATACCACCTTCTGTGAAAAGATATACAAGTTGTATACAGACTCTTGTCTGCTCCTTGCCGTCTCAGTAGGACAGTGACAATGGTATAGAACTTTCTTACAACAGAATGGAGTGTTTTTATGGCTGTTTGCAAATGTAAGACTGTTATTCTCTTCTTCCAGGAAAGTATATTATATAATACCACATATAGAAGAGTTTTTGAAAGACAGCTACAAGGTAGGGAGTTAAAAATGTTTAAAGTTGTACGTAAGGAACACTAAATACGGATGGATATTGATCTTGAATCTGACTCCTACATTGGTTTCCAGATTTTGTATATTAACTTCCCAGAATCTCCTGCATGTATTTGGAATTCTGTCATATTAAACAATTCCTCAGTTTCCTGGAGGCTGATCTTTCTCTCTAGCTAATATAAAATTTATATTAAATGTGAGTGTTTCAAATAATGACATGTATTTTGTTTGTTGTTCAGCTATGATAATTGTTAATATTTTTAGCTAGTATTTTCCATTAACATAGATTAGATTACATTAGTTCACTTCATCTTGTGGACTGAGGAGATTAAATATTGCTGGGACAAATGAACCTCAATTGGAATCTTTCTGAACCTCTTTTCTTATGTTTTCATGGAGGAAATCAGGGTAAACTGTAGTGGTGATATAACAAGAGAATAATCCTCCTTTATTTACTAAGCATTTAAGAAATTCAGTATTTTTTTTCTTTTAATAATTAACATGAGATATGCCTTAATGCTTTTGGTTAACAGCTGATTACTGACAGTCCTGGAATCTAAAAGGCTTTATCAATCCAATAAAAAGCTAAGCGACACTTAGTGTGAGCAAATAGCACCCACAGCTCACGCAATGTGCTTCTGTCCTACCATAAAGGTTATGTGAAGACTTCAGACTTCCTGCACATGCTGCCCATACCCTTTGTGATAAAACTGATAGCAAAGATGTTAATTTTGAGGTATAAATACCCATCCAAAAGAAATGAGTGAAAGAGTGAAGAGATTTGCAAGATCCACCAAAAAAATACCACAGCTTGACTGCCCACATCCAAGTCTCCTCGCTGATTCTCATCTCTAGCACAAGAATGCTTTGAGGACCCTCCCAGGTTTCCTAGTAATAAAAGGGCACCGCATGAAGTATAGCTACATGATGCACTGTGGGGACGGACTTGTCTCAGGGGGATGGGGATTTTTGTTGGCTAAGCATGCTGATCAGTTCTGCATGTCTCTGGCAATAATCAAAAGCAGGATCCACTGGAAAAGCTTTTGGTGACTATACTCTGATCTTAATTATATAAAACTGTCTTTTAGAGAAGCTGCACCAGCCTTCAGGCATCCAGGCAGCATCTCTGTCATTAAGGGTAGCAATTCTTTCTGATGGATTGGCTGCACATTACTTTACACATTACACATTACTGAAGCGTACTCCACAGAAACGTGACAGCACCTGGAGAGCAGCCTAGAAGCAGGCCACAAACCCGAGGTGAATCGAGGCACAGGAACTTCAGCACTCTGGTGCATGCTTACATTTGTGGTGCACATGGTGGTTTAGAACAGTCCTTGATTGTAGACTGTTTTTTTTAACAGAAATTCTGGAAACCTGCTGTACTGATACGTTATAAGGTTTTTAGGTGACTTCATGTTTATTTTATTTCAGTTCCTAGGACGACAAGACTGCTAATATGTGCTTTCTAGTTCAGGGACATAGAGTACTATTTAATTGGCTTATGTTGATTGCTTGCTGATTTTTGATACTTTAATAAAACCCTTTGGCATTACTATGGCTTCCCATTTCCTAACAATTAAGCAGACAATAAATGCTTAATGTAAAAGCAGAACTTTATTAAACTCACAAATATATACAATAAAAAATTCCAGAGCACTGCAGTCCAACCTGCGGATTGCTAACAAGATGTAAAAGTGCTTTTTAAATTATCAAAAAGGCTAATCTAAAAAGAGAAAGAAAAACAGAAGGAAAAAAAAAGTGCAAATTAAAACTAAAGCATAACCTGTAAAAACCATTTTAAAATTCTCTAAAGGCAAAAGGACCTGTGTTGTCTTCTCTGCACCTAACTTTTCTTTTATTTTGCACAGTGTGAAGCCATACGAGAGCTGAGTAAGTAGGAAATAGTTTTGTCTTATTCCTCCTGTAGTTGCTTGAGCTGTGCCTGCCCTAAAATATGTGAATGTAGCCAGAAAAGCTCATATCTGGGTACTTGCTTGTACCCTAACTGATGGATTACCCACACTGTGCAGCACCTTCCCTGATTCTCTTTGCTCTTATTTTGAAACTCTCTGAAGAACCCAGAGCCAGAGAAAATCCAATCCATCTGTGAAAGCTGGCATTTTATGATGTGGTATGGAGAGAATGACTGTAACAAAATCTCAGGCTGAGGTGGAAATTAACAGCATTTTATAGCATCTTTCAGCTGCAGCTGGTTATATAGGTACATTTAGTCCATTTCAATGCAAAGCAACCCGCCAGCTTGAGCTGGCTTGTTTGTTCTCCCAGTAGAGCAAGGGAGAGGCGCTGGTCCAGGCATGGTAGTAACCACGTGTCAGCTGTACCTGACCCTTAGCTGTATCTCCAGAACACAGTGCAAAGGTTGGTTTGCACACATAGGCTTGACTTTGCTCTGGCACAGTGAAGGAGTGCTGCTCCCGGGCAGTTAGACCGTGCAGTCACAGGCTGACACCCTGGCTTGTGAATACTTAGACTTCCACAGGTGGACCTTGAAGAAGGTATGGTATATAAAACTGGCCATGGAGATAAATTATCACTATGCTTGAGACTGTCTCTGAAGTAAGTCAGTCCTGCACAAGGACGTGTAAGTGCACAGGTGTGCTGTATGGCATCCTGATCGTCTATGTGCTCTGGACGATTCCCTTCCTGTAGGCCATTGCCACATAAGCCTCTCCAGGTTACCATGCTCCTGCTCTTCCCAGGCCCTGGCAAGAAGCTGCTCAGCAACTTTTTTGTACTGTCTCTGTGAAGATTTCAGTCTCAGCTTTTTACTTGGGTTTCTTGGCAGGATGTCTGGATCATCTGATTTCAGAGTGTCTGGAAAGGAAAAGAAGAATCCAGTCTTTCTTTTAAAGAAATGAAGTATTCTCCTCACATTATCAAACTGCACATATTACATTGAAGAGACGGGACTTTTCACAAGGATGGCAGAGTGGAGGTGAAAAACTGAATTCAGTTCAGCAGCCATCATTCAGTCTAAGTACACCTATCTGTAAGAATATTTGGAATGCAAGAATATGTGATTTATGAGGATATTTGATTAATAATTATCTAGCATATGAAATAAATACAAGAGATATTAAAGTAGTAAATTAAACACACAGATACAGAACTTTGTAATAGAAGAGCAAGGGGAAATGATAGTTACGGGAAAGGGCAATCGTAGCATAGGATATTTCAGAAGAGCTATGGAAGCAGGCAAAGCTTATTAAAAGATGTTTTAAGGGAACTGCAGGAAGGTATGCAACTTATGGGATGTTTAGCAGAAGGACAAAAGGCAGGAAAAGGGAGTGCTCAAGATGGATCAGGGAGGAACAAGCATTGGAAAATTGGAGTGGAGCAGAAAAAAAAAGATTTGATGGTGCATAAGCTGACTGCTGATTAGTACGCTTGTGTTGCTCACCACTGCCTGTCCTCTCTTCTTATTAAACTCTATTCCTAACTATTTTCTGTGTGAGCTTGTTCTCTGCTCTGTGTGGGTGTTGGTGATTCACTTGCAAACTTCGATCAAACTGAGTTAGTGAGTAGGAGGAGACCTGCACCAGGAATGACCCGAAATCAGAGCTGGTGGCTGGATAAGGGGTCCAGTGCTCGAGCATGGATAGCAAACAGACCTAAAGTCCACACTAGTATTCAAGGGACCTGCAGATGCAGGAGTGCCCAGAAACTGGGATAGTGAAGATATGTATATACCCAACTAATAACCTTCAGTCCTAATCAGCCGAAGGATTGGGCCATCTGTTTTGTTCATATTTCTGTGTGTGTTTGTGTAGATGCTGGTAAAGGCATTACCTCTTGTCTGTGTGGCTGGCCATGTTTGTACAGCATGTGCATCTGCGTCTTCAAAATACATGTTCAAACTTGCTACTGGCTCCATGGGATCTGTAAATAGGAACAACAGCAGCATTATCTGGCAGAGAGGAGAAACATGTTGGGTCTTAAAGCCTTCACATACCTTGGGCCTTAAGGCTTCCCATAACACTACTGGAAGCTCAGCTTGAAATAAAATTCCTTCTGGAGGCCAGTTTTGCCTCCAGTGTGGCATCATGTTAAGGATAAACCTGGCATCCTTGGTAGTACTTGTAGGTCTTGTAAAGCAGTATGGTCTGGTTTAGTTAAAACTGCAAAACTTAAGTAGCTGATGGAAGGATTATTGCAAAGAAAACATGATTTCTCTATTGCAAAAAAGACAGAGGTGAGCACAGCACAGAGGCAGATCCCAAGGTAGATTTCCAAAAAGCAGGGTTGCATAGTACCGTATTATTGATGAGTACAGAGCACAGCATGGCACAACAACTCTCCTGTCATGTCGTCCCGACCACAGACCCCATTACACCCACTGCTGCTCAGATCTCTGAAAAGTAAATCAGCTCATGCTGCTGAGCAGATTACTTCTCATATTCATGTTAGCTCATTGAAAGCTGGCTCAGGCACCTCTGCAGTCTGCTGTGTGGGTGCCCCAAAGTGCACACAGATCAGTACACTCTGCAATATTAAACTCCTTAGCTCATACTTTTAAGCACTCTTAGGCATTCACACAGCACTTTTTTTTGTTGTAAATGTGAATGAAACGTTGAAATGCTAAGCCTACAAGCACCAATATTTCAAACAAACTCATTTGTGCACTTAGTGCTTGATCCACAGCCCACTAGAGACAATGGGAAGACTGCCATTAACTTCACATCAGGCTCATAAAAAATGAGGCAGATAACTCCTATTAATGTTAATGAGAATCATGTATATAAATCACCTAACCACTGGTGGAGAAAGGAACCTTTCTCTGTTCTGCTTTTTACACAGCCTTCACAATCTGTGATGTTCATACTCCTCCTATAGTATTGTAAAGACAAAAGGTTTTCCAACAGCCACATCTTTCTAATGATTTTGCTTGCTGTCAACTCAATTCAAGCTTTGTGTAGACAGAATACATTTAATCATACAGTCATGAAATAATTAAGTTTTAACATGGTAGTAAGCAACCTCAAAATTATAGCGAAAACATTCCCTAGAAGGCAAATGGACTACCTCCTGAGAAAGTACACTAACAGCACTTGTTTTTCTTTCTAATTCACTTTAAAAAAATGAATAATTTTCTTAAGCTTGCATTTACCTAAGAAAGAGAATTATTTCCTTTTTTTCACCTCTCACTCCATAAAAAAGATGGGTTAGATTTCTTGCTTCCATCTATGTTTGCTTCCTGTTACCTTATCATCATGCAAAATGCTGTACCATAAAAAGACATGCATCTGCAGAATTAGAGTCATATGCAACCGACCCTATTTGTTTTAACCTCACTGCTTGTGCGTCCTGGTTAGGCCAGATAAGATTAAACCACATGGATTATGACTGCTTTTAGTCTAGTATGTCTACCCTCAGGGGACTTTTGTGGCTTAGAACATTTTTTTACACTCATTATTTGTACAAAAAAAGAGGTTTCAGATGTTCAGTGTTCTCTACCTCTCCCTTTCTCTTTGTATGGATATAAATATGTAAACATTTTAAAATAAATAGAAATTAGTTTACTTTTTTAAATAGAAGGCAAAAATACAGTGGGGCATTAACTGTCTATTGCAGCCCCACCAATATTTAATTTTGAGATGAATTTTAATAGCATTCCAGCTACATTTTCCTGTACATTTCAATAGTGATGGATGGTATAGACATAGTGCACAAAAAATGAGCTATCATTAGTGATTTGTCCCCAGCAGGAGACACTGAGATTCCAGAAAGTGTTGCAAATGGATTTTTAGTTTTCCATATGAGACTGCAGCTGCTTTGCTCCACCAGGTTTAGTCTTTCTTTGGCTGCTTATCCTTAACTCCTTAATGTGACACATTAATTATAGCCCCTCATATGCTCATTCTTTCAGGTTCCCCTCTCTGGAAATGTTGCCACTCAAATAGCAAAGTGCAAGCTTTCCATCATTCTAATAGTTAAATAATGGCAAGGCTTTGCAATTGAAACAGCATGAAAGGTCACCTTGACAATTCTCTGACTGGTAAAAAGTAGCTAAAGGCATCACAGCTCTTTATTGTGAATGAGCTGACTGAGTTTATGACTATGCAGGATATTTTAATAATCTTCAGGTTTGGCACAAAAAAAGGGAAAGCCATTCTGGAATTGCTGCAGGTGATCAAATATATCAACTATAAAGACAGTGTTTACACAGTATGTTTTTGACCACACTGAACATGAACTTGCTGTAAGGAGTTTGACTCACCAACAAAGCCTTGGGAATGGCTGGAACAGGCAGTAAGTATGAAATTTAAATCTGAGCAGAAGTCCATAAGAAGCCTAAGTCATCCATGAAGTTCCAAGAAATTTCTATTTTCAGGATTTAAGGAGCACAAAAAAGTACTAGACCCTTGCACTGGGGCTTAGCGTAAAAAAAGTTTTAATCCAAATACCTCTCATAAATTGCCTTTGCTGTGTGTTTTATGGTTGAAGTAGGAGCAGGACAGAATTTCACACGTTCTGGAGGCGGGGCCAAAGGCCATCTAATTCTCAATTTCAGCACAGTAGTACTGTAGCTGGCGAAACTGAAAAGAAGATTCAAAATTTTTTGTCACCTGCATTTTGCTGATATCTGAGTTCATGCTCTTTCATATAACCTTTCACCTACGTGTTCAAATGGACTACAGATTTTTTTTTTTTTTGAATTATATAGCTAAAACACTTAAAACAGATTCACCTTGAGAATAACCTCACTAATGACAGTAGAGCTAACCCAGGAACAAATTGCCTTTATTTCCTTTTGTGCTTCCTTTCAAAATTGCTAAATGTCTTTGATTTAATGTGCTTATGTTAGATGTTAGATTTATGTTAGATGTTTTAACAAAATGTGAGGTGGGAATCCAACCTATATGGACCTGGACAATAGATACTTTTAACTGTTGTTAACTTAAGTCTGGTTAAATCATCTCTTTAACTCCCAGTCTCCTGGTGCACCTATATATCCTTACAAACACATAAAAATGGGGAAAATAACTGCTACTTTCCTGACCAAAACAGCTGGAACATTAAGTAAAGTCCTGAATTTCAGAAGTCATTGCATATATCAGTACTTAAGGATCCATCTTTCAAGTAGCTATTAACCTTTTATATTAATATTACTACTGTTCAAATTTCCGTATAATCAAATTTGAATCAAAGCATATTATGAATGAGGGAACACAGTCTTACGCACATGAGCTGTAACTTCCTTCCCTGAGCAAGGTTTAGCTGCTTGCCTGAGCATAATTAAATCAGTACATCTTCAAGACTATTTTACTACTTCATCATCCAGCTTCTAAACCTGGTACTGATGAAATGGAAAACCATGATATGCTAATGAAATGTTTACAGCCCAAACAACATTTTCCTGTAGTGACTAAAAAGTCACCAACTGATGACATGATTTTAACAGGTGCCACCAGCAGCTGACAGGCTAATACATATGTAGCACAAATGAATAAAGTGTAATAGGATGAACAAATAAGAAGCTGAAAAATGCATCTTTTAAGTGCATTGTTTATACTGGTGCAAAAAAATAATTGCTAAACTTTCATCTAATAATGACTATTTACACTGCAACTGTCAGAAAAAGCCTACAGAATAATCAGGCATGTCAGTACGAGATGAGAGCACTCATAGTAATACACATATTGCTTCCTGATGAGGCTTGTCAGAATGGCTATTTTGGACTGAAAGGTGCAGAGCAACAGTGCAATCCTAACTTAGGAGAAGAATAAGTATAACAGTACAGTCCAATTTCAACAGTAGTGGAGCAGGGACAGTTCTGAATTCTTGGAACCTCCCTCTCAAGCCATGATATTTGCCAAAACACACACACATACACACATGTGCCTTAAGAAAGGGTAAATAATTAATTATTAATATTTTATAGTCATTGAAAACCATGGAGCTGTACACTGGATGTAAATCCCAATTTATCATTCAGCTGAGCTGGACGAAAGGAATTTTATAAAGTTTTGTGAAACAACAAACCGTAAGGCAGTCCTAATAGTCATTGATTTGACATTGAATTTACAAAAACATAACCAAAGGCCTGATCCTGCCAACAGATCTGCAGGGATAGAGCTTTGACTTCTGGTCATGCTTATTAGTGAAAAGAACTTATATAGCTATGTTTTAACTAACTATTTGGATAAATAATGCAGGAAAAACAAGTTGCCCTCAAATTAGAAGCAGAATTCCCACTAATATTCCTAAGGCCAGGATTTCATCCATCATCTTTAAGTATCTTTCCCCATAATGAGACCATAGCTCCATAAAAGTTGATTTTCTTATGAAGTGAGGCAAAAGAGTTTGAACATTATTCACCAAGTTTGCCTGTGTACAGAGGTCTTTTATAATATAAATTTAAATATACAATCTGTTTTACAATGTTTTCCATCATCTCTCCTCTCCATATGTTCTCCCACTAGGAATCTAATGAGTTCTGTGTATGAGGGATGACAAGGGAATATGCCTGAGAAATAATTTGAGCAATTATGGCATATGGAGGCATTGTTTTTGAGTCGCTTTTGCCATGAACATTAGGCAGAGCATCTGGGACCAAATTCTGTCTACCTGCCCATGGACATTAGCAAAATCATCATCTTCCATTTGTAAATTCTGCTGAGATAATCTGCCATACAGAGAGGACCATTCCATCAGCTTTATGATCACAGAGCATATTGTAACGAACGCAGACCATTTATAGTTAGGAAAAAAATCCTTCTATTCAGAGAGAATAGTGTGAACTGGAAACCATTTTAAGAGCTAACGATAGAGACACATCATCTTTCTCTTCATTTTCTTTCCAAGAAGCACTGCAGAGATTCTGTGTTCAGTTCCAGGCCACTATTTACAAGAGAAATCTATTTTTTCTCATTACTATTGAAGTTTGAAGAATTACTATTGAAGAATTGACTGGATCCCAACTCAAGAGAAAATGACTAAAGAAAAATAAAAGGAACAAAAATGATAAAGAGTTTAAAACTCTAAATCATTAGTATGAAGGGTTAGTTATAGTCTCTGCACCCAAGCACTCGTAAGACATGCAAAATTAATCATAAAGAGAAGAAGGGAAAACTTTCTATAAAGACAGAGTGACTAAAACAACTACTATATATTGCAGGAGTTCCGGTTATGAGATCTAAATACTAGGACTGAATAATATAATTTCAGTTTTTGACGTATTTTCTTTACCAGTAAGGAGAAAAAGATGAAGAAATGCCACTGACACACTGATATTTGAGTAGAGCGCACCACCTACTTATCTTATTCAACTAAGACGTCTCAATAAAGCAAGCAACATCACTATATTTACATTTGGTTTTCCCAGTTAACTGTTTTCCCAGTTGCAACAGCATAGGTTGAATCATAAATCACTGACTATAGAGACTTTGAGGTGCCTCAGTGCTGTGGGGAAAAAAAGAATGGCGTTACTTGTATATTGGGCTTAAATGGAATTTTATAGTTATGACTATAAACATAATTTACAGATTTAATATAGAACTTTTATAGTTAGCATTACATATAGGCAATAATATTTCTATTACACAAACTATTTCTTGAAGTTTCTTTGTCAAGTAATAAACCGTCTCTCAACTATTTTCTTCAGTTATGGCTAATCTTGATTTGATAGTAATATTTAATCAAGAAAATCTATTATCAAGGAATAACTGGATTTAATTTCTTCCTGTATTACCACATAGCATTGCCTGTATGGTAGCACATAGGAACTGGAAATAAAAGTTAACCATTAACCTGAAGAATGACAGGCACATGTACTTTAGTGATTTTGTTCCTACAAGACTTTCCTTGCAAAATCACCAAGGCACCTGGCCATTTCTGCCACCTGGCTTTGGTGGAAATCCCAGAGACATGAGACAGATCTCTCCACCACCTCCCAGAGAATAGGTCCTAGAACCAGCTGTCATCACCATATGGAGCCTAGTCCTGGATTTCTGTGGAGTATTAATTGTATCCCAGCAGTCCCAGGCAGGTGTCATGTCCCTGAAACCTGCATCTCTGCTGAAGAAACCACACTATAGCCCCAGATTGGCTCTAGTTTTTGCAAGCCTGACACCTCACTAACAGCACTTTGAAAAAAAAAGAACAGAGTCGTTCCATGATGTGATAGTTTCCCACTGTCATCAGAACTAGCTTGCTTGCTAGACAGTCTTAAGTTTGCTTTGCATTTGGAGATGTTGGCAACACTTGGCATCAAAACAATGTTGTGGGAAATTCAACAATACACCACCTTTTATCACAGCCACATAAACAGCTCAGGTAAACACAGAAGGTGCAAAACAAACAACCAAGGAGATGTTTTTGCTAAAATATTTGGAAAAATAAAGCTTTAGTAGAAAGTTTTGTGACATCTTATACAAACAATATCAAGGATGCAATTTGGGAATGTTTTCTAAGTCTATAAAAGAATAAACAGAAAAGTTCTTATCCCAGGATAAGAACTGCCTTGTGAAGACTAATAGAGAGATTAAGTAATGTTCATTATGCCATTTAATACCACTGAAATCATGAGAAATCATTTAATGCCATGAGATTATTCAGTTGTGACATGTTTGATACAGAGCTCTTTACTTTCTGGAAAGAAGAAACTAGAGATTAAGGCAATCCTTCTATTACAGATAAAAACTGTGTCTCCTTTCTCTTGACAGCATCTTGGTTAACAACAGATGTGTCAAAAGTCCAAGCATGAAGGAAGAGGCAGTAAATTAAGAGAAAAGGATTCCAATCACATCTTTCCATGTTGTTGTTAAGAGATGTTGCCAGGATGGCTATAAAGGCCGGGAGTACAATCATAACCAGCAAAAACCAAAACCAAAACAAAACAAAAACAAAGCAAAATGCATAATTTTTATGAATTCTGACCAAAAAATGACTTCGTAGTATATCTTTAGTTTTACAACAAACTTATCTGAGGCATTCTGTCTCTAGTTTTACAGCATTTAGACACTGTATGAAACAGAGCAGCATTTGCTCATGTGAAGTACTGAAATGCTACAGCAGTACCACTCTCAAGCAGAGCTGTAGTAGTCAGAATACTGGAATAGATGGATTTAAAGGTTGGATCTGCAGGAGCACTATCTCAGAGGTTAGCTCTTACTTACCATGACCAATAGGCCAGATACAACCACGATTAGGCTTGAAAGATTTTTAAGCTCTATTTTATGTTTATTAGATCTAGTTAGGAAATTTCTTTCATTAAGACTTACATTGGATTTCCTTCTTGTTTCATTGAACTGGCCCAGTACATCTCATTTTGGAGGATTTGAACCAAACAGTGAGCTTTCTTTCACTGCCAGTGTACTGCCATACAGAACCACAGACTGGGACTGTGTTTTCTCCTGTGATTCAGAGTTCTTGAAGATTAGTGATTTCAAAAGGTAATGTGATTTCCCTCTGATCATAAGCCTGATCACCTTTGTAATCAGATGGAGTTGGGTACATCAAAAGATCTGGCAATGAGCATATAAGGAATCAAGAAGCAGCTGAGGCAGGATTCATCTCCATATGCCTACAACATGAATTTCTGTACCTAATCTAGTCACCTGAACTCCGTTTTCAGAGACAGAAGGAGTACTAGAGAGAGTTGAACTATGGTTCCCAGCTTGCTCCCAGACAGAAATTCAACAAATTAAACTGGAAAGTTACCACTTCAGGAATGTCTACAATATTCCGCTACCAGTTAGAAGATCTAAATCAGATTTTTTCAGGATTCCTTTCTGTGAAGAAAAGCAACATTTTTATTCAGCCTCATCTAAAAACAACAGTATGGCCACCAGAATTTCCCAAGACATTGCTAGAACAGTTGTGCCATACATCATTTTCTCTTTTTTGGAAAAGAACCTCTCAAAATGGTCAAAGATATTCCTGGTTCTACTGAAGAAATACAAAATTATTATAACCCTTGTGATTCTTGTTCATTGAAGACAAATCTGTTGTTCCATGGGTAAACAGAACAGAAATCTTCAAAGCACACATCTGTACAGCAGACTCCATTTTATATCACAATTTTATTCACTTGTTATGAATATTCACAACATTAATCTACTGCAGATAATCTATTCAGTATATTTGAAAATCCATTTATTTTCACTTATTGATATGCATGTGTTACACTTGTATATAATACAGTTTTATCCATGTTGGTTTAAGAACAAAGAAACAAAAAAAAAAAAAACAAATATTGAGAAGCATGATGCAGATTTTTGACCAAAGAGAGGCCATATTCAGATTTTACAAAATAGCACATTTATACTGTGCACTGTCCCAAACATAGAATCCCTTTAAGATGCTACCACCTCGCCCTCCTGTTAGCACAAATCCAAACAATATTATTCCAGCCAAAAATACTGTGATACCTAATTGCTGCTACAGTTTATCCTAATTAAATTTTAATCAGAAAAGAGTATCTTTCTCTGCCAACATCTTTGATTATTCCTCAGCAGAATGATAAAATATACATCTCAATTTTATTCCCAACAATCATTTATTTTAAGCTCTCCTGTGCAATAATACAGCAGAGGCAATGAAATGGTTTTGGAACAGCAGGGGATACTGTGACAGACAGAGCACTCCAGGGTGTTCATCCATCATGGAACTTAATTTATAACTCCTTAGCCATGTCAATGGCTTGTAATGGTAACAGGGTTTCCCTCTTTCGCTGAGAGTCTGGTAACCACACAGGACATTTAAATAAGTTTGCCCCCATATATTTTTGACTACCATCAAGTGTGTGTGGTTTTCACTTCAGTGCACCAAAGCAAATAGTCAGAACTCTCTCACCCTCTCCAGTCAGGATGCTTGTGCAGTGTCACTAAAAGGAATTGCCAGCTCTCTGTTGTATCTATATTACAGATGGTACAATATACATTAAATGGACTATAAAATTATACATTCTGTAATAACTTAGAAAAAAGCTCATAGATGCTTAAGGCCTTTAAATATTGAGGATTTTTTTCATGGAACAGCACATCACGAAGTTCAAAAAATTGCTACTGAAATAGAAAATAAAAAGTAAATGTTGTCATGAGATAATGATTTTGGCAAGGATCAGAAAATCTGAACTGGATGACTGTAAGCGCTTTTTCCTTTATAGCAAACAGTGTGAGCAGACATCTACATAAGCATCCAACAGTACTTGGGTTCAAGCAGGAGATTTTATTTTTAATAAAAAAAAAATATGAATGAGTACCGTCCAATTTCAGAATTGCAAAACTCATATGCATACTCCCTGTCTACCTTTATAAAAAGAGATAAAAGAGTGTCATTGACCTTTTACCATGAATTTCAAAGAATTAAAGGTTAGGAGAGTGAAGTACATAGCAGGAACATCCATCTCCTTCAAACTAAATGGAAATGTATATCTTAAAGGTATAAAATGCCTTATAATGGAAGTGGTAATTGAGTTTTGACCACAACTTTTTTAACTGCCAAAGAGCTGCAGTAGTTGGTTAGCCTTAGGGAAACATGTCAATCTGACTATACATTCTAATATGACTGATGTATTCAGATAACTATTACTTGTCAACAGTAATTATTAACAATGGATATATATTTCCATTCCTATAACAAAAGTAACTTCAAGATGTTGAAATATGTACCTTTCAGAGCTTCAAGATTAGAACACAAATAAAAACGTCTAGAACTGCGCCATGCCAGAGGACAATTTCTGCAACAGAAATTTAATTAAAGTAGTATGCAGTCCACCAGCATTCTTAATGCTGGACCAGGGTTCATTTTAGAGAGAAGGAACCAGTACATTTTGGAGGCTGACTTGATCAAGACGAAAAGCGACCAGTCTGGAACGGAGAATCTGAAAGACTGCTGTCTTTCCACACCTTTTGAATATCGCCCCTTGCGATTACAGCTGCAAATTCCTCCACAAGTGCAATTTTACACGTGTACACAGTTCAGTCAGTTGAAATCTTTGTGACACAGAAGTTCACAGTAACTTTCCAGTATTTCTGGTCTTGAGGCTGTTGCTGATTACAAGCCAGTTTCTCACTGAAACAATTGATTCTGAAGGATACACCCCAAAAATATAAAATTTCACTTCAAGAATTGCATGGAGGAATGAAATTCCCTGTGTGATGTGTTTAATGTTATCAGCCTCGAGGTTGACTTGATTTGTCTTTAGCTATCGAGTTACCTGTAAAGAAAAAGAAAATCAGAAAATCAAAACTTTACATAGAGGATCTATTTTTGAAGTACTGGAAACTGAGATTGAAATACAAGATCTCTGTCCAGCAAAGCTCTCTCACGTGTTTTTAAACAAGTGAAAAATACCCAGTAGTATTAGATTGGTTGCTCCCTGGCTTAGATTGTGTGTTGAAGTGCTTTGTTGGAATAGGACCTGATAAGGAGAAACTGAAATACGACCATGCTTAAAAATTTCATAAGAAAAATCTGAAAGTCACAGATTACCAGTCCACAAAAGTTAAAAGTGCTGGATTCAAGAAAACAGTCAGTATTATGTTCATCTTTTTCAGTGTTAGAACACTTGTATCTTAACAACTATGCTTTTAAAATGTTAGCAATTGAGTTAAATATTGACTGCAACTGGAGATGTATTCTTCTTTTCTTTGCATGCTACTTTAAAACGCAATGTCCTGTTAAGGGCTAAATACATTTTAGCAGCAATAAGCAAATGAGGAAACAGGACAAAGAGCATGTATACATAAACATGAGATAGATCTATACCCTGTTATTCACAAGGGATAAAATAACGATCAAAAAGTTCACTTGGAGTGGTTTCACCCAGGCTAACATAAAACAAGTGTGGAACAGAAGGACCACAGCAAAAGAGCAAGAGACAAAGTATTTCACCATAATTGGACTTCCTCTGTGTCTGATTTGGATTTTAAACATGAAAAGGAAAAAAAAAATCTGTCATACCAAAGAAGTATAACTTTAAGGAATATTTCTGCTGTGTCAGTGGATACAATTAATGATTATGTAACATTTTAATATCAAATTGTATCAGGGGACACCATCCCAGCTCTTGAGGAACAACCCATTGGATCGGTCACAATAACACTTTCTGGCATCAAGGGGCATATGTTTTTCATTTTGATCACAGAGAGAAGGGTCATGCTCCTTAATGATGAAACATTCTTTTGCCCTCAGCAAAACTATTTGCATACTGCTCTTGTCAGCTCTGCGGAACAGGAACATTGAGCAGAATATTAAAAGGACTGTTCTAGGAGTTCATTACTTTAGTTTGCCTTCTCCACCAAGTAGTTTCTAGGAATTGCACTTAAGAAGGCAATAATAAAATTGTGCTTTGTGATTTTTATGATACACAGGTTTATTTATTACACTGCTCTTATTTTATTTTGTTCTTGCTGTTGGAAACAGTCTCATGTGACCTCTTCTGTAGTGTAAGATTGCCTGAAAATATAATGAAGAATTAATTTAAAAATCAGGCAACATATTTCTATGCTATGCACCAAAGCTCAAAAGGCTGACACAGCACCTTATCATTATTTATTCTTTGTGTTATTATAACACGCTGGAATTCTACTCATGGACCCCGGTGCTCCTGTGCCGCATATTGTAAAACACACATCTCCTGAACCTATCTACAGATGGACTTTTATTAGCTTCACTTGATATACACATATAAAACTCTAGTAAATCAACTGATGCAAAGTGCACCAAAGACTGATCAAATGATGCGAGATTCCCAAAGAGGCCATATGCATGCAGGGTAAAAGCATCTTACATTTTTGCACCACGGAGTAGACCAGAACCAAAGCAGAAGCAGAGGAAGGTCCCTCAGAGGCACAACTGAACAAGCGCAGCCTCAGTGACTCACATGAATTATCTGCTCTGCCTACAAACACACTGAGTAAACCTTTGCTTCTGAAAAGACAGACTGGCAGCTTTCCAGTCACATAAAGTAAAGGCAGCATATACAGGGGTCTTTTAGCCCTCAGAGTTCACAACACAGGTAATCTTCAAGCTACTGCTGAACCAAACTGTATAGCTGAATCAAGCTGCCTGGCACAGCAGGCTAGCACATCCTGCTAGAGGAAGAGAAATATCCTTGTGGCAGCACTTTCTTCCCTCGTGGGTCACCATTTAAACTGGCTCAGAGTTGCAAAATGGCAGAAAATATTCCCAAGAGACAGATTTTCTGGCAAAATTCACATGAGATTATCTGTGATGATATTCAGTTTGCCCATATGACACCACAACTTCTCACATGCATTAAACTAAGCCCAAAGTTGTAGATAAGGTGATTCTGTATTGTTAGGCTTACAAACCAAAATCTTTTGAAACTAGTAGAAATGTGACAAGGAAGTCTATTATTTCTATAATATCCAGTTCACCCACCTCAACACATCGGCTACAGTGATAAACTGGAGCTAGCATTTTCACACATACATGAGTGCTCAGTTACATGGCTGTTTGCAAGTGCAAATGTGTTCTCCTCAGTGAAGTCAGGAGGAAATTCAGTAAAATCATAATCTGCAGGCCTAAACTGCCCCCAATGCAGCTCTACAACTGCATGGTGAGAAAGTCCATATACAAGCAGCATGCACTGTTACACAGAATAAACAGGTGATACGAAGAAAAACAGTTTCAGTTAGTTGTTCAAATCTTTGCTCCATAGTGGATGTCTAACCATATACACAGCTCATCATGTTTATACAGACTGTATAGGAAAACAAGCTGCACAGGCCTCTCTTTTACGATTACATGATTGGAGTTTTTAACCGCTTCCCCTTGCCTGAACTTGTATTATTCCCCCTGCTGTCTTTTTCTTTCCTTTTAACTCACAGGTCACACACACTAACACTGAGGAACACACATAGTGGTCCACATTTGCCTCTACGCCGAAAGGTAATACTTGTTAAGCAAGCACACACCAGCCATTAGCATTAATGCAAGTTATATATCCACACACATTAAGGAGAGAATGGACCTCTTAGACGAAAAGGCAATTTCATAAAGAAGCAGTGAAATTTTAGCTAATATCTAGCGATGTTATTTTCAGAAATGCTTAATTCTGGCTATAATAAAAGCTGTGCATTTTGAGCAGCTAGGAAGCAAGATACTGTGTCAATGGCCTTAATAGGCAAAAAGGGACTGATAGCAGTATGTTCTGATCTCTAAAATCCTAAGAGAACAGTGAATCCTGAATGGAAGCAAATCAGGTCTCATCAATTTTTCAGTTAATAATTAATATGTATGAAAATTAACTTTGCTGCTGCTGAGCAATACAAATGGAAAAAAGACCTAACACCTTAAGTATTCTAGGTATTGATTTGAATTAATTTGTTCATACTTGGAGCATAATTGCTTCCTTTATGTTAATATATTTTTTCACATGGTTGTTATATCATAAATACAACGCATTAGACTCTCCTCACTTTCTTCTACTAAATGTGCAATTAAAGCATAATTACTCTGCAGTTGCAGACTTTTTAATTTAAATTGGTGAGTGGCTGCTGTAAATTGGCTGTAATTGTATGTGAACTCATTTGTTGTATTTTAAAACAACAATATATAATTAAATACAACTGCAGTTTTCCACATTTTTTTCTTTCTTTTTTTAACTCGTTAAACTGATTCAGCTTTTGAGTAGAACACTTTTGCCAGTGTAACCCAGAGTGTCCAGCGATGAAGAGACCTCAGAGGCAATCTACTAGAAAGGCTACTAGCTCAAGAGTTTTTTCTGGACAGCCTTCATTTGAGTGGTGCTGACAACGGGTGAAAAATGTCCTCATCTGTGAAACCCCCACAGCTGATGAATACCAGGGAGGGCACCCTCTCTCCTGTCCGAATACCTTCCCATAGAAAACCCAGCCTGATACTTTTCTTGAAGACTTCTTTCCACGTAAGTAGAGGAAGGGAGCAAAATTAAGTCTATAAAGAATGGCTGATTGAATATTCTCTAAATAGTAGTACACCTCTCCTTGCTCCAAGCGTCAGACTTACAGGGTCAAGATTAGGTATAACACATATCTTCTATTTCTTCACTGACAAATACACCACTATGGATTTGCTAACTACAGAATAGTTTATATTTGTAAATGAGGCACCTAATTACTGTAATTACTTTTTAATGATGTTAGAAGAAAATAGATAACAATGTACAATATATTGAAATCAGCATGTGCTGGAATATTTCATAATACATCTTCATACATTACTAATTTTTTGCCTGGCAGCTCTTTTGATTTTTTTCTATGTTCAGACAGACGATGCACAAAATCCATATTAAAACACACTCTTCAGTTTGCAAAGTCAAGTACTTGAAAGTTAGGAACCTGCAATTGAACAGATGCCCTTGTCCAGCAAACAATAGAATTAGCGGAGGGAGTGTTGGGGAGAAGTCCATTATAATGCCACTGGGATCATGTATTAATGCAAATGCACACTGAGGGAAATTTTTAAGCCATGTTTTTTTCCCTCTACATTAGACTCAGAGGTATGGTGGACCTTCTGATCCAGGTGTTCACCGAAGAATATAAATAAATACATGAAACAGGAGGAACTTAATGCTGGTCTTCTCTCTTAAATAAGAATTGCTCTGTCAAACATACAGGATTGTGCGCATGGTGATAGCCTAAGCACTGTCTCAGAATATCTCAGAATACTCAAGAATCTTCAAAGCTGTCCTTTTTCAGAGATACACAAGACAGAAAGAATTTAAAAATAATTAATAACTCATCCTGAGCTAAGTGGAAGTTTGTGAGACAAAGAAAATACCTTGGAACCCAAAGCTTTCTTCTGTCAGTTTTTAATGGCCTATCAAAAACAATAATGATGAGGGGATTTCTTAAAAAATAAGAAGAGTCCTACAAATCTTTTCAATGGACAGCCTTAGATAAGCTAAAACAAGGAATGCTATAAGATTCTCTTTGATAATGCTTTATGAAAAAGACACATGAAAATGCTTAGCTGTGGATGGCTACTGTCTTCAAGATGTACAGATCAGCCAATACAACCCTTATTTGTACATATTCGTACATAACACAATTCCTTCCACTTTCTGCCTTTATTTTTAGATTCTCATAGCATGCATCAACAGAGCACCATGAAGTTAATAAAACTGAGTGAACAAAGTAATTCTTTAGCAAATCTTTCCTAGTAGAGAAGGAAAGAGCAACTGAAGAGGGCTATGCCGGTTGTGCATTTCTGTGAGAGAAATAACTTTGTTCTGGTGCTGAAAACCTAACACGAGTATCACAGTGCAGAAACAGAAGGGTCCACATAACCAGAACCAAACATCTGTCAGCGGCTTTCTTTCCTCTCTTGCCCTCTGCAAATAAAGGTCTAGACTGCAAATGAATCTTTTGAACAGATGGAAGCACACTATCTTTTTGAATTTCAAAATCTGTACAGTGTGTTTGCCAGGCACTATCATTCATATGTGGTTTGTGAAAGCAAGTGACAGTTTGCATTGCTGCTTGTGCAAGTTTATCCACTGAAACAGATCAACTTGCAATCTTGGAAAGTGCTTGCTCATAAAATACAATGATTTTGTACTTCTCTAATACTTTCCAGCTGTAATTCTCAAAAGTGTTTTGCAAACATTAACAAAGACAGGCTCACGATATCCTCAAAGCTTGAGAATTCTGTATTTTCTAAAGTGGAGAAGCTGGAGCAAAGAGCTGTTAGGGACACTTCTTTAATAGGATTCATAGTCACTCTACAGTAATAGATGTGGATTTGGGTGTCTGTGGTTGATAACTAAGTTTCTAAGTGCACAAGAAACTCTTGCAAAGTTTTGGGAAAGGTTACAGGCATTGAAACGTATTTCCAGGATAAGCTTGATGCAAATAACTGTAGCAGAGAACTGTGAGTTGAGAAATAGGCTGCCGTTTCAATATTACATACTGCTATTTGACTTGGGCTAATGACAGCAGGCAAAATTTGAGTGATCTGTGAGTAGTTTTGAAAATAGATATTTAATAATTATACAGAGTCCTTTCAGTGAGGTTTATGTACTGACAGACAAGTTTTTCAAAAGTCTTTAAATGTTTCATTCCTGCCCATAAAACTTTGACCCTACCTTGCTTCTGAAAATAAGGCTCAAGAGCTGTAAATTTTTCTTTAATTATACTTTAGGTATTTCAGTATGAAAACTGTTACTTTAAGCAAGTTCCCAAGCTGATAACAGAGCAATTTAGAATTCTAGATCCTCAGATCTGTCCTTTAGTTATCATTTCTAACTCATTTTATTAATTAAACTGAACATTTCCCAATACAGTTCAATGATTCAAAAGTTTTTGATGTTTTTGATAAAACAAGATTCTAAAGCTTCTAATTTTTTAATACTTTTATCACACTATGACTTATCAGAATTATATTTGTGCTAACTCCTGTGCTTAGGAATTGCATTAAGGATGAAACAAACATATTGAAAAAGTTCACACAATTCAATTCGAGGTATAATTCTGTATTCCAAGTTTACCCACTACTCTTAACAATTTCAGTGGGAGATTTTTGATGTTAAAGAATGCAGGCCTATAAAATCAGTGTTAATAAGTAAAAACTAAGAGGGCAATAAAATGTAAATTGTGCTTTCCACTTGCTCCATTTCTGACAGGCACATGCCAAATGATCTTAAATGTGGGACTAGAAAAATAGAAAGCAAAAAACATTTGACAGCATGACATACATTTCTGAAAATGGCAGTCTTGCATCTTAAACATGGTTTTAAGATATCTACCATATCTTAAGAATATAGTGGAAATTCCCTTTTTCCAACTGTTTCCTGAGTTTTGATAAATCCAGTACACAATGCTGAGCTTTGAGCTATGACTATAAACAACACCTAAGTGGACATACCAAGACGTACTTCTTTTTAAGCTCTGTTCACCTCTCCAGAGCTTTCCTGCAACAGTGAGTATACTTAGGTCATGAATTGGGTCTACCTTTGAAAGGAGAGTGAGTGAAGAATGACCTTTAAAGGCTCCCAGAAGCATCTGATTGACACACCGAGGCTGCTTAGCAGCGCAGTGCAGAATCTCTTGCACCAACCTCCTGAAGCTCTGCTCAAATAAGGCACGATTCCTGGGCATCTGCAGCAAACTAAGTAACTACAATGAAGAGTTAGGTACAACAATTCCTGTTAATACTGTGTAAACCTGTATTTGTACACACCTGCTGCTCTGTGAGTAATAAACCAGGGCTGGAACACATTTTCTGGAGTAGTTTGACTCTTTGTTCCTCAACGAACGTCTGGCCCTTCCTTAGAATCCGACCAAGATTAGGATTCATCACAACTAGTGCTCCAACGTGGAGCCAGAATATTTTGTGTGTGTGGAAAAATCAAAAATTGTCATCAGGCACAGCAGAAACCTCCTTTTTCTACTTCTCCATTCGGACTTGAAGAGTTTTACACGTTTGCCTAAGAAACAAACACATGTCAAGTACTACACTGTTACCGAATTAGTTACAGAAAACGAAACAGGGATTGATGGAATTTTCTTTAACTTACAAGGAAAAGTACAGAACGTATTTTACAATCAGAGCAACTTCTCTTACCAAAGAGCATGTTTTCAGGAAAAAAAAAAAAAAAAAAAAAAAAAAAACGAACACACAATAACAGTAATCTCAAGGGAAATGTTTAAACATATTCAAGTTTAACAAACTCATTGATTTGACACCAAAAACTCATTAATCTGTCACCAAAAACAAATTTTGTCCAAGCATATCAACAATCTTTAATTATGATAAACAATATTTGCAAAGCTCTTTGAAAATCAGTCCATGGATAGACCTGTGGTATAGAAAAAAGGCATAAAGTCAGAATTTGTTTTCAGCTAAATGAAAGAATCGATGTGTTCTTCCTATATACGTTTAAAGTAAAAACACAACAATGGTGTAAAGTTTGAAAGACGGAAGCATTCTAATGAGAACTCTACTTAGAATTATTACTATTGTTAGTAGGTTATTGGAACTACCATAAAATAACAGATGACACATTTCAAAAGACAACACTGAACTTATGCAGCTAGTTCCTTATTTATACGTATGGTACTGGCTTTGGACATGCTGATAATGATCATTTTCAAAAAGGAGTGCACAGCTTTTCAAAAGTTTGCTTATTTTTATTTAAACAATGCTATGAAAAGATTTTTATTTTTATTTTATTTTATCTTTCTTTAGACTTTTTAATTTAGATCATTAGAAACATCTATTACAAGATTAGGCTGTGGCTCATAACTTCAGTAACTTGTTGCTTTTATAAAGTCTCTGCACATTTAAATACTATAAAATAAATAAGGATGGGTCTGGATTCATATTTCCTTGAATTCTATAGTTTACAAAATGAATTTAATTGACCACAACTCACTAGAACAATTATCATAGTGTATCTTTGATGAAGACATATGAGTTATGTCAAGCCTAAATCTAATTCATTAGGCTTTCCAATGTACTTCGTTATTATTCTCTTCCAAAGGGATGCCACTAGAATGCACATTATTCAGGACGATACCTAGAATGTCTCAGCGCTTCCATGACTTAGCAGAGAAATGTTTATGGTAGAACTGTTTTAACACTACAAAAATTCAACATTTTTAGACAATAGAGTTTTAAGTAAAAAAGAGTTAAACATAAACCTTAATTTACTCTCTGTGACAGGTAATAACTGTAGAAATTCAGGCAAGAATATCCTCTTGTAGTTTTTGTGGTGATCACAACTCCATATTGGGGCTGAAGCATCACAACATAAAAGACTGCAAGACAGTTAATTAAATAACTGTAATTTTCTTCACTTGTACAGCACTTCTTCCATCTAGTCATCTCAAATGGGAGATAAAGGTAGCCTCTTTCCTTTAGAAAGATGGGGAAACGGAAGCTAAATAAAGAGTCATACTACCCTGTCAACTGTGAGAAAGTAAAAGGAGAGGCAGAGATGGGAACACAGTCCTTACCTTTTCAGCTTAATCCCACCTCACTTACCTAAAGAAAAAACTATAGTTATTCTTATTGGAAAGGTAAACCTCTAAGAAGTGATTTCCTTTGTCTAATATTCTAAAAACAAACAAAAAAACAAAAAAAAACCTAGGTGTTTTAAAACTAGGTTAAGGTTTTAAATTGGCTAATAGACATAATGTATTTGATATTTTAATGTATTTTTCCAGAGACAAGGATAAGACTGAGCTTCTAGTTATCCCCAGTAAAAAAAATCATTACATCTTTGATCTATTTGCTTCATATGTTTGTAATGCACTATTTTTCGAGGGATTTTGAAGAGAGAGTGATAAGCCATTTGGACGAGACCAAAATAGAAACATAATTCTTTCCTTACCTGTAATTTTATCTTCTCTATGAGGGTACCTGCTGCTCTGTTAGTGCAGTACTGATGTATTTTCTGCCTTTGTCCCAAGCTTCAGAGATTCCTCTGATGATTTTTCCCCACTTTCTTACCAGCTCCCACTGCTGGCTTTTTGAGATAGTGCACTCACATTTGGCTCCAGCAATACTGTCATAGCTGAGGGAATATAACAGAACTACAAAACATGTTAGAAAGCAGTAGAGCAATATCCTGGCAGGAAAAAAGTGTTTAAAAACAATGAATCAGTCATCAACTTGAAACGTTTTGATCATTTTCCTCTCTTTTTTGATCCGTTTAGCATCTCCAAAGGAAGAAAAGACTTCATTATGCTTGGAAAAATCCTAAACAAAGTAGTGGGGGCTGACAGAGTAGTGGGTACTCACTTAGAGAACATAAAATTATTTTAAGAGCATCTAATTTTAATTTTCTCCAGTATGAGTACCAATCACACCATCACTCTAATACACAAAGGAAAAAAGATGAAAGATGGAAGATCTGGAATATTACAGAAAAAATCCCTGTCACCCTATCTCAAGTTTTAATAAAGTAGGGAAAAGAAAGACTGAAGGGCTATTCACCTAAAAGCTAGCTTAGATGAGCAATTAGGAGGATTCCTCACTGCTTAGGGAAAAATATGTAAAGTCTGGATCACTATGAAGTAGTCCAGATTATGGTTGCTCATTCCAACTAATAGGTCTAGTCATCTTGGTCCCTACAGAAAAAGAAGGAAAGAGAAAAGCCAGTACTGTTAGCTCAAGAAGCATAACAGAAAACAAAACAGAGAGCAAATCCATCATCCATCTTTGAAGTTGTGAGCAGTAGAGACAAAATTTCACTCTTTATGTGTTTCTGACATATATGGTCATGGGTTCCTGTAGCATTCTTGGAAATGGTTGTCATAGCACAATACAATGTGCTTTACTGCAGAAAATAGTAGCTTGATGCCATTCCCTGGCGTCTACCATGATCTATCTATCTAGATTTTTTGAACCATGATAAACTGATACAAGTCACCACCATTACTGCTTAACTTAGTACTAATGTCTTCTTGCTTGAGTTTTACAGAGATTTCCATGGGGAAGTTAGAACTTTCTTTAACCCCTGTTCCCTGAGAATCATCTTGAGACGATTTTGGATTTCACAGTACACAGAAAAGACGTATCTTTTCTACAAGAAAAATGAACTACAGAAAACGTATTGATAATCTACTTTACTATTCAATTTAACTTCTATTTCTTTAAGAATATTGCCATTCCTCCTCATACTTGCTTCTTCTCGTTGTCTTCTGACCAGGACATATCCCAGGGCAAGATATGTATGACTGAACCAGAATAGCTAATCGTAACTAGATGCTGATGTTTTAAAATATGGAGAAACGAAGGAAAGGCTGAAAGGCTCTGAAGGTTATTGTCTTCAAATTTCAGGGATGTAAGTATTAATGATGCTGTGATTTAAGGTCAAGATGGAGAAAAAGGACTCTTGAATGGCAATCTCTTGAACTATTCTCCAAAATAAATTGGCTTTTCAAGTAGTCTGTTTCAACTCTGGCAAGTTGCACTGTCCTGCTCCTGTTTTGGACTTTGAAATTATTGAACAAAAATTATTGACTAATGGAATTAGAATGATGCCTTGAAGACGATAAATTTGGTTTGCTCTCCTTTTCTAAGGTCACTCAGAAAAGATGACAAGGAGGCAGGACAGCATGATCTCAAAATTCTAGAATGCCAATTACTGAGATTTTTCTGTGATGAATATGCCTAAATTGGTAACAGCACAAGAAGGGGTAAAACCCTTCAGTCTTCTTTTGGCAGGAACATGTTCCTGAGCCAAAAAGCTTTAAGTCATGATGAAGGAAAAAGCTGTTGTTCTTCTGGCTGGCATCAGCAAGATATTTTCTGGCATTCTAAAACTGGAAGAAGCAAAAATGTTTGGGACTTCTTAAAAATGCAGCTCTATCACAATACTTGAATCTATTATTCATACTGAGTTTGTAGATACAGGTTGGTTAGACACAGTCCATTGTCTCCTTGAGAACATATCCATGCTGCAAGTCATATCATCCAAGCAGGCCACATCATATAGAGAAGCCACAGCAAAACAGATATTCTATAGCTTTACCTGGTATCTCAGTGTTAAAAGTTCTATGAGATTCCTCATTATAGGCTGAATGACAGTCAGGACTGTGGGATCTCTGAAGACATCATCTGCAGATGCTAATCAGTGGAGGAAAGTTCAGTCCATTTTACAGAATATATAAAGTCTTTTGGAGCCTATTTACAACAGCAGTGTTTTTCCTAAGATGAACCTAGTCTTCACCAACGTGGAAAAAATAGTACGCTACAACTTATGGAAGCATGAACAATTTTGGAAGTTTTACGCAAATGGTTTCATGTTGCTCCTCTTCTTTTTTAATGTAGTCTTACGCATCAATCTTCCACTTATTCTTGCCTGAAACTTTTTTTTTTTTTTTTTTTTTTTTTTTGCTTCATTTTGAGCAGTTCTCAGAGAGGACAGGACAATCACCATTATTCTTAAGGAGAAACAAGATCTACTAGCACATTCACTTTGTTCTTCAAGGAAGAACAGCTGAGGAATCTAATTCCAATTAGTTTTAGAGTTTTTCACTCCTTCACTGGCAACTGTGAGTAACCTGGATTGTTGTGAGTAACTTTGAATGTCAGTATGACTGACATTCTCTGATTGATAGTATCCATTACCCATTTCCTCTCTTCCCTGTGCCAAAAACCCATGGAAAGAGGCTACTATTTAGGTTGTGATAATGTGAGATTTCAGAATGCCTAAGTCTCTCTCAGCTGAAAGGTATCATGACTGACTTGCAGAACTGATCCAAAGAAGCCCTCAGAGATCACAGGGGAAGTGAGACAAGAAGCAGCTCTAGTTTTAGAGCATGCTAGCATGATTCTGGCATTTGTATGTCATTCCTATGCTGTAGCTAATGAGGTGTTAGAAGCTCATTAGGATTTCCTGAGAAAAATAAAAAGGACCACTGAATATTCAAAGAACTGTCCTATTATACCTGCAAAAGGGCAAGAGATTGGTAGAAAATGGAGTTGCAAATGAGAGCAGAAACCTCCTTTTTTTTTTTTTTTTTCAGTGTTGGGCCTTTTCCACTTAATGGAGAAGTGGAAGAAACCAAAAATTTACAAAGAGCCTTCAGAACCCATTTTACTTTCCATCATAGAAGCTGAAAATATTCTCCAGACATGAGGGCAGTACCTCAAACATGCCAGAAAAGGTAAAACTCAAAAGAAAAAAAGAAAAGGAAAATCACAAGTGGAATCCTTTGGGACAAAGGCAGAAAACCTCTTGGCTGGACTGATGGAGTGATTTTCATGTGGAAGAAAGTAATGCTTGTAAAAATCACCAATTAATGACATGCAACTGAAATCCATTTATGTTTTTCTTTGAACATTACAGAAATATTTTCTTTTGATTTCGGAGTAATCCCATCAGTTTTCAGGTTCTGCAGAAAATAACATAATATTTTACAATGGATGCAATCTTACCTTAGGAAAAGCTATTCCTTCGTAAAAATACACAAACAATACATTTCATTTCTCATGATTTGTACATTATGTCTTCTCATAAAAAAAAATAAAATAAATAAAGAGGGACCCTTCTGAATAGCTAGTATCAAGACCTACTGTAATCGCAAGGATATGCAGCTAGGGGTGAAAACTAGTCAGGGCAAATTGTAAAACTTCTAGGCAAAAGCTTCTAATTAAAAAAATAATAATGCAATCCTGTGTCTAGAAATCATTTTCTTTCAAGTAATATTAACAAGTCCCTTCTTTCTTCTTTTCAGTCTTTAATATCAGTATCCATAAGACTCTGAAAGCCAGAACTAAATGAAATAAAATTTGATATTGAAAATTTGCTTGGGTGTTGAATGTTTGGGTTATCTTGACCTTCCTAGAAAATTTTTCTGCACTTTGCATTCTGTGAATTTGCCTATAATATTTCACAATTAAAAGTCAAAATGCCCATATTTTTTTCAACTTTCATGCTTTTATGGGCCTATTTCAAAATCTTTTGGAGTCCAAGAGACTTCTTGTTTTCCAAAGTTCAAAGGATTTGGAATGAGATCCTTGTTCCACCTGACAATCAGAACAAAAATTCCTAAAGTCAATCCATATTTATGCTATATTTATAGCATATATATTTATGGTGAGTATGAAATGAAAGAACAAATTAAGACCAAGTTGGAAATCAGGTTCAGCATGTCAGCTAGACAGCACTGGAATGGTAATTTTTGCTTTTCTGGCATTCAAGTATATCTCTAAAGAACTTTGTATTTAATTTCACACATGATTTGGATTTTCTGCATTTAGGGTCATGTGGTAATGTAGAAGTTTAGTACTGAACTGTTACTTCTGCTTCAGAGCATCTGCATAGCATGATAGAATACTCCCACTGCCTTGATTCCCTTCTTCTTTTAGTCCTTTTGATTATTAGGCCCCTTGACTTATGATTTTTTTGTAAAAGTCTGCCTTTGGCACAAAGACTGTGACCAGTCTAGATTTCTGTGACCTATAAATGATTATCATTAAACTGTAGGGCTAAACTCCCATAATAAATAGACTTGTGACAGGAACTTTTTCAAAGGCTGGAACTAGCTATGCACACTTCACAGTAAAGAAGTAAATTTGGTAAATATCAGCTATTTTTTTGAGATTCAGTGAATTGCATAGCCCCTGAATATTGATGAGCCATTCAAACTTCGTTCAGAGGTACACTTAGAAAACTGCAACATGGGTTGGCAAGGGATGCTAGCTATTTTCATCAAAGTGCCTAAATGTCCCCAAAGAGTAGTGTTTAAATGTCCAACAAAGAAATAGAAAGTTTCAATATGAAAGAATTATGATGGTAGATCAGGGCAATAATTTCTGACTAACAGAAGAAGCTAACTTGACCCAGGAAATTTCATCCTATTTCCATTCCCAGTTGAGCTGCCCCCTATAATGTGTATATATTTTTATAAAAATGTGTACATACTGTGAAAATGTTTAAATACATATATACTGCTATTTTAATGACAGATTGGATACAGCGGGTCTCTGAGGTAGCAATGAGAAACATGTCGAGACAGCTGCAAATTTCTTCTAGTGAAGATTAGCCATAGGCTTGGAAAGAGAGTCCAAAGCAATGGAGAGATTGTCGTACAGTACAATCTCTCTTTTCCACGGCTAATATTTTACTATAGTCTGTACACTTGCTTGTACTGTGACCACATCATTTTTCATAAACCACAAAGTGTTGCTAGACACTGTACGCATATGCGTATTGTTCCTATAAATCTTCACCAGAAATTAAGGTACTAGGTGAAGAGTCTATAGACAGAGGCTCCAAAGAGAAGTAGTTTTATAATGAATTGGTTTATTTAGTACTTAAACAATATTAGGAGAAGCTATTTCTGTAATTATTTACTACTAACACCTGGCAGATCAATGTTTTGCACTGTCAGTATGTCAAGTTTCACAACAGTCAAAGCAAAAGGAGAACGGTTTCATGTGATGGAGGTCAGTAGTAGTTTTACAATGAAAAATGTCATGTGAGAAATGCATAGCCATATTAGCATGGACAGACCACAACTACCATACATCTGGCCTACCAGAAACATTCTAGAAAGTACTACATATAATGCTCATACTATGAAATTTTGATTATTCTAATTATACATCATCACTACGGTTGTTTCTGAAAAGCCTGGAAGAAGGAAGAGAAATAAAGAAGCGAGAGAAGAGGCTACCACAATGACAATATTTCTTCCCAACCTTGGCAGGACAAACAGCAATACTCATTCCACTTTCTCCTTCTGCTGCTGGTTAAAGTGCCACTGCATCTGCTGCTGATACAAAGAAGCACAGAACAACACCTAACATAGCTGCGCTGCTGATGCTAATATCAGGCTTACTTTCACAATAAATTTCCTTTTCTTTTCTTATCCAGCAACATATTTTATCCCTTTTTATTGTGTTGTCTTATTGCGATTTTGACAGCACATGTAGCAGTTGGGACATCCTTAATGCTGACTCCTGGTGCTGAGAATCTTGGTAATTACCATTGGCTTTAGCTCTCTTCCTCTGGCCTCCTTAGCAAAGCACAGCTAAAAGAAATCTAATGGAAGTACTTTCATTCTTCTGTGCTGAAAGAGTTATGAACAACACATTTGATAAATTAAAAAATAAAATTACTGCCTCTGCTATCAGCAGCTGTAATTAATTTAAAAACAATCCAGCATCTCTAAGTGAGAAAGAGGAATATAGGATAAAAATATAAACAGTATCAATAGCAACAGGACTGCATTGACTCAGAGTAGTAGAATTCACCATTTGGCTTCACACACGGCCAGTTGGTGTGTTTGGATGGTCTACCTTCTCCTCTTCCAAGAATGACATTCAATTTTTAGCTTATTTAAACTCTGGATGCCATAATGCGAAATTATATTAAACAGAATATTACAAATATCTGACTTCAGGCTCTCTCCAATATTGTTCTGGAATGTAGATAAACACTCTGAGTATGGATTTCTCTCCATCCTGGCAATATTCCTGTTATTTTTCACACTAGTCATCTATCTCTTGTATTGATTTGGAAAGCAGATTTGGATTTGGAATGTAGATAAATATACTCAATACGGATTTATTTCTGGCCCAGTAATATTTCTCTTTTATATCTCTCTGTCTCTGAAATATTTATTTTATTTTTTTCACGGTAGTCTATTTCTAATATTGGTTTGGAATATAGTTACATAGTAATATATTAAATATTGATTTCTTTCCCTTCTGGATTGTCTTTTCCCTATACATTAAAAAATAATAGCCAGTTTTCAGAGTGACAAGTCCAGTTCCTTCTATCCCTCAAAAGGGGATAGCTGCCACTTCCATAAGTTGGACATACATTTCCAAAATGTGACTTTTACAATCTAAATAAAAATAGTACTAGCACTTGGTAATAAGAAAATATTATTTTGTTCACTTGCACCATCTAAAGATCTGAGATTAATAATCAACTGCCAGTATGCAATACTTTAGGTCTTTGTGATTAATATCTATTTCATTATTATTATTATTATACCAATGAGTCAACTCAATTGGTTGCCAATTTCTGCAGAAAGTTAGATTATCAGGTACGTTGGTCATCACAGTATGATTAACCTATTTAGTCTGCAGTTGTGTAACTTCAGAACATGAACACTAATGAAACTTTTCTTACATTATGTTGCCTTTGTTGGTAGTCTAAGTCTAAAGCTTCCCAAACTGACAAAGAATGAGGAGTCTTTTCTAAGATCATGTCAAAGAGACTGAAGTTTACTACCCACCATCTTCCCCTTCCACATTAAGCTTCTAGATGTTAGATGCTAAGATAATCATCATAGATTTCCTTTACTGCTTCGGGGAGAAATAAGCACCTCCAGAAGGTATTTCATCTAACTAATCCTAGGACAAGACGAATTGTCCTCTAGAAAAGACCAATTCCCTCCAAACTACAAAGAGAGCCCAGAGCATCGACTGAGTCATCTTATTTTAGAGAATCCTAAATCAAGTAAAATCAGGTAAATTGCACTTGATATTTTAACCAGATCTTAGTACATTACTTAGTGTTAAATTCTAGATTATTCCACAAGCTGCCCAAATCAAATTAAAAGCTTAAGGACAAGTTACTATTTCACATGGAAAATATATTTTCCCTATATCTTGATAAAATATCAACTCAATTTCTCTGAACAGATCTCAGGCCATTGCAGCCCAGGAGCATTTCCAAGGCTTCCTTGGGCTTGGATGCACATTTTTGCACTACTTTGTAGCTCTAAGATCTCAAGATAAGATACAGCACACACTATTTCCCATATTTTCCTGCACTCTAGTTTCTGCAGGAAAAACACTCAGGTCTACAGGCTGCCCAAGGACCATTGCATGCCCCAAGCCGTTTGCAGGCTGAGTGTGTGGGGAACCAGAACCCCAGGAGCTGCAGCATGCGCCGTCACAGGCTACATGTAGCTTCTGGCACTCTTATTTAAAGTAAGCCCATATTATAAAGACAACGGGCAATGTGCTTTTCTTAACTATACAAGTAAAGCCTGACCTCTATGAGTTTGCCTTTGAAACCCTGCTCTCCAGAGACCTCTACTCCTAAACTAAATCTAAAGTACTCCTCTAATAAATACGTTCTTCTAAATTTGCCAGGACATAAAAGAAGTTACGGAAACAGTTTCTTCATTGAAAATGATAAATGTGTTGTCATTTTGCTTCTCCTCTTTTTTTCTCCTTATCTCTATGCAGGAATAAAATAGTACTTAAAAGGTAGGAAAGAATTTAAATGTACAATTTGCATTCAGATATACTTTTGAAATGCCTTAAAGGTCATAGTTTTTGGAAACCTGCAAATATAATAGTTTTTTAATTTAATTTCTATGAAGCTTTGAGCATCTATCTCAAAGCCTTTAGTTTTGGCCGAACCTTGACCGAAATACCCACAAATTTGCAACAATATAACACATGACACATAAGCCTCTAAGCCATTGTACAATGTCTTATGATAAACATCTACACATTCATATTTCCCCTGTTAAACATTCCTTTTTTTTGAATAGTATACAGCTTTTTACAGATATGGTAGTTTACATCTCATAAGGATCTACTAACGAATATAAAACATCCTGAAGAATCTAATTTTTAAATGAGTATCTTATAGTGAACCTGCAAACTTTGCCAGGCTAACACATGGTGGAAAGATCTTCACTCTCATTACTTGTGTTTCTTTTCCCTCACTTTTAAACAATGATTACCACAAAAGGTATTACACAAAAGAAGATCGCAGTTACATATAACACTACGATCAAAGGAAGGAAGATTACATGAAATTGTATAATATACATTCTTCTCACTAACTGCTAAGCAATAGGATAAAACAGTCATTGGCATAATCATGCCATATTAATTAATATGTCTCAGTTTAATTATTCACAGCCTATTTTCCCAGCCATACTATGCTGTATTTATATTTTGATGGAGTAGTTTCAAATCAACATTCCTTGCCCCTTCTTGGAAGCATCTTTTTGAATCCAATATTCAGTATTCCAACATACTCTTTTTGATAAGAAAATAATCTCATCTGTGGCTGACTTTACTGTGGCATTATATACATTTATTTTACATATGAATTTATTTTAAAAGGAGATTGTGGATTTTTTTTCTTGGAATAGTCCAAATATAATAAAAAATGTAATTGTCAATTGCATTGATAATACTGACCATATTTGGGGTTTTCTAAATAATGGGAAAATTCCCTTGTTTTTAAAAGACATTTTCTTTGTTTTGCAAAAACAAAAGGAAACACGATCAAGAGAAAATTTTGAATGAAAGTAACTGTATTAGAAGGTTGTAGGAAAAAAACTTTGAAAGGTAAACAGTTTTTTATTTTCTCCTTTTTCACAATTTTTTCATCAGATTACAAGGGGTAACATGACAAAAAAATTGTTTTTATTTATCAAAGCATTGAGGCTAGGCATAAAAAGAAGAATTCAACCACTTCCACTCACAACAGTGTCTCCATTGGAGGTGAATGCAACAGTGTTCCTAGTAAATCTCAGCTATTCACTTAACCATTTCATAATCCTACTAAAGTGTTTCTGAACATCCTCTTTTATAGGACAGCAAACATACTTTTATGTGAAGTCAAAAAATTTATTGTTTTAGCTAAACTGTCATTCCTAGTGTCTCTCCTAGCCCTCCTGCAGGCTACATAGATCCAAAATAAACAATTCAAAACTGATACAAGTTTAGTCATGATCAGTTCACAAACCCCCACTTTTCCTCCCCTGTATTCATTGCTTTTCTGTGATTAATTCCTAATGTTCCTCTCCCACTATAAACTATATGCAGGCAAATTAGGAAATGGAGTTCCACTGTAAAAATCTTTCCAGAATACTTGTTTTTGCACTCCTAGGGTAAATAATTTCCACCTCACTGTTCTTAACATTTGAATTCTGTGAACCACAACATCCACACTCTTTCTAATTCATTATTCATGCCTAACCTTATTATATCCCTACATCTGAACAAAATGCAAAACCTCAAGTAGACCGCATTTTTAAAAATCAATTAGTTTTCTCTCATTATTCATCTGTCCTTTTTGCTTAGTGAATGATATTGTAAGTATCAAGGATTCAGTATCATCAGTCTCTACAGCAAAGTGATTAAATATGCTAAAATACTTCCTTCCTGTTACTGGTTTTATCTTTAATGTAATACTCAACTACGAACAGCCTGAGATGTCGAAATGTAGGTGCTGCTTTTGAATCTGCTCTCCTGTAGAAGTGGAGGTAGCACTTCAGCAGTTAATTGGGTTATTTTCTCTATACATGAAGAAGACAAACTTACAGAAGATATTTAGAGGTGAATACAGAGCTAATACTTTTTTAGGCCTTTCAGGAAAACTTTCACAAGGATTTTCCGCAGTACACTTAAATCACCCAAACGGTTCAGCTCCCTTTGTTTCTTTATGCTTTTACATTATACATGATAACCACATATGGGTTATTTAATTTGACAATCAGGGCTTATTATTCATGATTCTTAACACTGACTTTCTGTACAGTTCTTTATCATTTGTCTCAAAGGGTGTTTGAAAACACAGGGAGCTTTAGAATTCTTTCTTTTATTTTTAGCCTTTGGGGAACAGAAGAGGAGCTACAAAAACAATGTAGTCACTACATATTAGGGAAAAGTACTTGTTTTTTGATAATAAGCTACTCTCTTAACACAAAGAATCACTCATCTTCCTAGTAGCAATGTATATTTTTCTGAGCATCAGAACAATGTCTATTAAATTCTCAGCCTCCTGCATGACAGATCTTCATTCCCCTACCACCTGCCTCCAGTGACTGAGACCAATTGTCAGCCCGAAATTTCAATTAAACTTTAGTATTTTCTCAAAATAGCTTTGCAGATGTGTGGGAAATGAGGGGAGAAGGGGTAACAGGCAGTATCTGAACAAACTAGAAGGCAGAATAAATAGAAGGAATTTCAGGAGATTAATTATTCTCCTTCCAGTGAGAGTGCAAGCAGGCTGTTGTGAACACTGTACTGAATGATATGACGGCACATAAAGCAAAGGACTGGCTTTTCCATAGCATTTCTTCTGAAGAGCCATGAAGTTGCTCCTGAGGATTGCCACCATGGAGGACAAGAGAAGGCTGCATCCCATAAAGAACCAGTCCTGCCACAGAGCCACGAGCCCTTTAGGACAAGGGCTCTAGACTTCTGCCTCTTCCTAAAGGCTGACAGAACTTCATAATCTCAACCAATGGAGAAAAGTCCATCTTTTGACAAAGATATGTTGACAACGAAATCTCTTTAAGGAGATTCTTATTGAAATCTCTTGCTTTTGTGACCTCTTTTGCTACAGTAGAGCAATCCAGACCCACATTATGAATTACTGCTTTTTAAGCACTCACATTAAATATGAAATGGCATATATGCTTTAAGGCTAATAGTACCATGTGTATAAATGCAGTTGTAACCAGGACAAATATGTGTAGTGCTATACATACATCTCTACACATCCCAGCCCTCAGATCACAGGATCTAAATGAGACAATTTACACAAAAGTAGAAGATGGCAATTTATCAGGAAGAAACGGTAAAGAAAATTAAAAGAAAAGAAGAAAAGACTTAATAAAATTAATATTTCCAAACACTCTCTCACAATTCCTTTTCTTCCTACTCCACCACTATTAAATTTTATCTAATTCCTATCGGTTATGTTATACACACACATATTTTACATGTATATAATCCAGTTTGCATTGGCATGTTCAAAGTTAGGTGCGGGCAGCATTCAGGCAAGGTTAGCTTCATAAGAAATATATTCAAGAGAGGATTCAGAAGTGGAATGGCATATCCAACTTGGAGGAAGTACTCTTCCTTGAAAAAATGTCAAAAAGTTTTAAAGCCTCATACATACAGAAACTGAGATATGCAGAGCTCTGTGTGAAAAAAAAAAAAAAAAAAAAAAAGGAGTATAATTCAGTCCATATACACTGCAGTGCACTACAGTCAGGGAGTAACACAGATTTAGTGCCTACACAAAGATTTCATTCAAATGACATAGACACACAAACCCACCTACACAGAGTAAATACCATACTAGGCCATTATGGCCTGATATCACAAACAATCATTAAATATCCATGAGCAAAATAGTCATTGTGTACGTCTGGTGAAGTGTGGGGGTGAAGTTGCTTATGCTTGCACACATGCATGTGCTTCTTCAGACAGATTTTTAATCTGTTCTATTTAGACGAAGAACTATATTGACCCTGTAGAGATTCCAAAGCTGTAGTTTTAGGAAGTGTGAGCAATTAATGCTTAGAATTATCTGAGGAATTTGTTATTCTTTTGTTTCTGTTAGCCACTAGAAAGTTGAGATTACAACAGGTTTACTCTGTTTTCAGGCACTGTATATGATGAATGTTAGATGGATTTCTCTTAATCTAATTTTGAACCAATAATATAAGAAGTGTCAAAAGGAGAAAAGGAATGTACTGAAACTCAGTCAAAATTTTGCAGTAAATCTTACTTACACAGGACAGAAAGAACCAGAACATCATTCAGTAACGAAATATTAAGTGCTTACTTACCATGTTCAGCAGTTTCAGCGTAGAAACATGGTAATTCCATGTTGCTGACAATAATTCATTTGTCTTCTATCCTGTAAACGAATGTCTTTGCGCAAGTGGTTGCATAGTGAAATACATACCAAAATGCAATACATGTGATTATTGCTCGTAGCTGAGAAAGCAGTCAACTCTACTGTCTCTGCTGCTCACCTGAGAGTGTCTGGTGTACTGCTTACCATGATCAAGCAATTGCAAAGTATACTGAGAAAAGTATGCAAGACCACAAAGTCCAATCTCATTATGACTCTCTTCCCTCATTCTTTATTCTTCTAAACTGTTGTCTTCTGAGTGCACCCAGGTGCTTTTTGTACCTGTTGGTAACATGTCAGGTTGGTATCATACCTACCCTAGTTGTTTTCACTTTATTCCCAGAGGAACAGCTCCACCCCTTCCGATCTGGAAGAACTTTACATTCTTCCCCTTCAAGACATGGCTGCATGTGGCACCACCACTTCTGCTCCACTATTGAAGCTATAAGAGAAGAAAACAAACATATCTGCTTGTTCTTCAAATGGGTACGTTAATATGTCATTATGTTGCATCATCTTTTTTATTTTACAGGACAATTTCAGTAATATATTGACCGACAGCTTCTCCATGATTTGCAGCCAGCTCAGAATCTTCATAACAAAATAAGCCGCAGTATGTACAAGGTGCTGTCTGCATCCAAGTTGATCTCTTTACTGTTTTTTTTTTTTTTACTGCATTTTTGGAATTAATTTCACAGCATTCTTTTCCAATCCTCATTTTTAATTGCTCAGCCAGATTTAAGTTTTAAGCAAACGCTTCTTTTGAGTTGCCTGAACTACTGTACAGTGTATTGGCTGATTAAATTTATTCCCCAAAGATGACATATTCAAGCTCCTTTGACAGCCAACAACACATCAACAGTAAAGAGATCATATAAAGGATGAATCAGTCCTACTCCTCTTTCAGAGAAAGAGATATGAAAAATGAGCCAGTATTTTCCCAAGTAAAAAGTGTGGACCTATGCCACATTTGTAAGGAAAACATCAATAGTGTACTGTGAACAGAAAGTTGTCTAAAAAGTGTTAGTATAAAAAGACTAAAAATGAGCCAGAATTATGGTATATTTCTTTGTTTCTTTCTCTATGTTAAAAATAAATATCTAAAGTAAGTCTACAGCATATGAAAATGATATGCTGATGTAGATTTTGCACAAACACTTAATTAATTAAGTGAATTTGATACAACACTGAGGGCATTCTGTTAGTTGCCAAATTTTGTAGACCAAATTTAACTTCTCAAGAGGTCTCCTTCACTGGGTTCTAATAATTTTGCTTAGCATTTCCACAGAGTAATAGCAAATAATTATTTTTCCTATCTGCCTCCCATTCACCTTGGGCATGCGCTTCAGAATGCAGAAGCCTTCTTACTCATATATTAAATACTTTAAGTGTAATAGTGTGGTTCTAACTGATGACTCAGCCTGGCAAAACCCCTAGGAAAATATAGCAAAAGGAAGCAGTAGAAGAAGTCGCACCATCAACACAAGAAGGAGCTGCCCGGGTGGTACCTGCTACCTGCCCAGGGAAGCAGGAGCACTTCACCGTCTGTGACCTTTCTTCTATCTTGTTCTTATTACAACATCTGTGGAGCGCCACCACTTCACAGGTCCCAGTTTTAACATGGTGAGCTGTGCAAATAAGAAGATGCGTAATTTGATAACACTGCTAGGTAGCATCATACTGTTTGTTTTTTTAATTAAAGATACATTAAACTTAGCCCTATAGGGCAATTTGCCATGCATGAAACTAAAATTACAATGGTACTAACACTAGAATGTAAAGCTGATTTCTTTTCCAAATGTAGTGTAGCTAACTCAGGCAGAAAATGCTGGGTAAAGAGGAGTAATTGGAGAAGTATGGGACTGTTCCAGTGAACCAGTAAGTATAAGCAATATAAAGTTAACACCGAAGCTATGTTAATTTCCATACTGTCATAAACAGCTACATATCTCTGCCATTGTTTTTTTCTGAGGGAGAAACCCTGAAATAGAAGTATATCAACTTTAAAATCCACATACTTTCATATGTTATCAGAATATGTCTTCAGAATATATGTCCAGGACAGATGTAGATTTTGACATCCCACTATCTTCCTGAGGATGGACAAAAAAGTTGGAAATGTATAGGGATAGCCCTCAAATGAAAAGCAGAAATAAAAACTACTGAAGAATCACATTTAAACTGGGCACTGAAAATAAAGTCTGGGAACATGGAAATCAACACTTTTCAAACACAAGGGGCAACGGAACAATTTTCATTATCCATTATTCAATATCCAAATATTCCCTATGAGAGGGCCAATTTGGTAAGAGGGGAAAGCAAATGCAAACTATCCTTATGGTTCAGCAGCCAGTTAACAAATGTGCTGGAATTTAGAAAAAAAATCATTTTAACAGAACTTTCACTGCTCACTAAAGAAAAAGAAAAGCCAGTCCAGATATTGGTGAGGATAGTTCATTTCCATCTGAAGGAAGAGAAAAAGAAATGTGAACTTTTATCAGGTATTAACGTACAATCTAGTAAAGGAAAGAAACTGAATCATGGAAAGCAAAAGATGTTTTAAGAGGATATCTAAGTTCCTCTATTTCCTCAGCTGCTTAACAGTGTGAAACCTTTTTGCAAAGCCTGTGCACTATATGCTTCAGCTTCTTTTATATCCTTAAAGGCAAGGCGTGAGAGTATCCACATGGAGAAGGCCCTACTGAAGGGCTTGCAGGGGCCCAGCACTAATCGTTGTACCCACTCTGTTGTTACTGCACACTCTCAGCTCTCCAACGGACTGAGGATGGAGAATATCCTTGAGCACCCCAAGAATGTGCCAAAGACAAAAGCCACAGGTGTCTGCCGAGCCAATTAGAGCAAAACCATGATCTGAGTTCTCATCAGCAAATTTTAAAATTTGCTACTAAAATTTTAATTCAAGCAATTATGCAGTTTTGACTAGAACAAAGTCTGTGATCTTTGTAATCACTTGCTGCATCGTACTATGTCAGGTTAGATTACGCTCTTTCATATCATGCTGTCCTACAGCTGGAATGACATAACACAATGTGACCACTTAACCCACGACCTGTCACATTGAGATATACTGAAATGTGATACATAAATCAGAAATCTAGGAGAAAAAAATTCTCCTTTGGCATGTATTTTTTTTTTTTAACAATTGAGCTTTTCTAATGCAATAGATGAAGAGGAAAGCAGTTCATGTTATCTGTCTGAACTCTGCAGTATCTGATATGTTCATACTTTTGAGAGAGGCTAAATAAATACTTTTACAGCTATCGGTGTTTTCTGCTATAAAAATTAGCTTTATTTATATTCGAAATGGTTACATAGTTTGATCTTCCAATGGGACAATTTTAATAATTGCATTCATTTTCTCAATATAACTTTTATCATTTTTTAAGGTAAATTTATTTGTTAATATGGTAAAAATGATTCTAGGTTATATTTATGAATAACATATACACGAAGAAATAGATTCTGCTTTTGTAAATTTGCATTAATTTTTATTTTGATAGGCAATTATGCATTTTATACCCACATATGCTAACACAAATTCTCTGATTTCTGCACAATGAGAGGTATATAAAAAAACAGACATTGAATCTACAAAAGCAACTAAATTTAGTGGTAGGCTGTGAACTTGTTCTCACTTAATTTTTTTCTATACTAGTTTTCATTCCTTATTTGTATGCTGATCTGTCCCCCTGATCCTGAAATTTTGTCTCCTCAATCTCTTATTAAATAGCTTTACACAGCTCCACCAGGTCTCCAGAAATGCCATAATATACCTGCTAAGAGAAAATAAAGTACTAATTATGTGCTCCTATAGCCATCTGGAATGGAAGCCAGTTAGAAGTGTTGTTTTAAAATGTTTTGAGGGAAAAGTTCATACTGAAACAAAACTTTTGAAAGTCTCACTTCATGGTAATTAGGTAATTAGGTGTTTTAAGACTTCTATGGGAAAACAGTGTAATTAAATGAAATGGTCACTTATACTCATGTACAGTAGGGCAAAGCATTTCAAAGGGTGAAGACATGAAAAACTGGATGAAATAAAAAAAGACATACTATTGATAGTATTTGGGGAATCTTTAATAAACCTGCTCTGAAGTTTTCTAGATACAATAACAAAACAACCTAGGAAAGTATATTAAGATACCTCAAATATCGAAAATCTAGGCCACCTATCCTCTAGTTTCTATTCACCATCTAGAGGATGCTATAAATATTCCTTGAGAGGAAATGTAGGGATTTCAGCTCCTTATGCTATCAAATAATTAAGTTCCAATGCAGTAAGTACAATATCTGTCACATTCATGTGAAATGAAAGCCTCTATACAGTAGATAAAGGATTTCCCACAACCTAATACAAATTAACTTCATTAAACCACTGAACCATTCCAAAATGAAATAGTACTTTATGAGATTCACATTTTGAGTTTGTTTCTTCTTCTCTTAGTACAGGCTTCAAAGTATGCTGCTTGCTTTGCAGAAAATATTTGAGGAATTGAATGTCATTTCTGGAATCCTAAAGAAATTCATTATTCAAAACCACTGCAAACACTCAATCCTGCAGTCTCTACTAATGCAAGTAATCCTCACTGAAATCAACATGAAAAAGGACTGAAGAAAGAGACTCTGAGGCATCTATGTGTACAGACTGTGCAGTTTCTCCAATAGTTATTTATAACAGTTTCAGAAGATGTAGCTCTGTAATACTAGCACAACTTAGAAAACAGAAATAATCATATCTTGCTCGTTAATGGTATATCCTGTAATTAACCTGTCACTTTTAGAGCATTTTTCATGTAGTGAAATGGTCAATGACTATCACAGAAATAAGTATGATATAGGTACACTGAAAACTTAAGTGTCTGCAACTATGCACCAGGGGAAAAAAAAAAAAGCTAAGTAATTATTAATTATTATTCTTTATATCAGATTGTGCTTAACGAATATGTATACCCCAAAAAACTTAAAATGTATAGAATTTCTGTCTCTTCTCATTCATTCAGGACACTTGGCCTTCATGATAATTTATAGCCCTTACTCCTTTACTTCTGTGGGAATTTTGTTACAGACCAGAGGGTCTGGAAGGGAAGTTATTATTCAAGATTAGTATTGTGCAACTCGCAAATGTGAATATAATTCATTTAGCATAGATACAGTGCTATACATAAATCTAACATTAAGTCAAGGAAAAGTGGTCTTCTGAATTCCACTATTAAAAAGATCTGATCACCATTTCTTAACAATGTCACTTAAATATTCATGTTCAGTTCTGATACCTATCTTCTAGGCCATTTGAATATGTCCCTTGCTGAAAGTTGAATAAGCCATGCGTTAACATAGACACTGGCCATTAACAATGAGGAAAAGATCATGTTGCCATGGACTACACGAAATTAAGTCACAGATTCTGTCTGTCCTCAGGCCCCAGGCTCCTCATCATCGTAGTAGCCACTGTACACAGAATGAGAAAAAAATGTGTCCAAAATGAAGCCCTATCATATACTCTCTGTGAAGACCCAGGTACAGCAGTTGGGTGATACAGCTAAACTAATAATACCTACTAAAAAAGGAGAATGCCTGTCTCTCTTCACATACTTTTTCATCCCTTTCTTGCATTGACACTGCCCTTTGATGGTCCTTACAGTAAGCCAGGGATTTAGACTGGTTAAAAAATATCCACATTTTCTTGCAGGGTTACATCTCCACAGGTTAAGCTCCTACAACTGGCCAGGTGCAGAGACTATGGAGAAGTAGTAGGAGCCAGATAGCAGCAGCAGGAGCCTGAAGCTTTGGGCACAGAGACAGGGAGCACCATCACTTCCTTCTGTAGAAACTAGTTTCTACGTCGGCTTACAAGCACTGCAGGTCTGCAGTCTCACATGCCACGTATTTATCTTTTTTTTATATATTCTAGGTAATTGCTCTGTGATCAGAGAGATTATTTAAAGTGTGCAAAGCTTTATTTGCACATGTCTGCATGTTTTTTAAAGCTCTTCACAAATCAGACCGTTAGTTGAAACAAGAAGCAACAGATCAGCATCAAACAGATGAGCAGAAATATCTTTTAGCCATGAATTTAAATCCAAATTTGAATTTCAATCCAAATTACATCTAATATTATATAGACTTTGGCATCTTTGTCATCTTGGGTATAATCAGCAAGATGTCCCATATGAAATATTATAGCAACCCAGTCTTTCAAATATTCACATAAGTAGTCTTTATTCATGTAAACCTTAACCACATGAGTAATTACTTTAAGACTATAATGGAACTACTTTTTTTAGTAACCATCTGCAAGGGAAAGCACATAATATTTCAGCAGATTATCAACCTGCTTCATCCTTTTGCCTGAGTGATTAGTGAATATTCTACATCACAATATTTAAACACGTGGGAGGGGAGGAAGAAGTCATTGATATGAGAAAAATAAATCAAATTAGTGGTTTGAAGATACCATTTTCCAAATTTGGTTCTAAATCACTGTACTACTGCTAAGTGACCTAGAAAAAAAAGTGAGTTTTCTTTTTTGCACAGACTATTTGCTTTGTTCATACAGATTGACATGGAAAACAATGGTGCGATATCCTTCCTCTGTACTTCAGCAATTTCAACATGTCACATCAGTCTTAGCATACAAATCAACTTGCAAAATCTCTCTCTCTCATACACACAGAGTACTGTTGCACAGTTTTTCAATAGTTTAATAAGTGTTAGTAGCTGCCACATCTAAGCAATCAAAATCTTATGCAACCACAGCTAAACTAGGATTTGAAAGCTTTCCCTGTTAAAGGATAGATAAAGACATACAAAAAGAAATATATTGACCAGTTCCCACGTTCGATTAATTTCAATATCCTTCTTTAATATCCACCCGATTGCAAGTGAGGAAGGAAGTGAATTTAATTTAATCAAACTCTATAAACACTGATGGTGATATTGCTGTAGTTGTGATAATCTAAAAACAGAAGAAATATGAAGTCAAAGGCAAAATTTTTTATTAGACCATTCATTACTGCAAGTGGAAAAAATCAGAGGAGCTTTTGGGCATACAAGCTTCAGGTCTGCTTGCATGAACTGAAAACAAAGTACACCTTCACTTTTGCTCCACAGACCAGATGGAGTACTGGCACCACAAAAGTCAGAAAAAGCAGAGAGAGTTCCCCATACGAGTCATAATCTCATTACCTCTGGCGTGCAGCGAATCACTGATTCCCAAAGAAACGCTAGTATATTTACATTGGCATGAACTTTAGAAGACGACATTTTAAGGATCTGATAAAAAGCTCTTTGAATCCAATGACTTTGGGTTGAACAGTTTGGGATCAGAATTTCAATGACAGAGTTAAAATTTTGCATTATCAATAGTAGTATCTGAATTTGTATCTGAGGTACTTATTCTGATGATTGCACATACTGTACCTGTTATAGTGATGGATTGAATGATGACTTATATTCCAGCTATGTGGCTGAAAAAATACGATGAAGTAAGATTACTAAATCATGTTTTAAATTGTCATTAGAGCTGTCATTTTAATAAATGGTTCATTTGCTATGAAAGTAGTATCCAAGAAATGTAACTATTTGTGAATTCTAGTCAAATTTGGTAACATATTGAACCAAAAACTTAACATCCTGAGAAGAGGTAAAAAATAACTGTTTCTACATTTAAAAAAATGATTTTTATGTCTTAACAATATATCTGAAAATGTTAAAACATATTTAAAGGACTTTTTCAATGTTAAAAATTCTCAAAACAAAATATTTAATTTAATCTGAAAAAAAATCTACTTATTTTGTTTTGTTTTTTCCTGTGTCCTTACTGGTAACAATGAAGCATGCTATGGTTGTGGTGCATCTCAAGAAGGGCACTCATGCTGCTTTACTTTCCAGATGACACTTGGAGTAGCACTGTAGAATCAGCAGGAAAAAAATGATAATTTTGTCTTGTCTTATTCCATTCTATTACTATATTTCACATGACTGCTTAAATAGTTACTTAGATATTTATTTCATCGATGTCATGTGCATTCAAACATTCATGTAATTCAAAACTAGTACAAAATTCAAAACAAATACCAAATTTTCCTTTGAAAAGAGAAAAATTTCCATAGACAAATGCTGTTCTTTGAGTCTCTTGATCGTTACCTTTCCAAATACCAAATACTGAACATGTGACAATTACCCTCACCTTAGCTTTGCAATGTTAGAAAGAAAAATGTCTGTTCTTCCACTGGAGAATGGCTGTGGGTAGTCACCATAGGAATTGAGTCTGGCCCTGATAAGCTGATGAAATCTCACCCCATGGCAAATGTAGGGGAAATATCAGCAGAGAGGGGGAATCTGGCAGAGACAGGTTTCACTCCAGTAGCCCTGGACCAGTGCAATGGCCCTTGAGAGAGCAACAGAAAATCTGCTTTAAATTAGTTAGCTTTGGGCAGTCCCATATTGAGTGGGTAGAGAGCTAACAAAAGGCAGCAATGAGTCCTTGCCCCTGATGGGAAAACCACCAAGGTGAGACGCCCCACAAAACTCCATCCCCAGAACATCTTGTAGACCAGATGGGGGTATTAGACCCTATTTGGACCCCTATTGCCTAGAAGGGTATAGAACCTACTATGGGCTGCAGGGGGGATAGAGCTTGGGGACTGTGCAAAATTTATTATTGGATAGTTTAAGGGAGTTGAGGGAATGTGTGAGATTCATTATGAGATGGAAGGACAAAGCATAGGGAAGGGTGAGGATCAGGGTGGATTAAGGAGGAAGAAGTATGGGAAAATAAAAGGGGAAGGACAAAAGGGGCCAGTCTAGTGTAAACAGGAGCTGGTCAGTACACTTGTCTGGCTGAGCCCTGTGCTTGATCACTGCAAGCTATATTCTCATTATATCCTATTTCTAGCTATCTTTTTTGTGCGTGAACTCTCTATCCCGAGGGGGTATGCATGAATACTAGGGAAGTTCTAACTGGACTAGTTGGTGTAAAGTAAAGGATCTAATTGCCAGCATCTGGACTGGGAGCACAGACCTCACAGCTCACTGATCCAAATGAATGCAGCTGGGGACACTAGCACATCTGGGACCAACTACTAGTTAAGCTAAGTGTCTAAGACCAGCTACTAGAGTGATACACATTGTGTGCGTGTGTACATGTATATACATACATATACATACATATCTCTCTCCCCTAGCAGAGTTTAGTCCTGGAGAGGAGACACAGGATTGTGCCGTCTGTGCTGCTTGTCATGTTTGTGTGACTGCTGTGTTTTAATGCCAGGAAAGGCTTGGTGTTTTGTCTTCACTGAACTGTGGGGCTTGCCTCTTTTGTACTGTGTGCCTGAGTGTCTGTGTGCCTGTGTGTTCATCTGCACGTGTCCATAACGCATACATGCTCAGCATCGCTACTGGCAGAACCTAGGCATAAGGAGATGCAGCAGCCTCGCATCTATTCAGCTACCGGATTCAGCAACCTTTAACAGATATGAGCATTAGAAATCTTCTGGAAAAAAGAAATAAGCAAGGAAGACAGAGACAACATTTGGCAAAATAACATTTAACCTTCAACCTTTGCTCTTAAGAAACGTACACAGACTGTCAGGATAATCCTCTCATATTAGGTGGTTTACCAGGATCAATAGCTATAGAGACGCACACACTGAAGCACTGCAGCGGGTCAGACAGGAGAGCTGCACTGTTCAAATGGCCCACCCCAAGGCCGTAGGCCACGCAGACCTCTTTTTTGGCTTGATTTGGAGAGTGCTGTGATGTGGGCAAGTCCTTCCCCTTCAGATCAGCCCTTTGACATCTTATTTACTGCATTCGTATTTTCATACCTTGCATAGATGCTATTGCTATTAAAAGTTGCTTGGTCACCTTGGACAGTTATAAAGTCCAAACAGGCAGAAGGCACGCTACACTCTGCTTACAGCGGTGGGGAACAAGTTCCATTAATTTTACTTAAAAGTACAGCATTGCTATTCAGTTCTCTTTTGTTCTATTGGGTCTTGTATCCTGGGACAGGTTCTCAGGTGAATTGTTAAACACCAGAGCTGACTGCTTGGATAGATTACTTTTGTACTGCCACCTGTAGGTAATACATACACAAAAGATCCTGCTAAATGCAGCCTCTGTCAGCCTTTTTGGATTCAGTGTGGTATTTTTTCTCCTGAGAGCGCCATTCTAAAATTACAAGAGTAATTCTTGATAAGTATTTATCCTGCAGATGTTAGCCTAGCTCCTCTCATAGGGCTGCCTCTACCATGCAATTAACCCACTTAGTCCCCTTGGATGAAGGATGGTAAGCAGAGTTCATATGACAACACTGTGCTGACAGCATCTCTGGTAGCCTTTAAAAACAGAGCTAATGAATGGCTTGCCACAGTCACATTGCCAAGCATACCTTTCTGCACAGTGCCAAAGAAAGATCTCATGCATCAGCTTGTTTGCCAGCTACCAGTTATAGCCATCTGTCTGGGAAGACTTTTTCCCTTTTGGAAAAAAAAAAAAAAAAAAAGGAAAACTACAATGTAAGCATTCCCCCAGAGAAGAGCTCGCTAATGACCCAGTGAGATCAAGCCTTAGATATTCCCATGGCATCATCTAAGCACTGAAATGGACTGGAGGATTGAGTTATCTCCACTGAGTGAGAAAAAAGCATACTGTATAGCACAAGAAGCTGGCATGGTCCCAGCTGGGCATGCGATCTTTACAAACATAAAACCACAGATGGAGCACTTCACGTAGAATCTCTTGGACCTGGAGAGCTTGGAGCCATCTGATTTATCCTCATGGCCTTACTGAGGCTAATTTTATTCAATCAGCCTTTTGGCAGGAATAAGCCACTGTTAGTCAAATAAGCTTATCTCCTCTCTAACTAAAGTCAGGGCCTTCTTGTGGCAGTAGCTACAAATGACAGATTCATAGCAAAGTTTTAACTGAAGACACAGGAACTCACAGTAGAATTGTCAGGCAGCCTGAAGGATAATTTCCCTTTTTTTTTCAAATGATCCCCTCTCGGCCTACACTGTTTCCCTCCCTGGGTCCCACTTTCAGTTTTGAAAGCAGGCGATTGCCCCCTTATGCAACCACAGAGAGCTCAGAGGTGAGATTTAGGAGGAGGAAAGGCACTGATCATCTGGGACCCTGCAGATCTTTACATGCCCACCCACTGGAACAGATAAAGCAGAAAAGGTATCTGCACGTTTGCCCAGCCCTATCAACGAGCTGAACTGCCCCTGTCGGGGTCTAGGGCAGGGTCGCTATTTGGACCCCACTGTGGGAGCCGAGTAGAGATGCAGGGCAGGGTGGCCACGGGTGGAAATGCAGCATCACAGCTTTCCCATTTGCTAAGCAGTCGAGCAGACAGGGACAAGCACTGACATCTGCGAAGGTTGCATGCTCCCTTGTGGACCAGAAAGGGAGGTGAGTCACTGTTTTTCAGAGGCTTGCTGCATTTTTTCTGAGTTGCTGTAGGCTGACACCATCCACCAGACAATCTGATGTAGAACCAACATAAAAACACTCAGGCTGAGACATGGTTTATAAATACTACAAGAAGTCAAAAGCCCCACTATCTCTGAGGTTGTTATCAAACATGTTAAGCAAACGATACAGTAAAGTGTGCAGGCATTTTGTAAATTAACAGTCTGAGGTTTGAGATTACTAATTATATGATTTCCCAGAGAAAAAAAGACCAATCCAGCTCTCAGGCACTCAAAAGAACATTTGGCACAAAGACTTTTTATTCTCTCTTACTCTCTCTATGGGCCTTCTGCCAAATATCTCAACTCAGCAAGAAGCAGTAGCACATGTCTCAGAGCAGTCTTCAGCATCTGACAGACTACAAAAAAACCCATATTTTTTTCCTCTGTCTCAGTGCTTCAGAAGCTTGTAGTTTACACAATTTATGGGAAATATGTTTCCCCTGTTTCCTTAGATGACTCTCATCATTAATCTTCTTTTCTTTCCAGCTGACCCAGATGGTTGCAGGGCACATTTTACTAGATGACAAATTAACATGATTTCACTCATGCATCAGAAAGGAAAAGAAAGCTTTCACCAACCCTCCAGTATCTGAATGACCCTCTGGCATGTTGCCCTCACCTAAAGTAACATCTTAAGAAAAGTACTGTGTACGGGAGTCTGTATAAAATAGTTTTAGTGTAACAAGGTGGTGAAGTAAATTCAATAGTCCTTTTGATCAGCTTCCAGGCTTCTCATGCTTATTAGAAAATAGCTCAAGCACCTCAGTAGGCTCAAGGTGAGCAGCTGAAGTCTAGGGAAGGGCAACTGTGCTTTTCCCAAAGAAAGATACTGCTGGGACCTGGGCTTTTTTTTCATCTCAACACACAACTAGTTGCTTATATTTGATCTTGTTTCCACAATTAAGGATTAGTTGATGTTCAGAAAGGTATTTAGCTAGTATACCTCAATAATTTGAAGTTCAGTTCATATTTAAGCATCTAAATATTACCATGAATTTGAGTATCAAAGTCTTTATGTCTTTTTATAAAAGATGCTTAGCACATCCTATTAACCCCCAATAAGATTCTCTAAAGTTAGAAGAGCAACAGCTCCCCAGATTTATTTGGAATCTCTTTAATAAATTCCAGAAGAAAAGAATAAAGAGAAAGTAACAAATTTCAAAGTTGTCAGCACAAATATTTTTTTCTAAGGAGGTACCTGAACATCAGTTGTTTAAATAGGCAACATCTGTACTGAAGAACAATTAAGCTGATTAAATCTAGAATATATTCTGTATCAGAAACTTTGGGACTTTAGTGATGACCTTAAATAATCCACTCAATGAGGTCAAGTTGAACTTCTGAAAATCCTGCCAGCTTCAAGATTCCTATTCTGTAGAATTTTTCAAAACATAAAATTCACAATACAGACCCATCATATATCCATCTTCCATGCAGAAAAGCAGTTACGTAAATGTGTGCACCCAATCCTCTCTAAAGGCTATTTAAACAAAAATATACCATACAATACTGTAAATATTTTTCATTCAATACACACATATGTGATGAAATTTAACTAAAATTATCTATATAAAACCTTTAATTTTTTAAATTCCACATTTCCACATTTAAAACTGTTTGGATTTTTGTTGGTTGCTTGTTTGCTTGTTTTTCATACATAGAGTTTTAGTGAGTGTGCTAATTTTTTTCTTTTAGAGTTTGTTTTGGCTCTGTTCTGCTTTGCCTTATCTGTTTTCATATCTAGGTAGAATGGGAAATCTGAACTAATTTAAAGCTTCTTTAATTCTATAATGCATTTTTTCCAGTACATCACATACCATTTTTGCAGCTCTCTAATGCATTTCCATTTAACCTGTCAATTAAAGCAAAATATAAGATATCTGCCTCAAAATATTCCATGAACTGCAAGTGCATATATGCATACCTCCCTTGATGAAAACTACATTAACACTTCTTTTTCCTGTCTTTTCCCACCCCTGCCTTCTAGGACTTCCCCACAATACTTCAGACTTCCCTAAATGTGCTAAGAGAAACTCTGTAGGATGTCCCAGTGCACAGTTCACCATCTGAAAGAAAGATCTTAATTTTAAGTTTCAGCTTCTTTCTGTAGAGCCCCAGGCAAGCTCTTTGAAGTGCAGAGTCAGGGGAGGAACTTAACTCAGGCCTTTAGAAAAAAAACTGCTAACAAGGCACATGTCTAGTCCTGTGAAATCCCCTCTTTTAGAATGATCTCCCTTGCTACAACCTTCCCTCTACATTATTGATTCCATATAAATAGCAAGTCTCTAAGCTATAGGCATGATGAATCAATAAGTATCTAGACAAGACAGAGTCTATGAGCTGGATGGTCTGGGAAGAAACTGGCTATTCTTCAAGAAAGAGAAAAAGAAAGCACTTTTCAACAAGCAAAATAAAAGAGGAGAAACTGGCAAGAGGACCATACAGGGCTGTGCAATCAAGAGTATTTTTGCTCAAGGATCCTCAGTATATAGTATTTTCAAATATCTCTGCTTGCTGAACTGGTATCTTTTACAATGCTTCTAGCAGACTCCCTGGCACTTGTTTCTGAAGGAACTCTGGTTAACAGAAGGTTACATCCTGTTGTTAGGAAGAATAAATCTCTCTCTCATTGTTACCCAAAGTCAGAAGCAGCAAAAATATCACAATTCCCAGAACTCTATAAGTGTATTTTACAAAAATTATCAGGTAATGAAAGCATCTGAAGCAATCCATGCCTTCAAGAGAAACCTATTAAAAATTAAAGTATAGAGAAAGAAATTATAATTGTACTGTTTTTTTTCAAAGAATGAGGATATTGCTTCATGCTTGTTATTTTACCCTCTATCTCTACAGCAGCTCGTACATTGCACCTAGGACCCTGTCAAGCTGAGATGAATGCAAGAGACCATGCCAGGCCAACTCATGTCTTCTTCTGGTTGCTGCTCTTCCAAGGAATAAGCCAAGCACTGCATATGTCCAGGTAGCTGCTGAGGGGCCAGTGCAGAACATAGAGAACTTCTCTGTGCAGTCTCTGGGCATGGGCTTCCAGCACTACTAAAAGTAAACTTGGAGCAGAATGTAAGGAAATTAATTTTACATTTACCTAGCTTGGTCAAATCTCCTGCACCGAACAGGAAACTCACAGACCTGCCAATCATCCATGCCATGGAGCAGGAGGAAGGCTACGATGCCTTGCTGCATTCTGCTGCTGCTGAAAGGGGTGGTGAAGGCACCACCTTCAAGGAAGACAAGCTTCCCTCCCTCTCGCCAGCCCCTCCTCTGTCACACTGCTCACCACCCAGCTGCTCCCTCCTCTCACGGGACCCAGCGCAATGCTCCCTCAAAGACTGGGAACGAAGAATCCTCTGAGGTATCAGTGCCAAAGAGACTGCTTGTGGCAAAGGGAGAGACTGAAAATGTGCCCATAATTCTCAGATATTTCTTACCAATGTGAAGGGGCGAGGGGAAAGATGAAAGGAGTGGACCTTAAGGAAGTAATTTAAGAAAATATAAGGAAAAAATGGTGAAATTTTTATTCAAAAGTTGCTAATCAGAACTTGCAATGAAGTACTTAATGTATAAGCAAATTACCATTTGCACATCAAATGACAGTTTCTGTATACAAACTGTACACATTTTTATGGTTCTGTATTCTTTGATCTTTTTGATACTTTAACATATGATTTTCATCATAGAGGTCACTATTAGAACCTCAAAACATCAGGTCTCAGATCCCATTGAACAGTCTGAATTTGATTTAAATACTGGTAGAGCAGTAATTTGATAAGCAATTATTATCTGTGGTATAGCTAACATATGACTCTTCCAAAGTCCTGAGTATGAAGCTGAATGTCATGTACAGTACATATAGTACAGTGTATATGTCTTGCAGTGCCTAATAACGTGTCATAAATGACAACAGAAGAGTTGGTCATTTATAAATATTCATAGTCTCTTTTCAAGGTTAGATCAAACCGTTATGTGGAACCAAGCAATTACGCATAGCTCCTTAGGAGTATCTATCTATACTGACTCACTACCAATATTTTTACTGCTTTAGCTCTTATATCCACAACGGAAAAAAGCAATGATAAATAACTGTCCAGGTCTGTGGCACTGATATGCTCTGAAGGGAGCCAAGCGCAATTTTCCTTTGGGGGTGAAAGGCTGTCAACAAAACAAGAATTGCCTTCCCCTTCAATTCACCACCTTAAGAAGCTGAGCAGCAAAGGAGGCACTGTAGGACTTGACAGAACCCCATTCATGAGATGCCTTGTCTGATGGCATACACAAATCTAGCGGGAGTTTTATCTTCATCGGGGTCACAAGTCAGTGAAATCTTGAGAACAACCTTAGCGCACATCCTCCAGGTGCATCTGTAGTTAGCAGAGCATTGTAAAACAAAATAAAAAAAAAATGGGGAAATCAGAAACGGAATATGCAGCCAGAGAGAGCTAGCCCTTCCAGGTTTCACTGGGACAGCCTTGCTTCAGCAGCTATTTCTTTATGTCAAAGTACTGCACTGCCTATGAGTTATATTACAACTAGGAACTCCTTCTAAGGAGCAAAAACCACAGCGAAGAAGTAAATGGACACTGTGCGTTACCCGTTATTTCACACAGAACTACTCTGATATTTATGGCTAGTGACTGCTCTTCACTTGGATGATTAGTTTTGTAAATATGCTGCATAATATGGAAGTTAGCTGATTATTTCTGATCCTCCTTATCACCTTTTCAAGGGAGTGGTATGCTCAACAACACTTCCTTTCCAAATAGGCATTTTTAGAGTCCAACAATACACATGCTATATGAATGTGCTGTCACTTGAGTGAACAGAAACCAAATTTGTCCATGGCACATGTAAGGTCCAGATCTTCAAAAATAATGCATAACAGCATCTGCAAACCTGCAAACTGAAGACACTGTTGCAGTTTAATCTCCGTTTGTTTATATCAGGTATTATATATATATATATATGCATAGATACCTACATATACAATCACAGACAGAATGTAAGAATGTGGCAGGAGCCACAGCTTAAACACAGCAACACAACTTAGCATTTTTACTCACTTTCTGATCTTTAAACCATCGTTTATGATTTTACTATAACATCTAAAAGAAAGCAATGTTTTCTCAAAGACACACGTCACCACAGCTTGGATATCTGCAGCTTTGACATTTGACCTAACCAGCCGTCCCTGTGCAATCAATATAGAGGCAGAGCAAGAAGCACCCTGAGAAAGAAATACAGCCCAGCAATTTTAGTTACTTATTCTGGGACAGGAAGAATCACCCCCAGCTCACAGACATCTCTTGAGTTTACAGGGAGAATAGATGAGTATTTGCACCTAATTTTTAGGTGAGCAAGATTAGACTCCTCCCTCAGGGACCTAGGTTTGATCTACAAACCCCTAACAAAAAGAGCTACATCAGCAGAGACATTAATTTGCTCTTGACTTGGTCTCCAGTTAGTTATTTCTTTTGGCAGATTAAACCCCATGAGAATCTGGCATTACTACACTAATGAAACATGCCTAAAAGGTCACTGCTATATGACCATGCATGTGCCAGGATTGATGTATGTAAATAACTGAAACAAGTTAGAATATATCTAGAATATATCTAGAATATATCCACTGATTTTTCCTTCACTGCAAAGTTGACCTCTAAGATCTCAGATGTTTGCCAGGACTCAGCAGCAGGGTGACATTCAGGGCCAAATATAACACTAAAGTCAAAGGAAGATGCAGAAGGATATTTGAGAGATATACTCCCTTAGCTACTATTTCAGAGCTTTTAAAATGCTACCTGTTAGGGCAGCAGCATATCTAGACTGATTTTCAAAGCTCTCTTTATATAGTGAACTTTCTCCTTCAAAAGAAAAAAAAAGAAACTTAGAGGACTCAGATAGATTTCTTGGATTTAAAATATATCACTATTTACTTCCTTATTGTAGACAATTCACTTTATTAAAGAGACACAGAAAGAGTCCCAAATATTTTCTGAAGGTTGTCTGTAAGAAAGAAATCTCATGTTTCCCATCTCTCTTCTTTAATTATTATTTTTTCTAGATATTAAACTAGACGATTTGTTCATAAAATAAAAAAGGTACAAAAGAAATACCAAACATAAAATCTTCATTAAAAACTGTTGAGATTGTTGCCCATAGATGATCTTGGTTTTGGGAAATGGAATGATATTTTATAGTTTAACACTCCTCTCCTACAGGATACAGTGACTGTATTTAGGATGAGCCATAATTTGGCAATTTCTCATGTTTTTTAGTGTGGGTCATAATGCGGTTTAAGTGTAGACTATTGTATTCCCAGCACTAAGCAGAAGAGCAAATTAGGTTAAAATCACTCCCACAGATCTGTTCAGACAATAGAACAGATTTTGGAGAAAGTTTTTCTGGCAGCCAAGATCAGGCTGATGAGTGGAGTTTTTCACATTTTTTTCCTTATATCACTGTTTAGCTCAGGACCAAATTCTCATGATAGTTGTAAATGTGGGTTCTTCGCAAGAGTTATTACATATACAGGTTAAATAACACTTATTAGACTGAGTTATGTTTGAAAGCGGAGGCAAGAACTAAACTTGAGGAAGATATTTGTTTAAGCAAATTAATTATTTCTAGAAGTACTTTCAGTATTTACTGTCAATAGTACCCAACAGTCTACCATTGTTTATTTCAAAAAGATGAAAAAATATTAATGAGGGTAAAATTTGGCCCTTCATGAAATAAAACACATGAAAAAAAATGAAAGTATGATTTAAAAATACCATTTTCATGTTTCCTTCAGATTACTATAATTGAATTTTCCTCTAACTTTCTGCTGTAAACTCAAGTTTTAAATGGACATAAAACATTGATATTCTATTAAAAGCAATCTTAATTCAAAATAATTACAAGATTTTTGTGTTTTGCCATATCCAAAAATAGCTGACTTATTCTGAATATTTCTTCGGCACTTTAACTAAAGAACAGCTGTTCTAGAATATGGCATTTTTATAGGCAATAATTTGCACTAGTCCATCTGGTATTTACTTTTTAAAAGAAAATTTAAAAAGACACCAGCTTAAAAATTCTTTCTTTTTCTCTAAAATGTAGGGTTTATTTTAGACTTGTAAAGTATGGTGTACCTACTTAATCTTTGGTAGTTGAGTTCTTTAACATTTTCCCTCTACATAAGCCGTTTTTCAGAGTAAGCCCAGAAAAAATGTAAGGACAAATATGATAGAAAAGGGATGGGAAATATGTACTGACCTTAAGCAGAAAACAAAGTCTTATGATGGAAAACAAAAATCGGAAAGTCAAGAAAGGCGTGCAATAAGGCTGGTGAACGCTGTCTTAATGCACTGGCTTACCGGGGATCCTCCTAGTTCCTCAGTGAGAACTTTTTAGCTATCTACATCCCATCTCATCTTCTTATCTAAACATTAGGCACGTTAAAGGTATGGCCATGAGGCTGAGCCTGACCACACTGCATACCGGCAGTCACCCAGGGCTGGTGTGACAGCAAAGAGCAAAGGAGTCTTCATGCTCTTCTAAGCTATACTATCGACAGGAGTGGCCTAAGTAAGCTGAAGGATTAATTCTGTTCTCAGCTGTTTGCAGGACATAACCTCTAAACGATGCCCTTTGTCTTTTGCAACCCACCTCTTCAGTAGCATTATGGCGAGGGACAAAATATGAGAAAATGTGGATTATATTCCAATGACAGACAAGCCTTGTCTGGATTTTCCCATATTACAGAAGTAAGAAAAAGTAAATATAGGCATGGAAACTGTCCCTTTATTTTCCTGAAATGCTTTTAACCAAAACTAGAAAGAGAAGAGATTTACACAGCCTTCATATGCACAGTGTGCCACAGCGTAACAAGATGGCACAATATTATCCTTCCTCCTTCCCTATATAAAGTTATATATTCTCTCACATACAGTTATATTTGCTCTTAATATCTCTGGCAGATGTTCTGGGGTGAATGATGCAATTAAGAATCCAAATTTCCCATTTCTTCTGGATGCTTTATTTTCTCAACATTCAGTCATTCAAAGTATATTTACTTTTCACTCTGTGGTGCCTAGCATTCAGCATACCTTCTGGGTTCCATTTCACAAAGTTTCCACAGTTAATCTGACACATGCCAATGCAGCTCAGCTGAAAGCTTAGCCCTCGTAGTCTATTGCTAGTAAAGTTACATTAGCATATCAAAATCAAGCAAAGCCTTAAACTAAATTTTTACCTTTTAATCCTTGCATTTTGTTGCTCATAACTACAATAACTGCAATAACTGCAATAATATCCGCCCTTTGTCTTTTTTCTTTTTTTCAAGTTTCACCTTCCTTAGCCTTTCAGCTCACTGAATGAATCTGATGCTGTTTTCAGTCTTTTCTATGAGTCACTCTTTTCACTGAGATTGTATCACAGGCTTAACTGATCTGTCCCTGCTCCCCTCTCATCAGACCTGTAGACTTGGGTTCAAATTCAGGATCCAGAATAATGCTGAACCCCACCGCAACTCAGTCAGCCCCCTGCAAGCCCTACCTCTCACCTCATACATATTCCTGGAGCAAAGACTCAGCTGAACCAGTTCAAGCTGAAAATCCGATGACACAATGCACCCAAGATTAGCGTTTGTCTTAGGAAACTTTTTCAGGCATAGCCATTCCGCAGCTCTGCATTCACCCAGAACACCCCACGCGCTCGGCTTTATGCTTCAGTCATTCAAGGACACTTGATATTGAAGCCAGAAGCACTTCGCGAAAGGAATTCTAAGTCTATTACATTTACTTGAGAACAATTTCAGTACAAGAGTTATACAAATCTATGGGGAAAAAAAGAACAAGACAGACTTGGCAGCTCCTGCCTCAGCCTCCTCACCACTACGGAGAGAGCTCTTGCTCTGCCTGGTGAAAGAAGGCTACACAAAGCAGACTGCTCTTTTATGATTTTCCTGCTTCCTGTCATCTGAAATCCCAAGCCAGCCTACCTTCTCCTCTAGGTATTCCATAGCTTTGCTCCCATCTATATCAGGAAGTCATGGTCACAGTCACCTCTCTTTCAAATGGTGTTTCCACATTTTAATTGGAAGATCAAAATGCAGTAACACCCCTCTGTAGCTTTCAAAAATTCTTCTGTATGTTTGTGTTTTTGTGTATTTTAGTTTAATAAGGAGATAGGGAACAAAGGTGCCAAATCCAAGCTTTAAAATCAAAACTTTTTTTCACAAAACAAAATGACATTTGCAGAAATGACATACAGATATAAATGAATCTATCACAGACAAAATTCCATTGACTTCTGAAATGCAAGATTAGATTCCATATGAACAGCAGCAATAAAATAAGATCTTTACAATTTTATTTGGGCATTATGACTCTGGAACAGGAGAAAGAAGTTCCAAAGGTTTTCAATAGTTTGCAAGCACGTCGGTATACGAATTCAGGGAAGTATCCACATTATATACTTTTGGGAAACTGAGGTGCAATTCAGAGCACCTAGACTGAAAGCTTGAATTCCCAGTCTGTGCAAGAAAGGCACTCTGAAGGGTGTTTCAGAGCATCCAAGTGAGATGCCTAAACCAGATGTTGTGAAAAATCCCTTGAGTCTTCAGTTATGTTTGAAAAGCACCCAGTATTTTGTAAAGCTCCCATAAATAAATAAGCATTTTAAAAATGCTGAAAAGATCCACAAAAAGTTATTTCATCACTGATGACTTTACACTTCTCTCTTTCTTCCAAGTTCCTCATAGCTTTGCATGCAAAGGCAAGCATTTATGCATGCACAGAGACAGGCAAGCATTTATGCTGTCTTGGGGCTGTTGTTTTGTGTAGCTTGGGCTCAGACCTACACCCTGATTTTTAGAACAGATGAGACCCATTCACGACTCTCCACTACAGTGAAGATTGTCTTAAGGAGCATTAAAATGGTAAAACTCTCCTCCTCCTGTACCTCTAAAGATAATTAAAAACTTCGGTTCAGAAAGAAACCTTATAGATCACAACCCAAAAGCACCTAAAGGATTTTTCTTAAACTATTCTCCAAAATAGCTGTCTGTTTCTGAACGTGTCTTTAGCACTTGTATGACTAAAGAGCATCTGTTCTAAAATATGACATTGTACAAGTAATCACTTCACTGGTACAGAGTAAATTCAGTGAATAGTGTCAAGAGAGAAGGGCATAGACTTTAGACATCATCAGCAGAAAATTAATGCGGACAAAAGGTGGATTAACATATCCTCTGGATGCTATAGAAATTATCTCCAATTGGGATGAAATTTTCGAAGCACAAATGCCTTAACCTCTCTTGTCTTTGAGTAGGATGATTTAACATGGGTGTGCAGTGTATACCAGCATATGCATGGTATATGCTCCTCTTCCTTTTTTTTCTTCTGCCCTGATCACAGTTGCATCTAACATCGACCTCTTTCCTTTTCTACTCTAAGGAAAATTTGATTTGAGACATTATCTATGTTACAATTTATATTTAGGCAAATGAGAAACTTATACTATAACTGTCAACCCAGAGAAATAATATTTTCAATCTGAAAATGCTAACAACATGAATTCCAATAACAATTAGTATTCAGATTCAAATGAATGTTCCATATTAATTTAGCATGTAACAAATTAACGAAACAATAGGAAAAATTCTGATCATCAGTTTCAAGAAAGTGGTGCCATTAAAACGAGACTAATTGAATGAGGATAACTACCTAGGGGGCTAAAAAACTTTTCAATTTATTTTTATCGGTTTAATCAAAACTGTGGCATCATAACATAAGCACTCTCTTTTCTCAGGTTTGAGAATAAAGGAATCTAGTTGAATGCATTATTTAGAATACATAACAAATCAACAGTAGTAATTTTAAACCAAAAATTATGAAATTGGAAAAGTAGATCTTATTCCAAAATTATGGACCTGCCAATATGTTTACTCATGCTGAGAGGAAGTAACAACAGAATAAACATAGCACCCTGCTTTATCAGCCCTAACGCCTTACAATATTTTTTGAACAAAAAGGAAGGGAAAGCTTAATCTTCCAATATGGAAATCAGCTAAAGAATGTAATATTGCTGACTGCTGAGCTAGCTCATCAAGGGAAAATAACATTATTAATAAATAAAAGCACTGAAAAATGTTAAAAAGTCTGGCATTTCTAACTGTAAAATAAACTAAGTATATAGCTTTTACAAGACTATAATCTTTTACACTACCATCTCCTTGTCCACTGCAACACAAATTCTGAATGTATACAGAAGAGATTGTATGTACTTATTCATGGAAAGGTAATAAAAATTTCACACTGATATTACAGGATTAGGCCCAAAATAATTTTATGCAATTCATTTTTATTTGTCCTAGAAGAGCATCAAGAAATTATAATTCTTGCAAAACAGAAATATTTTTAATTGATGAGTATAAAGGAAAATGCATGATATCCTATTGCAGCTCTCCACCATCTCTCTCCATGGGTGCCTTATGGACAGCAAATTTAATCCTCAAGCTGGCAATGAGAATAGGCACAAAATAGCTAGGCATTACTATTTACTGTGACAGAGCCAGCAAGGCAGAGAATAAACAGGCATAACTCTGCTATTTTCTTGATTGCACCTATGTCCCACTGAACCATCATGGCTATTGGCATTTTGGCAACAGGAGAGAATTAATTCTTTTATTATGGTCTGGCAAAAGGCCATGAAATGTTATCTACTGAATTCTAACAGATATTGTATTAACATTTTAGATTGTAATGACAGATACTGATATGAAAGTGTTTGACTGACTGGTGTTCTAATTTATCTTCAAGTAAATGGCAATTTGAGGATCAAGTTCTGATCCTGATATAACTGAAATTTTCAATTAATGCCGAAGCTAGATAAGCACATCTAATAGCTTTCTTCCCCTTGCCTAGTAAAATGACTATCATATTCCTTTGTTTCTATATTTAAACATTAATTGCACCCAGAATTAAGTTTGTGAAAGCTGCAGACAAAGCTTTCTTGTTTAAGAGAATCTATCTCTGGGACAATTTCCACAACTGATAATATTATCCATGTTTGAATACATTTAACAAATATGACAAAAGATTTTGAAGAAACAGTACTGACAGGAGAAGAACAAGAGAAGAACGGATGCCTCCATCTAATATTTGGACAGACCCTTAGAGTTCTCCCAGCTTCACCTGGTAGCTCCTAAAGCTTCCACATATATTTCTGTGCTTGTTTGCAGTTTCCCTCACATAAATATTTGATGATTTTCTCCTACTAGCCAAGAACCTGGCAATACGCAGAACAAATTTTACACATTTTGATAGGCCCACGTATCCACAAGATGCATGTTGAACAGCTAAGATTTACCCACAGGGTCAGATCTCTTACCACATATTATGGTATAGGCACTTTAAAAAAGCTCAAACTGATGAAGTAATGGTACTGTTGCTGCATACCTTTTCCATTAGAGTACATATTATGAAAGTAGGAGATTCACATTCAATACCCCCTTCAGCTCAGAGAGACTCAAACTGCACTTCTTGTGTCCCCAAAGAATGTCATTACCTCCAGCAGGACTCCTTCAGGAAGGAAGGAGAACAAGAGGGAATGCATGGTTATCTAGTGGTTAAACCGCTTAGGTGGAAGAAGAGATTTCTTTGATCTGGTTTCTGTCTTCTGCACCAAGAACCAATTATTGGTTTTAACATTTAATGTAAACATCCTCTATTTCTGCTTTATCAATGTTGCATTCTACGTAGTGAAAAATCTTCAATAGGAAGGACAAAGGTAGAGGCAAAACCTCAGCAGGACTTTGAATCCAAAATCATCATTATATAAACTCAAAAACATACTCTAAAACAGAGAAAACTCAGTGGTGCAGAATAAAGCTGAACAGAAATAGAAGAATCAGTAAACAAATCTGCCCTCTATGAGCATGTGGCATTGGCTCTTCTGTCCAAGGCTGCCCTCAGACCAGAAACCCCACATACAGTTGCCTCTGGCTCCTTAAGATCCATTTTTTCCCATCACTTCCTAAGCCTAGCTGCTTGTCTGCTCATTGATCTTCTCAGCAGTCTCCCAGTCTTTGCTCTTGCTGTAGGCTTCTTGCAAGCTGGTCTCTCCTTTTCTACCTGACCAAACATGCCCTCAGGAGCCTTTCTCCTAGACCACTCAAGATGGTTTCACTTGGTTTGAAGCAAGCAGTGAGCACAAGGCAAACAATCATTCTTCCACTCTGCTGCTTCAGATTTAAAATGTACAGCAAACAGCAAATCAGGAAGACAAATAATCAGAACTATTCATCAGCACTGAGAAGCTTCTCCACCTAGGTATCATTTTTATTAAACTTCCAAGGTACGTGTACCCGTGCTTGTAATGTATGATACTTCTGATGATAAGATTTTGCCCAGGAAGTGCATATTGGTACTAGATGTTAAATAACATCCGTGCTGAACATGGAAGCACATGCATAATAATAGAGTTACACACAGGTAGCTATATGAATGTCAGTCAGAGGATAACTGACAGAAGAAAGTTTGGCTAGAAGAAAATCTATTGCAAGAGTCAAAGGATCAACTAACTGTATCTTTAAAGCACAATTCACACCACCGACAGTTTGCAAAGCATTACACTAGTATGCCTCAAGTCTCTTGTGCCACTCTAGAGATGTAAAGGAGCAATGAATACGGCATAAGCCATTAAGCCATCTAAGCAGCTGTCCTAACTCACCAGCGAATTTTGCCCCTTGTGCATGAAACAGGTAGGAGGGCTTTGAGAGAACGCACACAGGTCATTGCCCACCTTTTAACAAAGTGCTATATTAACTCTCTTCAGAACAAATCAATTCCACAGTGCAGAGGGTCACGCAGGGCTGACCTTATCCCTTATGGATTTCTTGCAATGATGAGTCATTCAAAGATACTTGTAAGATAGGTACTATTTTTAACTATATATAGGGTAAAATAAGGTGCTTAGGAATAATAATTATATATATTATATATAACTAAACTGCAATTCTGACTCAGTTCTACAAAAACTTAACATTTTTGGCCAGTTGCTTATACCTGTCATGACTGTCCTGCACATCTTGTTTGTACTCTTTTCACAGAACAAAAGAAACCTTGTGATCAGGGAGAATGACCACTAATGAAGGAAGGTCCACCCAAGTCAAAATCATAACCACCTGAAAGCAGGAGCACATTACTGCCACAGTTGGGTATCTTGCTTCATATCACCCAAATTTCAGGCACAGGTGTGGTAGCGACCATGTCCCACCTGATCACAACACTGATATCAGCAGTGCTCCTGCCCCAGCAAGGCAGCTAAGAGAGGCAGATGTATGCAGGAAGGGTAATCTAATTAGAAAGGATAATCTTCTCGCACAAACTGGCCTTATTTATTTCAATACGGTTGTAATACCAAATATTATCTTTTAAATAGCAGTCTCTATTAACTATCTCACTGGGGCTGGAGGTGGGAATTTGAGTGAAATTTCACCTTTGTTCATCTGACGTTTTGTTCAGATCCTCTTCCTGCCATCGTTTTAGCAGCAGCAAAGGCTTAGTTGCTCTTTTGTTCAGTTGGACTTTAGAATAGCTGCTCCTCTGCAAGGAGGAACCAAGATTCGTTTTCTCCTTATGAATAGTAAGACATTTCCTCAAACTTCTATCTAATTTACTGCAAGTCAACAGACATGGAGAAGTAGCAATTCCACATCAGAAAAGCATACAGAGTTTTCCGAGACTAAATCTTACACCCAAGCCTACTAGCAGTCAGGCTACACACTAACTGCAGTCTCATCAAAAACCTTGTATATGTACATGTACAACATGTTACAAGTTACATGTATATGTACAATATGGCAAGTTTAAAAGGAGTATAATCATACTTTTTTAAAAAAAATGTTTTAACTATATGATCAACATTAGCTGAATGAGTCTTTGCACATTTTTTTAATGAAAATAAATTATCAATTTCATCTATTAAGTCCAAAAATCATCAATTGCTTTATTTATCTACCTGGAGTGATTTCTGGTTGAGTAACAAATTTCTTCTGGAAAGTAGGAGTTCATGATTAGGAGTATTTTTAGAAAATTGTCCGGTGGTGTTAAAATTCAATAAAATTTTTGTTGTTTTGCATTGTGAAGTTTATTAGACTACACTCAGATTCAAAACCATCGTTAATTTTTTAGCTAGATCACTTTATGGCATTATGAGTGTAAAAAAAAGCTCTTTCCTAATCAAAAATGTTCAAAGTCCTAATTCTGAGAGAGTGTTTAGTTGTAGGGTAGGAACTGCATCTCACAGTAGCCTTTTGCTTAAAAAAGAGTGCCTATTAGGGGCTGTCAGTATATTTCTTTCTCAAAAGGACCATTCCTTCTAGCTGAATCCTTAAAAATGAGTTGTGATACAATGTTCACCAAATCAATTCATGTTCCCTATGATAGAAATAGCAAACAAGCAGTGATGCTGAACTGATGCCTGCCTGCCATCTCTGTCAGTGAACACTATATATTTGCACAAGTTTATTTGTTTTCCAAGGGCTAGTGAGGAGGAGAAGGATCAAGATCGGCCTGATAATAAAATGCCCTTATGGATTTCTTGGAGTAAAAGTCTTTCAGTTAGAGCCACCCTCGAGGTAGATCAGTTTTTAGATGCATAACCTTGACAACATCCTTTTGGAGATTGATATTCCATTCTTTATTTGTCTTGTACACAGCTACCGCGGCACAAATGTATCTAGTACTGCAGACTGATTTGTAGACACGCAGGCTCAGGTAAGGCTCACATCACTGTAGTACCAGAGCCCCCCAAAGAAGTGTAAAGGAAAAAGCAGAATTACTGTTTCTTTTTAGAAGATAGGATAAATGGAATACAAGAGTGTACACACACACATGGACAACACAAGCCAACTCACAATCCTACTGCGAGAAAAAGTGAGCTTGTGAGCTTTGCATTTTGTTTTAAAGTCTGTGAGCTCTCATCTCTTTCGGTGATTAGACTTTTAGTCCGGACTGATGAACCTGTAACAATCAGCCAAGGTAACAAGGGAACGTAAGCATCTCCAAACCGGGCTTCTTAACAGAAAGGATAGATCTACCTACCACTCATCTGACACTAAAGAGTGCTAATCTAAAATGCAACGTTAGTAACGTTATTTAATTGTAACGTTAGTGGTTGCGGCTTCAGCCTGGGTCTCAGAGTCTGGTCCTACATGCCTCGCCTGGACCTTCGTTTTTCTTGCTACTGACCTGGAATTTCTCATCTGTGACATATCCCTGAAATAAGTGCAATAAACCTAGAGATGGTCTTGTCAAAATCAGATGTTTAAATCACTGCTGAAGTCTGTCTGAAGAGCAGCATGCTCATTAAACAATTTTTTCACACATTAATGACCTTTCCTTCTTCTTTTTCTTTTTTTTTTCTTTTACAGTAGCCTTCAGAGAAAAGAAAAGGGTTTAAGAATTGATGCAACTCATGCATAATATGACTTAAGTCAATAGGAAAGTAAAGATCTGTTTAAATGTAGATTATTGATCTATGAAATTGTAGGGGCTCCTTCAAAGTCATTAGAATTTGTCATGTCAGTATGTTGGTAGAGACTTCTGTAAATGAAGATTAATGATGCAAGGGATCATTATCACTGAAGAAACTCTCACTTTTCTCAGTATTTGGAAGTTGTTGCATTTTAAAAGGTGTATTTTAAAAGGTGAAGAGTGTCAAGTTCTTGACTGTACCTTAGTTCCTTTTCTGTTAGTAGAGTAGGGGGAAGATTTTCTTTGGCACAATGAGAAGTTAAACCCTCAGTTTCTTTTGAAATGAATGGTAGCTGAGCTGCCTAACTATGATTTCTGCCTTAAAAAAAATCCCCTCGTATATGAAGAGTGCAGCTGCTCTGCAGACCTACTAAATCCACAAGCCAAAATCCTTCTGCATATTTTTTCTTTCTAAAAGAACCTGAGCATGTACAATACTTGCTTTTCTAAATTAAACACTCAAGTCATGTTTTTTCTTTTTATTGTTCCCTGCAAGACTTCTTCATATATTTTTGCTAAAGATCTGAAAAGTTATAACTTAAAGAAAAAGAAGAACCCTATAGGAATGCAAAGAAGTCCCTAGGGCTAGTAAGCTGTTTTTATAGGGGGGCTTGTGTGCATATTTTTAATCTAAAAACATCAAATTTAATATTTTTCAAGTTATTTCTGCTCTAAGGCTGGGGCTCAAAATGCCAAGTAATGTCCAGATAATAAATAGTATAGCTCTGCTGGGGCTTCCTCTGCATGAATACATCTAAAAAGCTAAAATTGGTGGGGGATCATTTGATTCTCAATTTTGAAGCACTAATTCCCTCAAAAGTCCTTGAGATTATCTTTTTCCCATGAAATACTAGGTGACAGCTTTTATTCATCAGTTTTTAAAAAGAAGGGCAAACAGTTTGGCAAAGTTTAAATTGGATTGAAGCAAACACAGCCTGGCCAGCCTTTGTGGATGCAATGAAAATGATCTGGATATGGGCTTTTTGATTTTTAAAGAAAGATAATCAAATACAAAAGAAGTCTGAATCCAGGCTGCGATACTTTGGCTCTTTTCCAACGAACGTACCAAACCAAAAGCCACAGTACAAACCCATATCCTCGTTCCAGGGGGTAACAGGCTGAGTAAAGGGTGGCAGCACAGATCCCATCTGACATGATGGCCACCTCCAGTGGCCTGCAGCATCACATCAGAACCTGTTTTGTCTGCAGCCAAATCACAACTCACAAGAGATTTTTGTGGAACGAGTCTCTGCATCCTGAAGTCTTTAACCGGTGAGATATCTCTAAGAAAAATATCTCCACACAGCAGAAAAACATCTAGCAGATAGGTATATAAAATAACTGCTCAGAAAATCCTACAGGAGAGGGAACATTATAAAATGTAAATTAACATAGAGAGATGGACTGACTTGTTTTATTAGCATCATTCCCTGATATTTAACTCCTTAGCACTCAGTAATGTTCATACCCCGCACCTAATTTACTGAAGCTGATACAGCTTATTCCATTTGGAATAGGAGAGCGAACAGTCAACAGACACGAGACGAAGATGAGGAATGAATTTTAAAATCAAATTATACTGTACATCACATTTTAAGTTATAGTTGCCTATGAGAAGATATTAATTCAAGAATCTTGGGAGCTTGTCCCTTGCATTAGGGGCCCACAGCCACACACAGCCACACACCAAAAAGAGGAAAGAAAATAGGAAAGGAGAGCTTTTTACAGGCATCTAGACATTGTCAAGCCTTGTATGTACACATTTTAGGGGCTGGAACAGCCAGAAGGAAACAAATTCCACATTGTGAAAGTTACTAGAATTGCTGGTCCAGTATTAGACGAAGCACTGGCATGCACAAGGTGACAGGCAATACTGGAAAGCAAAGGTCTTTTTTTAGTGATCAAACAGACAACTGTATTCAGCACACATTCTCCACAAAGTTGCCTTTCCACATACAGCATTCGTGATACTAAAGACTATTTCCTTCCACGACTCATTCCAGGAATTCATCTGCAGCACATATAGGTACTATTTGAGGTATCTCTTTTTAGGAGAGAGGCGTTTTTAATTATTTGTTTTTTCAACTTTACCATCCTCTTTTACTGTCAACTTTACCGTCATTTCAACTGCACAAGCATTAAAAAATGACCAAAAAGTTGCTAAAATCAGACAATGCTGAAAACTGGACTGAAATACTTAAATTCTCAGGGAAATTAAAAAAAAAAAGGTTCACTGAAAATTCTCCTCCCTTGACACTGATTTGTGGACTAGAACCAGGATTCACAAATAAGCATAAGGAAGAATAGGTCCCATAAACTGGATACTTCTGAATTTGGTGATAGGAGACACATATACAAAAATATAACAAAACAGAGCAGAATTTCTTACCTTTATGATGATTTGCACCAGATGCTAATTTCCCCCACAGTGTTACAATAAATATTATTATTAGCAGTTTTCCTTTTGTTGCTTTCTGTAAATATCTCTTATTCATCCTGAAAATAAAAATATACAAAAATGAGTATTTCTTTATTTTTTTTTCTTAAAGGGAATTCAGTGCTTTTGAAAAGTACCTGGTTGACAACCCCTAAACCTTGATTTCTGCATAGTTCTAAGTGAGGTACGTCACATACAGCATCAGTGTCACCTCTTTCCCTGGTCTGTCTGCGTTCCCCCAAACTCTAAGTCAACGTCTAGAGTAAATAAGAAACCTCCCTGTTTCAGGTTTCTTCCAGGGTGCAAGCAGTGTTCATAACCACAGCAGCCTCCAAAGAAATGCAGCAATAGAAAAGTTGTCAAGGAGGAAGGGTTTGCTGGGCAGTGAAGCTCCACTAGTGCATTTGGGACCAGCCATGGTCAATGTGGTCCTCCTCGGCTCCATGCAGTGAAGTTTTTAGCTTTGGGGATTGCAGGTCTTTTTGGATTCTAGCCATATGTCACAAGGAGATGATTGTTTTGAATAGACTTCTGGCACATATATGAACCCATCCACACGCACAATCCATCTAGGGAGATATGAGAGGTGTGGAAATATGGCCTTAAATAAGGGAGATTCACTAGACCCTTTTCTGTCTATCCAAAGCATGATGAAAAGATTTGATTTACTGCACCAAGGGAAACTGCACACAGCTATCCTCATCTCGCTCAATGATGTTTTCACTGTGTCACCAAACCACCATGAAGGTAACACATGGATTATTTCTCAGCAACCTCCTTCAAAGACAAAATGCCTCTCCACCTGCCAAAAAGACAAGTTCAGGAACACAAACTCTAGTGCTTAAGGATTACAGTTCTGCAGAGGTGGCAAGAAGCGTAATAATGAAACCTTATCTCACTTTTCATTCTCTACAGAAAAGCCCTAGGCAGCTGGCTAAGAGACAGTTCTGCAGGATGGTCACGTTTCTGCTGATAGGTCAATAGGATGGTGATGCCTATTGAACATCACTTACACTACAAAAGCTGCAAACTTAATCACTTGAACAAAATTATTGCTATTTTACAATGCCTGAAGCTAGGCTGCTTTCTCCTTCTGAGTAGAAAAAAAAATGCAATCAAGTTATGTATAACAAGCCAGAAAGAATTAAAAAGAGTATTTCTTTTTCTCTCTTCTGCTCTGCTCATGTACAACATTATCTTGGGCAGCAACATCTGTGAAAGGCAAACCGTGCTATAATGCAGAATTAACCAATAATCTGTTCAAAGTCCCAAATCTCATTCCTTCAGAGCAATTTCCTTCTTTTGAGCAAAATATTTTCTAAGAGGACATCCTGGTGAGGTAGCCCCCTCTTCCCTCACCCAAGACTCATAATCAGACCTTTTGCCCCCAAAAATGTCAACCTCACTTTTCAGAAGATAGATGCGAGCTTGTTAAATACCGGTGATTCCACACCAGGCTGTGTGTAACGAAACACTATGACTCAAATTAACAACCCACTGAGGAGTGTACCAAACTCCTTAACATCTGACTTCAGAGCAAACAGAATCCAGTATACTTTGACAGAAGTGTTTTCCAGAGGTTCATATATCACAGTTATCAGGGAAAAAATAGAGAGGAGTAAGCAAGTGCTATATCTGAGATTGCAGACATGTCCCTGAAAGTCTGACTGATTAATAATCCCCGCAGAGGTCACAGCACTCTGCGAATCATATCGAGTCATGCCTTCTTGCACTACGATTCCACTTCCTTTAGAGTAAACTGTATATTCATCATCAACTCCAGGGTTATGAAGCACTCAAAGCTAAAAGGAAACACATTCTTTGTCACCGCAAATAAGAACAAAAAGAATAAACTGAAGTGCACATTCAGCATATGTTGTTTCACAGCCCTCTCTGTGAACAGGATATGATTTAACTCTTTCACTCCCAGATGCTTTCAACACTTCTGTTATGATGCTGGTGCCAAGTCATTTCTCATTAAAAACAAGTCTTTCTTCCTCACATACCCAACTCTATTCAAAACCCAGGGGGACTTGCACCATTAAGCAAAGTAGACCCTAATGCAGTTCCTTCCCGCACTCTCTGCTGTTGCCAGATTCACTTGACTGGCTGCAAATGCACAGCAGAAATGCAAATATGCAAGGAAATGCAGTAGCAGCAGCAGCAAAGAGAGAAAGCCAGCCTATCTGCCTGCGAACAGCAGCCCCTCTGAGTAGTGGCAGAGTGAGGAGACCTCTGCCCATAGCCCAGTGCACCCGAGAGCAGTAAGCCACCGCTGAATCTAGAAAGAGCTGTACTGTATAGAAAAGGAAGAGTTTCAGCTCTGACATGGCAAATCAGGATCGCTGCTGTTACCAGGTTTTCCAGTCCTGAAAAAACAATATATCTTTTCTGCACCACAAGCCTATTGCACTATTCTGCATTACTTATTCATTGAATTTACCTTTAGAAGAACATAAATCATAACTTTGTCTTTTAGCTGTCCCCTATTAGGCACAATTGGACAGGCTAACAGAAAAGTCAGCAGAAATAGCAGTTCTAGATTGGGGCTCAGAGGCCATCAGCAGAAGTACAAAACCAATCTCTCAGCAGTTAAACCACTTACAACATGCAGCAGCTGGAACAAGAAAAAAACAGGAGATGATGGCAAGTTTCAAACTGATTAGGCAGCATAGCGCTAGACCTGAGGTTGTGCGTGTTGGCCATTCACAACACTCAGTGCAGGCACAGAAGGACAGCTGCATGGACAAAAAGCAGGTATGAAGCTCCTTGAGAAAGGGAGAACGCTTCTGGCAGTGCTGGTACACAGGCAGAAGCCTCACTGGAGCAACCCAGCCATGGAAATAAAAAATGGCAGGTTTGTGGTCAGAGAGACTCAAGGAGGTGGGACAGACTCATCTCAGCAGCAAAGCAGGCAACCGGCTAGATAACAAGAATTGACCACAAATGCCAAAAATCACTGAGGTTTTGAGGCACAGCCAGTCTCTAAGTGTGCGCTTTACTGTCTGGACTTCCAAACTGTGGTGCTGAGTGTTTTCTGTTTCCAAAGTAGTCCAAGATGTAGCGCTAAGAAGGCACTGAAAATAAAAAGCATTTGACCTTAGCTTTGAAAAATAACTATTAGTCTGCTGCAACTCTGATCCACGCCAGGTGAGTGAATCCAAGAAATTCAGTTCATTACCAATGCTCCTCTGTGTCATACTGTTATCACACTAACATAACAGGCTGTGTTAAATAGAACAAATGAGGTCTGAAATGAGGTCTGCTTTTCCTAAAGGTGATGCATAGCTGCACAGACAAACTATGGCTATTAACTTGAATGGTTTCCCCTGTGAGACATCTTCCTTTCCTACTTTTCTTCAGAACCTTTCCCTCACTATGGTCCTTACAGCCTTCAATAATGCTACATAGGACAGAGGTGAAGAAAACTGAGAATAGCGATGTGATAGGAAATGTTCACATTTGAAAATCAGTTTTACACAAAAGCATAAATTTTATGAATAAAAAAAATATTTCCCTCAGTTCTAACCTGCAAATATTGGAAATGAATCATATGATTTCTTAGCATTCTCACTCAAACAAGGAAATGAGAGACTGCCATGTCTGAGTTCATTTTTCAATGTGCTTAGGGGACAGGAAAAGGAAAGGTAGCTTCTTCTGTGGTTTCAGGCACACATTCAAAATGAAACAAAAGACAGCAGCATAATCCAAGAAGGTGGTGGCTGAGTGAGACGACTGCGCTGCTTTTCCAGCTCTTCACTTACACCATCACACAGTGAATAAATTCATCAAATTCAGTGCTTTTGCTCCAGAACTTTCCTTTCTACTATCATGTTCTCCATGAGCCCGTCAGTGTTCTTGGATCACGGGCTACACTATTTTCGAGATTAGAGAGAAAAATAGCTAAAAAAAAAAAAAAAAAAAAAAAAAGATTTTTTTTCTCAGGGAGAAAATACATCTGATGCTGCAGAGAAGCTTCACAGATTGGTGTGTCAGCAGAAATGCTTCTCCCTGTCCCCAGTGGCTCCTGGAAAGCAAACTATGAATATACTAATAGGTGTGTGCAAGCTCTCTCCATCGCTGCTTCATAGCCCTCCTGCGCCCTCCCAGCAGCGGAGGGGCCCAGCTATTCAGCACTAAACCTGGCACATGCAGATGTGCACGCTCAATATTCGCTGCAACGATGCAGGAGCCTCTGTCGCAGGAGCTTCCCAGCTTCTACTTTCCTCCCCCTGTGCTGCTGCGCTTGAGAACAGCCACCTTCCCAACAGTTTAGAAAGAGAGGAGAATCACATGGGAATTACCTTATGTTGTGTGATCAGTATTAAATTGCCTTGCTGCCCTATTTTAAGTGAAGCATAACCACACGTAATCTTTACTGTTGAAGGAAAGAAAAGAATGTAAAAAAAATAATAGCTTCCTTTGTTCTTTTAAGGGCTTAAATATAAATAAAATTCTCATTGGTTTCCTAGGAGTTAAATAGTTATTTTTCTTTGTTTTTCCTTTTTTTTTAAACAAACATCAGCCTCTGTGAACCTTTTTAGAATTCATTTGTTCCTGCTTTACATATTTAGAAACTTTCAGTGTCAGTAAGATCCATTTGCCTTCTGCAAACACATATATCCTGTGAATGCACATATTCACAGAGATGTATATGCCTATTTCTCTGCTGAATCCTTACTAAATGTTTAAGAAACACAAAAATTTATGATAGAAAATTAGTATCAATTTCTCTTTCTTTTCTTTTTACAATAGGTACATTATTTTTGACTTGAGGGAAACCCTAAATCAGTAGTAGCAATCACTTCAGACCGTCCCTTGTACAGAAAATAATGCAGCTATCTAAATTATGTTCTGTGCTGTGTTGATTCTTACATTATATATTAGTTGTCTTAGTTTTTACATCCCAGGCAATGCAGGTATTTGCAGCTTTATTTAGCCTTTCCGGTGTAAGCTAATGCAGATTTAAAAGTGCCCCTCTGGTGGATAAGGTCACTTTGTAAAAGTAACACCTATGTGACCCTTATGTGTTTGCATATATATAAATTCCCTCTATGACATTCCTGTCATGTTTGCTCAGTGAACAAGTAATTTGCCACTCTCATTACTTCAGGTGCAAGGTAGCTTGTGAAAATCAATCTTCTTTCTGCTTCATACATCACGGCCTGTAGCAGACACAAAGTGCCTTCTGGTTCTGAAACGAAGCTGGGGGAAAAATACAGACCTGTTCTCAGAAGCTGCTTTGTTTGATCTAGATGGGTAAGAAAAGAAAGAAAATGGGCATTTAGCCTAGTAAAACACACAGGTCTTGCATAGGAGTCACACAGGAAATCTCTATATGGCAAAGCAAAAGTGGTGGCTTTTTTTTCAAAAAATTGTCATTTACCAGTTTGGATTCTCTAATAGCAGAGTAAGTAGCACCAGGAAGCTGAGATGTGCTATCAGGAAATAGTCAGAAATAATTGAAAGATTGTTGGCAGATCAATACGGGTAATATTGTCATTTCTACTGAAAGTAGCGGTGTACCAGTGGGCACAGGATGCAGAATTTTAGGGTCAATGCCATAAGGAGGGTTTTTAAAAGGTTACTGCATGAAGACTCAAGACATCAAGTCCTTCCTCAAGACTGTACTTATGCATATGATTATCACGCAAGACCACACTTATCTTTTATTGGAGTCAGTGTGACTTCAAACATACTTAGTTAAGCACAAACTTTCCTAAACAGAGATCAATGTACGCAACATGGATTTTCCTGAAAATATATTAGAGAGTGAACTTTTATAAGAAGAGACAATTTTAGAAAAGGGAAATATCTCAAGTATGTAAAAAATTTAAAGAAACAAATATATGAAAATATGCAAGAAACAAAAACCTTTTTCTTTATATACTACAGATAGAAGCACATACAGTTAATTGCGTATGCCTACTGTATCTCACACTGCTGGATGCAAAATTTACATATATATTATTGTTCCAAATATCTGATAAGCCCGGCTCTTAAACTGCTAGAGTATAAAATGCTTTAGGCACCTAGCTTCATACAGCCTCACAGCTAAAATCTGTAGATGTTTTACTGGGATTCTAGGCAAAATGTTTTTTTTCTTCCAAAGGGTAGAGTTGTGATGATACTGCCTTGAAAACTCAGATGGTACTGGTGAATGGCTTTCCCTCTAAACCACTATCAGTGTTAATCTCCCTTGCTTCCAGATTAATACCAATTCTTTGTAGACACAATTGACTGCAATTTTCACCTTCATTAATTTTCAGATACAACACCTAACTGAAGGGAATAAAAAAAACACAGAAGGAGTAAACAAGAAGTGCACTATCCTCCTAGCCAGCTTCAGCTCAAACAATACAGACACATTTAACTGTGTATATATACAATTTCTTTCTTCGTCAGTTCATCAGGACTGGCCAAAATGTGTTCTTCTGATGAACTTTGATGCTGATAGATCACCAAAAACACAAAAAGAAAACATCAGAACTTTTTATGGGGGATTAGATTCTGTACTTTTATGAATTTATGAAAATGTAAGTATAAAATTAAAAGTAATAATCTAGCATCAGACCTGTACATACAGGTTTTTCTGTGTGCTTTTAAGTGCCTAACATAAAGCATTACAAAATATTTAAAAATCAAAAAAATTCTAGCATATTTATCTTGCCCAGTGATGTTCTAGACACTTGTAAAATATTTAATCTCATGATTAGGAGTTCAGTAGTAGAAAGAACTTAGGCTCCAATTCACATAACTTCCTCTGATATTATTATGCCACTTTGAAATCTTTCTTTCTGTACTCCTGTGCTTAAGGGATTTTAAGTTGTAGGGGGTACTATCAATTCATTTAATCATCACGGTAGTAGTATTTGCTCATATCTTACATGTGATCCTTTTGCAGATGGTTATTTAAATTTCTTCATTCATATCTTACTAACTTATCAAAAGTTTAACAGAAAGGAAAAAAAAAGAATAACAGGGATAACAGTTCAATGGGCTTTGAAGAAAATGTCTCATTGAGACCTGAATCACTAAGTATAGTGTGATTCCATAAATGCCATTACAGTGGCAAAGATAAGCTTCCTAATCTATCAAGGCAGAGGGAGTATCAAATATTAGTTGTGAGCGGCAGCTGAAGTGCCCATATTTAAAGCAAGGACAAAAATGATCTGGGCAAGCTTAAGCCCCTTAAACCCTTTAGTTTGTAACACTTTAGAGCAATCTTTGAAGAAAAAGATAAATTAAAGACAGAGAAGTAAATAGAACACGGGATAAAACGTAGTACAGTTTTTCCAATGGTATATTGTGCCAGACTAACTTGACAGCTTTTTTGGTAAGGTAACTGATTTTCTAGACAAGGAAATGAAGTAGATATAATTTGTCTGGATTTAGATAAAGCTTTTCCTACAGTGCCACTCCAGAACTTATACATTAAGCTGGAGACTGTGGATTACTACAAGACTGAAAGGTGGTTCCAGGTGCGATAACAGCAAGTAATACTGAAAAGATGTATCAGAGATTAATCATATTTCTGCAACAAGTTGGGAATTCATCTTTTGAAATAACTGTTGTAAAGAGTAACTTGGTTATACTCTGATTACTAGAGATCCATCAGTATGAATGTGATATGACATGGCTGTGAAAAAGGTAAGTCCTGTAGATAAATTAATCTGAAAAGACAGGAAAGAACTATTGTATAGTTTCTTAAACTGTCACCTAGAATTATCTGTACAATTCTGGTCAATCATATTCATGAAAGCCATGGAAAACAAATTATCAGGATATGAAGGAGTCTTGTATTCCTCGGGGGGGGTGGGGTGGGGACACATAGAAAACAAAAACTATGTGCTTCCAAGAATTAATTAAACATTTTTAGATGTTTTAAAAGAAAACAAACAGAAGGATTTGAGTCCAAATTTGAAGTATTCACGTATGTAAATTCATGGAATTAAATTTCTGTTATTACTAAATCCATTTCAAATGATTACCATCCTAAACAGAATGTGTTTCAAGGAATATTAGAGGACTAATTTGGGCAATCCTACCTGTATGCAAGAATGTGGATGTACTACTTTGGTTATATTACATGATCTTGCCACACTGAAGTGTAGTCTGTCCATATGAACTGCTCAGATCACTACCACTACAGTTTTAGGTTTGAACTTCCCAATTTAAATTTTGGTATTCCAAAGAGTTTTTCAGACAAGAAACACTGAGATAGATCTCTGTGGATGAGCAGAGAAGCAAGACTCAGACTAAGTTCCCCTCAGCTATTTTCATGACAATTATATTTGGCAATAGAGTAGCAGTTCCAACAAATAATAGGTTTGTCTGAGCCCAGTCTATGTTATATACCTGATTCCTACACATTTGGGGCCACACTTTAAGATAAGGTTTTAGGTGTAAACCAAAAATCACAGAAAAATGGGAAGCCAACTTGTGTGGTGACCAAAATAACCCTAAGAGCGCACATAATGCACTAGGAAGACACGAGAGCTGCTGACAAGGAGCAAACCCAGTGGAAGCACAACTGGAACACACGCTGCCTGTTAATGGCAAGACCTAACACCTACTCGTTCATCACAACCACCACAGGCATCACTTTCAGAGAAAACAGACCGGGACAAAGGTGGGCCAGGCTCCTTCGAAATATCATATGGTGGATTTAATACATAATGAAAATCTCCACTGTGGGGCCAGTGCATAGGGAAAGGGTTCTTTCAGCCTGGGCGATGATATAGAAAACAAGCCAGGTTGCACAAACAACCTTAAACTACTAGTGGCGAAGCAGAACATGAAATCAGGCCATCTCCGCAGATACAGAGCCTTGTACTTGACAGAGGTGTGCCCACACGGGCACACAAGGAAAATCTGAATTCTTAACTTACTGGTAGATAAGTATTCCATCCGTGCACAGGATTTTACCAAATAGTGGGCTGTCCGGTGCTGATATGTTGCCTAACCTGTGACACAGACTATAATAATTGATGCCGTCTTGAGAACTATTCTACATGCCACACAATTTTGCACTCTCCTCTCAATCTCTGTTTCCTCATCAGTGTTATGAAACAATGATGAAAATATTAATTAACAGTTGATACTGAAAAAGCTTCAGAGTATTCCTGCTGTGGCTTGCTAGGACTGAATTCAGGTCAGATCAGGATTTGCTTAAGGATAGCAGAAATATCTAAATGGCATTCTCCCTGGAAGAAAAAAAGAAAACAATACATTTTCCAGCCTCCTTTCAAATACCTTTTTTGAAGGGTACCAGCACCTATGTAAGAGATTAATTGGCCATGTAGTCCTAAATTTCATCCAGGGAAATGTATCACCAGCAACAGTGCACACACTTTGGCATGTATCATGTCAGCCTTGCAATGATTTTTTAATATGGCCAGGAGTTCAAAGCCAGTCCTAACCCGTGCTTTCTAGAAGTCTCTACCCATCTTCCTGCTATATGACAGGTAGCTTGGGGTTTGTGAGTGTGACACAACAGCAGAAGGTATGTGAATGAAAACACAAATCAATAAATATAATAATGTTTCTCTGGTGCCCTGGATCAGAGACTCTTAGGAGTCTATCTATGTCAGCATTTAAGTCTGGATCGAGACTATACTCTTGAAACAATTTCCCAGTTGTCTCCATTTACTGTGCTTTGGTTCACATCATGGAACATATTCTGGAGCACATGAACGGAATTCCTTTTGTATGAAAATAAACCTGAAGATGAGCTCCAAGAGGAGACCCAATGCATCTTAACTGCTCAAGGATGTTTAGTTCTAGGAACAAGACTGGAGATAGTGTAAAATAACGTCCTTCTCCACCAAATGAATATACTGTGCACCAACATTGCTTCTGTAGGAACAAACTATTTGCTGATGTAGACACAGCTTTGCAGTCTCATGAGGAAGGAGATAATTATTATCAGTATTTTATACCTAGAGAGGCTGCTTTTTTGGTCACAATTAAATTCAAAGGCATTTTCAGTACACATCAAAGGCAGGTGAAAAGGGACTTGTATGTCACTCATGAGGTCCTCAGAAGTGGAACCTAGATCTGCCAATCTGCATTTTAGGGCCACTATTCCTAATATGACACCACAGCAAAGGGAAGGGCAGCTTGCTTGCCAAAATCAAGGAGCAGCTACTTGCAGCACATCCTCCTAGTTCAGAACATAAAGAACAGAATAAATAACTTTAAATTACTCAGCAAACTGTTCCTTTTGTAACACAGCAAATCCCTTGTCTTTCAATACAGAAAATTAAAGACAAGAGCTTTGCTGTCCTTTTTCACGCTGAGCACTGCCTAATCTACAAGCAACTCTATCGTCAAAAGGAAAGTGCAATTCATTGTAAAAGTGGCAGAAACTGGATACTTTCCTGGCTCCGTGCCTGCCTTTCCCAGGCACTGTATTACCGACAGGTTTTCCCGGAGCGCAGTGTCTCCCAAAACCATGGCTCAGGAGGTGCAGGTCCACACATCCCGGTGAACAGCACAGAACCACAGGCCAGGAGTCGCCAGGGAGCAGAGGTTCCCCACGGAGAGCCTAACAAATTACAGTCCTTCAAGAAGACGTATGGGCGCTGGGGATATCCCGCCCGCGGGGGTTTGGCCGCGGGGCTCCGGTGCAGCTCACGGGCGGCTCCTCCGGCGGCCGCGGCGGGCAGCGCTGCCGGGCGGCTGCGGGCGGGGCGGACCCGGCCCCGGTCCTGGTCCCGATCCGCGGCGGTGCCGGGGCGGGACGGATCCTGCCCCCACTGCTGCCGGCCCCGGGGAGCCCCCGTGGCACCCTATAGACCGGACCTGAGACGAGGGCTGAGCCCAAGAGCAAAAAAAAGTCTCATGTTCATAATTAGATTAAAATTCTTTTACTCCAGTCTAGCAATGCAAACTGTCCTTGAATTGGAAGTTTATTAGAATAAATTAAATCTGACCTAAGGTTTTTTTGTTGTTGTTCCTTAATACAGCTTTGGCTGAGAAAATCCTCTGATGTTACTATATTTACAGCAGGATTAACTAGTTCCAACAAATTCTTCATTTGCATTCATATTCATGCTTAGTGCAACAAAAATATTATTTACTTTCATTTGTATTTTGTTATCAAAGAGGGTTATGTCACTACACTTTTGTGATGATTGCACTAAAAAGGCTAATGCTAGACACAAGGATTCTATGCATTTAGTTTCAAAAGAAGAGGGTTATAGCTAATGTTTGCAGTATTTATAATTAAATAGAGCTATTTTTGATTTTTTCAGTCTTCAGTGTATAATAATTAATTGGTACTGTCTAGGATCTAAGCCAAATAAAGCCTATTTTGCTGTCAGTAACAATCTAAATTTGGTACCATATGAGTGTCCTAGAGACTACTAGAATTCTTCTACTGCCATCTATATAAAGGATTTCCATGTTTCTCCTATACAAAGAGAGAGTATTATTCCCTAAATGCACAAGACTTGAGGAGGGTCTTTCAATAAGAACAGTAATTAGCTAGCATGACACAGGAAGAGACAAAAATGCAAAGCAGCAGCAAATTATCCAAATTTCTAAAGAAAAAGAGTAAGATAGAAAGGCTTAGAATGGTGCTGTTGTGAAATCAAGGTCTAATTTTAATCAGGGAGTATTTAAATTTATTAGAACACAGACAGGTATAATATTTGTATATATTACATAGCAGGAAAAAACTGATGCGATGATATTTTCATACCTTTTCAGTCATGGCACAGTTATAGATACTGCTTTCACCGCCAAAGGAAAGGATTACGTGTTTTCCAGACTCATAGGAAACTACATGCATGACCCTAACATCAGCAGTTCATTATATGTTGTTACAATTCTGAGAAATCACTGCAGTCTTTTTCACTTGACAAGAACCAAAGCACAATCGAAGCCAACAAGTGTATTTCCTTCCGTGTCAATTAATCCTTTTTGTTTCACAGTAACAGCTATCCACCTTCCATTTTCCACAGTCTGTGCCAGTAAAAGGTGACAACTGTTGTTATGACTCTGGTGCAATGAAGGATGCTTGCATGTTGTATATTTTCTTGCATAATTTCTAGCTGTGATTGCTCTCAATGGGCCTCCCTTTCAGTAACCTATTGTACAGTAAAGCACGTGCAGCTTTCCCTCAGCGATTTCTTGATTCCTTTGATATTTAGTGTTTCTCTGAAAGCTCTAAAACTCAATAATTAGATAAGAACTGTGATTTTAATTATACTTTGTAGTTGCAGAAAAATGTGATTTATAAAGGCTGCAAAACAACAGGGTTTATTTTCACAGATTATTTTAAATTTTTGACAAGTTGAGAAAGATGAACCTATAGTTCTGGACAGTCATATTTGGCAAGTATTGCCAAATTTGGGGGTTGAAGATAATCAGTGGAAGCAATATTTTTAATTTATACTTCTTTATTCAAATTATCTGCATATGCTGCATGGAAATTTATTCTGAATAGCTATATTAATTATGATAAATTCACTTATATCATTGTCGTTCATGTCTAATTAACCTGAATGCCCAGCTGGGGATAGAAAGAATTTGTATAAAATAAATCATAAATGCTGGAAAGGGGAATATTTCCCTCATTTATCTTTGTATCTTCAAAATTTCACAGAAAAATGTGGAATTGGTATTTTAAGGTCAAGGCATGTTAGCCCACAAGTGAATTCAAAATTGCAGCCTGAACTATGAAAAGTGCTTATCACAGACCTTAAATGCTTATACGTACCTTAAATGAAAAACCATTAAAATAAATGGAATAATCAAGATAAGAGAAAATAAATATATCCTTATAAATCAGATCTATCAGCCATTTTGAAAAAAAAAAAAAGGAAGACGATTTTTTACTAGTAAATTAAAGTTCAGAAGTTCAGAATATAATGTGATCACTACAGTCACTTAAAATATAATTGTGAATGTTTGTTACCTGAAACAGGATTTTAACTGAGATTTCTTTATTAATTTGAATAAGACTGTTTCTTTCACTGTTTTTTTTTCCTTTTTAATAGAAGAATGGAAGTTGCTCCTTCCATTTCTCTTGGAATCACAGAGCAATAGTTTTCACTGTCCAAATCAAATGCTATGGCTTTATGGCTTTACAGCTTTATGCTCAAGCTCCTGTGAATGGCAGGAACAACAATGAATTCACATGGACATATTTCTATAATTTAAACTTGAAAAATAAGAGTCATGAAATTGTAATGTTATTTTCTTCCAGTACTTTCAGTGGTAGCTGGGCTGCCTTTGTACACCCAGTTTAATGTATTATTTTTGAAGGTGGCAATTCAGGTTTCTTTAGTAAAACAGGAAGGAACATAATCCAGCTGAAAGAAAATAAGCGTCTTAAGGACACTTCTTTGCACAACTAAATGAGACTGGTATCATTTTCCAATCTTGTACTTTCATTGGATTTCACCTAAGAACTAATGGAGCTGGTGAACCTAAGTTGTGCGCTATGACCTGAGAGGTTACCAGTCATCTCAAACCATTCATCATCTCATTAACTGCAAGATGCACAAAGAATATGTTTGTTCACATATGTGAACAAACAACAGCCTGTAGTGGGAAAGCAACTCACCAAAAATGTATTGCTCCCATAAACTACTAAGTATTGGCAATATTCTCTCAGGCAGACTAAGCTCATCAAATATCAATTCTTTATCTAGCTATAACGAAAACCTTTTATGTGAGGCAAAAGATAAACAGAAGGTTTCTGACAATTGCTGCAGTTCAGAAATACACATCCGCAAGCAGTATCAGAAGATGCTTCCACACCAGAAAAAGTTCTTTTCTAGTTCTCAGTATATTTTTTTTTTTATTTTGCCATGTTCCTCTAAACGTGATTGTTGCCAAAGCCTATTTAAAAAATGAAAATGCTATATGCTAAGTTTTATTAATGTTACCTTCTAGCTTGAGTGACGTCTATAGGTATACATGCACTAATGATCTGAAAAGTAGAAGATAACAATAAAAATGAGCCCAAATTAAAACTTGAGATCAAAGAACCACAACATTCTGGCAAAGTTCAAATCCAGAAAGGAACTTCAGCCCAAACCAACTAAAAAAAAGCTAACTCTTATTTTAAGCTCCTGAATTGTATTAAAAGGAAAGTGGAATTTATTTCTTTATAGAAGGAGAAAAGTTCTATAGTTTACTTTCTGAGAAAATATAATTTTGCTCATTAGAAGTAAGCTAAATGTACAAAATGAAAGACATGACAACAGAATTCTAATTTAAAGACAAGACTTAAGTCACCCATCTGGAACATGGAGAATACTGGTTTAGGTCACATCATCTACCTGAAGGAATATTAACCTTCATCTCCCAAAAGACTATCCCAATCAGCTTGCAGTCTGTTTGGATAAAGAGCACTCCCAGTTTCTCCAGTAAATGCTGCCCCTTGAATTCTTCATTATTCATTGCAGCATACCAAAAATACACATTCTAGGTAAATCTCCCACCCACCAGACTGCAGTCACTCTTTCCCAGCATGTTTATGTTTGATAAAAAATAGAAAAAGCATCAGGTGAAAATCTTTGGACCAAGTCATTCACACCTGCATTGCACGCACAAATTCCTTCAGCTACAAGAGACATCTAAACTCAGGTGACCTGTATCTTGAAGAACTTTTGTACCAGAGCAGCTGTTTATTCTCTTTTCTTTTCTTTTTCTTTTTTTTTAATTTTTTTTTGAGAGAACTAAGAATAGCCTGTTGCTTTCCTATTTTATACTCTTTGCAAAAGGAATAAAATGCTTGTTTTGGGTGAAATGTTTTATTCTATGAAAACAAAAATTGCACCAAAACAAAAATGTATTTAATCAACAACAAAAAAGAAAATAATTATTTTTATTTCTGTTTTATCGAATGAAAATTATTTTATAGCAAAAGGACATTGCAGGGTGATCTCGAGCTTCCACAGACCCTCATCTTTTTAGCCCTTTCTCCTTTTCCCCTTTCCCCAGTATGCATCTGTGTCTCCCTCAGTGTGTGGTAGTACCAGTGTAGTGTACCAGTGTGTCTGTGCCAGTGCATTACCCTAGGGGCTTCAGCAGTCAGATGTGGAATCCTAACACAGCATCAGGACTGCTTAGTCCCATGGAAAAAACTATAATGCTTATTGGAAGAAAAAGTCCTTAAGAGAGGGACAATGGAAGCACAGGAAACAGTCTCTAGGGGGTGAGGCAAGTATAGAGACTGATAACCTGAAACCACTTCAGCATTTCCACATTATGGTATTTTGGTACAATCAAAGTTCAGGATATTTTAAGTATTTATCTCCAACTGCAGTAACAGAAAAAAATTAAGAAGCAAGAAGTGCCTATAGGACAAAAATTCTACATAGCCCAATTCAATTTAGTATAACAGTTTAATGAATAAAGTCTGAAACTCTCCTGTTCTCCATGGCAGCTTCTGTGTTCTAGGTTTGCCACCCTACTCACAGAATTTATATGGTCAACAACCTAGTAGTAGGCTGTCAATCATAAAAATCATAAAGCTAAAATTTTTTTTAGAGCATCATCTAAATGTCACAAACTTAGCATTCACAGAATCATAGAGTCACGGAATGGTTTGAGGTTGGAAGGGACCTCTGGAGATCATCTAGTCCAACCTCCCTGCTGAAGTAGGGTCACCTACAGCGTGTTGCACAGTATTGTACCCAGGCAGGTTTTGAGTATCTCCAGAGAAGGAGAATCCACAACCTCTCTGGGCAACCTGTGCCAGTGCTCTGTCACCCTCATAGTAAAGAAGTTTTTCCTTATATTCATGTGGAACTTCCTGTGTTCCTCCTGTATTATTTTTTCATATTGCATCATTCCATTGCATCATTCCTTATAAAGGCTAGCTTGTCTCTAATCTTCAATGCATCCTTGATAGAAGTCCACTGAATTATCCTTAGGTAACTTATTTTATTGTGTTATCAAAATTTGAGCTATTTTATTTTATTCCTGAGAACATTTTGTATATTAAATATTGTATTTAAATGTTATTCTGATACATGAATACAAAACATGATAACTCTTATTACTCCAAAGTTATTTTCAAGTATATGTGACACAAAACTTAAAGACTATTTACGAAAAATACATCACTTGAAATCTACACAGAAAAAGTGATTATAAAATATTGTCACAGAAGCTGTGCTTTAGTTTCAGCTAGCTTGCAATCATGTGAATGGCTAGACATATTGCAGCATATGGTATCTACATTGTGAAACAGTTGAGTTTTAGAAATAAAATGCAGTTTTACTTCATGTTCAGCTATTGGTCACAATCTGTTTCTGAGTTAGAGCAGTTTTACAGGTTCTCCAGTTGAAGGCATTCCAGTTCTAGGGTATCTTTAGAAATAAAAATTAGTTTGCTACAGCTAAAGCAAAGTTTAGAGATACAACTTAAACGTTCGCAACATTCAAGTACTAAAAAAGGGGTTTATTGCTCTACTGTAAATAAAAGTACAAAAAAAAACCTAACTACATGTTTAATAATGCATAGCAAGAAATCAAAGTATCAGAATGATTAGAAACATTTCAAATTGACATTTCCAGAAGTAATATTTTTCTATCAATAGAAGAATCAGTAGAAAGCAACTGCCTGTCTCACAGCTCATGAGCAAAAGAATCATCTAGCTAAATTTCATCACAGAAAAGGCAGACAAAAATGCCATTATAATTCAAGAATCAAGTACATAATTAATCCATTTGTGAGCTTATGATGTAGCTGATGTGCTGTGCAATGCTGATTTTAAAATCCACTCAGTGTCTATGAAAACTCTGATTCTTTAAAAATATTCAAGGTGACTACAAACGGTATTTTATAAAGGCCATTGTATTAAAAAAAAACAAGAGGAAACAATTCTAAAAGTTATTGTATTTCCTATGTGCCCATAACATTTTTTCAGAAGCATGAGAGGAAAGAGCTACAGTAACTTTTTCATTTTAATGAAGATTTAACAGAAGTGATCAAGGTAAGCTAAGCCAAATGATTATACTTACTTAAAAGAAATCTGAGCCATGTATATCTAGCTATCCTCTTAAACATATCCACTATTTCAATCCAATTCAGAGTGGCTCAGAATTTATGAACATTGTAACCAGAAAAGAGTGGAAAGTTGATCCTACTTCCACCACAGATATTGAACAGGAAGGTGGGGGCTGTGGTGGGTTTACAGCAAAGGGGACAAAGCAAATTAAAATGTTTTCACAGGCTTGTACAGTCCTCATGAACATGATATTCTGTTCGGATAAGTTGACATCTTCTAATGGGAACGTCTGATATCTGTAAAATTCTGATAGCCTTCACATTTAAGTTTTAACTGCATATATAGACTTCGACACGATAAAACTTGCTTTTGACACAAACAATTTTTGGCAAAGCCAATTCAGTCTGCTAGACTTCTGTTCCAAAAAATAACTTATTGCTAGAAGAAAAATACAGGAGAGTATATTATAACCAATATAATACTGAAGAGAAACACAGAGAATACTTTATCGCTTCCAAAATAACTATATTCCCGTATTTCTCCAGCATAATGCATAAGCGCTGAAATCATACATAGTGATAGCAGGCCTGTCATCTTGGTTATGAACACTGCACGAATTTCCAATCTTTCATGAAACAAGAGAAACATTATTGTTCAGAAGGCTGCACAAAAACTACATGGCAGGCACACATTGAAGATTTGGAATAAGTGGCAAGACGTTATTTACAGGTTGCTGGAAATAGATAGTCCTAAAAATAGTTCTTTTATTAAAAACTTAATTGAGCTTCATGGAAATGGCCTCCTACATACCAGTATATGAAACAATATGCAAATAGTCACTTCTAATAGATCTAAAATTTTAGTGTCTTCACTAAAGTACATTGCTGCCATGTTTGTAAATATGCTATTTCATCAATAAGCTTTCAGCTAGGTGTACTTATATGTCATTTGACTCAGTTAAACTGAAAAGCCAACCACAGAGTAACCCCAAAATCACTGAGTGAGGCAATGAGATCTGGTGCTGATCATGGGCAACAAAATCACTTATGAATCCAATGAAAAAAATGAAGATAACCTCTAAAAACAAGAGGTATTATCAGTGGACATACTTAGTTCAGTAGCTGACACACTTGACTATGATGTGCAATAACATTTTGATTGCAAAGAGTACCACTCTCTCCCAGTCAAGTCAGGGTCAAGGATTTGATCTTGGTGTCACAACCAAATTTTTCACATCGGAGGGAAGAACAAACTATAACTGTGGCCCTGTCTGGCACTCCAGAAAATGCAGAAGCATATTTCAAGGGCTGAACATCCAGAAGAAAAGCTGAGTTTAACAGCAGATTCCTCCAGCACCTGCCCCAAGGAACATAAGACTACAGCTTGCAGGGTCAAGCCACTGAAAAGGATCGGCAGCTTTGAAGTGGCAAGAACACTTCCAGGCAAACCGGTTCAGAACATCTAAGGACATGTCATTGAGCTGAGCTGTGTACAAGTAACCTTTGGCCTATCAAATCACAGCAATGAAACAATATCCAGGAAAGAAGAGTTTGGAAAAGGCATTTGGAACTGATCTGCATGTGCAGCTAGAAAGGCAACCGCAACCTCAGCCACTCTCTACACTGTTCTCAGTAAAGACCCATCTTGGTTTTAGCAACGTAAAGTGGGATTCACCTCTTCTAACACAAAATTTTAAAGATTAGATATCTAAGCCTCTACATTTTTCTTACACTTGATGAAGAAAAGCAGACAGCTTCAGGAGCTGGTTCACTGCAGCTGAAGATAAGTATCTACCTAAGGGCTGCTGAATCATCCCTGCAGATGCTAGTTTTCCTCCATTGACTGTAAAGGGATTTAGAGGGACTAGTTAGTATCAACAGACATATCTACTTTTCACATTTCTAAAGCTAGGTGAGATGAAACCCACTCACAGAGTCCTTTCCTTATCCAGCAAGACTATATTAACCAATTGTGACCTTCTCCTTTCACACTCATGACAACTATGCACCTCTTAGAGCAGCAGCAATGAACTGCATACCTATGCCAGCTACCAAATGTGTTTATCTGAGAGCATTATGTTCACTGTATTCTTCTTCTGCCATACACAGAGTTTTCCACAGAAATATTCTTGATGGTATCAGCTCTGGAAATTGAACATGCCATTGAGATTTAAAGGGGAGCTAGGCCAAAAGAGGCTCAGCACCATTTGCCAGAATATCTAAAGACTCAGACAGGGTCTAAAGACTACTGATATCCCCCCAAAATATATTCTATATTTGCCATCTGTTCTTTATTACTTTAAGGAGTAGAAATTACATTTCTTCCAGTGAAAGCTATAATTTCATTATTCCAAGAGCTAGAGCACTGGGTCTATTTTCTCTCTGTGCTGATCATTATCTGTGTAAGACCAGAGAACAACCAACATTCCTACAGTTTTTGCTGTCTTCTCTTTAAAACTAGAAAAACACAGTATTCATAAAAAAGTACATGATATAGAGTCTTAAATATTTTACAGCATTTTAAAGATGTCAAGTAAAAAAATTGCTTTTCTAATCAGGACTGAACTCCTGTTTTAAACTATTTCAATTAGGATGTTTAAGGAGTATCAAGAGTTTTATTTTTAACTGATAACCAGATGGCATCTCCTTGTCTTAGGTTTTGTTGTTATTGAGCTGGATTTTCTGTTTTTGTTCTTAATAGGTATGGCAGGCATTTTATCCTGCTACTACTATATTTTAGCATATTTAATTGCCAAGTTCACACAAAACCCACCCACTGCTTTTCTCAAGCAGATGGTGGAAGTTGTTTCTAAAACAGTAGATTGCCTTCTTTTCCAAAATGCTTGCATAGTGTTATGAGGTCTATTCCCGTTTCAGAAAATACACATAATAGATCAACTCATGAGCATGTACCTTCCATGCAGTTAAGGTCCAAATATGCAAAGTGTCAAGCACGGTAGCCCATATCTCTGCACTAGAACAACTTTTTGTATCTAAAATTGAGCACACATTCCACTATCTATGAAATAGGGACTACATCGTCAGTACCTGGTGGACTGGAGGTCTTAATAAATGGCAGTGTCCATTTTGCACTTTATTATTTATCCTTTCATTATACATACCTTCTGTTACTACTTTTAAGTATGGAGAATTTACAGCAGTAAAATTCAGAAAGGCATGCAACAAAAACTCACTTTTGGATGAATCTTATCCGACTGCTAATCTAAATGTACAGGTTAAGTCAAAGCCTATTAAGTCATTGACCTTTGAAATGAGCATGAATTGTATTTTGTTCCTGAAGCCCCACTGTGTAACAGAACACTTTATCTGGGGAAAAAGATCATTTCTATAGACTGTTTCCTGTATCTCCTTCAACATATTAGTTACTTCCAAATTTGGAAGCTTCCATCTCAGTGCAAGAAAGGATTTGTTTTAACAATGTAGGCTGTATATGTAGCATCTCATTCACTAAGTCTTCCTGCGCATATACAAATTCACACATAACTAGTCTCACTGAAATCTCCAAGACTTTAGCACCTGCTTAAGTTACACACAGGCTTAAATTCTGGAAGTAGGCTCAGACATGCCATCAGATCTGTTTAATTAGGCAAGTTTCCGACAGGTGCTATGCATTCCAATTATGAGCGTGCAATTTGTGTACACAATATTCAGCAGAAAGAAAAGAAGGAAAAAGCTGAAGAACAAATATTCCAGATCTGGATCTGACCCCAAACCGAGTGTCTTGCCAATCATTAACAACTGTAAAGTAATATTTTCGAACAACTTCTAGATTAAAACAAGCAGTCTGATGAACCCTTGCCAATCCACATACCGCTCAGGACACGGCTATGGATGTGACTTGGAGCACCCATCTGCCCTGACCTGATCTCAGAGCTCTGTCCCTGGCAAAGCTGGCTCCCTGCCACCCCACCGAGACACAGGTAGTCCTGGCCTCGGCTATGTTTCTTCTGACACCTACTCCTAAACTACAATTACCTCAAAGGACTTGGCCCATATATTTTATAAGAGAAACTATTAAACACAGTTGTTTCACACAAATGTATCCTTGTTCATGCAGAAGCCTTATATAAATGTCCATTAGTTGTAAACACATCACCCTTATTTTCAGTGAGTTTGCAATATTTTTGAAGCTGTCAATCAACGGCTTTTGCACTGCACCTGGCACAATAATAAACACTAATAGAACGACACCCAGACTAATAAACAAGAGTTTTAACAAATATTGTCCAAGTAGCATGAAATCCTACCATCAGTTGAACACTCTAATTAACAGGTCACTTATATTATTTGAGATCTTTGAGTATTCAGAAAATGTTCTCCACTTGTATAGTGAAAGTATGATTCCTTATACAGTCATGCATAGAGGAAAATGGAGCATGAATAAAATGTATTATGTTATGAAAAGATAATGAACTGCCATTAAAGAGATCAGCTATTATGTTTCCTAATTTTCAATAATGTATTTAAGAGAGAGAGAGAGACAAGAGCAAAAGGAAGGACTGAAAGAAATGTAACATTGTTATTTAAAATGTGTGCGTAAGGTGTATGCGTGTATACACCTTCACAATTTAATCTGATTAACAAAAAGGAATAATTTTCTGCTCAGTGCTATTTGTGAAAGAGCAAGTTTTGGTCTTATATAAGGTTTTGTATAAAATGCCATTCAGTCTGAAGACAGCTAACAAGTTAGTTATTAGAGAGCTTGCATAATTTTATGACACAAAGCAGGGCTTATCACATATTTCACATCTAGACTGTATTGTAAAAAATTTGTATCCAGTCACTGCTGATTTTGACTGACTGAAACTAAACATGGTGGGAATAAAATGCACATTCTGTTTCAAATTGAAGAAGAAAGAACTTTCTCATTAAAATGATTTGCTGATATGACTTAAAGCAATATATTTAGTCTTCACCTTTTTTATGTAAATACCTTTCAACCAAGAATTTAAAAAATATAATTTAAAAAAGATTTTGTAAAGTATAATGAGACACTCTGTCAGATGGGAAGACAAATTAAAAGTGCAATTCACACTGTTATAGCAGCATTGCCACTATGGAGCTACTAATCTTTTGCACAATACTCACAGTAGAAAGTACTCCAGTCTCTGTAGGGCACATGATTATAGACTTACAGGGAGACTGGGATTTAAATTATTCATCAATGTGGATTTCCTTTTGCAGGAAAATTACTGTGCCACATAAATAACAAAACTGTTAATTCTTGGCCTTTTGCAAATTAACTGCCTGGTAATAGCATCAGTTATTACCAGTTAGTTTTACTAGCAGTTACAACAGCAACATACTGTCGAACAAAAGCTGTATATTAAAATAATGCAAAAGACAGAATGTCCGGGCAGCCAATTAAATGTTCAGAATGCATTAGATCTTGTAAATGTAAATAGCTGTGTGTAAGCCTGTCAGGGCATCTGATGAATGCCAGATCATGGCTGCAGCTTACATGTCAACAGAAGAATGCCATCTTAGCTACAGCAAGTCTTTACATACCAACATCCAGAGAGAATAGGATATCAAAATAATTTGCCAGAAACAGACCTGCAATCTTCAAAACTGTCAGGTAGGCATTTCAAGTGAAACGATATGGGCTTTCATCTGCCTGTTAACCAGAGAACACTACAAGCCCATTATTTACAAAGTCAAGCTTCACTGTCATCTAAACGGTATCATTAAACCTTCACACAAGTGGTACCTCCCCCTGCGGGGCAGTAGATCTTGGAAGAGTTGTAATGTGCCAGCTACGTTAGCCTCTCAGTGGCAGCTGTACTGGAGATTGGTTTCTTCCACATCTGTGGAAGCTGGCCCAGATTTTCCAAGTCCCAGAGGCTTCACTTAAGATATTCATTGGGTACAAAGTTAAGTACATGCCTAAAATTTGGCAGGATTTGTTAGTGTGCCATTACTACAAAATGGGCAGAGTAAGCCAGTGAAAGGACTATGTTGGTCACTTCTTAACTGCCTAGAACAATTCTTTGGACTTATGGTGGGCTCACAGAATTTTAGCTCACCAAAACATAACAGTGAAAGGCTTCAGAAACAAAATGTCATTTCGACAGTTAAATAGAAAAGTAAATGTCCTTGATTTTAATACCTGGTTGAACTGACTGCTTCTGTTTTAGGAATGAAGCATTCAAAAATAAGAACCAAAGAGGTAATTATCAACCACAGAAATATCCAGTTGAAATACCAACATTAAAAATAGAGGGAAAAAGAACCAAAGACACTACTTACACAGTTAAATGCAAAAGATTTGCATGTATGTTAATACTAGGCCAAAATATACCATCTTAAGTTCAAAATGTGAAATGTTTACTTCTACAGCCTGAAGAGAAGGCAAAAATACACCTTCTGCCAAACTCAGGTCCCCTCTAGTCACATGGAAATCAAAGCTGTCCATGGTGTGATACAACATGGAATTCGGTCTGTTATGTCAAACCAGTTCAAAAGTCCACTCACAGTTTTAAGAACTCACATGACAGTAATTTGGGCTCTCAGGCCAAATTCTTTTGATGGTTTCAGTACTGTTCTTTCAACACCACTGTAAGAACTGCAGTGGAGCCATGGATGTGGACCAGTCCTATATTTGACCTGTAAAACTGAACACTCCAGTTACACTTCGGTTACTCTTGATCATTCTCTCCTGGAAGGCCAAAAACTCTATGTCCAAAAAGATCAGGGATCACCACCCATTTTCTACTAGTCAACCTCCTATCCTGCCCTCTAAAGTACAGGTAGAGAATACATAGAGCAGCCAGGACTCTTCTCCTTCTCTCAAACTTATCGCCAGAGGCAGTCTGGCAGGTTTTTCTTTCCCACAATAATGACCACAGTTCAAATGCTTACAGCTCAAGGAGATCTTGCGTCTACAGCTGACAGTATCCTTTGGGCCACAAACCACTTAACGAGAGAGGACTTGGTTCCTTTTGTTTTGCTTTTCTGAAATGTTGACATTTTTTATTTTTCAAGATACTCAGCCAGTCATTAAATATACTAAATAAAGATGTATTTTACTGTTCAAGCGTTAAGGTTGAACTTACTAAACTAGCAAACATCGCTGATTCTAAGTCGACAAAATCCCTGAGGAGTGAGTTGCTATTGCCAGCAAGTACTGTACACTGAGCCACTCCTTCTGGGAATTCAGCCCTGAACCCATACTGGGATATACACTGGAATATTTCTCCCTGTTTTAAGCCACATAACATTAAGATTTAAAAATACAGTAGGTTTTGTTACCTAGGATGGGTTCATTTGACGCTATAAACCATTCTGTTTTTTCAAGAACAGCATTCAATTAATTCACTTCCCCTCTTACTTAGAGACAGAATCAACGCGAAATAGCACTCATACGGAAATCAGTCCTGTTTCCTAGACATTATATCACAAGTTGTAACACTGATATATGCAGCTTCAGTTTTTTTATTTCACTTGGGTCTCAGGTGTGAAATTGAGCACCTTTCTTCATCAGTATGTTTGAACTGGAAATTTTGATTCTGAAATTATTATTAGGAAAGTACCAATTCTAAATAAGATCCATGGAAATCAGTTTTATCTGATTAAGTATCTCTACATTGCACAAAGGAGACTAAAGGCCATGTCCCTTGGTAACTTTTAAAGAGAGTTTAAGAACATAAGAAATTCTTTGCAGATAGTATACAGCTGTCAGATTATAAACTTTCCAGTTTTTCTATTTCCTTCCTTTCCTCCAAGGGAAGAGAGGCCCGGGCCTGGATAATTGCATTGTCCTTTCAGCATAATTACATAGCTTTGTCACTGCTTCACACATAATTAAGTATTAAGCTATTACCCTGTAAGTAAACAATACGTACATGATATCTCCACAATGTGCAAGAAAGCATTGTTTTATATACACTCTATTAGCTTGAGTAAAATTCTTAAATGCATGCTGAACCTGAACCTATACTGTGTTGTCAGCTATTATTGGATAAATGAATTTGTTTGCTCTTCATTACAATGAGCCATTAAAAAAATATTTGCATAATGCTAAAAGCATTCATTATTGAATGGATTCCTATGCAGTGAACAGATGTGTCTAAACACTTTAATCATTCCAGAAAACAAAACGTATTGGACTCAGGTCTCTGCTGTTTGGAAATTTGTGTCATCAGTACATGTCCGTCAGTTACTGTAGAATTGCTAAATAGGAGTGGCTACGTATTATATTTTCCATTAGTGCTGATGACTACATGGGGGTGAAAAGCTCTTGAGAAGGAGGTCCTCTATGTTCATCTGTGAACTTTGAGACAATTTAATGTAAGAACTGCCTAGTCTAGCCCACTAGCCTGCATTGAAAAATTATCAGCAGAAGACAGAGTTCTCATGGAATGTTTCCCTCATACAGCAACCTGCAGTGTAGGACTCACTAGCTCTGATGTTGTGCCAAGGCCATTGAGTAAAATAGCTACAAATGTCCTATTTTGCAGGAAAAAGCTTAATCCCTTTCAAAAACCACTTCTGTGTTTGTCCTTCACAATATCTTATAGCTGTGTATTATGTAATCTAACTATGAGCTGTAGGAAAAACATTTCCATTGTCTTTTTAAAAAGGGCAGCTGCTTCCTGTCTCTGCTCCACTTTCATGAAAATCTCCATAGACTTTCTAGTTCCGCTACATCTTTCCTGAGATAGAATGAATAAAGTTTGCATGTAGTATTCAAATCAGCTTGTGCAACATGTAATTATACTAGTTTAAATGAAGTTTAGAAGCTTGTTCTTAAAATCTTTCCACTAAATTTCCAACATCTAATTCCCATTTTCCATGTAAAGCATTGAGGTGTCATTTTGTATGAAGTGTCTGCTGTGCCTCTATCACTAACCCAAATGATAACAGTAATGGTAATTTTGAGATCATTATTCTGTTTGTGTAGTTAAGGCCATTTCCTCTACATGCATCACTTGGTATTCATTGGCATTGAATTTCATTTGCTGCTTTATTACCCAGTAACTCAGTATTGTACCTTCACCATCTCATCACAGTCTGTTTTAAAAACTGGGTAGTATTTGTTTTGTCTGCAAACTTTGTCACTACAATACTCATCTCTTTTTCTGTATAATTTATGAGTTTATGAAATTAAGATTTATAAACATGCTGAACAAACTCTCTCAGTACACACTTTTGCAGGACTTCATTTGTAACTACGGTCCATTATAAGAACAAACCACTGATTTCTACCTAATAAACTTTTAATAAGCTAGCAATGAATGAATCTTTATAGAAGGAACTTGTCAAAAACACTTTTTCAGTCCTAACTACATTGTATGATCTGAATTACCTTTACCTTATGCTTGCTGATATATTAAAAGAACTCTATCAGATTTTGAGGCACAACTTCCTTATAGTTTCCAAGCCATTCTGATGTTTATTGCATATGTTTATCTACTCATTACCACTATGGCTATCAAATTGCTCAGTGCCAGTGTCAGATTTCCTGGTGTGCAATTCAGAAGATTATCATTTGACTCCATTTTAAAAATTGGCATCACATTTCCACCCTCTATTCATTCAAAATTGTGAGTTGTGTACTACAACTAGTAGCTCAAGAACTTCATATTTAAGTTCCTTAGAACACTTGATGAAAGCCACTGGTGATGTTTGTTACTCTTCATTTTATTGACTTGTTCCAAAACCTCTTTTACTGACACTTTAATTTGAGACAGTTCCCCAGATCTATCATTCATAAACAACGACTCTAGAGTAAGAATCTTCCTGACCTTCTCTGTAGTGAACATAAATGCATATAATTAATTCAGACTTTCTGCAATAGCCTTATTACACTCAATGACTTTGTTTATCTATCCATCTATCTCAGAGATTCTCTGGCAGACTTATTCCTTCTGATCTGTTTTCTGCTTTTGGGAATTTGTTACTCAAAATGTTTTTTTTGGATTGCTTTATTGTGATTTTATATTTAACCTGTCAAGATTAATTTTTCCCCCATTTTCTTCATTTGGATATGACATGAATAACTGTAAATTCTAACAGTTTCTCCAGGCTGCTAGCTAACATCTTTTCAGTATTTTGAAAGTATTCTATGATTAGTACATAAGTTTGTTGCTTCTTTAAAAGTATCAGTTTTACCTATACACATTTTTGCCCTTGTTGCTGCTCCTTTCAGTGAGCTCCTTTGCATTTCATCTTTCTCATAATCCAACTTTTTAAAGTTAAAATGCACAATGAATTTTTTTAGAATTTTTATATTTCATATTTGGACGCAACTGCAATCTCTCAACAATACTGTGTTTTTGTTTTCTGCTTTCACAGATTCTTTAGTTTCTTCCAGTATTCCAAGTAGTGAATGCTTATTTACTCTCTCTTTCACTGCAAGAACTAGAGGCATCCAAATAAAATTGTCAAGTGGCAACTTGAAAACGAGCAAGGAGAAGTCCCTTCTTCATCCAGTGTTTCTTCAGACTACGCAATCCACCATCAGCTTTTAGGCTATATGTGTCCAGTATTAGTATAACAATCCTTTCCCTATTTAGGCATTAAAAGTCGGACCATAGAAAATCTGTGATATATTTTAACGAATGTTCCTTATTTGACTTAATACATCCACTAATCCACATCATGACTTACTGTGTCATTTCTATTCACTTTCTGCTTCAATACTACCTGTCTCTGATCAGCTTCTTTCCATTTCACTTTAGAGGTGCCTTTTATAACAATACATTCATTTAGAACTCACCATTTCCATTAATTCATTTTGAAGTTTAGAACTGAAATGTAGAGATGGAACTGAACCTGGAAGACATATACAGGAAGATATATGCCACTGTACTTCTGATTACTCAAGATAAATACAAAGTTACAAAATAGCTATTCTAAAGGCAATACATAAACATTACATGGGAAAAGGTCGTTTGTTTACAACATATTAACTATATCAGATTAATCCCATGTGCAGATCTTCTTAACCTAAAGTAAGAACATATTGTTATAAAATAGTTTAATTCCAAAGGAGTGTCCATATATAGCATTAATCAGAAAGATTGCATTGTAATAATTTTTCAAAAATACTTCTCACAAACCAAATTATTAACTTCCTTGAGTCAAAAATATGCTATTTTTACTTTTCTACAAGAATTTATATAAAATAAACACAGTGTTACTCACTTCATATAACTGTAAACACTTGACTGTGACACTAAACCAAGTTTTGCATGGACTGTTATGTGCTTGCAAAAAGTTATAGATGTGTGAATATCTTCTTTCTCCTCTTTCTAATTCAAAGATACATGATATTAATTTATGCTGAATCTTCTAATCAAATACAAATCTCAAATGGTAATCTCAGTTACAACAGAAGCTGGTCAAACTGCAACTAATCACAGAATAATATGCAATAGCAAAGCGGATAAAAAGGAAAGCACAGATTTATAATATGAACATCACACTTCAAACTGTCTTCCAGAGGCTAAATTAAAGATCAACTCATATATGCACTTCCTTGACTCTAAGTCTCTAATATGTTCTATTATCATGTCATTCTTGGAGGAGAGATTTCTCCATGTCAGGAATACATCAGACTATACTGATTACACAGATTACACTAACAAGGTCAAGATAATTATTGTGCAGATCAATAGACAGAGAGACGGACAGACAGACAGATAACTTCTAACAGTCCAGAAACACTGGTCAGTTCTTATTTCACAAGCAAACACTGAATCGCAAGAAAACGTTTCATCTTGTTTCTCCTCATAGTGACATGTCACGACATAACAAAGGGAGAAGTTATACATACATCAGATCAAACCTTCATCCAACTCAGCATCCCGTCTCTGGTAACGGCTAGTAATGGTGCTTAAGGAGCAGTACACGAGAGAGCACGTAACAGCATTTCCCTGGTAAATTCTCCCTACCTCAAGAACTCTTCAGCACAAAGTTGGTCAAACGTCCCCTTTTCAGGTCGAAGAGTACTGGCATAGAAAGTCACTCTTCATACATTTATAGGCATCATCACACATCTTTCCTCAATCACATTGTCCCTTCTTTCTCATTTCTTCTATATGTTTGTCAGCAGTAAGACACTAGAAGCATACAAATTATTAAAGGTGAAGACAGACCAGAGATCTGCACAATGCCATAATGATGTTGTCCATTTTATTCTATATTCCTTTTCTAACAAATCTTTTCATTTCTTTTGCCGCCTTTGCACACTGTTGAATCATTGGCCATTTCTAAACACTGAGTAGACTTTTTCATAGAATGATCTATCATAATTTCAAGATTTCTTCCCTGAGTAGAAATAACATTCAGAGTCCATTATGTATGCAAAGTTAGCTTTTTCTTCCAATATGCGTCACTATACATCTATCAACTTTGAATTTCATCTGGCGTTTTATCACACCGTCTCCCTGCACTGTGAAGTCTTTTGCAGCTCACTTCAAGTAATTTCCATTTGTACTTCACTGAATAGATTAGTATCAGCACACTCTGTCACCTCACTATTCACTTCTTTTTCCAGATCATTGATGAGCATCTTGAACAAACAGGTACAGATTCTGCTGGACTCCACCAATGATCTTTCTGCATTGAGAAAGCTGATTATGTCTTATCCCTCATTTTCTACCATGTAACCATATGAGAGGACCTTCCCTCTTATCTTATAGCAGCTTAATTTTTCACTAGCTGTGATGAACATTATTCCTAGAAGCCATGTCTTTTCTGAATACAATTGTGGAAAAAATGGCAAATATTTTCTGTGATTCTGGAAACAAAATTTATTCATGAATTTGAAGTTTGTCTTCTGAATTTTTTGATCAAATGATATTTTTCCAAAAAATTACATAAATTAATCATATATTTTAAATGCTAATTATGGTTTCAGTTTTCTTTTTGCTTACTATGCTGCCTCTGGTATACTATTGTGCACTGTGGCTTTATGACATATAAACAATTCAAAATATAGGATCAAATAATTCTGTTTGGTTTCATTATGCGCTATGGATAATAACTTTAGTTAATTTTTTCCTAAGCTTAGATAAAAATCTTATTTTAATTAGAAATTTTCTATTTCTTTCTGATTCAGTCAGGTAGTACAACTATTCGGATGTAAATTGTTGAACACACTGGCCAAGAACTGAGCTGGTTGAATATATCTAAGAAATCATTTGTGGGTGTTTTCATACTCTAGCAACAAGCCACTTTCATTCTCTTATTCATGAAGATTTGTATAAGAAAAGCTTTTCTGTAATATTCAAGGAAGCAGAAGCCACATTATGAAGCCAAGGATGAAGAGAGCTTCATGATAGCATTTCCTCTGAAAGTTCTCCAGAGGCCTCTTTGAAAGCTCTCTGGTCTCCATTTGCCAGGGAGCTTAATTCTAAATATATGAGTAGTTCCAGTCAAAAAAATACTTCCAAAAAAGTCCTTCACAAGACTGAACTTTTCCTGAAATGGGCCGAACAGTGAGGTAATAAAAACAAAAAAGGGGAGGGGGCTTGCCTACATAGCAGTGGATGCAAGTTATCACTGATTTCGGTTTCTATTCATAGATCATTGAATGCTCATAGTTCATACAATATCATTATTTGTAATGTAATTTGTTAGTGAGATAATAGATAACAGTTGAAAAGATTTTTTAATTTTACCGACAACAATGCCACGGATACCCAGGACACTTACACATACCAGATCAAGAGCAGAGAATGCAAAACAGCTTAGCAGGAAGCTAAAGTCTAAGAACAGCAGAGCTCATGGCACTGATTTCTGTATAAAGAGAAGCAGATCAGGAATTTTTCCCAGGATATTGCTGTAAACTACAATTCATTGAAGAAATTGCCAAGTCTGCAGAGGATGACAAGGATTCCAGTACCAATAGGGATCTGAATGGTGAACAATCATTAGTAGGAAAGCAGGGTCCCTTCATTAAAAGGATGCTGGATGTGTGAAAAGATGGTATATGGATACAGCAAAGAGCTCAAGAAAAGCACCTCAGTCACCAGTTATTCCAACGGACTCATTCCATTATATTCCTGGCTTTTCATGTATGTTGGATGCTGATTCGTTGAGAGTTAGTAGTCTGTGCAAACTTTAAGCTTCCTGTTATGTGCTAAAAATGGCATCCATACTACAGAGGAAATCTGTCAGGAATGGGAGATTCAGTGATTACTTAACTATTTATTAATCTTGGAACACGTATCACACGCTGGTAGTTCTCATCTTCGCCTGTTCCACAAGGCCATGTCTACTTTTGACCTTAGGTATCTATAACATCGCCTCACCAAGATAGCAGGAATTTGGTTCAAAACCATTCTCCATTATGAGAATATCATTCCATCTTCAACACCTATCCAAAAGACTATTGAGGTCCAAAAGACCTTTATGAGCATTTTGGCTTCCCAAAGCAGTAACAAACTCCTCCTTTTTTCTCATTCAAAAGGCTGTGAGGTAGGGAAACGTTTTAATTTTCTGGTTTAAACCTTAGCAACAAATAAATAGTTTCTGAAATACAGGAAAATGCACAGATAGTAATCTGTCAAAAGATCAGTAGCACAGGACGACGTTAGCTGCTATGACTTAAATACTAGCTAATACTATAGCTTTAAGCAGTTTGTGCTACCTTTATTTTAATTCAATTCAAATATTTATAAGACTATGCTGTCACATTATGAACTCAACTCCCATGACACGAAAGAATTTATATCAAGAGATTTAGCTGAACTTTGTATGACCACTTGTCTCCTAGAGTTTTAAAAACTTGATTAGTTTTCCTATTTTGAACTAGCCAGATGATTTGTGCATCCGGTGCTTTCACATTTACTCTTTTGAGATTGTCAAACGGATACCAAACACGGATGATCTGTGAATGTAGCACTTCTTGATGCTTTGTTTTTTCAGATAGGCAGTTGAAGAAGGCTGGAAACTGTACTGCTATATTTTATAAACATCATCCTATAAATAGGATGTGTAAAACCATATGCAGAGATTTCTCTGCTTCAGTTACTGAAACATCACAAAGGAGCAATGAACTGGTAATACAACTTGATGTCTCTGCTTGTTCACAGCCTTTATAGCCCAAATCAATAAACAAATTGAGCTCAGTCAGCTTGCTCTCTTGAACTCTTCTTAATGAGGCAAATATCTAACTTCAAGAGTTGCTACAAAACAGTTCTTTTGCTTCAAATCTAGGGCTTATAAATATCAAAATTATTCTTTCGTTGTTGAAATACTATAGGGTAAATTAACCTTGTCACTCAGTCCAGACCAGATAGTCTCTCCTATGAGGAAGGAAGTTGGAAGAACTATTCTGGTTAACAATATCAGTGTCTGAACTTCCTTTGCTTTCATACACAGGCATCTTTGCTTTCTGACCACAAGAATCAGCTACACATTGTCCAAAATACAAAACACTGGAAGAGGTTCAAATGTAATTATTCACCTGTTCCCCTCAAACCACCAGTGACCTTAACTGCTCAGTTTTCTCAACATAAAAAGGAATCATGGTACTTCAATTTGGCAAACACAGTAGTAACTCGCATGAACAAGGCTCATAGTGCGTAAACAGTGGAAAGTGAGCCTGTATGCTAAAAAAAAGAGGAGGAAAAAAATATTTTTCATTAACTGGAAATAGAACAAAGAGTAAACTTGCTTGCTATTTCTCTTGCTTTCCACACGAACTGCAGCTGGATAGGCCAGAACTCCAAAAATATGACATGCAAACTGCCAGTATCTGGTGGATTTTAGGAAAAGAAAGGGAAAAACGGGAAAGGAAATGAAAAGTGGTGAACTTCTAAAATACTCAGAGAAAGGACAAGAGGAAGGAAAATATGAACAGATTTGTCATGAACACAGAGATCATTAAAATTTACTCTTCTCTTCTGCTGTGTAACAGCACTGCTTTCAGGTCCTATACTCCTCAATGCAGAGAACTTTCCAAAATATAATCAGTAACCAGTACAGACCCCTCCAAACAACACTCCTCAGCATCTGCTGCTGTCCAACCTAGATGCATTTCGACTTCAGTTTCTCTAAGGGCAGTCAAGCACAGAGCATATGGTAAGATCCTTACTGTGAGCTGAAAGTCTCGAGCCGTGCAATTTATATTCTGTTTCTGAATGTCTGACTGCTAGTTTCAAACTGTTTTAGTTGTTGTTTGTTGATTAAATTGTAGCACTGTTGTCACAGTTGGGTTTTGTTTTCTGTTCTAATTCAGGACATTTGCACAGGTTCCTAGGGTGATAAAAATATTTTCATTTTTACTTTTGTTTTTAATTTGATTTTTTAATCTAATAAAAGTTGCATTAAAAAATCCCCAAGTAGGAATATATAATCCTATATTAAGAATTTTCATTTTAAAATTATTGAAAAGCACATGAAATGTACTTGATTTCTTTTATGAAATATTCATGAGTCAAGCAAAAGAAATTACACAAAACATTATAAAAATAAACTAATTTTTAAGTGGAGAAATGAGTTCCTATTCCAAACTGTACAACGTCTCATGACCATCTCAGTTTTTTTTTCCAGTCCAGTATCAAAGTGTATGAATTCAGCCACTAAATGACAGCTAGGCTAACTGTCATTCGGTAAGACTCATACTTAAAATATTGCAGTGACAACTGAACAATTTATGAAATAATTTATGAAGTACTCTTGAAGTAACCCCTGAAATTTTCATTAACTATGAATAATCTTAACTATAAGTCAAGGAAATTTGACTTATAATTTAATTTTTTAATCAATTTATTTTCTCAAAATAGGAATACAAAATATCCCTGACCAGATATCCCTGGAGACTGTAATTCTGCATAGAGATCTCACTGGCTGGTCATAAGTCTTAGAAAGTCTCCAAATACTTCTCAAATTGTAGTAAGGCTTTCTCTGCACTCACAGATGTTTTGCAATGCACATCAGACAGTCATAATTCCAGGAATTATTGCTGAGGAAATCCTAACTCTGTCAGGAGATAGTATCATTTCCCTTACCATCTCCCAAATACATAGCTGCTTAGGCTGCAGGTAACAGTAAATCTGGTTCTTCAATCTGGTTGTACAGCAAGATATTCCCTCAGCATAGCGAAAGATAAACTGGGTCTCCCAAGACAGTAACTATAATTGCACCTCTTTACTGTACACCAAGTAAAGAACTGAGTTCCTTTTGAAAATAATAATAATCAGACCACTCAGTCTTCTACTGTGATCACCTGGACCTTGCAGCTCAATGGAAAATTACATCTTTCTGTAAACAAACTCAGATGCCTGGAGCGGAAGCAAAGAGAAATATGGGTCAGCTGCTACTGTAATTCTGCAGTCCCACATACTCTAATCCAGAAATGCTTGAGCTAATGCCTGAGAACTGGGTTCTCTCTCAGTACATATATCCACCCTAGGAGCTTAAGTAGTCAATCTGCCTACACTTTAATTGCTACCTCCTAACTAATGCTGAAGATAGCAATTCTGGACAGTGTTACATACATACTACTAAATAATATAAGAGCTCTCATTGTGGTGTGTCTTCATGCTGAGCTCCATAAATATCAAATAAATATCCTTGTTATTCTGAAATTTGGAAACCACTCCTGGTTCTACCAGATCTGCACCTTTCTCCTCACCCACCAGCCCATGATTGTCTCTTGGGATTGTATTTTGCCTTGAATAAAACTAGTCTAAAACATGGTCCTTCAGACACAGTTGTTCTGTGTACTTCTCTTCCACACACTGTTCTTCCTCCCCATCGCTCTACTGCTGCTTCAGCCACTACAAGCAGCACTGCCAAAACTACCAGAAAAGTCGTTCGCAATTGGCAGTAAACAGTGTGACTTACAAAGCTAAAGTCGTCTGCAGATGAGCAGCAAATTTATCGCACAGATAGCTCCACCATTGTGATAAAGATTTATCCATTCTGACTAGTTACAAGTTGAAAGTGATGTTTGCTAGCAAAGACAAGAATGTAGACTATCAAGAAATCAATGGAAATTATAAATTTTGCCCCAAATTCCAGAATTCCTGTTGATCCTTGTTGTTTTCCACAGCTTTGCCCAGCCTCAGCCATACGGACAATCCCAAAAGATCTAACAGCAGGAAAGAGTCTGACATAATTCAATCAGTTACCTTGCTTCCAATATACACATTTATATAATTATAGAAACTTGTATAACTCATTATGAATAATCTGTAGGCTGAAATTTGTTCACCTTAAACCTGTGCAACATATAATGAATGCATTTAGGGAAATAAGTTATTCTAAGTCATATGTTATTTGCCAAATAAATTATTCACTGTGAATTGTTCAGCCCCTAGCTATCAAGGGCTACTCTGCTGTTCCTTCAAAGACCAAGTCAGTAGAAGAAAGTCAATTAAGCTGCAGGTTGTAATAATCATTGATTTATCTTACTAGCACATATAAGAATGCAACTTGATACTGTTTTCTATTTCTTTGCAGAGAATTCATTTGATGAAGACCACATCTAAAAAGTAGAAATGCTCAAAATAAAATAAAAAAGCAGAAAGAAGGAGAAGCTCATCTCTTGCAACAAATAGTAATTTTCTGCCTAAGGAGAACTCATTTTAAACAGTACATGCTCATGCTTTTGTTGTAGTATTATAATCCTCTTTGCTCTGTCATTTATTCACTCAGATCATTTATGCACCTTAAATTCTCTAGGTATTATACAGAACAAGTATTCTTTCTCAAGATTTTTTAGGGAAAGAATTTGATATTTGTTTGTTTTAATTTCACTTTCACTTGGGGAAATAATTTTGGAGCCTGATACAAAACAAGCAAGAAAGACACTCAATACTTACATATGCTCATCCTCAGGTCCTCAGTGCCTCTCTGAGGAGAAAGATCTCTTAAGCAATACAGTACTTGTTAAAATGATGTAAACTGCTCCTCATGAAATCATACCAGAAATATACTAGTGTAAATGATATAAGCATTCATAGTTAGGTCTGGTAACCTTGCTCTGAAGCAAGGCACCATATCAATGGTGTCCATCTGAAAGCGGTTTAATCAAAAATTACTCTTACCTACTCTATCTTACATATGATGTTGGTGTTTTGATATCTAAGTCTTATGTTTTGACGTCTTATGTGGTATTTTGTTTTCAATTTGTTCTAAAAACTTCTTTTTATGTCAAGTGAAGTATTTTTAGTGATAAAAATGGAAATAAAGTATTTTTTCATCATATGCACAATCCACAGGCCAGAGGATAGTCATAACTGAGTTTCAAACGCAATATTATAGTCTTTCAGATAATCAACCCTTGCTCTGATGTGCATAAAGCTTGTGCAACTGTTTGCATTTCTTGCTATATATTAGAACACAATATGAATCTTATACTAAGCATCTAATTGCATAGTTTCTGCAAGATAAGGCTATCTTCATAAGCATTCAACATTGTCAAACTTTACCTCTAACACCGAAGGCAGTGAGCTCTCCTCTTCTTAACAAAACAGTGAAAAACAATAAAAGATTCATGCTTTACTATCCTTCACATCCTTTCTTTGCTCAGAGCCTAACAGGTAATAATAGTGCTTTGGAGAACTGAACCATAAACTAAAGCTTAGAGCTATAACAAATGTTCACCTGAAAATCGGATCCTACAAAGGGATCAGCTCCAAAGACAGGTAATTCAGGAAATTAACACTATAAGCAAGTGACAATTCCAACCAAACCTTTCACTGTTGAGATTTAATTTTGAGAAAATAGAATTTTTGATGAGATGGTAGTATACCATTGCTATTTTATATATGAATGAAGAGACTAACTTGTCTTTAACTGAGGGGAAAGAAGAAAAATTCACCTACACAGATATCTATAAAATGATGCAACCTTTCATAAAAATAGAATTAATTTAAATAAAAGAAAAAAGTGAGTGTGCAGTGGCACAATGTGCGTTAAAAAAAACTTTTTCAGATGAAGTTGATTTCAAAAACAGCATGAAAGCAATCTGAAGAAATCACTACAGTTCATGTCTATAGATTTCTGGCTGTTTATGAGTTGATCTGGTCGTCTGACCACTGCATTGATCTCTGTACTAGGACACTGAGGTGCAATCTTACTATTATAAAATTTTGTTGCTTTTTCCTCTACTCCATAAAGAGATTGTCATGGTTAGAGACAGCTATTTACAAGTTACAAGTTTGGAACATGGTCAAGTAAATGCCATACTCACCAGTGCAAATCTATGTTCCAAAAGTAAACTTAACATACTAATTTGTTCTCTGAATTTCAGGAGAGCAATTTATACGTGATGAGCTCTTCTTTCTTCAGAACCAATAGGCTTCTGAGCAGACAGATTTTACATTTAAAAAATAGTCCTCTTATTTCTCAGCCTTTCGTTTTGTAATTCTGGCTTTTCGTGATAGCAGCTGAGGTTTCATGAGGACACAAGTGCCAAAACTTGGTACTCACCTTTCCCTATATAAAGAGCTGCAGTTCCTTGCATAGCGTGTAACACCCGCGGTACAGCTGCAGGGCTCTCTCCCACTCCCTAATGCCTGCTCCAAGTGCCTTGCTGATTTCTTCAAGCAGCAAAAAACAGTGCCCACTGTGCTATATTGCTGTGCTTCTTTTATGACAGTGATAAGTGAGGCCTTCCAGCAGCAGGACCATTCATTCTGTGTTATGAGAGACAGCCTTATTTGGTGCCTAATGTTCCATGACCCATAAACATTAAAGGAACTGCTAAGAAGTATTTGATCAGGTAAAAAGAATATTTTTGTACCACAGGCATGCAAAAGACCATATTCCAGAGCAAAAATGCTTCATGTAAGGAACAGGGTACAGAACTGTCAGGTAATTGAACAAAAGCAAAACAAAAGAAAATAAAAACTAAACAGCATAGTCTGACTTAGAGGCAAATGGAAAAATCAGCACCCTCTTTGTGGCTAAGACACGGAGCCGGTCAGTCCCAGCCAGAAGAACAGCTGCCATGCCAGGAAATGCTGCTTGACCTGAAGGTGCAACATTGATGCAGGACACAAGGAAAAAAAATCCTGTCATGTTTTTATATTAGTCCATTAGTGTCTGGTTTCCTCTGGATTGTCAATAACCCCCTAAGAAACAGACTTTCACAGACCCAGCCGCAGGATTGATCTCTCATGAATGCATGAGTTTGGCAGTCTAGCAGAACAGTGCAAGCCATAAGCAATAGCAATATTGTGTAAAAGAGGTATGTGGTGGTCTAGGCAATAATGGTATATACAAGCATAGTTTTCCTCTTCACCCTCTTTTATTCTCTTCTTCTCCCACTGGCAAAGGTTGTTTTGTCCAGGTGAGGCTAAGCAAGTTGATTTTTCATTAGGATCATAGGATAATTTAGGCTGGAAGGGATGTCAAGGGGTCTCTAGTGCAACCTCCTGCTCAAAGTGGAGTCAACTATTAGGTCAGGCCTGGTTGCCCAGGTGGCTTTATCCAGTTGGGTCTTTAAAGCCTCCAAGGATGGAGTCTGCACTGCCTCCCTGGGCAACCTGCACCTCTGCATGATTGTCCTTATGGGGAAAAACATTATCATATATCCAGCCTGAACCTCTCTTGTTTCAGTTAATGCCTGCTGTCTTTCGTCCTCCCACCATGCACCACTGTGAAAAGCCTGGATCCATCTTCTCATAAACCTCCCCACAGGTACTGGCAGGCTGCTGTGGGGTCCCCCAAAACCAACTCTTTTCTGGGCTGAACAAGCTGCAGTCCTTCAGCCTCTTCTCACAGGGCCATGCTCCAGTCCCCAGACCTCCACTGAACTCGCTTCAGTTTGTTGCTGTTTTTCTTGTATTAGGGGTCCAAAACAACATGCAGTATCTAGATGCAGTCCAATCAGTACCAAATAAAGGAGGATGATCATCTCCCTTTGCTGGCTGTGCCCCTGCTAATGCAGTCCAGGATGCAGTGGGCCTTCCTCGTGACTCGGCACACTGCTAGCCCACACTCGTCTCACTGCCCACGAGGGCCCTCAGGGCCTTTTCTACAGAGCTGCTGCCCAGCTGTCCATCCCCAGGCTGTGCTGCTGCATGGACTCTGCCTTCCCTGGGCAGCATGTTGCTTTTCTCCTATTTGAAGTAATAGGGATTTAAAACAGCTTGCTAAAATGCATAACTGAGATCAGTAGCAACAGAAGGAACTGAAGGTCTTGCAACAGCTGGCTGCCCAACAGAACAATTTGTTTGTGCAACAGGGTCACAACAGCAGGAGCTGCCACTGTGCCGAGGACATGAGCAGTGGCCCTGCTACAGCCTCAGGGGCAGGATCCTCACAGCTAGCTCCAGTTGCAGTCACCTCATCAGTCAGCTCAGATAGACTTAAGATGGGTACAGACAGCAACTCTAAGGCTTTCTTAAGGCTATTGCATGGAATGGTAATGGCAATTTCAATGAGAACTGAGTCCAACCAGTAGCTTGGAGAAAGGAGAATCATCTTGTTAGCCCTGAACCTGACAGCACAGACCCATCCTGAAAGCTGAACATGATTAACGGTTACCTCTGTACAATCAAGAAATACTCTGGCAACAACTCCAGGAGGAGATTAAGGACTTTTCTCTGCCTGCAAAGCTGGTAAGTCTTCCTTCAGTACGCTCAGTATCAGAAACACCTATTTTGCAGGAAGACATGAGCTGACCCTGCTCATACTTCGAGCATGTTCTCTAGCCAGAAGCTGTGGACGTAGTCCTTCACATGCATATGCAGAGCAAGCTTGTGTCTGCTCACCGAGCAGCGGGTAAATGGCGAATTCCTTCTGCTTTAGCTGAACCGAGGAACCACAGCCTTGTGCTTCCCCTTGTTCCCCTTCTCCCTCGCAGTGCTTCACAGGGGCTTCACCCAGATGGTAAGATGGCAGCAACATGCTGAGCCAGCTCTATAGGGAGGCAATGGCAGTTGGGCAGCGGCAGTGCATCGGGGCAGCTGCAGTGCTGAGGCCCACAGGATCTGCCCCACAACCAGTGCTTGGGGATTCAGTGCTGCCTCAGCAGTGAAAGTAATGTACTCTTTACAAGCCCTGGCTCTCTGGCCAGGTTCATTTTGTTTCTGCAGCAACCATTTTCATTAGCCCCAAATGGGCCTTCCATCTCCTGCCTTGCAGAATGTCCCCAAAAGAGGCTTTTCAGTTGCGAGGAGGTCTCTAGGAAAGAGGAAACCCACAATGGAGAATCCTTTCAGATCTGTACCAAATATACAAACAAAGAGCTCCTAATGCCATACTATAAATAAACAAACAAACAAACAAACAAATAAATAAAACTGCTAAGAGCATACAACACTGGACCTCGCAGAAGCCAGAACAGAAAAGAGCACCATGAACAACACAAGCCACAGCTTGCTTCCCTCTGAGCTGTGTTCTCTCCAAAGGGAAATGCCACCTACTTTATCGCCTGCACTATTAACAGAATTACAGCATCTCTTTTTCCCAGTATATTGCTGTGCTAACTGATGAAGCTAGTAACAGATTTCACTAGCAAAATTTTGCAAATGTGATAAGTTTTACTTACCAGAGGTTGAAACTACATAACTCCCTGCAACTGCAGTAATCATTTAATGTCTTTTACTTAATGATACCAACAAAACAGCCAATGTTAAAAGCTGACTTCATAAAAATGAGGCAATTTGGTAACTTACAGCAAGTAAGAAAACGCAAGAAAGAATACTCAAATGTGGTAATAAACAATTAATTTCAAAGAATCAATTATCAGTTTAGTAGCTTATGCAATAAAAAGATATGGTGATGTATTTATAGTGTAGCTGCATCTACAAGATGTGATTTAATTGGTAAATGAATCAAGTAGAGAAACAAGTGTAAGAAATCTGGCATTTCTCAAGTTTAGGGACAGGGTGTCCTTTCTGGTTTGTAATGTGAAACATTATTGCATATTCTGCTCCCATTCTACCAAAAAAAAAATGTCCCTGATGTCCACTAGAAGCCTGTCAAGTTCCAAACATGCAACCAATTCACTTTGCAGAACACTGATGCTTTTTTTTTTTTGCCCCAGAGCTATATTCTGTAAAAGCTCACTATTCTTGTTCATAGAGTAAAAATCCTCTTCTAGTTATCACAAGCACATACAAAATTTAAAGTTAGACCTCTCAGCAGACTACATTCTCCTATCATGTCCTCTGTTTCACCCTATTGCCCAATAAAAAAGATGTGCCCTGAACTATACATATGATTTGTAACAGAAATATTAAATTGGAAGTAAGCAGGGATGGGAATATGCCTGCGAAAATACCAGAAGAAATAGCAGAACAGGGTTAAAAGGAGATTAAAAGAAGACTAGCCAGTACTTATAACCAAGGACACAAATGACAGCAATGAAACACTCAGGTATGTGTTGCTCTCATCAAGAGCAGAGCACTCGAGTAAAACCACAGTACAAATGATTCAACAGTGGAAGATTCGACACTTTGACAACAGGAGGAGGACAGCAAGGTTACAGCACACCATATGCGCTGTTCCTCTTCCTGATGGCCCATCAGGAAGATAGATTACAACTCTGAGATATCCAAAATGAGGAAACATAAACAATGTCCAGCAAACTTGCCTAAAATTTATGGAAGCTGAAGTAAACAAAATTCTGATGCAAAAAGATCATGCCATAGTAACTGCTGACCCTTAAAGGATATAAAAGACCTGTCCAAAACTCAGTTAGTCATCACCAGTCAAGAGAACCTAAAGGATGTGATGAGGATTCAGTAACCAGCATCCTTTGTCCCCAGAGCAGTTCTGGCGAAAAGACTTAGCTAGACACATCTCAGTGCTTGTGAGTTTGTGCGTGTGAGAGTAGGAACGAGTGAAATCTATGAGAGAATGAGTGTGAATGAAATTGGTTTTGGTTAAAAACAAATCATCTTCTTCCACAGGATCTACTACTGAGTTCTACTACATCAGATTTCCTGCTACAGCTACATAGGTTGCCATGTAGTTTACCAACAAGGATTAAGGTGAGCTGCCATTAGCTTCAAAACACCTAGATTAGCTTTTAATTATCTTCTGTCTTTGACAGATAATTCTTCAGGACCTTGTGATCCAGGGGACTTCTCCCTTACTTGATGTGTTTCAGAGAATCTTCCTGGTTACTGCTTCTCCTTGGAAGACACTTTTGCCCTTTCAAATCCCTTGGATACAACTTCTGGTATTGACCTATGTAGCTCACATGGACACGTAGCCCATTCCCGTTCAGATTCCCTCGAGCTGCATGTACTGGGAATCTGGGTGTTTCTTACTCTTGCAGCAGCAGGGCTGTAAAAATTGCTGTCCTTTGGTTTTGAAATGTCCTGATGCTTGAAATCACCCATTGCTCAGGTACCTGTTCCAGTGTTTGTTCATCCTTGGGAGGAAAAACAAAATCCTCAAATCTAACCTCAATTTTCTATGTTGTAACTTGTATCCATTGCCCCACTGCCTCTCATCCTACCATCATACATCTCCTAGAAGGGTCTGACTCTACCTTCGCTATACGTACACAGTAGTCAACCTTTCTCACAGAGTGCTGAGGTTAGATTCAGGTTATCTCCCCCCAGGCTTATTTACCTTTAGCAAATTCAGAACAAAGCTTTAATATTCCCTCCAAGTTATGAACTACCTAGTACATAGGAGCAAAGCCTTCTTCAGTGGACCAGAAACGATCTTTTATATTTAATACACACCTGGGACAATTTGGAGTAAAACTTTGTCCCTATTTCAGCATCAACTGCTTCTGTCAGTGAAGCTTCTGTTTTATATCAGCCTGTAATCTAGCAGATACAAACATATAGATGTGATTCACGCATACATCTTGTGTGGTTCTTCACTGAAATCGCACACATGATGATTAATTATTTAGGGTGATTGTGAGTTTGAGGTGATCATCCCCCTCACATCCTTGAGGTGTACATAACAGTTTTCTATGCAGTTGAGTTAAAAATTCTAGTTCTGAACCTTTTCTGTGGCTTTTTAAGTTAGTGCTGTGGTTATTCAAGTCTTGAAGATTTTTTCATTACAGATAAACAGGCACTTGGCATGGTGACAGCAGTAAACGACCCTCAAGGACATCCTGGCAAAGTGCCTTAACAAAGAGGATCTCTCACCAGGGATAAGAGGGGACTAAAGTTTAAATGTCTATTTAATCCTTTGCCTCTTTATTGAAGCTGCAAAGGCCATAATTAGTTGCAAACGTGATGGTATTTTTGCAATTTGGACAGCTGTCCACTAAAAATTTAAGACTTTCATTTCATATAGGCCAAACAAAAGCTCTCAAGTAATAACTCCTTTCAGACCAGACTTCCAACCTAACCTGGGACATAAATCAATGCCCTAGAGGTGAAAGTCTTCAAATCCTGTTACTATTTCACTAAACAGTCCATCCTCCCATCCTAAAGGATCCTTGGGAGTTGTGAATACCAGGGGGATAATGCAACATAGATTGGAAGAACACATTTTTACACATTTTGGTATTCTTCTCTGGTCAGCATATTAAGAGTGTCTGCACGTATCAACACAGAAATTCAACTGCAATACTGGCCATCCAACTGCAAAAAGAGTTCACAAAAATTAATGGCAGCTATAAAAATCTCATTGCTTTATTTAGACTGAGCCTATTTTTACCATGAGCTCTGGAATGCAACAGCTATATGTGCTGTACACAGGATGAAAAATGCACTGTAGCATAGCTACAGCTGCATGAAACTTGTCAGGAAAACTTTTTTTTTTTTTTTTTTTTTTTTTGGCAGAAAATTACATAAGCGGTTCAACCAACCAATTTATGAATTCATGTTGAGGCAATCAAAATGTTTTAAAGAATGTGAAGATCTACTTCATTTAGGAACTTTTTAAAGAATATTTCATTTTAAAATGTATATAAACTTGTTTTAAGTTTAAAACACTCTAAAATCAAAATATTTCATTCTGATTCAAAGCTCAGTAGCTTTTCATTTTAATTAGAAAACAAAATATATTTGTGATTCTTCTAGAACATTGTATTTTTCCAGCAGCTCTGCTCAAACAGTAAAACAAGACTATAGTTTTTTACACAGTTGTTGCCATGCATTTTCCATTCCTCTGCATAGTCCAAATTACCAACTACTTCATTTCTTTTTGTTAAAGACCTTTGGCTCTGACAAACTCAAGGAACAACAGTCATCTAATCAAATAAAATAAAGGTAATAAAAAGCCATTAATTTGTGTGCCTTGTAAAAAATAGAAGCTTTGTTTATATTTATATTGTTTGCATAATATTTAACAAAATTATTATTATTACTATTTAGCAAAAAAAAAAAAGAAAAAAAATGAAAAGAAAATTGAAATACAGCAAATTAATTCCAGAAATAGACTGTCGAATAAAATTGACTATATGACAGAATTTAGCCTTATTCCATTATGCAGTGAGGCATTTTTATTTATCAACTGAAGTTAACAGCAACAGTCTGCATCTAAAAGAGTTTGCATTTTCAGACCTCAAACGTACCATCACTTGCATGCTGACAGCAGCCGTGGTCCTGCAACAGCTCCAAAGAAGCCAACAGCCTTTCTAGCTTCCAGGGCATTCCTCTCCAATTTTCTGGATCAGGCAAAGAACCAAACACAGCGTGGCACCACGGGAAGGGCAAAGACAGCACCTCACTCCTTGCCACGCAGCAGTAGAGGTTTTCTCCCTCTCTTGCCAGTCCCCCAGCAACACCACCGTTTTGCACATGCCCATTTGCTCAACAAAGTGCTCAGAGGTTGCCCACTAACGCTTTGTTCCACTGCTTTAAATACTGCTTGGAGACATGGCAGCATTCCTAGACAGATGGATTAATTAAATGTATGTACAAATAATTGCTTTCTATATATAAATAACTGCCATGAATATCTATCCTAATAGTGCCCTAATCTATCTATCTAGGACACTAGCTATTAGGATTCTAACAGATATTAGGATAGGTAAGATGAGATAAATCTTAGCATAATGTCTGAAAATGGAAGTACTTTCTAAAACAATAGGATTGCACAGAAGCCTTACAGAAACTAAGTGGATTTCAATTGCATCAATGTGCTATGAATATGGTAATATATTTTTAACCAGTGACATTCCTGTGATCAAGTTCAAAAATGATAATAAACATTCTTAAAGAAAGAATGTAACATAACAAAAGAAAAAAGGAAAGCTGCCAGCATTTTCAGACTTGAAACGCTCATCTTTGAATTTCACATGTTCTTCTGAAACTATTTCTTAACTCACTCTAGAATTTTGTAAAAAAACAGGGACATTCCTAACAGTTCAGTTTAATTCAACCCAAATGCTTTAAATGTGTAAATAAACTTGCTGATACTCTTGATATGTTTTTGGTGGCAAATGTGCTTAAGCTCCAGATTAAGTGGCACAGAAGACAGAGATTTGGGGAAATCTAAAGAAAAATTTTATGCTTAGGGAAATATGCCTCTGAAATAATCCTGTCACTGATGCTATCTTTTCTTCATTATATATACTATTTTATTAGCTATGTTTCCCACACAGTGCATTGTCACAATATTTACCTAAGCATATTAGGCAAATTCTAATTTCATTCTGTATGTTAAAATGCCAATCATTTGTTAGTATGGATTGGTATATTGCTGTCAGCTGACTTATCCCAGCTGAGGAGCTGACCTTATGTTGTCACTATTTGAGTCACGCAAAAATATTCAAAGACTGAAAGAATGGGAAAACTTTTAGAGAATATCTTTTAAGTGAATTAGTTGCATTGAGTTCCTTTTCATCAGAGCATTTGCATGTTCTATTAACATGAATCGTAATACAAGCAGATGGATCAAACTGCAATCACCACTCTGTCACATTCTTATGCACGGCGTGATGAAGCTGACTAATGGAAACTGCCTTTTATTTGCTAAATTTGGAAATGCTTCGTCAGCATTAGCATGTGTTCTTTTCCATGCAAGAAAAGAGAGAATGCAGTAAAAGGTCAGCTAAACTGAGCCATCGCTATTTTGGGATCATGTTTTGGGGCTAGGCTTCTCTGGCATGGATTAGCAGAACTCCACTGAATGAATTCAAAGATATTTTTTGTTAGATATAATGAAAAGCTTTTAGACCCCATCAAGATATTTGCATAGGAAAAGATATGTTTATATGCTTAAATGTTGGGAACTCAGATGCTAACATTAGTCCATATTCACAAATTATCTAACATCCTCTTCAAAAATAAATCTGTTAGTTATCTGATATTATTGTATTAATTTATTTTTTCAAAAATGTTTACCATATATACAAAAATGTATATATGTGTGTGTGTGCCTATATATACATAGTAGGTAGGTAGGTATTCTCTCTACTCTACACCTACAGGCATCGCAAAATCCCTTTACGTTCCCTCAGTTCTCACACTGTTTCCAAACTACAGAGATAAGCTAAATAGAAAAGAATTTCCTTGAACCTGTGCTTTACTCTTTACATTGTTTGGCTGTTTAGAAACATCTGGATGCCTCTCAAACCAATGACTGCAGATTTCACTATATCAAAACCAATCACAGTCTTTCTTGAGTTTTTCTGTCCAAAACACTACTGAAATAATCTACTCTTAATAACAAAGTAGCCAAAAGCTCAAAACATTACAGTCATAGAATTCAGATTTAGATCCCACTGGGAAATGCACCATTATTCGCTGCATCGCAGGGCTAGAAAAGACTTCAGAAGGAACATATATTTGCTCTGCCTGCCCAAAGAGGGAAACAGCTATATTTATGTCATTCTTCAGTGGCCTATCTCAGTCCCTTCTTCAGCCTCTCTTACACAAAATGCTGTACTGAAAACTATGAGAGGTTCCCCACCTAGTGAAAAATAAGCAAAGACCAAGAGTTCTGTTTTTGCCAAAAAAAATTAAAAATCCCTCTTCATCACGCTCCTGAGAGTCTGAAAAAAAAATCCTTTAAGTCTGTACTTTGAAGAGAGAGGATTGTAGCTTCACTGCAGAGTAGATTTGCCAGTATACTCCTGCTGCAGACAAACACTGCAGTAAAATTTTCCGAGTTAACAAAAGAGCTGCATACCCTTGACACACACACCATTTTTTTATTACAGTGCTGAAAACTAATTCCTTGCCCAGGAGGTTTTCATGCCCCTACCGTTAAAGTTATGCATGTTCTGAAAGGAAACGTTTAGATTTTCTAAAGATGCTGTCAGGCATATTAAGCTTACAGTTGAATCTTTGCATTTCCCTGTTAGATACCTACCAGTTTCATTGGGACTATCTGCTACAAACAGCAATAGAAACAATAGTAATGGGAACAGCAATGGAAAGAATAGCAAATTAAGCAACATTATAATTTATAAGAAAAATATTGAATTAATTCAAACTTCAAAAATTTTGAAGAAGATGCATTGATTTCTAGATGCACAAAAGAAATCAAGGTTCATACTCCCAAGTATCTTTTATTATATCCTCAGGATTCAACTTAATAGTGGAACAAGTTTTCATGGTAAACATTTTTGAAAAAAACAAATTAGTACAATAAACATAAAGAAGATAAAAAAGAAGAGTTCCCATTGTTAAAATGTACCATTCCACTCTAATGCACATGAATGGGAAAGTAAATAGAGAAAAGTCAGATCTCTAATTTCTCCGACAAGGACTGCAGTTTGGCCTCTAGTCTACAGAGATCTCTTCCTGAGATGATCACACAGTCTGCAACACCTTACAGTTTTAAACAATGTTACGAGCTTCAGTTTTATCTCAGCCCTGGTAAGATCAGCTCCTTTCACATCATCAATTTTTAAATAGAGTAGTACAAAGAAATCAATGGGGAGCTCTACTTAATAATTAATATGGCCTACCAAAAGTCAAGCTCTACACATCATTGGATTCCCTAAGATATGCAATAAGTGGCTGCAACTATCAGTCACAGTAATTAGACTTCCACAGTTATATCCTTACACTGAGTCTTATAAAAGGCCCAATTTGGTGTGTATATATATATATATATATATGTATATATTTTAGATAATTTTCATGACATATCCATTCCAAGCTGTAGTGAGGACACCTGTAGAAGATTAGGAACAACGAGTCGAGTCCCACCTGGGTGTCCAACCCATGCATCCGATCTGTGCCTCCAGCAGCCTCCCATCAGTGACCCCTCCTCATGGTTCCTGGGGCTCCCTGTGCAGCTTTTAGCGCAAGTCAGCACTAAACCTATCTTGTTTAGCCTATTATGAACTTTGAGTCTCTCTCTCCACCTGTATTTGACCCTTTCTTGTCCACCTTGAGATCACATTTGGTGTAGTTGGCAGGATACCAGTGTGGAGATGCCTCTTTGGGGGGGCAGGTCAGTGGGCACCCATGATGGGGGTGGAGCGAGATGTCCGTCCCCTGGCTGAGCAGGCACTGGTGCAAAAAGAGGTCTGGGATCTGGAAACTTGGGATGGAAACGTCTGGGACTCCAAAGAGCCTCCCAGCTCAGAGTCAGACACAAAGTATGAGGGGAGGCAGCTGCCTGGCCAGTGGCAGAGCAGCAACTTTCCAGACCAAATGCAGCCAGTTTGCAAGGGATCACAACTACTCATGATTTTGAAGCATCAGAGCTCCAACAGGATATGCATGGGCACTACAGGCAGCAGCCTTGGGAAGGGTTGTTGGGGTGGCTGTTAAGGCTGTGAGATGATGGGGCAGAGGCAGTTTATTTTACTAGAGAGGAGCTCAGCAGGATGCCATATCCTCTGCACCCTGCAGCAGCAAAGCCAAAAGGTTTCCCCCTCCCTAATGGGGTGCACGCTGGGTGCATTGCGTTTTACCCAGGTGACTGCAGCGGACTTCAATGACTTAGCCCCGCAGCAGTTGCAAACCAAAAAGCATTATACCTGCAGAGGGCAGAAGCCTGGAGAAGTGCTGCAAATTGATTATATTGGAACCCTACCAGATATGTCCTGACCGCTGTAGCTACCTGCTCTGGTCTGTTGTGTATCCACTCCTGTACCACAGCTACTCAGGCTCACACCATGACAGCATTAGAAAATATGACTGCATTATATGGTTCCCCAGTGGAAGACTAAAATGATCAGGGCACGCAGTTTACAGGAATGACATTCAAAATTGGGCCAGAGAGGCAGGAATAGCATGGACATAGCACACACCCTACCATCCACAAGGGGCAGTATTGATAGAGCTGCTCAAAGGAGTAACTGTACAAAATGTCCCCTGTTGATACCTTCAGGAGTTGGAGCAAAAACACTCATTGGGCAACTGCCTGCCTCAATAACCACCCACCACGTGGCTCTGCCCATGTGCTCGTTTCCAAGGGGACTCCATAGAGCAGCCACATGAGCTTGGAGGGCAACAGCTGCACCCACAAGCCTGCCTCCCCAGGAGAGCCATGCCCGGGACTGCATGATCCAGCTAAATCTGAACAGTTGGAAGAGGAAATCATTGCTGATGGGCCTGGAGAGATCCACCTATTAGTAGTCAAAGGGAAAAGCTTCCCAGTCTATGTCCTCTCCGGGATACTCTTGCCCAGAGAAACATGACCTAATGAATATGCCGAGCTGAGCCACAACATTGCTGCTCTCCATCCCAGCCTTGCTGACGGCAGTCAGGACACCAGCGGAACTGCAGTGAGCACACTGAACTCAACATCCACAAGAGAAAGAACCTACTTCAAGTATTACATGATACAAAGTCCAAAGAATCACCGCAGGACAACCCCTAGCATTGACTACCATCATGCCTGTCAAATTGAGGACTATGGGGAAAACTTCTTATACTCCTTGTCCTGGGCTGATCAATTCTGTATGCCTACATGGTATAATTTACTGTGTGTATATATATACATATACATATACATATATATATATATATTCACTATGATTTAGTTCTTGTAGATTTAAGGGGCCCTTAGGAACAACAAGTAGAGTCCCACCTGGGTGTCCGACTCGTGTGGCCCACCTGTGTCTCCAGCAGCCTCTTGTCAGCAACCTGGGGCTCTCCATGCAGCTTGTAAATCCTGTATTAAACCTATCCTGCTTAACTCCTTATGAACTTTGAGTGTCTCTCTCCACTAGTATCTAACCCTTTCGTGGCCACCTTGTGGTCACACAAGCATATAAGGAGACATAGCTTCTGCTATTTGTTTTCATCACTACTGATCTGTAATACAAGAATTATTTCATTCCTTCATACAAAATAACTACATGCATTATTAAATGTATGAAGATGATAGATAGTTGACTGATATTACCTGAGTAGATAAAAGTTTACAAATTGGTTCAACATGGAATAGATTTTGAAGAATGAAATCAAGTGTCTTACTCATATTTATTGTAGAAAACTTGTTCATGAGGAGCTACATGACTCAGTGGAGTTCAAATCAGAACTGAAAATGAGCTTTACTGTTCTCATCCAGCTAATCCAAAGGAAGTCTGTGAGCTTTAGAAAAAAAAAAATCAATTTGTCAGAACAGACAGCCTGTTCAGTAGATATATCTTAATGAAACAGAAGGTTATTACAGGCCAAAATTGTCATAATTATGTGGGAAGTCCCTACACAAAAGAAGTATCTCAAAATTGTCAATAGACTCTGTCTAATGAAGTAAAAAAGGAAATAAAAACTGTTGTACAGTATCTAAGATCAAGTGAATATATCTAACATTTTTTACACAGATATGTTTAAATTTGAAAAATATTAAAATGTTTCTCCCACTTCTATATTTATATTCTGCCATTATGAAAAAAATAAGGTTTATTAACATGGTTATTAAAAAATTTGGAATTCAAGTGGTAAGTCTTGATTATTTTGCAACAGCCAATTTCCTGATAAAGAACAGCAAAAAGCGTTTTTTAGATTTGGCTAGAATTTGAAACCATCAGAATTGGTTACTAATTAAATTAAAAGAATAATTTGATCAGGCAACAGAAACAACGTACAACTTAGAGTAACAATACAAATGTATACTGTAGTGAGAGGGATTCTCATATATGCTTCTACACAACAGGCTGTAAGCGACAGAGCTTTGATATTAAACATAAAAACTGCTATAAAATATGTGCTGAACATTTATTGAAGCTGGTTATCTCCACGTACGTACTTGGACCTTTTGAAAAACTGCCCTCGGCTTTACCAAGCAGAACACAACGCGTAGGCTGTGCCAGGGCCACGCAGAGCATAACCTGCAAGCTTGAGGATCGCTGTGAGTTTCCTCCTCTTCTAAAACCTCTGTTGAGATCTTATTTTCTAACTGTTTTGATCCAGGATTCTTTTGCATTTTATTTCAGTAGCTAAGACGTAGCTTTTCGCTCGTATATTCTGTGGAAACTAAGGACAGATCTGCCATGCCCGCATCTTTCTCATGAAAGGCTGCATTGTTTTGGTTGACATTTTGCACATACTTCCATGCATAAACACACACATCAGCCTGAGATAAATACTCAAGATAGAGTAAACATTTGTCAAATAAGCAAATAATATAAGCAGCTGAAATGGCATCTTATACTGGAACTGATTCGGGAATCTTATAATAGGTAGAGCTAACAATCCCAGTTATAATATATATATATATATATATATATGTATATGTACACACACACATGCAGGTTATTAAACATTCACTGTTTATTGTAACTAAAACATGTTCATGGCAGCAGAGACTCAAGCTTTGTAACTTGAAAACTCCTTTTCTGTTTTCTTTCCTGAGTCTTCCGAGAAACAATTAACTCTGCATGAGATGTGACATGTGAAATTTCACAAGGAATGGCTCGTTTTGGGGGGCAAGTGGTTGATGGGAATTGCAGATCAGGCTTGTAATGCAGGCTAGCTTCAACCTTAACCGTGCAATAGCTGTAACCATTTCATAATAAGAAAAAAAAAAGATTAAGTCTTGGCATATTGTTTTGTCACTTAGACACCCTGGAGCTGGCAAGAACCATTTGCACAATCCAGTCAGGATGAGGCATGCTAAGAAAATTGAATGAATACAGGTTTCTAACCTTTCTAGGGCAGGGATTTGTCAGATGTTTCTTTCTTCCAGTTTTATTTTGGGAGTGGTATTTTAAACAATTGGAGAACAAAAGCCATACACAGTGCTGCAAAGTTGGCTTGTACAAAACGATCTCCATAGACACAGGAGAGCCATTTGCAGGTTTGCATAGAGGCTGCAGTGCACAGTCACATGGAAGAAATACTGAAGACTGAATTACACTCCATATTCCACTAATGGCATATGACATGTTTGTCTATTAGTTATACTTCAGCAATGATTAGAGACTATTTTCTTATATATTTGACATCTTGCAAACACCAGTGGCAGAATTCTGATTTGAGTTTGCTGCTATGTAAACGAAAAAAAGAAATACCATAGAAATAAAACAGCACAAGGAAGACCAAAGACATGTACTGTATATTTCTCTGCAACATAGTGTCTTCTGCAACATTATTTTACAGCAGACCAGAACATTATGTCTGCTCTAACACAAACTTTTTTTTTTCAAAAATTTGCTTTACTGGGATGACAAGCTACAGAGCTGCTACCCATCACTACTGCACTTCCAAGAGAATGAGGGAAACACAGCCATGGTTGACAATTCATACTAAATTAGCAGAGTGTTTCGGATAAACCCAGCTTCTGGTTAGGCACTCATATTAAGACACAGTGTTTTCTTAAAGGTTCAACAATCAGCAGTTTCCATTGCCCCTAGGAATGACTAAGAACATGCGAATGTGTCTGGGAGCAGAGAACACCTAGCTACAACATTATAGCAGCTGAGCTCTTTTGCTAACATCTTTGACTAAAGTTTATGCTGCTAATAAGAAGTCTCAATATATTCAAAAGGATTGTATTAATATGCAGTAATTACCACTTTACTGACAAAACCCTATTATTACTAATAGTCTCTTAAGTATTTTGGTCATACGCATTTTACATTTGCACAACATGTATTACCATGCTTCAGCTTTCCTGTTAAGACATACTTGATGTCCTATCCAAGAGCAACTTCAAAATGATCAAACAAATGGGATACGAAGTCTTACAATAATCGTAAAAATATTTTTAGGAATACTTTCTCCTGTGATTATTTTTAGGTAACATGGAATGAACAAATACATCAGAAATGTAAGAGGCTATTTTTATTTATTACAAACAATTAAGCTGCTGCTATCTGTTCAGACAGTTTATGAAATGTTTGTTTTCTGTCCCATTACAAACAGTGTTTGGGAAATGTGACCATTTTCTTTTTGTTGCAGAGAGAAATGTGAATATAAATGCTCAGGTTCCTCATGTCTCCAACTAGTAAATTACGCTTTTTTTCTGAATAATATTTTTGTGCCATAAAATTAAGAGACAAGATAGTTTATTCTCTCCTTCAAGAAACTTTGTGGGTCAAAAAAATGCTTAAAAACTGCAGTAAAAAGTCAAACTAGAGGGAAATCTGGTTTTATGAAATAATTTAATTTACATAAAAATTATAATTATCTTCATTCTTATAAAATAATAATGTTCATAGAGATTGTTTCAAAACATTTCTCCCAGCATCTATGATTTTTAAAATGCATTTTGTTTACAATACTTCAAAAGGAATCACCCGAAAAATTTAATCTGTGTATCTAGGGTCAAAAATAACATGTGATTGTAGAATTAGATGGAGGTCTAAGACAAACACATTTTGCTTCGCTGTTGGGTGTTACCATGCTAAACTGCACACCAAATGCATACAGATGCCCTGTGCTCACACCTTCTGTGAGCACCATATACTTTGCTTCTGCAAATCCAAACTGGTTGATCTTGACATGTTACTTCTAGACTCACAATGCTTTTGCTGGAAGTGCAAGTCAATGATTTTATTGAACCAGTCAGAAGGTGTTTGTTGGTAATAGGTATTGTAGGAAAATATTTTTATAGAAGATGTCTTCTGAGTATAATGATTCACACACACCCACAACTGGATCACAGAGTTGTGTCATGTAGTAACTCACTTAGGCGCTGTTACGGATCTACATGAGATTTGAAGATTGTGAACCTAAAAATGCAGGTGGCTATCTACTTCAGTCTTCCAAAAGGACTGGTGACCATGTCAAAAACAGGACTGAGGCACTTTAATCAGCTTAGTCAAAATGAGTCATCTACAAAATCCCTATGTCCAGGTTCCTGCCAGTAATATATCCTTCAGTAAGTAAAGTTCAAATCCTGGATTGAAGTCTGTGCTCCCAGTGCATTTAACCCAGCAATTGTTTGATGTATGAACTTTGCAAGAAGGATGGACTGGGTAATCCTGGATTACCTCTCCTCCACTAGAACTGGCTCTATTGCTGGGCTCCTGATTTAGTTCTGGTCCTATGTTACATCTGTTTCCACAGAATAGCACAGCTTCACTAAATAAATAGATTTAGATTTTTTTTTTAATGTAAAATTCCTCAAGGACTGCGGAGAGAAAAGCGTCAGTGAAGAAGATCAGATGTCATCAGGATATAACCAATAGATCCTGCTCCAATATAAAGCTCCCAATGAAGGGAGCTTTATACTCCAACAAGTAGATCCAAGGACCACATGGTTTCCTTCAGTATGAATATGAGTGACCCAAAAGTCGTTTGTATTTGCTATATGAAGTGAAGCTGTATTCCCAAAGTACTTCAGGTGTGTTTTGTCCCCTACCAAGAAAGCATATGCTTGCCTAATCTCCAGGATGCTCACTATCAAACTTGATCAAATTTCAGATGGTTTCCCAACACTTTGTGGAAGTCATAGCTATTTGATACAACAGTATTGCAATGTACAGCAACTGGTCAATTTTACCTTGATTGCTTAATGCACTTACAAGACTTCTAGGCCCAGGCTGGTGTCTCCATACAATGCTGTGTTGAGGTCATGTACACCAGGAATGGATTTGCCTTATGTTACTCTAAAAAGATGCTATATTCATTACACTGTGTAGAAATTCCTTTGTAGGCACTTTATCGTGAATTTTTTCCTGCCCCTAGTTCATATACAGGATAATGCTTCTGGTATAGAAATGGGTAGTTCAAAGCCAATTTAAGTGTCTCTTTCTAGACTAACCTAGAGAAACATAAGGAATGGAGGGGAAGAGAGGGATGAAGAGGGGAGGGCAAGGCAGAGCAGAACAGAGAAGGGAGTGCAAAGGTGAAATTTTCTAACTTCAGAAGTAAAAGAGTAGAGGAAATTGAAAGGGGAAGGCTAACATGTTCCAGGAGAACAGGAACAGAAGTATTGTCTCAGAACCTCCTCTGGTTTATTTTCAAATTTGCTTCCCATCCTCTCACGGCACAATAGTGGAGAAGACACTGTGGACTGCGTAGCTTTTTCTCCTTACAAATACATTGGAAAGTGCTTTTTAAATTATGGCAGAATTTAAGGCAAAACTCAGTAATTTTGTACTTTTAGAACATGGCAAGGAAAAAATGTAAACAAAACACTTTGGTTGGTTGTTATGCATTCAGCACTAGTAGGTTCATGGTTTAACTTTCTGTCTAAACACTTACAACAATAACAAGTGGAAGAACAAGGAAAGAATCAATATTACTCCAGTAGCCAACCAAGCAGTAAGACAACAACAACAAAACATTTATACTAGAAAGTGTGTGAATGTACCAAAATGCATTTTTAATTTTCTTTACATTTCCTACAGCAACCACATGCTTTCAGGTTCCATAAATGAAAATAATACGTCTATGTAAACACACTATTTTATATGATAGGTTTTTCTCAGTTCTCATGTGACAAATTATTTTACTTTTCCATCTGCTAAAAGACTAACACTTCACTTCAACCTATAGAGAGGAGAAAAAACATACAGAAAACTCCAGAAAGAAGAGAAGCTTCCAGGCTTCTCTTAAAGCACAGTGTCTTATTATTTCTATACCAGACAGAGAGGCCTTAAGAATATCAGCTTTGAAAGAACAAGCTTTGATGCAGTGTATTCAAATAATGGGTAAAATAGGATTTTATTGATTATTTGTTTGCCAATAGCGCAACAGTTAGGTCCCCAAACAGCAACAGGACCCTACTAGACCCTTTCACATCAAATTTCACAGTCCGGTGGTCAAATTTAAGCAAAATCAAATAAAAAAAAAGAGAGAGAAGGAAAAAGCGGAAGGAGAGAAGGAATAAGTAATAAGTTGAAGATCTGGGGCAGGGCTAGAATTAGATATCTGGAGAGAGAAGTACAGAGTCATCTATACAAAGAGATGTTCAAAAGCTTTTAGATGTCTAAATGTAATCTAGTTGCCTTTAACTCCCTTCTTGCCAACAGAGAGAAACCAACAGCCTAGGAGGAGATATACTTCCAAAATAGGCCAGATGGATCATTCTCTGGAATTGCCTAATTATTCACCATTGACTAAGGGAGGCTGGGATTACTATCTTAGACTACTTCAATATCTCACTTTGACTAGAGTTAGGCGAGGTGAATCCCACCTCAGACTTTTTCTGAATGTTGAGGCATTACTATAGCCACTAGAACCATGCTGCCTCCAGACTTTCGATGTTTCATTATACAAGTCTCTTCAGATGATGTATCATTGTTCCCCTTTTTTTTTCCTACCCTTACATCTCTGTTTTCACTCATACTTTACAACTCATCAGGAAAAGATTTAAATAATTCTGTAATGTTTACCAACTTCTTTCTCTCTGAGTCAAGAGGGTCCAGCTTGTCTGGGGGATAAAAAGAGGCAAGGAAAGATCTTGTACCTACAATGCCTAAAATAACATAAATACTAGTGTAATAAATACATATGTATGTGGTGGCCTGAAGCCTGAGGATGGAATAAAGCTCATTTCTGAATTCTCCAGTTGGACAGAGGCTCACAACATTGTGCTTTGTCACCATCTGCAGATCATTTTTAACAGATCACTGTCAATATGCAAGCCCAAGCAGGCCTCTTTGAGAGATGCGTTGGTGTGGGGGAGCATTTCTTTCAAACATAGCTGAAGATAAGTGCAAGATAATACTTATCATCATTGACGCAGATGATGGCAGAGAGAAGAAATGGGAGCATCTTCATGAAACGCAACTAATGGGACTGATGGGCTATGAACCCAACCATTAAGAACACCAACGAGAACCTAGATCTTACAGAGCCACCTGCCTTAACCAGCAGTTAATACAGCAGTTAAATAGCAATTTTATCCAGTGGCAACAAGCCATAGAATAATCGATACATTGTTAGACATAACAGATTCACATGACCATTAACTGGATTCTTTTGAGCCTAGGACAGCAGATGTCTGCAGAGCAGTGGGATCCTAACCTGGTAAGGCAGCAGCCATCCACAGCTATGGAGGAAGTTGGGGGCAGGAAGAAGGAGGAGTAATTAGATTCACTTTATCTTTTGGGGGCATTGCCAGATAGTATGATTTTAGGTTTTCTTCTTCTCTCTAACCAATAAAATCCTGATTGTACAAGCCTGTTTAATTTGATGAATGGGGAAGTATGTCTCACCAAACGCTTGGGGTAGTACTATTCCCAAATCCCATCACAGCATAGTGTTCTGGAGCTCAAGGCAGTGCAGTGGTTTAATAATCCCTTGAATCTGGTCTTTGCCCTGGCCAATCAGTACTGATAGAATAATTATATAAGTAATTGCAATAATGATGTTGATGATTAATTTTTTAATTATGTTGTAAATTTCATGTTGTCAGCTTTGTTACAACTTTGGGACTACTACAGAATAGGAAACCACGCTAAAATACTGTTGTATTTTAACATTATCACATTTTTTTTTTCTTTTCTTAATAAGACTGGACAACACACTACTTCCAGCTAGGATGTGCCTGCCATATCAATAGTGAGATTTGTTCTAAAGGGAGCAAAGTTTTCCGGCCATGAGCAGTGAAAGATTGAGCAGCCCTTTTGCATTAATCTCCCAGTAACCTCTAATATTGGAAGGCTGGAATTTATGAAGATTTTCCATTAATGAAAACTACTCTGTTTAATCTAACTCCCCACAGATAAGGGAAATCGTATGATATAGTGACATCAGCAAGTACTGTAATGATACGAAGTTTCAGAAATGTCATAAACATCAGTAAAATAAAAATCTTATTTCTAGAAAATACTAATTTTTGAAACTTTTGCAGCTCTGGTAACAAAAACATTTGCTTGGTAAAATTTAAAAAATACAGGAAAGCAAAACCCACTAGAGCTATCTGCCTACTGTCTATTTCCAGAATCAGGCAGAAATAAAGATATTTAGTTAAAGCTCTCCATGTAGTCTATTGATCAGAATATGGTAAAAAGCCCAAGAACTTCAGTGACAAAACAGCAGAAGACTAAGAACACTGTAAATAGACAGACAGAAAAATCAATTTCCATTGCTAAAGATAAGCAGTAATTTATTGAGTTTACTTTTCAGAGAACAAGTTATCTGCACTTTTCAAACATATTTTACTTTATTTTATAGGTAATTACCTATATCAGGAGAGCTGATATTATTATATTTCATTCTTTGAAATTATTTTTATACTTCAACATTTTATCTCTGATATATTTAAAAAGAAACTCATTTCTAGGGACATACAGCATACAAGTTTATCCTTGTGTGACTATCCTTTCAATCACATTGCCTGCTCTATGCACTCCACTAAAACTGCCCTCATTAAAATCCCTAACAACCTCCTTGAAGTCTGTACTTAAAATCTATTCCATCCTCATCCTCCTTGATTTATCAAATGACTTCAAATCATATATCTTTTTATTCTTCTTAAAACAGTTAATTGTGAAATCTTAATGTATGGAAAGGTTGAAATTTGTATCAGAGGAAATGAAGACAGAAAGTTATCTTTTTTTAAATTCTTTTTTTTCTATACCTTGACAGAATCTTGACACCACCTAACTCAAGTGGAATTATAGATCTCTTCTGCAGAAAGGAAAATCAGAAAATGATAAAACGTCCTAAGTTTTAAGCTACCCAACTAATAAAAGCAAATTTGAATGAGAAAAATGATAGCCCTTTGAAAAACACAGGAAAAAAAGAGCAAAACTCTGCAGACCTATGGGGAAGTCACTTGCATTCTCCCAAAGGAAGTGGCGCTCAAGGGGGATATTAGCAAATAAAAGACCATTGAAGTGACAGCATTTAGGCAGTGCTTGTGAAGTCCCTCGAAAAGGAGAGCTCTGCAGTGTCCTTCATTAGCGACCTCTCCTCTCTGCAGCCCAAGAGTCTGAAGTGAATGTGACAGAAACAACTCTTTATATTAAAAGGACAAGGGCAAGCCCTTGTCTGTGCTTCTCTTATACATGCTTTTAACCATTACTTTACTCAAGATGGGAAGCCACAGCCTTTTCTTCTTTTGCTTAAAGAGAACTAATAAGCATTATGGTTTTTAAACTGGGTTACACTAGGCATCTTTAAGGACATGCCAAATCTGTGCTGAAAGCAAGATTTTTCTTTCTCTGTTTGAGGATTGACAGAAGTAAGGAAGTACTAAACTGCGGTTCGGATAGGAAGGGAACAAGACTTTAGAAATGAAACTGGAAGATGCCATAGTACAGTGGGGAAAAGGTCAAAGAACATACCTTTTTTTGTACCGTATTTGGTGCCTATCCACTTTTCTTTTGTCACTCTTCCGCAATTACAAAAGAACACTGTGATAAAAGAAGAGAACTTTTAAAATCTAAACTGAAAGGCCAGATAGAGGAGAAAAATTGATGATATTCTGATCTTTTAAAAAAGAAATAAAATCATAAGTAATGAAGAAGTTAGGAAGGTCTGGAGGTTAACAAAAAAGCCCCTGACCATCACTGGTGACCAATACTTCTGTAAATAAAGGGAACTGCAGTCATGTGTGCCATATTCATAATAGCGAAGTCAGAGAAACTCTGTTCCTCCTCGCCATCTAATTTTTAATCCCTTGGCTTGGGCTCCTGTGCTCCTTATCACAACCACACAACGAGCTGCGAAGGGTGGCGTCTGCAGCACCCGGCACACCAGGGTGCAAGTCTCACTGCTGACCAGCATCAGTGCTTTCTGCTCTCCTCACTGTGCTGTCACTTCAATGATCTTTTATTTGCTAATATTCCCCTTGAACACCACGTCCCTTGAGAGATGCAAGTGACTTCCCCATCGGTTTGTAGAGTTTTGCCCTTTTTTTTCTTGTGTTTTTCAAAGGACTATCATTTTCTGAGTCGAATCTGTTCTTATTGGTTAGAGAGTGGAAAGCAGTGAAGCTGGGCATGCTTAACTCTCTCTACCAGGTATACAGAGGACCTAAGGTGCCCAATGAGATAAATAACCTGCCAGAGATTTTAACCTCATTCAAACCAATCTCTTTCTTAAAGGCAGGTACACAAAGCAGAAGTCTGTGGACACCAATTTCTTTATTTATAAAGCTGCTACTTTAGTCATTATCACAGTATAAACAGTGTGTTTCAGCCAATTTCTCATACGTAGAGATTCTTTGGTATTTCCTTATGTGCTGATGACCAAAAATGATAAATGATGGTGCTATTTAATAATATTAATGAGTCAGTAGGTCAGTCAGCTTCTGCTAAAGAATGGTCCTTGCAAGTGCCTGTTCTCTAAATGTCAGGCTGAGGTAGATTTACACTGTGGGACTTCCATACATTACCCTGAAAGGGACAATAAAGTTTAACAGAAAGAAGCTCTTCTCTGCGCCTGTGAGCATCAAGAACTCCTCCAACAAGAAGAAGGCAAACAGCTTCCACTCTCCTGACAGCGATATAAATGTTACCAAAAATGCCCCTCAACAGTCTGAAAAAAAGGCCCTTTTCCAGAACCTTTGAACTTAGAAAGTGTTAAAAATTGGTATTTAAAAATATTTCTTCTTGTTTTTTTCCATCAAAGACCAATAAGGGTACTGCTACTACCAACAGACCAAAATCCACAAAAATACTATTACTATAAAAATTGAAAAACAACAAATAGCTTTTATAAAACTAAAGAAACAAAAGAACGACACACTATCACAGTAAATTTGAGTTTCATTCTGGAAGAACTAGCCCAGCTAACAGAAAGACAGATGCTGGGAATGTTTTTGCTTCCTGAGTGTTGGTTTCAACAAGCACACGCAAAAATCCTTATTAACATCACTATATTTTCCTCCTATTTATTAAGGAAGACTCTCAGCTCCTACAGTAAGCCTCCGCAGAGACACTGTCATAAAGAAGAATGTTTGTTTTATATACAACATTATACATTACAAGGCAGAATTATTTGTTTGGAGCTTTTACACTTATTATCTATCTTTGCTATGAAAATATGCATACAAAAATAATTATATTCAGCAAATAAGTTTGAAAGTTTTAAGTTAGTCTGTATTTTCTAAACTAAAATTTAAATGTGTAGAAAAACACACCTCTGAAGAAAAAAATACACTTAAAAAATCTGAATTTAAATGCTAGACCATAGTGGCTTCACTTATGAGGCAACCTCTAGCGACAGAAGATAAATCAGAGCACAGCAAGAAATTATAGTCTTACATTATTTGATTATATAATTTTAGTCTCTCTCTCTCTCTCTCTTTTTTTTAAATCAGTGCTCGAAGGAATGATTTTATTGCTGAAACTTCTTTTCCTGTTCTGAATGATAGAGCTCACATTATTCTTGGAATTTTGTATAAATGGAGTTCAGTACTCAACAGTAACTAGTCATTGTTTTATAATTTAGCTAAAAACATCTATCACATATTTATGACTGAAATATTAGAAAGTCAGTGAACTGAAAGAATAATGTAAAATATGCAAATATTCTAAGAAAATGTATTTTCCTGAAATGTTACCTTTTTGCTTAACAGATCTCATTTATTGAATGAAACTTTTCCAAAAAAAACATGATGTGAAAATCTGAAAGTAAACAGTAATACAGTACTCAGTTACTTGGTTATAATGAGACACTGTACATTTTAGCCAAGATCTCTCGGTTTACGCTAAAACTACAGAGAGTTCAGATCCCCAGGTAACAGAGCGAGTGAGGAGCTAACATGCACAGTGCACTGGCATGAGATTAAATCACTGCAGACACAGCTTAATTTTGGCATTAGTGGGAAGCAGGTAAATGCGAAATGACTGACAAGTGGACATCGCTCAGAGAAAGAGGCAAGTGGCTGAAACCTAGGTGGGAACATCGTTCCTTTTGCTCTTTTCGGAAAAGGGTAGCAAGACGTTTTTTGGACCCTGCCTCTGCCAGCAGGTTCTGCAAGGCAGATACTGTCGAAGGGCTCAGCCAAACGCCCATCGAGGTGAGGGGAGACCCAACGCCAGCAGGACCCGCAGACTGGTGAGGTCAGCAAGTCGCCTTTCCCTCCAGCCCAGAGGTTTTTTAACCTCCGGTCAGCCACTTGATTTTGCTCTACCCATGGCCTTTAACTCTGTAATATCCAGCCTTCTCTTGCTCTTCAACTTACTCTCAATAAAACATAAAAACAAAAAAAAAGCCCTTGCATTCTAGCTTTGAGAGGCACTTCTTGCTTAAGAGAGTAGTGAGGAAGGTGTCAAGTCTTTTAAAACATTTGCTATTTGTCCTCACAGTCTATAGCCTAGGAGAGGCTGCAGTATTTTGAATAATAACCAGCTGGTTCTCAATATTTTTGTCTCAAGCTGTTGGTTCTTTCAGTTTTCTCCCTCTCTTCAACACGGTAGTTTTGCCACAGAACTTGCTATTCCTTAAACTCTGTCTGTGCTTTCAAACTATTACCCATCTGTGCAGCATGAACTTCAAATAAACCTCTGACCAAGTGCTGAACGAGCAAAATGCAGTGCCGTTATATTCCGTATCCTCTTTCATGAGCTGGTGAATAAACAACAAGATCAAAAATTAGTTCAAATCATACACTGCAACTCTACTTATTTCCTTGTGTTAAAAAAGAAGAAATGAAGTATTTTTCTCGTTATTATATATTGCTGATCTTTAACGCTAAAATGGGATTTCTTCATAAAGGGACTAAACCATTTCAATTGGTAATTGCGTCCTGTGGGTAGCTACGCTGTCATTTTCAGAAGAACATAGCTATTGCCTTTTAGCTCACTGCGTGGGTGCCTATCGGCAGCTGGCTGAAGGGGGGCTGCACGGCTCCCCCTCCGAAGGCAGGCTTCGCTTTGCACCGAATACAGAGCACAGTCCCGCGGACACCTCTGTCGCTGTGCAGAACCGCGAGCCCAAGGATGCCCAAACGGGCCCGCGCCCAACTTACAGCACGGTCTGAATGTCTTCATCACGAAGCCGCGGTGAACCTTTGCCTGCGGAAGGCACAATTTGATATGTCACAACCTCTAGCGTTGCATTACTGCCCAAAATCAACACAGGTACACCTCCCAGCAGTGCCACGTGTTTTAAGGAAGCTTTTAAACAGCAAAAAATGCACTGATCTCCCTGCTCTCTAGGCATTTTCTTTCTGGTAACACATTGCTCACCTTTCTAACAGAAAAGAAAAAACTAGTAGAGATTACGTATTTGGCCTGCAAGTAGTAAGAATTCTTCTATTTAATATGTTTTGCCTAAAACCACAGTAAATGATAACACCACTTTTAAAGACACAGTCTAATAGTCAGGTTGTACGTCAGCCCTGGTTTCACAGAATGATGGACAAGAAGACTACAAAGGAAAATATTGGCTTGGATCATAGAGTATGGCAAATATGTTTTGCAAGATTATTGAAGATTTCATTTCTGCTGGTACCTAAAAGGACCAATTCTTGAATATCTGCAGTGATGATTCCTCAGGAAAATGAGGCACGATATTTGCAAATGCACAGCTATTAACAAAGCAAATGGGTTATAATACTAATTAAGGAATCACTAAGCAACCATGCATGACCTATTCCTGATTTGTGCCATGAGATTCTGCAAATGGAAAGCAAATGAGAAAGCTCAGGAAGGAGGATGACCATGCTGAGTTAAATGGATCCATAATTCTTTATTAAATTAGTATTTATATTCTAAGTTTTGTTGTTAATAACAGTTGGTTCACTTAATACTGGATCTGAATTAAAGTTAATCATTACAGCAAAGCAGAGCTGTGCAAATCCATTGTATGAATTTTGTGAAATTCTACCTCCAAAAAATGTAATTTTATATTATATTAATCACTCCTATTATGGTATTCATAATTTTTACAAAATACTATTTATCATTCTTTCAAGGCAAAATTCATTTTGGTGCAATTACAGATCCATTTGTTCTGAATTTTTATGATAACAAAGAAAAGGCTTACTTATGTTTCAAAAGCTGTAATAAATTTTTTCTTTAATTTAGCCTTTTTTCAGATAAAGCAAAAAAGGATCTCATAGTACATATAATATTGCAACATGAGACAAAAGCTTGCTTAAGGTTTGAAAGCAAATTCTACAGGAGCAGACTGGAGACTTTTGCTCAGTCATGATATAAGATGTAGAATTTTTTTAATAGTAAAAAAAAAAAAAAAAAAAAAAAAAAAAAAGCTATTTCCCTATATTCTGAATGTATATGTTTCACATCCACTGTGTGCATCAGATTTTGGAACAGCTATATGAGTTTTTAAGCTAAACTGAATCTGTTATTACACAAATCTACTCCATTGCTACTTGATTTAGGGTAGAAAGAAAACTATTTTGTAACATCTGCTTACTTGGAATAGTTGTATAAAAATAGTGAAACTAACAAAACAGCACAGTTTGCAACTACTTGAGGAGATCAGACGACCTGCACCGGTCTGCCAACAAGTAACACCCATGTGAAGGGACGAGAATAGACAAGCTCTCAGAGGTAGCACCAGGCCAGACAAGCCAGAACCAACTTGTTGACCTATGACTAATCCAATGACTTATGAAAAGAGAAACTAATCCTTTGGACCAGACTTGTCCTAATCCATGGAAAAAGGTTATCCAGACACCACTGACACAAGTGGAGCTTGGGGAAGAAAGAGACTCATTTCAGTTCCGTCTTTCTTGAGCTGGGCAAGACATCTCGACCTCAGAGGCTAAGACCCACCAAAACACTCTGGCCACCAGCGCCAGCAACGTGGCCTCAGACACTATTGTTTACCCTAGGCTTGGCTAATATGTTTGATGAATGCTTGATTTCCAGATGCTGAGCACAAATAAGCACTTGTTTAAAGTGATGAGATTTGCCTGGTGTCTCTGTCTCTCAGAACACCCCATGGCAGTGCCCAGTCCCCCAATAGGAACAGCTGCAACACCTGGAAGTAGAATTTGGTGAGGTATATTTTTCACTTACCCTCCATGTATATCTCAGATAATTATAACATCCACAGTATTTCCTTTACAGTCTTTCAAAGAGATAAAATATACTTGCTTTGAACCAATTTTCATATCGGAACAGAACATGGGGAAGTATATTAAGAAGCTTCCAAGATAAGAATTCTGTTTTTTTAAAAAAACCAGAATTTTGGAATTGACTAAAATTCTATCATTGATTTCTATGATGTCCACACATTATTCCCCAAATATATTGAAGCTCCTGAGATGATGGGATTTGCTCAAATAAGGGGTAGTTTTATACAGATATGTAACAAAACTTCATTGGGGACTTAAAATCTAGATCAAACCTACATGTACACATTTCACTGAACAATATTCTTTAAAGTTCTGCCTGGCTAGTGACTGAGTCATATAGTTCATTTGTAGTTCATATATTTCAAATATAGTTCATATATTTTGGCTTTTTATATATATATATATATGTATGTATGTATGTATGTATGTGTATATACTGGGAATGAATCTACACTTTTGCCCCTAGAATTCTTCCTATGATGATGGTAGTTACGGAAAGTGTGAAACCAACAGATGAGAGGCCAACCATTTCTGAACTAACTAGAGAATAGTTAAGAATGAGGAAAGAAAAAGTATACATATGGGCTACTAAAAGTGTGATAATAGCCAAAATATATAATATACAAAAAATAGCTACACGGTAAAATGAAAGAATACAAAGCAAGTTTTACATAATAAATCCCTTTCAAGAATACAAAAAAAAATGCTGACACATTAGACACATTGCTAGAGAAGCACGCTAGGAGAACACTAGGAGAAGTGTTTTGGGATATAAGAAAAATTATTACTTTAAATAAAGATGAAAATTTTGATTAAAAATGTAAATGCTTGAAAAATAATTGTACTCCTCTCATTGAAAGCAAAAAGGCTCCTTGGAAAGTCTTGTGTTGTTGAAGCCTGACCATGAGGACGGTTTATTAACAACAAAACAGCTTTGATGTCACTGGATATCTAGGAGATGGCTCTACTGAGAATTGTAGTAGTTCTTTTGGAATTTAAAAATAAACAGAGAAAAAAATATACTGACATTATAACAGCACTTACATTAACTTAAAACCTGCCATATCAATGCTAATATGTGCAACCTTTCAGCTAAAAAGAAACAAATGCTTCACGGGTGAAATCTTCAGCTTATATGTTCTTTGAACTTGACACAATGACCTGACACAACCAGAAGTTTTACCATGGGCTGCTGGAATTTAAATTTGCTGTATATTATACTCTTTAGAAGTTAAAAAGAAATAAACACTCACAGCAATAATTTTCATTTGTACTCAGGTAGAAGGAAATCTGTGGCCATTCTGGCCACAAGATTTCTCTGTAAAAAACTAGATACAATGTGCTACAAACTGGACTGTCACCCTCTCACTATTTAATTTGATACAAAAGCTGTCCTTGAGTTTGATGTCTCAAGATCAAGTTTCTGTTATACTAAGGTTTGAACCTATTCTCAAGAACAGCTACTCACTGTCAAGCAAATAAACCAGCCTAGACCAATATGTAGACAGCAAGAATCTAAATACAGCTAGAACAGGTCTAGGTTCTTATTTATGTGGTCCAGAGAGATCAGGTAGGATCATGACCAAGTGTGCTAAGGATCAACGCAGGAGCGAAAAGGCCAGGGTTAACTCCCCCAAAGCAGAAGGTAGATGCTCTGCAAGTACAAGTCACAGACCTGCAGCGTGCACAGTTAAAAACTCTCTCAAATTCAGTCTTCACTTCTCAGCGTAGATCTATCCCAAAAGGTTACTTCATAGGAAGCCAAAGCTGAATAACAAAAATGACCTTCAAGACTAATCAACTTGTGATTAGTTTTAAATAATTTTTCTCACTGGAACTGCAACAGGACTGTCTCGGACATATTCAACCAATGAGTCTCCTTCCCGGCCAGAAACAACCCATCTTATACATGTTCTCTGTGGTAGTCTTTCACCTCTGATTTAAGTAAAAGTAGTATACACTTTGAATCACTGTAGATCTACAAGGGACACACTTTTCATCCTGGAAATCTTTTCTGCTAGCTGTCTCAGCTTTCAATCAAGTCACAAGGTTTCATAACATTTTTACCACATCCATACTGTAATATTTTTCAAGTATTTTCAGCTATTGATATCAAATCAATAGCTTGTATGTCAAAGTTTTGGCTTTCAAATAAAGTACATCCATTTGAGTTCTTTGCTGGCAAAGGGTGAAATAATATGCTAATAGTATGGCCATTTTAATAGTAACAGTCAAAGTAATTCTATTTAAATATTTCTCAAATACACAGGTCTGACCACAGAATAAATTTGTCATGATAAATTTTGATAAAATGGTTTAAAAAATGGAATAGGAGAGACTAACAATGAACTGTACTGACTGCTGATGATCCAGTATTTTCTACTAAACATGATAAAAATAATATTGAAATACTAAAAACATTACGATAAAATATCTTAGAAAATAGTAGGAAAATGTGAAATATAGAACAGTACTCTTGCTGTGGAACAACATCAGTCATTTTTTAAGCCAACATTCTAGCAGTACAAAATTCTAGTGATTAATATGTGACTGAGGCAAAATATTATGCAAATGATATGCAAATCATAATGATTGATAGCAGGTCAAAGCAACATTCCATTAATATTCCACTAGTGCTACTCGAATTACTGTAAAATACTGTCTGCACACCACCAAGACAATTAACGACACTCTCCCCACGTACACTAACTCGCATTACGTTTTTTGTTAATCAGCTTTATTTCAGACACAGTCAAAAGAAACCTACTTCACTACTTCAGCATTTTGGCGTTCCTTGGGACAGAGAGAACACTTCCAGCTGATAAGCACTACCCCTTCTAGCATAAAAGTTTCCAAATGCCAGCCTCACACATCACCCAAGGGACGAACATTTTAATCTCACTCTTAACACATCTGTGTTATAGCGAGACAGAATTTTACGGCAGGCAAAAGTATAATTTTTGTTTCATTTTCCCTTTCAAAGCATACTACCTGTACTAAAATTAAGACATCATTACCCATTATTCATGAAGAATAATACAAGACCCAGGCATTTAGTGAGGAAACGTGGCAAAGGCCAAGTGCTCCAAGGACATCAGCAGCACAGCTCTTCCTTAACAACTGCCTCATATAGCCTTGTGAGCGCCATTTATGCAGAATGAAACTGATGTTTTGAGTGGAAAATTCATCTTAAACCAGCCAATTAACATCTTTAATTCCATGACGAAAACAGCTCCATGAAAAATAAGGAACTCAAAGAAAAATGGAAAAGTCTTGCCAAGCTTGAATCTTGGAAATAGCTGGGTGAATTTCAAGCACTTTCCCTGAATTACATAAAATGACAAGGGACTGACACCAAAGTAACAGTGCTGTTCACTGTGCATCTGCATGTCCATATCTCACCCCAGTTCTTGCAAACATCCTCCACTTCTCCCCCTCAGATAAGAATGTAAAAGGAAAAATCATCCCCAGATTCTTTCAGTCACAACCTAAGCCATCATATGAAACAGCAATCCCTTTCTTCAGCTAGATCCCTTTTAGTAATAATCTTACAGATATTTTAAGAGTCTGCCTAAGTTAAATATCGTGGGATTTGGTGTCAGATTTGTGCATTTTTAATGGATTCTATTTTGGGAGAGTTTAACATTTTGGGAAGTCTTTATGGATTTACCTTTTCTGAAGAGAAAATTCTTGGTATAGAACCAAAGCATGATTTGAAATCCCAATATATTGCAATACAGATTTCTTCACGTGATGACTACTTTTTTATTTAAGAGAAAGTCATGTTCCACCTAAAAATTTTGTATATTTTTACCCAGGAATGTAATAATCCAGGAAAGCTTTTATTTTTCCTTGTTCTTAAATTTTTATTTTTATTTTTTGATCTCAGGATGACTATTACAAGTCATCTTCTCAAGTATATGCCAGGAGAAGTGATATGAAATCAACTGCCACTCAAAGATCACACTGGCTATAAACAAGGTAATCAACTCTTTGAGTGCAGGTTGACTCTGCCACGGCTCCAGTAGTGTTGCAGCCTGGTTCACAACATAATATTTGTAGAGCAGCTACTGGGTTGTCTAGACATGTGTGCATTAAACATTATATTGTGGAGGCAGTTTCTAACACCAGTATTATCTTCAGGAAGCCAAAAGGATTGATCAGAAGGATAAGCTAATGTTTGCACGGCCCTTTATAACGTTTAAGCATATAAATAAATGCTAAATGTTATTGTGCTTGTGAGGTTTCTCTGGCTGAACTCAAACAGCGAAGCAACAGAACTGGCTTGGTCTGTTGGCAAAAGTAGCTGGCCCTTGCCACAGATGCTTTTGTCATCTGTCTGTCCAGATGCATGTAACTCCATTGCTGTTTTGTTTTCTGATTTAACTTTCAGAAAGAATGAAGATGAAAATGACCAGATTTGTGGACAGGGGAGGGTAGTGGATGTAGCTTACTGGTTGTAGTTTAGTAAGTGGATGTAGTGGTTGTAGTTTAGCAAGGCCCCTAAAACACTCCCACATCCTCGCTAGGACATTACCCTCTGGAGGGATGGACAACGAGATGAAAAAAACACTAGTGGGATGACTAGGCTCAGAGGGTAAAGGTCAATGGGTCATACCCTTCCAGGAGGCCAGTAAGAAGTGAAGAACATAGAAGTCTGTCCTATGACCTGTCCTGCTTAACATCTTTACCACTAAAGGAGCAGGAGGAGAAGATGGGGCACTTGCATCAGGTTTGCAGATGACACCAACTAGGGGCAGGAGGAGCACTGATATGCTAGAGGGCAGGACTGCCATTCAGGATGGAGAAATGAGCTGAGGGAAACTTCATGAAATTCAAAAGGAGAAATGCATAGCTTGGAGAGCCAGCCTTTTCCGGGAAGGAGGAGCTCCCAGCAGCCTAGGTTGGGGATGGACAGCTGGGCAGCAGCTCTGCAGAAAAGGCTCTGAGGGTCCTAAGGGGAGTGATATGAGCGTGGGCCAGCAGTGTGTCCTGGCCACAAGGAAGGCCCACAGCATCCTGGGCTGTATTAGCAGAGGCACAGCCAGCAGCAGATCAAGGGATGTGATCATCCTCCTTTATTCAGCACTCATTCGACTGCATCTAGATACTGCATGCAGTGGGGTCCTCAATACAAGAAAAACATCAACAAATTGGAGCAAGTTCAGCAATGACCATGATGGTCAGGAGCTGGAACACTGGCCCTGTAAGGAGCATCTGAGTGACCAGCAATTGTTCAATCTGGAAAAGAGATGGCTTTGAGGGACCTAACAGCAGCCTGCCAGTACCCATGGGAATCTTAACAAGAAAATGGAGCCAGACTCTTCACAGCAGGCCATGTCAGGAGGACAAGAGAGATGGACATTAACTAAAGCAAGTACGTAAGAATAAGGATTCCCAGATATAAGGAAATAGTTTTTCTCCATGAGGGCAGTCATGCAGTGGGGCAGGTTGCCCAGAGAGGCTGTGCAGTCTTTGTCAGGCAACCTGGCCTGACCTCAGAGACGGCTCCATTTTGAGCAGTAGGTTGCACTAGAGACCTCCTGAGATCCCTTCCAGCCTGATTTATGCTGTGATCCTATAATCAAGAGCAATGTGCTTCTTATTTTCAATATGTATTGTACAATACAGTCACAGCTGAAGGTGAAATAATACTGGAACAGCTGCAATGTTTTAATTAAGTGCATTGCTGCACCTAACATTTTCTCTCTCCCTCTCTCTCTGTCACACATACACACACATACATCCATTTTCAAGCCACTATATCTTTGCAGTCATATTAAGGACATTATTCCTTTACAGTCACTGATTTTGGCTGAAATTCAGATCTTTCAAAGAATTCTCATTTACTCTATTTGAAGATTGCTCAGGACTTTTCAGCAAGGTATTTTGCCAGTTCCAGCTACCTCATTTCTCATCTTGTGAAATGTCTTTTGCTTTCAGATAGTGAAGTGTTCACCATTTTCAGAGGTACTAGACGCCTGATGTTTGCTTGCATGCTTGAAAGGAAACTTCCTTATCTGCATTTCAGTAGTCTTTAATCAAAAGTGGGAATATTTTTATCCTTGTGAACATGAGGTGTAATTCACATATTATGCTTCTTTTCCTGTAAGTTAATTTCAGTACAACACTGTGCTGGTTTGTAATACCTATGTCATTTCACAGTTTCCTGTATCCTGAGCAACCAACATAATTTGAAATAGAAAGAAAAGATGGTCCAGCAGCTGGGCCATCAGCTGCAAGTTCAGAAGAACCTGCCTCGGTTTTCTGAACTCCAAGTTTCCCAGGGACCTTACAGAACTCAGTCAGTCTCATATCAGGTCTGGCTCCATAAAACAGGCTATCTGTTACGAAGACATAACAGGACAAATAATCTTCTTACAGAATAAAGTGAAACTGTGAAGCACTCAGATCCTGTGTTAACAAAGGTGAGTTATATAAGTACCGCTAACGTATAAACCTCTAATTAAGTTATGGTACAATTGTGACACATTGCAGTGCAGACTCGTGAATATTGAGAGATCAGGAAAAGAAAAGCACTTGTTTTTATTGGGGAATTGAGTCTGCTGTAAAGTCTCCAAGACGTACAAGTACAGCAAAGTTTATAAAGCCACACAGAAATAGCTTCTTAATATTGCAGAGCATGGGTCATTTTTTTGCCTGCTTATTTGCTTTTTGTGGGGTTTTTTTGTCATTAAAAAATATCAGGGGCTGTGTTCCCTACAGTGTTTATGTTTGTTCTGAGATGTTTGCTGAAGGACTACTGCTGTTTAAAGAACTCATGTGAATAAGAACATTGTGGCTTGAAAAAGATACCTAGTTTAGGGCTTATCTATGCCTGATGCTGTGCAATAATATCTCCCATTTTTCATCAGAAGGATCCTAATACTGTTGAGCAATATTTAGGGGTAATAACAACAATATTTAGGTAATATTTAGGGGTAAAGCTTTTTTTAGGGGTAATATTTAGGGGTAATAAAAACAGGCAGGAGCTGATTAAATAAATTCTTAATGAACATATAAATGTAAAGGATATATCCAAGCATTGGATTCTGGAGGCTCATAGTGATTTTTACTTCAAGAGATCATCATTCAGATATTATGCTTCCATTCCTACATAGTCCTGATGGATGCCTACTTGTAAGCACAACAAAACCAGTGCTATTCCTTTGAGAGCTCCCTCTTAACAGTCACGAACAGGGCAGTTAATGCTTTGGAGATGAAGGTGCTGGGAGATGATCGTGTTGCCTGCTACACTCTGAAGTCTTGTATGCGGCCCTATTTTAAAGAGGCTTCTCACAAGTTCCATAAAAAACATCAAATTTTCTAAGTAATTCCACCTCCATGTCTTATTTCAATTTTTCAGATATGTTCCTGGAGGTTAGAAAGTTCTCCCAGCTTAGCTCTCCCACTAGGGAGAGCTATAAATATATACATATACACACACAGATACACACACACACATATATATATGCAATATAAGAAGCTATAAATATAAGCTTAAGTCAAAGACTGCAACCATCTCCTAGTTATTTTCATAACAAGTTTTTCTTTTTTTTTCATAAAAGCGCTTGCAAGTATCAGGTCTATCTATTTTAGCACCGAAGAATCAGAGAGCAGATATCCGCCTGTTAAATGTCAGAAGCAATCGGATTGGGTCCCTCCTTTCCATGACCCCCAGGCAAATGATGGGACTTTTGAGGAGATTATTTACAGGAAACAATTTCTCATAGCAATAAATCACATTGTTGCCTGCTTTTTGATTAGCTGCATAACAGGAAGGTAAGAAGCAACATGTCTTTCCATCCAAAGCCTGCATGGAAGGTTTCTTACAGGCCAGAGACCCTGCAGAAGACCTCACAGGGGGCTCAGGAAGCAGCAGGCAGGTGTCAGCTCCTCTGTTCCTCCCTCATGAATTGCAGAATTGTGGCTTAGCCACAACTTTTCCAAGGCAGATGCTTTCTGATGTTCTTGCAAGCCACAGTACAGCATGACCCATGTAAAAGTGTGTCTGTAAGATGGAAACAAACTGAAAAGCTTTCAATACTTAACTATGTCTAAAATATGCATAAATAGGACACCCATTGCTTCCACCGAGGTACTTACTCTGCAAATTACAATTCATTCTTTAGCAGTATATAAATAAGAAAAGTGTGTAAAACTTAACTATCAGTTTTGTCAGTCCTATCTCCTGAGTCTTATTCTTTCCTTCTGAAAATTCCTCCTTCTATTAATTTATTTTAATTTCCTATGCAAATCATTAAACTCAGAGTGCCTCACCAGCATCAGGACAACTTCTGTTATGTTTCTTTGCACTACAGGATGTTTATCAGAAATCATCCTCAGGATGACTTCAGCTGGGAAGCAATGCTAAAGCCAAAGAACCAAGGCTGCTTACATGAATTATTTCCCCCAAGGGTTTATAACTGGAGGTTACTTTTGCATCCCTGAGAAATCACTTTATTTTATGAAGCAATCCACATCAGAGATTTTATGCATTGTCAACCCATTCTCATCATTGTTTGTCTACACTCTTTGAACTATTTCCTTTCAATTTCTGAAATATCAAAACTCCATTTTCCTATGTTATGTTAAAAAATTATATTGTTTAACTGGTCAGTGTTCTACTGTTCCTGAATGTTCCTCTCTCTCTGGTTATACTGAAAATGGATATTAAAAGTATCATTTTATGAAAATAATAGTAAAATGTAATAAAGATGGACATGCAGTGGGGTGGGGAAATGAATAGGGTTTTATCATCCTTTTTTATAATAAATAATAAATATTAGTTAAGAAATACCAGATGAAATTATCAGACAGAAAATTAAAAGGAAATACAAGTAACTACTTTTGGAAAGAGCATGTAGTTACTGAAATCATTGCCCCGGGATGTATAGATACCTAATGTTCACATGGGATCAAAAAGCAGCTGGAGGAAGTCATGGAAGAAAACTTCCACCAGAGTCTATTAAACACAGAGATGCAACCCCTGATTCAGACAGAAAGCCCCTAAAGCAATCTGCTGAAGGAGTGTAGCAGTGGGAAGGTTCTCTGAAAGCCTGTCCAATTCTCCTGCCACTACAGGAAATAAGAGAGAGGAAACTTGGTTGGACAGACCCAGAGCTGCTCTTCTCATGCTCCCATCGAATACCAAGACGTGCAGATGAATTTAAAATTTCTAGCCAAAATCAGTATTTCAGTGGAAGGCATGGAGAGTAGTACTGTGGCAGTCAGACATGCCATGTTATGCATTCAAATTGTTTAAACTTAGCTCTTACTACCAACAGATCTTGCTAATTTGTTTATTGTACTGACCTTCATCATTTTTCTATTGAGCATTCCTATGAGGTAAGAAAATATTAGTCTCATTCAGCTGAGGAGCCAAAGAACATAAAATTAAGTTTCAGATGAGTCAATTTATGGAAAGGGTGTTATAATATGGGGCTTGTCTGATGATCCAGTAGGTCTCCTCATGCCATTTTCCTACATTGAGGCCTGTACAATAAATTCATAGTGGAGGCAGGGGATTTTGAGCTTCATTCCTGAGTCCCAGTCAAGTGCTTTAGCCAAAGAATATCTTATGCTCTCAACTACAAAAGAAGCTACTTCATCACAAAAATCAACTTACTGTCATTTCAATCAGCATTTCTTCCCTTCATCCTTAAGACACTCTGTGGCTAACTCACAGTATGATTTTAGCTTATTTTGCCAAAGCAAGGACTTTGTTGTATAAGATGTCTGTCATCACACTTTTGACTACAGTGAAGTAAATAAACATAACTTAAAAATCATAACACAAACTTCCTGTAATCTCTTGAACATTCACTGATATATGCTATGGCAAACTACTACTAAGCTACAGAAACAGACTATTTTTCTCTCCTTCTGTCTCTCAGACACAGACTTAGAGGCATTGTCTTAATATAAGATATATTTGGTGAAAATATCGAATGTACTGTAAGAAGCATTAAGGAACCGTAAATTACTACAGATGTCAAAAATGAAACTGGAACATGATTATTTTTCTATAAAGGGACTAAAAATCTTTTTAGAAAGCTAAGCATAAGCTGATCACTGGGCACGAGAAACTGCACCTTTAAAAATGCAACTGTTCTTATATCCCCCATTCAGATGACAACTCTACTGACAAGTCAGAATTTTTTCCAGATGAGCCCCATATTCATGAAGAAGGATGATGCAAATGAAGGATTTCATACAATACAAGTAAAGTTAAACTCCAACCATAAAGTTCAGATTTACAAATGAGTTCCTTAGAAAATATAATCATGAAACAGATATAGCAATCCTGAAATTTTCTCATACTGTACATATTCCTTATTTGTGTATGTTTTCAGTAAAGACTTTGAAATCATATCTTATCCATTGGATTATAGTTATTAGTTTCACAGAATCAAACTGTAATAAGTATTTAGAAGATAGTTTTTAGAAGATAATCTTTTTAATGAACTCCTCCCACTAAATATTTTGAACAGCTTTTATTTTTGATAGCACAGCTTTTCTAATCATTAGATCTCCAGACTCTTATGAAGCAGCAGATATTTAATAGCGTATATTTATTTTAAGAATTATATACCAATTATATTTATGATCCTAAAAATATTTCAAAAGAAAATAAAGTCTGTGAATGCTGCTGACCACAGGGAAGTGAATGAAAAGATTCAGAGTGATTTCTACAGAAGCAGTTTAGGAGCTCCTAGTGAGCTTGATCCAAAGTCATACGCTCGTGGCAAGACATATAGCCTATTTGCCTGTGATTTGTCCTCTATTTGAAGAGCAGTACATTATATTGATCTAAACCTGTTTCTCTTGACTTTCCTCATCCTTTTTTAAGATATTTATAGAAAGTTCATCCTGAATTACTGTATATTTGCTAATAATGGGCCCAGCTAACTCAGAAGCTTGACATCTTTGTGTACTCCCAATTTTTTCCATGTCATAGGTTTGATAACTGTCATTATCTAACTAATAAATCAATGAATTATATCTCTGCTTCCTGAAAAGGCAAAAAGACTCTTGATACATAGGTCATTTTTTGTTAGTACTTCCTTTACAGAAGACAGTTCTAGTGACTTCAAGATAATTAATAAAAGAATTAACCTCTATGTTTTCCAAGGCAGCTTTATATAAGATAATCAAACTGAAATATGAATATTCAAAGAACTGGTTCATTTTCTAAATGTCTTATCAAGAAACAAAACTGATGGGATATAATATTCTGATGCTGTGTTTTGGGGGGAGATCTCTAGTCCCCAAAATTAGCATCCTTTTCTCCAAAAACATTCCCAGGGATCCCCACTTCTAAAATGTCTAAAATAAACCTGAAATGTCATTAAATAAAGATCAATCTGATGGTAGAGGGATCATCTTAGAAAAGAATGTGAGAAATTTCTGAAGTTCAGGTACTAGCAAAGAGCCATATTACTCTTCACTGTGAGAGTGACGGAGCACTGGACCAGGTTGCCCGGAGAGGTTGTGGAGTCTCCTTCTCTGGAGATCTTCAAGGTCCGCCTGGACGCAGTCCTGTCTAGCATGCTCTAGGTGACCCTGCTGAGCAGGGAGGTTGGACTAGATGATCTCCAGAGGTCCCTTCCAACCTTACTGATTCTATGATTCATGGCTTATCCTATAGCACTGGGACATTTAACATTAGGAAGCATTTTACATTCATTTTAATTTAATAGCTCATAATCACAATCCTGGTCATATAATATATCAATTCCATTTTTTCATTATGAGCAAAAATTAAAAAACATTAAATATTCCAACTGTGTAATTCCATTGTCTCATCTGTAGTGCTCTACTATAGTCACAGTCCTCAAGCTTCCATGGTTCAACCACGGGTCCATGTATGTAATAAATGGCATAAATGATGATGCAAAATATTCTTACTTCAAGGAAGTTAGAATACATAATTCTTCCATGTATTAGGAAAAAAGTACAAAATTTTTAAGTACTGTTAATACTTTAGTAGCTTCTATTTCATAATTCTATAACAGTGAAGTGACACTTTATTTCTGTAGCATGTAAGTTACTTTGAGGACAGAAAAAGGGTTATTTCAAAGCTGTATTTACTTGATGGGACTATTTGGAGGGCATTAGAGAGACACGGTGACTTTAAACTCTATTTACTATAAAATAAGGTGCCTTACATACGTTAAAATATAACATCATAAAGAACCAAATAGTAAATATCTGTCCTGTTAGTCCCAAACCATGATTAAATAAATAAATAAATAAATAAATCAGTCATGGAAACATGGACTGTTCCCATCCTCTCCTTTCCATACTCATACAAGCAGCTAGACTTGCATGAATACTCTGAAATTCATCAGCTTCAGGTGACTAGAAAACATGTGATAACCAAATCCAAGCAAGATATATGGATCTCTTTGCTAACAAATGCCCTTCCAATACCACTGCACCATCCAAACTCCTCCAGCTTCTCCAATTTAGCCAGTCCCAGAGAGGTGACTTTTTCATAAAGATTAAAAAGCATTATTTTGAATATACCTATCCCAGACCATACAGTCTCATGCAATAGAATAGCTGATTTCAATAGGTGAAAATCATTAAATTGTCTCATATATGAAAAGACACTGAAAGAGATGCTGTGTTCAAGAAAGCTTTGGCTGCATGCTATTCTTCAAACTTCTGAGCTTATTCTAAACTAATCTCAGTACTGAGTGAACCACAGCCGACTCCTATTAGATTTACAAAGGCACAGATGAGTACGGAAAGATCATTCAACACCCAGAAGAAGGAATAACAATCTTTTGATGAGACCGAGAACTGTGGAAATCAAATTCAATCAAACTGACCGTGGAAGTCAAATTCAGGCCACAGTAATCTCCACATAAAAAGGGGCAGCTGCACATAATCTGCTACCCTGACTCTCCTCAATACTCTTCCATCCAGGAACCGTCACCTCCATCAGTATACAACTGATTTCTCAGTTAGTACTGACACACCATTAGTTCTGTGTAAGCTAAAGAGGGATTTTATTTCACTGTTTTGCAGCTGCAAGCGTACCTCTTTGGTCATTATCCTTCTTTACCTGGTTTTCCACTATTCAGAGCATACCAGAGCAAAGTCTTATCTCCTCAATTCAGTGCTATAAACTACAATATAGAAAGAGTTCTGCCAAGACTAAAACAATAAAAAAGTTGGACATGCTAAAGAGAAGTTAACGGCTTCAATCCTCTGCTCCTTCTTCAGCTGCCTCATTTAGTTACTTAAGGAGCTGCACTGGCACGTGTAGACACACTGCTACCATCAGCAGGAACAAGCCTGCAGCTTTTGTCACTGAAAGCACACATTCCTGTCTAAGGAACTGAAACAGAGATTAAGCAGCTTAGTGAGCCAGCCAGTAGGGAGAGATATGATCTCAAAGAAGAGTTTACTTGAACAGACCTACAAATTGTGTGTTTAAAAAGACAAGTTGCAGCTAGTTATAAAACAACAATCTTGCTCAATTTCCATTCCAAGCAAAAGAAATGACCATTAACTCCAATACAACAATCTATTTTTTACATGCTGGTTGACAAAGTGTAAAAGCAAATGAAACCACTGAAGCCCTAACTGCTGTAAGACAGCTTGCTACACACCTGTACAGCACTTTGTGTGTATTAATTATAATAAATGTCTTGAAATCTGATAGGCTTGCTGAGGACTTGAGGATATTGCTTTCCAAGTTTCTAATGTAGAGCAAAATAACGTTATAATGCATAAACCCTTTAAAATTTTAATCCTGTTCTTTTAAGTAGTAGTTAAAATGAAAAAAAATAGAGTTTGCTCAAGAGGCTGGGACACAGGAACTTGTGTGTTTCCACCCTGTTCCCCTTGTGATGGTATCAGGAAAGCTGTTAACTGAGAAAACTTAATAAAATAAATACATCAAAAGATATTAACCTCCCAAAATAGCTAATGACCAAAGTGGAATGAGATTGGTAATTTATATTACAAATGTATAACAATAAATCTTGACATTCACTAAAACATGTCTCCAAAGCAAATCCCACAGCTGAAAAATACGCCTCTCTAGTGAACAGAAGACTTCTTAAAAATATCATAAGCAAACTCCAGAAAAAGCACGTGGCACTCTACTAAATGTAAATTAGCATGATCTCTGCCCTAAGGAACTTGCAACCCCAAAACATAAAGGCAGGCAAGCAGGCATCAAAGCCCCAACCTCCCAATCCTGCCAGAGCCCCGCAAGGAGTCTCTTTATTGTCTTCAGTAAGTTTTAAGTCTGATAAAAAGAGAAGAAAATCCTTCTATTGTGTGTTTGGAGGATTATCTGTTTTGAAGTAAGTTATTTTGGCTTTCTCCCTGTGATGGTCCAGAATTCGTCTCTGTGCTGCCCGCTTCATACAGGACGAACGCTAGCAGGGGCTGTTCCATCCTGCTTGGCTCACCCAGCCCCAGGGCTAACCCGGCCCCTCACCTGCCCTCGGCGTCTGGCAAAGGGGACCCCTTGCAGGCCAGGGTCCTTTGCACATCTCCGGGTACTTACATATGTCTATGCAGCACAAGGTGCCTATACATCCTGCTTTACTTACATTAGTTGCTCCTAGAACAGTATGATATCCCATCCATCAGCCTAGCTGAGACTCTCAAAGGCTTTGCAAAATAGTCCATGTTTATTTTAGCAAGACATTTCACCCTCTGAACTACGAGACTGGAAATAAGGTTATGAAAAGAAAATATTCCAGAGTCCTTCTTGGCTACTTTAGCATCTCATGCAAAAAAAAATCCTTTAACACGTGTCTCAGAGCTCAAAACCAGAGGAGGGATCCACACAGCAACACCTCAGCCTCTGCGTACAGCTCCGGACCTATGCCTTTTCCCTGGCTTTCACCCTCAGAAATACAACCGCTCCCATGCTTTACATCCCTCTCCGTTTCAGTGCAAATAAAACATTCCTGTCTGACAGCCAACAGACTCAGTAAATAGCCACCAAGAATCTGCCAGCATTTTCTGTGGGTTATGGAGTTTCCTCCCCTCACACTATCTGGGATGGATGAAAAAAGGCTAGATGCTAGTTATTCAGCATAAACCACAAACCAGGGTTCATGAAACCATGAACACCCACCTTTCAGGGCTCATCTGCCTGTATATTCTCTTCAGCCAAGAATATGACATAATATATTTCAAACACTCAAAGGAAGTGGAAGATGGAAGATGCTTTCTTTAGACATAGAAGACTGAAGTGAAATGCTATGCAGTTCAGGCTAAAATTTAAACTATCAGAATTATGTTTGATCCAGTGGATCCACTGGAGTAGATTTCCGGAGCTTTTCCAAAGTTTGTGTATTGCTATAGACCTTTACTTTTTTAGGTGACCAAAAAACAAGCATGCTCGAATCCCATTAGAATGAAAAGCTTTTGTCTAATCATTATAATATGGAGGATCAACCATTTCTTCTTTGAAAGCAATGTTTTAAAATGACCTTTTAGAGGCTCAGGTTTCCTCTTAAAGGGAAAAGGCTTCACTGACACTGGGTTGCTAATTAGGAAGTGCTGGTTGGCATAAATAAACTGGTTAGCACTATTACCCATGTCGATCATACTAAAATCACTCTGACAATTTTTCTTAGGACAGCTAAAAACCAAGACTGTCTCATCCATATAATAATGAAAAGAGATTTACTGAGAAAGAGAATTATTTGTCCTTTTTCTGTCAAAATTTGAAATGGCTGAAGGTTCAGAAAAAATGTAAAAATAACACTTTTTATGTCTTTTATTAAATTTTTATCTTCAAAAAATATCATCCAGTCTGTAGCTTGTAGTCTGAACTGTCATTTGGTAAACTGCAGTATCTACTGTGTCATAACGAGCTTTCACGAAGACTCATCCAAGCCTATAATTATACACTCACAAATTAAAAACAGGAATAGGAAAACCTGCAATTCAGATGTTCAGGTAAATACAAAGCATTTCCATGTTGATTGAAAAACACCATCAGATTCAGCTTAGAGAATATCAGTAGAAAATTTACTCTATTGATGATGTACAAATCTTAATAGACTTCATTAAGACAGCTCAGTAATTTGGATGATCTACATGAAAGATGAGAGTAACAAAATGATTACTCATATGATGGGCTCCTAGCAGTAATGCTTTAAGATCCCCCAAATAGATGTTATTATATTTTATATATTATTAATATGAAATTTCTCTACTTAACAAATTCTGATTTTTTCTTTTTGAAATTTAATAATCAATGCAATACATTCAAATAATCTCTTTTTGAAGAGAACCCCTGTGGCAGCACAATATGTCTGTTACAATATCCTAATAGCATGGGCTGAAAGTCCCTAAAAGGGTGAATTACAGTAATCAGCCTTTGTGATAACAAAAGCATTAATCAGTATCACTGTATCTTTACTGCTGATCAAGGTCTCAATCTGGCAACATTACAAAGACAGTAAAAGGAGCCTTTGTAGCAGATGCAAATACTTATCAAATGGTAAATTTGAAAGCAATATGACACTTTGTGACCAAATGTATCAAATGATGTTAAAAGAATCGCAGAAGATAATGGCAAAAGGGAGAGAATAGAAAATAAAAAAAAATATTTTAAATATTCTGCAACGTAATTTTTGCTCTGTGAAGCATACCATTAGGACTGGGATTTTTCCAAATAGATTAAACTTCAATAAATGAGAACATAATTAAGAATAAATTTAATAACTTCTAAAATGACTTAAACACTTGGTCACCAAAAATGGATTATTGTTGTTGGCAGAGTTCACTGTTCCTCTAATTAAAGTCAACCATTTAAAACACTTACTTCCTATTAATCTGACACATTTGATGAAGGAACTATAAAATTTAACATCCTCTGATGAAACTATTTCCACCATGTACTCCTCAGTAAATGGAGACATTCTGTTTCCCAAGCAAAACAAACAGCCCCATGGATTTCTCAGGGACTGAGGAAATAAGCAATGTTTGGCAAGTGAAAATGCAGATAAACCAGACTGGCCTTCAGCAGCTTCACTGCGAATTGAGATTACCTTTGCTAAGGATGCTAAAACATTGTATATCTTCTAGGCCAAATCACCAATATTTAAGAAAATGTGACTTAACCATTGGTCACTATTTATCACTATACGTAATTCATAACATATAAATTCATAAAAAAATCATAATTTGAATCTAAGTTGCAAAAGAAGAGCAGAACTTACACATAGAAAGCATTCTTGCTCCTGTTTGAGGTGTGATCTGGAAAGTGCCTATAGCAAACCTAAAACACAGTTACTGGACAAAATTTAGCCAAAGCACAATAACCATAATCATTTTTACCTAAAAGCTGCAGTCCAAGTGGGGAAAGACTGCTGCTTCATGGTTTAAGGTATCAGTAAGAAGTAGACAGACTCAAAAGCTCATGTAGCTTGAGAAAATAGAAGCATGCATCTCCATCTTCCAAAGAGGCCATCCTTACCATCAAAGTACAGACTTTCTTGTGGAACTAGAGGGAATTATGCAAAGGACATAATTTCTTTTGCTCCAGCTGTGCAGTAAGGAGTGTGAGATTTATGTGGATTGGAAAAAGCAGAGGGGAAGATGTAGAGCAAACAAGCAAGCATAACTCCATTTATTTGGATGGGAAGATACAGAGTTTGACTCCACAAGTGCTCATACACGTGGGAACAAATGGTCAGCTAAAAGCCAGAAGTAGCATTAGAAAAAGAATCTGGAACCCAGGACTAGACTAAAACAGACAGTTGCTGAAAAGGCAATTCACTGTGAATTTTGCCCTCTCTTCCTTTTTTTCTCTCTGCCCCAAGCATTTTGCATTCTTGACTGCACGGTTGCACAGTTTCAAGAAGAGAGAAAATGCATGGTACACCCAGATTATGACCTGGAGGTTAAGGATACTCTCTTGGGAGTATGGAGATGAGGATGGACCACTTCAGGCTGAGAAGACCATGGAGACCACTTAAATAAAGCCTCCCACTCTTAGATGAGAGCCTTAAAAACAAAAGGTGATAAAAAATGGCATCAACATCATAGCTGTTTTAAAAAATGTAGCTGACACAATTTTTAGTCTTGAAAAGGGTGACAATGGTGCTTAGGCCCAGGTAAGGATTGTGTGTACCTCTACCTCTGGGCTGAAGCTATCCCCTTACCTCTATGAGAGAAGCAGAATTTCACAAAACTAGATTAATACAGGCAGGAAGGGACCTCAGGAGGTCTTGAGTACAACCTCCTGCCCAAACCAGGGTCAACTCTGAGGTCAGACCTGGTTGCTCAGATTTCAAGACCAGACTAGTTTGAAAAATCTCCAAGGACAGGGACTGCACAACCTCTCTAGGTAGCCTATTCCATTGCTGGACCATCCTCATGAGAAAAAGCTTTTTCTTAGACCCAATCTGAACCTCTCTTGTTGCAATTTATGCCCAGTGTTTACTGTTCTCCCACCATGCACCACCATGAAGAGCCTGGGTCTGTCTTCTCATGAAAACCCCTGTAGGTACTGGCAGGCTGCCATTAGGTCCCCCCAAAGCTATCTCTTTTCCTGGCTGAACAAGCCGCAGTCACTCAGCCTTTCCTCGCAGGGCAAGTGCTCCAGACCCTGACCTTCATGGTGGCCATCTTGCTGAATGTGGAGCTGCTGCCCAGCCGTCTGTCCCCACGCCATGCTGCTGCTGGAGCTCTTCCCATCCAGGCAGCGTGTGCTTTTCAGATGCAGTCCTCTGCCATCTTCTTTTAGCTAGCTTAAACATATGTCCTGTGCTGCTACCATCTATGCAGAGCAAGCAGAGTGTATGTATGGACACTTGCAAATCTTACTCTTCAGTCCCTAACCTTTTCTAGCATTGTACATGGGCCTCTGGATATTCCTAAAATAATAGAGCTAAGTGCTATATAAGGATGTCTATGTTATCTATACCCTTTTATGAGTACTGAAATGACATTACTACACCACTGAACTCTGGATAATAAACTCCATTTAGCGGTCATCACCCCAGCCCTGTTTATGATCAGCTCAGATATCTCTGAGCACAGCACTATAGGCATACCCAAGCATTTACATAGACCACGGCAATGTATTTCAGCTAATCAGGTATTTGTCTGAAATAAGAGGGATGTGTTGGGCCATGTGACAAGTGACATGCTCCCTTGTATTGAGACAAAAGAAAAGGGACACAACTCTGTATTGGCTTCTGTGACCTGGCACAAAAATAGAAGGCCAGAAGCATTTCCCTGTTGTCAAGAGACATAGCAATGACACTTGGGGCCCTTTTTCATGCAAAAGCATTGAAAATGCAACTAATAGATTAATTACAGAATCATGCTTTAGGAGGAAGAGGTAGGGAAAATCCTAAGTCCTTCCTGAAATTCTGGGATGAAACAACTTCCCGAAGATTTTGTTAATATACTAGGCAACCTTGTACACTGAGGCATGTAGCTTGTTCACCTGGAACTGGTCAATAAAAAGTCTCTTCTGAGTTTGACCTTAGCTGCCTTTTTGTTCAGACCTTCTGCGCACTGCCTCATACACTTTATATCAGATTTTTAAGCACATCAAAATTAATTATTTATGGACACTTTTAATATAGCATCAGATGAGATGAGGATAAAAACCTGCCATATAAGCATGCAGTACTGGGAAATCCCCTAAGGAACTCTAGCTAAAATCCTCTGTTAAAATTTATTAATTCCCCAAGACTCTGTTTTTTGTACTGTAAATTATGCAATAATTAATGTTTACTTCCTACTATGGAGTGGCATTAACATGATGAGAAACAAGATCACAAACACTATAAAAAACACACACAAAATACCTGATGAGCCCTCATCACCAAGAAGAAACCCAACGCATAATTAATTATTTTTACTATTTTTAGATATTCCTAGATCTTATAGGAAGCCTTCCATCACTACAGCTCCTATGTCTACATCCAAATATCATCTCATGACCTGAGATTTGCCTTAAATTTTTAATCAGGATTGTCATTTCTAAAACCAGTCCAGAAAGAAGTAGCCATTTTTACTAGACCTCATTTCATTTGTTATGCCAGCAGCATGGAAACTCTTCCTTCTGCTGACTCATCAAACAGAAATAAATCCTAGATTTTGAAAGCATGTTTAGGATCTATTCATTTCTCTTAGAAGAACAGAATAATACCCAGCCACTGAATATTAATTTTAAATATCTTTTTCAGTGTATATATTATAAGAAATCCTCCTCAATGTATTTAAACTTTAAGAACACCTTAATGAACAAAATAAGATAGAGTTCTTTTAGTTCTATTTAGTTTCTATGCAAAATAAGAATAGCCTGGACAGAGAATCAAGCATTATGTTAAATGACAAGCAGCATATGAAATTATATATATGCAGCAGTATCCTAGCTCATTGGGCAAAGAAACGGGGTTAAATATGAGTATTTCCTACATTTCTGATAAATCATTTTCTTAAAATACATTTCTATGTGCAGAATTTAGTGTATGTAGCTACTCAATTTTATAGGAAAAAATGCAAACAAGGAATAAACAGACTAGAGTGTTGACATTACCAACAACTGTTTCTCATTTCATTAACAAGGTTCTAGAGTTGGAAAAACAGTATAAAAAAGTTGATAATAGTGATTTCTCAAATGAAATGGTGCTGCTAGGTAATTCTGACAGCTTTCAACCACAGATAGCTCACACTAACGAAGATGGATGGTATATTAGCAGAGAGATGGTGAGAAGTTAAAACACTGCACATCAAGGGAGCTGGGTCCTACTCTTGTATGACTTTGGACTCATTTTGAGGGAGAGCTTAATTTGTTTTTTTTCCAAAGCATTGGAGTTTTTCACCAGGTAAAAGCAAGATGGAGAGGAGAAGCATGGATGCTACTGCCCCACTCCAAGTTCAAATGACTGCCAGATTTCATGTCACAAGGAATTTGAATTTTTTCTCCAGACAAACTGGCAGGGTTCACTGGACTTTTTACAGTGTGCTTGTCTCCTGGGATCATCTAGGAGTTGTAACTAGCAAATTCCCTGAAATTCCAGAAACACAGGACATGTGCAACCCTCTCAGCCTCTCTTCTTTATTTTGACTCATCATTGTTGTCTCTTTTTGGTCCTTCACTATTTTGGTCTAGACTTAGATTTGCCACAGAGCAGTGGAAATCATTTTGTGGTCCATAAGTGTGATCACCTGTGAGCCAGATGCTCTGTGAGCATCTGAAGAAAACATTCTGTCCTCTGAACAAGACATCTGTCATAATAATTCCCAGCAATGGCAGGGCATTAAACTCGATGAGAGAGGTGGTCTATACCTGCCCTATTTCATCTCTGTGTAACAAATTCCTTCAATGCAATAGAGAAATATTTTTTTCCCCAGTCTTAAGAAAGATTTCTAGCCAATTCATTAGCTGAGCCGTATTCTGAAATCCTCAGGTCCTAGAAAGCAACATTTGGAGTACTGCTCGGGAAAGTGCATCCTTTAAAAACAAGCGATCTCACTAGTAGCTTCCCTTTGCACCCATCAACTGGTGAGGGGGATCAGATGACTTTTTTAAAGCAAAGAGAACTAGCAAGAGGTTTTAGACCTTTTCCTATTTTCCTCAACCCCAGCACATCTGTTCGGGACAGTGGATCTGCAGTTTCCCATACCACACAGCAATAGCAGATATCAGAAACTTTAGTGGAGGCAAACACAGGAATTTCAAGCCTCAGAATACTTTCCCCAAAGCAGTCAGCACGAGTGACAGCTAAATAAACAGGAAGTAAATTTCTGTTTTCTCTTCTCTTCTCTACAGCGCCACACACAGGCAATAGATGGGAAACAAATAAAATAATAATAATAATAATTAATAAATAAGAGCAACTGGAAGAATTTTTAGAATTTCATCATACCATGATTCAGTTGCATTGCACCCTATTCCTGGAGCTCCAGCTAAGAAAAAATGGTAATTATGGATTTATCGCAAGACTTAAAAGTAGGAAGGTAGCTCTGATTCTAGTCTTTATATTCATGTCTGGGGTCATACAGAAATGGAGACCTTCACCTCACCACTAGATTATTAGAGCTGCATATGCTGTGGTCCACTTCTGATGGTGGACTAGAACTAACAGATCCCAGCTCATGGCAAACGAGTTGGCAGGTTGAGTCCTTAGCAAGCCCACAGCTGTCTCTGGCAGCACTGACCCTGAAACACCATGTGGATATACAGTAATTGTCCCCATCTGCAGTACTGATCACTTAAATATTAAGTAAGACTAATTCATTTGCCAAGCAGCATGGTTTTTCTGTGTTTTCCCCTGTCCACATGTTTATTTATTTTTTGCATGAATAATGTAATTCATTTCAAAGCATGAGGAAATGGTTTGTCGTTGTTGATTCTATCAAAGTAATGAAATCATACTCTTGGTGCTGTCATAATCACTTAGCTGCAGAAAGCAAACCAGATTACCACAGTGGTCAGGAGGCGGTTTTGTTTAGTTGGTGGTTTGGGATTTTTGTTACTGGCAGGGGGCTTTTTACAAGACAAATTCTTGACCGTTAAAGGAGTGTTAGATGAGAAACACTTTGGAAAACAGCAATGCAAAGACCATCACATTCAAAGCAAACAATATCTTTTTTTTTTTTTTTGGTTTTGCTCTAAAATTCTGCATACTTTCCCCAAGAAAAAAAAGAATCACCTTTCCACATATGAAAATGGAATTTCTAGCACAAAAGTAAGTTCTTGTCACAGTAACACAGGCCAAGTAACACAGGCCAAGTTTCTCCATCAACTGCTTTCATTATGCTGGAGGCCAAACATCCAGAGAGAATGCAAGAGAGAGGAATAAGACAACTGCTCAATACAAGCCTTTGAGAAAAATGTTCATATTGTTACCAAAAGAAGTATCTACTTCAAGAATGTCAGTCTACCCAAGGTATAATCTATAATATCAATTATGAAAAAGGTACTGTCAGTGGCAGCACTTTCTGCCATTTGAAAAGGTTTTGGACGTCTTTTAAACAGCAGCAGCAATACCTGCTACTCCCAGTCCTGACTCTAATCTTTTTGCCATAAATAGCATGTTCAAATGTCTTCCCCGTAGATTTAGTTCCAGGAAGCAAACTCACTGTGTTTCCTAAGTCTTCAGTGAAAATGAGGAAGGATGAAAAAGCTTTGTCACATTTACCAATACTAGGGGAAAAAAATCTTATTTAAATTGTCTGAAAAACTACACTATCTACACATTCTGTAATGACCTAATTCCAGTTATTACTACAGAATGACTCCAAAGCAAAGGATTCAGTTAGTGTTACCCACCAAAAAAGACATCAAAGACAAAGCTGAATTCTCAGAATACTGGTGTTGTTTTTGTACTTAAAAGGCAAAGTGATTGATGTATGGCTCAGGACTGTCAAAACCTAAATTCTGCAAAGACAGAAAGATAGAGGGAAGATTAGTTTTGTTAAAAAATGAATTAGCTGGGGAGCACCAGCAATGGTGAGAAACAAATGAGAATGCACTCTTGCCCTGTCCATTACTACGCTATTTACCTTGACCTGTTTGTTGCCAAAACTATTTTTAGACTGAACTGTCAAAGTATTTTTCTCTCTACTTCTAATGTGTGGCCAGGACGAGAACTGGAAGTCCCCATGACCATGGAATTGCTACATGCAGTGAGGCTCTAGGTAACCAGCAATGCTTTTGAAATAAAATATTTCTACCAGGGGAATGGTTGTTCCTGTCATTGCAAAAGAAGCTTATTTTAAGAATTATCTAGCTCTATTTTGCAGTCTGAAAAAATATACATTCATTTCAGGTAACTCTCCAGTGCACTGGGGCTGATCCTGACCAAACCTTTTTGCAACTAATCAGTCTTCTAAATATAACATAACTTCATTGGTTATCCAGACAACCAATTATCTGACCTACTTGACCACAAGAAATGCCATTACTTCTGATTAGATATTTACAGGCAACATATTCTCTTCCCCTGCTCTTTTATTTAACATTATTTCTGAAGAAGCATGCTGCCACTGTAAGTCTCACGTACGTAGCATAAGATTGACATCACGGTATTCCACCTCACACACTTCCCCCATGAGGGAAATACCTCACACATTTATGTAGCGCAGTATCACGAGCTCCCCCTTCAGCAGCCTGTAGATGCACATACAGTTTCTTGGCAGATACTACTGACCACTTACAAATTGCAAGTCATACCACAACACCAGAGAGAGGTCATGATACTGAGCTGCTATTCCCAGCAGCTCTGTTTCTTAGAAGGACTTCTTGCTCAAAGAAATGTAACACCATTCCTTCTGTCTGTTTGTGACTGAATACAGAATTGTTTCACACGGTAAAGAAGAAGGAACTTCAGAGGTCAGAGGCTGCAGAAATCTATAAGGCCACGTCTTACTCTTCAAGGTGCTATGCAGCACTGTCCCGTGTAAGAAATAAGCTGTAAGATCATGAAATGCGAAGATGAATAAAAAGTCTTTTTTCGGTCTTGAAAGTTTAATTAGTCTGCAATTTCAGAGCTGTAGACCAGCCACAAGAAAATTCAGAAAAATGGAGTGACTCAGGTGTATTTAACTTTGGGTCTATGGATTCATTTGACATGGAACATTTCTATATGAATGTAGGTAGCAAAAGCATATAGGCAGTCTTTGAAAGGCTAAAAAATCTCAGTCAATAAATACTATAAAGCCATAATACTTTGGTAAATATGATGTTGCGACTAACATCAGGATATCATAGGATCATAGAATCAGTAAGGTTGGAAGGGACCTCCGGAGATCATCTAGTCCAACCCCTCTGCTCAGCAGGGTCATCTAGAGCATGTTAGGCAGAATTGCATCCAGGTGGGCTTTGAATATCTCCAGAGAATGAGACTCCACAACCTCTCTGGGCAACCTGGTCCAGGGCTCCGTCACTCTCACAGGGAAGAAATTCCCCCTCACGGTCAGCCGGAACTTCCTGTGCTTCAATTTCTGCCCATTGCCTCTTGTCCTGTCACATGGCACCACTGAAAAGAGTTTGTTCCTGTCCCCTTGACACCCTCCCTTCAGGTACTTATACACATTGATATGATCCCCCCTCAGTCTTCTCTTCCCCAGGCTGAAGAGGCCCAGCTCTCGCAGCCGTTCCTCCTAGGGCAGATGCTCCAGGCCTCTGATCATTTTCGTAGCCCTATGCTGGACTCTCTCCAGTAGCTCCATGTCTCTCTTGCAGTAGGGAGCCCAGAACTGGACACAGTACTCGAGATGAGGCCTCCCCAGGGCTGAGTAGAGGGGCAGGATCACCTCCCTTGACCTGCTGGCAACAGTCTTCCTAATGCACCCCAGGAGACCATTGGCCTTCTTGGCCACAAGGGCGCATTGCTGGCTCATGGTCAATCTGTCATCCACCAGCACTCCCAGGTCCTTTTCTGCAGAGCTGCTCTCCAGAAGGTCAGTCCCCAGCCTGTCCTGGTGCCTAGGGTTATTTTTCCCTAGGTGCAGGGCCCTGCATTTGCCCTTGTTGAACCTCATGAGGTTCTTCTCCATTCAACTCTCCAGCCTGTCCAGGTCTCTCTGAATGGCAGCACAGCCCTCAGGTGTGTCAGCCATTCCTCCCAGCTTGGTGTCATCAGCAAACTTGCTGAGGAGGCACTCTGTCCCCTCATCCAGGTCATTGATGAAGAAGTTGAACAGGATGGGACCCAGTCCTGAGCCCTGCGGGGACGCCACTAGCCACAGGCCTCCAACTGGACTCCATGCCATTGTTGACAACCCTCTGAGCTCTGCCTTTCAGCCAGTTCTCAATCCACCTCAGTGTCCACTCGTCTAACCCACACTTCCTGAGCTTCTCTAGGAGGATGCCATGGGAGACAGTGTCAAAAGCCTTGCTGAAGTCAAGGTACACAACATCCACTGCTCTCCCCCCATCTACTCAGCCAGTCATTCCACCAGAGAAGGCTATCAGATTGGTTAAGCAGGATTTCCCCTTGGTGAATCCAGGCTGGTTATTCCTAGTCACCTTCTCTTCCTCCATATGTCTGGAGATGACATCCAGAATGAGCTGTTCCATCACCTTTCCAGGGATGGAGGTGAGGCTGACCGGTCTATAGTTTCCTGGGTCCTCCTTCTTGCCCTTTTTGAAGACCGGAGTGACATTGACTTTCTTCCAGTCCTTAGGCACCTCTCCAGTTCTCCAGGACCTTTCAGAGATGATGGAGAATGGCCTGGCAACAACATCCACCAGCTCCCTCAGTACCCATGGGTGCATCCCATCCGGGCCCATGGATTTGTGGATGTCTAGCCTGCCCAGAAGGTCTCTAATCCTATCCTCCTCAACCAAAGGAAGGTCTTCCCTTCTCTGGACTTTCTCGCTCACGTCCAGGCTGCAGGATTCCTGAGGGCTGCCCTTAGCAGTGAAGACTGAAGCAAAGGCGGCATTCAGTAATTCTGCCTTCTCCGTATCCCTTGTCACCAGGGCCCCTGCCCCATTCAGCAGTGGGCCCACATTTTCCCTAGTCCTCCTCTTGCTGCTGATGTATTTGAAGAAGCCCTTCCTGTTGTCCTTAACATCCCTTGCAAGACTCAGTTCCAACCGGGCCTATATATAGCAGATGATTACAAACTGAATTTGTCTTACTTTCATATGAAATTCCTAGATATCATAATTGTTGCTCTGTCTTCTTTAGAGTAAAAAAGCATTAGAAGCTCCTTATCTGAGAAACTCTAGGTGTATCACAGAGATCAATCTTTTCTTTTTCACTTCTTTATTCTTAAACTTGTTACCACTTTGTGCTTGAGATGTGAGAATCATGTTCTGTAAGGCTCCATTCCTTCACTGGGAGGCATGCAGAAGTCCAGGTTTCCCATGAAGCCACCAAAATTAATAGGCAGATTGTCTTCACAGAATGATTTGCAAAAGCAATGCTGAGATGTTTACCATAACTCCCTTTTGGCTATCTTTATATTTTCCTAAGGTATCATCCTTCTCCTGTGCACTGACAAGCAATGAGAAAAAGTATGCATTTGAAAAAAACAAGCTGAGCGGAATTAAGAGGAGTAAATAGTGTGCTTACTAGGAAGTAATTAAAATCTATGAAGCAGGAAGAAAGCTGGAGGATCCTAAAAGGCATTATAATTAAAACCTAATACATGTTAACTGTGGGTGAAGGATTGAAGTCATTGACATAAGTGACAAAACTCCCACTGAATTCAATAGGGACAGGTTTTTATACCATAAGGTCTCAGCAAGAAGGCCAGTTCAACTTTACAGAGATTGATTGGAGGTTTGAGGATAAAAAGAAACCCTGCTAAAAACGGGGACTGGTGATTTATCTTGATAATGATATGCACAATTGTGAAATATCCGCAAGAGAAATGAGGAGAGAATGAAAACCAAATGAGTTAATCCTTGAGAAAGGAGAAGAAGAAATTATTTTTAAAATATGATTAGCAAAAAAAACAAAGACCGTTAAAAAGGAGACAGAATCAAGACAAATCTTAAACACAGAAAAACATTATACCAATTAATAACTAGAAAGAAAGAGATGAAGCAGCTAAAAAGCAGTGATAATGTTGTAGAGCATAGCTATTGATAAAAAGCATATTGGGAATACTTGGAAACCTCAACTGGTTCAGATAGCATATAGTCTATTTGAACATGAATCAGAGATGAAGAAAGACAAAGAATTTGCTACTCAGTATATCTAATCTCTGGCGGCCAGTTAAGTAATGGAACTATTCTTAAGAATCAGTTAACGCAGTTCCAGTGACTTTAACACCATGCTGTCAAAAATGGATGAGATAATTTAAGTTTGCCCAGATGTATTTAATGGTTTAGTTGAAAGCTCAGAAATTTAAAAATGAATTGGATATCATTACAAATCTTAAAATGAATATATCACCAAAAGTCACCCCCGTATAGGAGTGTAGCAGGCTAAGAAATTCTGAGTGGAAAACTCAGTGGTTAATTTTTCAAAATGAATGAACTTTCATACTTGATATATGACATGTGAGTAGCAAAAAAATATGTGCAGAAGTATTTAGATATAGCTTTTAAGTACTTAGAATTCAATTCTTGCAAGCAGTGAAGTCTGCTAATTTGGCTACTATATCCAAGATGGAGATCAACAGTGGTCAGCTCTCAATGAGCAGAAAGTAAATACTAGTAGCATATTAGTCCACTGGGAAATGATCTTCCCCCCATCTGGATAACACTTACTATGTCACTCCTTACCAGACTAACAAATCTACCCAGCAGAATCTTCCTCAATCTTCCCAATCTTTACATTTGGTACTAATTCAAAAAAATTATGAGCTGACATTGTGAGCATGTAACTTGTAGAAGGGATATGAGAAGATCCTGGAACATTTCAGGAACTTGTATATTTTTACCAATGGCAGAAAGGAGGCAGTCTCCTAAAATGCCTTGCAACCTTTCATTTTCTGATCCTGCAAATCAGAAACTGAAAATATGAACTTATTTACTCATGTCCTTTCTATGTGGGAGAAAGAAAACAACATAGAGCCAACTGAACGAAGTAACTGGACAGCTCTGTGCTCTGAGCCAGTGACTCAGGAGAGTCCCAAGTGGACCTTTCAGCTCCACTGAGAATTGAACATAACAAGCAAACGGGAGGAGGAAAGAGCTTCTGAAGCAGAGAGAGGGCTCTCCGTGCATCTTTCACTCAGTCGGGCTGCCCCAGAGGTGATGGGTCTTAAGTAGACAGTTCCAGATGTTGTTATCTTTCCAATATAATTTCTGTACCTTCTCTTGAAGGGCTGGTTACCCTGGCAATTTGAGACAAGACATTTCCAACTGCTGACTTCTGCAGACTTTGTCATGCAATATCCTCACAAGACACTTTTGGCATTTCTGCAGTGCAACACAAAGACCTGGTAAGAAAATATTCTCCTGAGACATCAGTCCTAGATCTTCCCCAAACATAGGTAGCTTATTGCTACAGCCCTACAATACTCCCCGGAAACCTGCTTCACATTCTCACAGACATGCTGCAGGGAGCTTTTTCTCTCTTCTCCACAGTCCATGCACAGCATGCAAAGCGCAAAGCCTCCAAAAAGCACACACCACCTGTTTATTCCTGATTGTAGTTCCACAAAGATATAAGAAAAAGACATCCCCCACAACAATTGTCCCACGTCTTAATTTGTCCTACATTTTCTACCTACTGATTCATATTTAAACTTTGCAGTCATTTTTAGCCTAGTACAGTTATTTTTGCATACTAGGTCATTCTAGATATAAAACCGAGGCTCTTTTCTGCAAATATTGGGGGAAAAGATTAAGCATTATAATTTCATATTTCCAACTAATATGTCCTGAAAAAGAACTAAGAAAATGTTGACAGGACTTTGATTATTAAAAAATAAAAATAATAAAAAAAAAGCTTTAGCAATTTTGTATTTTCACTAATAGTGGATAAGTAGAACAGATATGACATTCTTCTTTTTCAGTAAAAATTCACTTGGTCTCTGTTCCTGCACAGACAAGATAGCCAAAGTTATGACTAGAATCCTACTTACTCCGTTTTGGTTTTGCCCATGAGTTTTGTCACATACAGTGTGTAACATTGTGCACTATTTTTAGAGCTGTGAAAAACAGACATCATTCTTGTTTCACAAGAATGTTTCAGTGTATTCAAGGCTTTTTACTCTGCTGTAACTACGTAATTGAAAAGTAAGTGCTAAAAGTGTTTAAACACGAGACTCAGTGGCTTAAAATGAATACTACTGCTCCAAAAATAGATTCCTTGAAAGAATTAACTAGTCATTAATAACTAAAATTTACAAAGGCAGCCCTAATCAAGTTCAAGTTTCATAATAATTCTTACAAAAATGAGTGGGAGGAGAGAGTCAGCTAATGAAGTGAAATTAATTTCTACAAAAATAGTAATGAATCCACAGCACATTAATTCATTATATAATTATATTTTAATTTCAACACTTCCTTTCCAGGTCAAGAATTATGCAGGCCACTTGGGACAGGCTGGTCAGGGAAAAGATAATGGTTTTTATTACTGTCACCACCTACATCATGTGACAATATCAGAAAAAGAGAGGACTTTTTTGTTAAAAAGGGAATCAAGCATCTGAAAGATGTTGACCAGAAAAAATGACCCAGTTAAAGAAATAAATGTGCACGCTCTATTGAATACTATTTCTTTGAAAACTATATTTGTAACTTGAGTGTCCAGTTATTTGGATGGCATTGCACTGTCTTGCCACTCAAAAACTAACCTAAGAAATACATTTCTGTCCAGGAAAGGTACCGTACCTGAACCTGATCCTCAAAGTTGACAATGATGCAGAAGGACTCTGATGGGGACAGCTACCGAATTTCACAGGCTAAAATGTGTATGTGCTGTAAAGTACAAGCACATTAAGCCTCAGGCTTCAGAGCTGCATCAAAATTATTATAAATCCATAAACCAACTGGACAGTTCAGGTCCAGCAGACCTTACAGAAGCATCAAACTGAAAATGTGTGGTTGTGCAATGCATGGTCCACATAAGATTGCTTCTATGTCCAGACTCCCAGATATGACTACCACAAAATGCTGATGTGCAGCAGCTGGATCAGGAGCACCTGGGCAAGGGATACCAGATGCCCCTAAATCCCAGGCGCATTTGTAGTGTTCAAAATCTGCTCAGACAAGATTTCCAGAGAATACGGCCAAGAAAATCCAGACGTACGTATGCCCTAGCCCTCCATGAGAGCATGTCTGAACAAATTTTGCAAACCTCCACAACTCCTGGAGGGTTTTTTCCTGAGGTGATAATGGGTAAAATACTGCTACCTATGTACTGTACATGCACACACTGAGAGTTCAAATTACTTCATGAACCTCCTAGCCAGCTTCAATTTAAAGTGTTCACCTAAAAACTTCATTTAGCTTCTACAGATGCTTCAGTCAGTGGGAGTCTTTGGCTGGCTCTGAGCTCAGGTCAGGCGAGAAAGCAAGCAAAAGGAGTTTGTAAAAACTTTTTCCTTTAAATCTTTACTTCTGTGTGAGTAAAGACAGCTGCATTTATATTCCTTGAAATAAATCTTATTTGACACAGTTATTCTGTCTGACTCTCCACGAGACAGTCTTTTTTGCCTCGAATAAAAACTGTGATCATTGTAAAACTGTGAGAAAAATCAATGTTATTTTATATATACGCACAAACACCACACACTCATATTGTGGGACCTGATCCTCTGATCATGCAAATGAATAAAGAAGCATGGACTTGGCGATAAATTAGTTACACCTGGTAGGATGCCTTCCTATAATCTAATACCACTGCGGGGTATTTTTTAGAGGTGGGGGTGAGAGGAAGAAGCAACACAAGTTAATCAGAACTTGCTATGCTTTCTTCTCAATATAAAGTCCAAAAATTCAGTTTATGTGAGCCTACTGCTAATTTGAAAGACCACTGTAATGCCAATTTTGCTAATGGTTTTTCATTTAGATATCAGCAGATCAGGATATGTCCTTTCAATTTGCTATTTGTAAGTCTGCTTCACAAAATACTGATTTTAATTTGATTTTCTCTTTAGCATTTTTAGAAAATTAAAATATTTCTCCTTTATAAATAAATGATACTTTCCTCTGATGGTATCATATATTTATATTTTCATACTAAAATACTGAGCCCTTCTATTTTCACAGCTTTTTACTTTTCTCACTAAAATCTTCTTTAAGTTGATTATATATTACCTTCTGCTAGAGCAATTCTCTGAACAGAATCAGAAATAAACATCCAAAAAAAAAGCCATAATTTCTCAGTGTCTTTAGAAACAAAGTATAACTGTGCTATGCAGTTATTCCTTCAGATTTTCCAAAAGAAACCATTTCTGCAAAAGCCGGCTCAAGGAAATGCCCCGGTGCCACAGCCGCAGGGCAGCGCGTGAGGGCTGCTTGGTGGCCACGGGATGCCCCACGAGATGTTTTGGGCTGCCCCCGTCCCCAGACAGCTGCCGGTGCCGCCGGAGCTGCCTGCCAGGCCTCTCACCGGGCCGTCGGGGTGCATGTGCCGCGGCAATGCACCTAGCACCCGCGCGGCACGGTGGGGTTTTCAATCAGCTAGCAAAGACAGTACCTAAAAAGAAGAGCAAGAGAGTGGTTGCTGTTGTTACGTTTTCCCCTCTTAACTGACACATTGGTTTTGTGCATTAGCAAACAAGAGGACTTTTTGACTAAATATTTGTCTCCCACTCTCTCCCTCCAGAAAAGACAGGCAAAGGATCACTCAGATGAAAAGCAGTATGAAAGGGGCTAGCAACGAAAAAGCCATATGAAGAGGCAAAACACTCATTACAAATTAAAAAAAAGAAATCGGAAGGAGTGGCTTTACACACTGCTGAACAGCTTTTATTTAGACAGAGTATTGAGTCCTGCCCCCACTACACCCAGTCACATAAGGTTGACACTAGAATAAATCTCAACTCTATAAAAATTTACTGACAACACAGGTCGTGAGAGAAGAGCTCGTTTACCCTCCTCCTACAGCTTTCCCTCCCTGTAAAACTTGGCAGATTAGTGCTGCATAAATTTGTTTAGCAGTCCCTGGGTTTTCATCAGCCAGCTAACTTCCTTGGAGATCCAAAGCACTGGCATTTCAAGGAGAGCTGGGCAACTGTCCCCTTGCCACGCTAGCGGACCCACCGTGAGAAACCTAGACAAGCTGAGGAGACAGAGGGGCAGCAGCAACGGCACTGCCCTTACTGCCAGCGCACCTCTCACGGCAGCGACGTGCAGACGCTGGGATAATCCTACTGGCTTTCTAATTCTCAGTAACAAGACGTTCTCATATCGATTCGACTGCAGCCACAACGGGTGCTACTCTGGACTTCTGCTCACATTAAGGGGACACTTTTTAGCTGAGGAGGTAACTCAATACCCACCTTGTGCCTCAGAGTTTCAGATCTGAGGCCAGACTACCCAAAGCCACGCTGCTATTTGTTTTCACCTCTTCTTGTGGGCACGAGGAACATTTTCTATGAGAAACACTAGTGACATCCTGGAAAAGATTGCCTCAGAAGGGTACAGAAACTCAGTGTTGGAAGTTTTTAAGACCAAACAGGCTACACAAACATAGTCCCAGTTTAGGTTAACCCTGTCTTGGGCCAGGAAGGATTACACGACTTCTCAAGATCTCCTGAGAAAACCACCTTTTCTCTGATTATGCAGTCTACTACAAAGCTATCAACCGTCTTGTCCCCTTTGCTCTCCACCGTGTAACTCAGTAATCTTCAAATCTGTTTCAAAAATAGAGGTTAAGCCCATGACTCCTATAAAGGTCAGGAGCAGGTGCGTTTTTATGACAAAGGAAATTCAGAAATAAGACTTGTTAGATAAGCCAAGCTGAACAGATCCTGAGGAAAACATGCCACACACCCAACTAACTTTGACACCAGTCAAAACAGCGAATCCATAACAGACTTAGTGGCATTGCTCCCTTTGTCCACTTCCACATTCCGATAGCTCTGTCCATGTTGTCCCATTATATCAGAGAGTGACAGGCATAAGATTAAAGTGGGCAGTGGAGGAATAAGCAGGAAGGACAATGTCTATCCCACGCCCAGCAGGAACTGGCTACAGCAAGAAACACTAAAGCCACCTCGGGCACTGCCCACGCTCTGCTCCTCCCTACTGAAAACAGCTCTCCGCAAAGAGGTGATCTGGCAGATGACCTAAGGTGAGAAATGAGATGCATGGAAGGGGCAAGATAAACATATGGAAGAGGCCAAAACTAGTGACAGGTCTTCCACCAAATGGCCATGATGGTCATGTGAGATGGCATTTGAGGGCAGGGCCCCTCCTCCCCAAGCAACCCCCTTGCCATCTCCTCAGGAGTGGACAGGAGGAAGTCTCTGCACCTAGATGTCCCTTCCATGGATCTCCCCAGAAAAGGACATTCTGGGCCAAAATTACCAGTAGGGTGTGTTTCCATGCCACTGCCTTGATGGCATGATTATTGTTCACTGTTCTGACTGTTCTGACAGGGCGAAAAAGAGGCAGTGAAAAAAATGTCAGTTACATTTTATTTGGAGACTTATTTGACAAAAGTTTCGTGAAACAGTGTGAAGCTTTCCCTGGTGTGGGACTAAGATGTTCACTGAACTGGAAGGAGGCCAAAGGGCAGAAATCAGAAGGACTGTAAAAGATTCAAGTGGAAATATCTTTGAGTAAGAGACCTTTCACAGTTTATATCCATTCTTGTTCTCAGGTGTTTAAAATACCTTCCTAGAAACTAAGGATAAGTATTGTCATGCCTGCAGTGTTGAGCATTTCATTCAGCAAACTTTTTTTAACCCCTTGTGTTAAGAAGGATGACACTTTGAAGCAGCTAGAAATTGCCATGACCTTTTTGCATTTCTAACTAGCACGACTCTGGCAAAAGGAGCTGCATCAGCAGAACAAGCACTAAAGAGCAAGCACTGATTTTCCTTAGTAAATCAGAAGCAAAAAGAGGATCTTAGATCTTACTCTCTCAGCTTCTGCCTCCCATGTTGTTATATTTCCCCCAGAATCCCACTGTCTGGCAGTGAGAGCCCCTTTTTCCCTGGAAGGGGTTGTCAGCTGGAAGGCTGACAGAGCCTAGGACCTCTCGCCCTGACTGCAGCAGTCCGGAGCGTCCCCAGGAGTAGGAGGGCTGAGGGACGCAGCTCAGGGCCAGCGATGGTGCCCTTCCAAGGATTTTGCCAGGACTGGAGCAGTCCAGTGCCACGCACCTGGAGCAGCTCCGACATATACACCTCCGCCAGCAAACCAGACAGGATGAAAGCATGGCTCAAGTGTTGTCACATGAACACCCTTGCTTCTCAGGAATTAGCACCCTCCTGACATAGTTTTGGGCTACACCAACTAGGATACAGTGCCCATAAGTGGTACCAGGGGAGGCAAAACCTAGGCAATGTCCATGCCCATGCTCCCAATAGGAAGGATGATGACAAAATCTTGTTTAAGCGGAAAGGATGAGTTTAACCATGCCACGTGTCTTCTGGCCCACAGAACAGACTTCAATCCAGTCTGCTTATTAGCGAAAATACAGTCATCATTGAGCAACCCACTGCCTGGAATCCTGGCTGGGCAGCCAGATCTGTCACCCAGGGCCCCCTAAGAGTCTGTTGTCCCAAAATATGAGATGGCACTGGGAGGAGGGCCTCAGATATCCACATCCATCCCCACCACAGTTGCACGCTGCCTCCTTTTAACAGGCTTTAGATAAAGCATCACAAGGATCCTTAGGCAAATGTTCAGCTTTTTAACCAAGTGCATTTGTTCTATGGAATTCAAGAAATGGTAAATGCTTAGTTCATTAGGAAACGATCTAAGTGTTCTGTTCAATTAGGACCTAAGAAAATTTAACAGACTGAGAGGTGCATGTTACAATAAAGGAAATGGTCTTTAAAGTAAAGGAAGAGTGGCATAAAAATAAATAGTAGATAATCCAGAGAACTATGGGAGTTCAGTCTGGAAGGTTTGCTTACCTAGACTGTAACAATTTTAACATTTGGTCAAATTTTGGACATACATGTGCAAACAAAAGAGTACAGCAAAAAGATGCTACAAAAGTCAGAGCTGTGTCCCCAAATGCCTTATTTTTTTCCTATCTTTTTTGTTTTATCTTTTTCTTGTGTTAAAAGACTTGAACAACTGTGTTAAAGTGGAAGATTTCAAAATCTGTAAGTGTTACTAGATGAGGAGCCACAGCATATCATATGGAAACTGGAACTGAAGAGGAAAAGATTTATATCATTTAAGACCCTGGTCTTGCCAAAAGCAAATGTAGATGAATGCAGACTGACAAGCCCTGGAACAAAGAACCAAACTGACAGACTATCAGCTAAAAAGAAAGATTCTGCAGCATAAAAAGAGATTGGAAGTTATTACAGAAAAATCCTTTAAAGCCTTTAGCCAAGTATCCAGTTGTAGTAAAGAAGCAAACAAGAAGCTAGGTGGTATTGCTAAAGGAATATAAATCAAAGCTTTTGATATTATCACTATAATAGCACAGTAGCTAAACTTGCAGAGGGAATACATGGTGTAGTTTAAGTGCACATGCACTGGGGAAAATACAACTTGCTTTTTGGCAGGTTGAGCAAAAAGAGTTATGAAATGCTCAAAGCAAATGCTAGTTCGGAATTAAACTGCAAGTCAGAGGCACTATTTGAGATCCTTCAGCCAGTCTGATTATTTAGATGACAGAGTATTTGAATTGTTACTGATAGTTTTAAGGGCAGTTTAACTTTTGATTGTGCACGGTTTAGCACCAGGATCAGAGAATGGTAAAACAGAAAACAGCAGTGACCTGAAAATGAATTGAAAAATTGCTATCCCTTTTATAGTGAGCATCCCCAAGGACTCTGGACAAGAGGGGTCATAACTATTTCTTCTAAGGTTCAAGCTAACTGAGATATATCCCAAAAACACTGCTGGTGACAAAACACCCATAGGAGAACACATCTATAGAACAGACTGGCTAGATTTGAGTTTTATTTTCCTCTGAATAGTGTGTTTTTTAACAACTGCTGACCTTCTTGATCATTGTCTCCATCACTTTCCAGCAAATCGCAGAAAATTGAGGAAAATATGCTTCCCATACTCCAGCCTTAATTAATAAGGGTAGCCAGCAAGTCACTGTGAAATTGCTGGATTTTCCCTTACTGCCTTTGATAATGTTCACTGCAAGTCACTGAAGACCAAAGTCATAATTACCAGGACTGCCCATGCCTGGGATATATGTATTGAAAAAAAATTATTGGTTACATATGAGTTATACTACTTATTTTAGTAGTTTCTTAACATAAAAGTACTGCAGTTTCCTGCAAATTAAGATAAGCCCACGCTGAGAGTGTTGTTAGATGATATTTTTGATAAGTTTCATGTTTGTCATGTACAACTATGACTGTCTAACTTAGTTAAGAAGAGGAGAATGAAAGAAAGAAAATCTTTTTTATTGCGGGGCAATATGCTTCAAATAATTGTGTTCTTGAAAGTCTCTTGGTAGAACTGAATTATGCTGTTCTATTAATCACAAGTGCACTCAATTGATCACTATATTCACCGTTACAGTGGTTAAAATACACCTACTACTGTTTCTTATCACAAATCTAAAAGTCAAAAAACTGCCCAACCATAAATCTCTCATTTAAAACACAAACATATTCATAAACAGCTACTGACTTTGCTCAGTCATTTTTCCCCAACTCTGATCTAACTCTTATGCCAACAGTGGAAGAAAATCTAAAAGAGTGGACTTTCTCACTGAAAACCAAACTGTTTCACCAATCTCCAAAGGCTCACGCCAGGAAACTGTTAGAGAAAATACATGCCAGCTAATATTAGAAGCTAGTAAAACACAGAAAAGTTGTGGATTTCATGATTGCTCTCAAGCATTTAGAAAGGCCATCAGGAAGGTAACTGAAAAAAGAAGTAAAATGCAGTCCAGCAGAAGAGAGGAAGGAATATCCAGTCAGTGGAAAACTATATAATGAGGAAAATGCAGGAAGATAAAATTGATGTAGGAAACAAATATGATTACATTTTACAACCCCAGTTGCTTTCATGTTCTTTTAAAATATTCATGATGACTTTTTGTATGAAAGATATTTTGCTTTCACAGGTTAGTTGGCAGCATTGTGTGATGCAACAGTTTTATTTAAGACTTTGGTATTTGCAAATGATCTGAGCCTCGTAAGTATTCTGAGCTTGATACCACATTTCCTAAGCCAAGCCCTCCAGTGGGATAAGAACCAGAGTGACTCGCACCTGCTGGGAATCCAGTCCTTTAAATCATGTTTCACCTCGCCTATGATACATGAGGTATCTACACTGCCTTTATGAGCTTTTCAGAGATCATAAAAATGCCAAATGTCTATTTAAAACAAAGCGTATCACTGAGAAGCAAGCATCAAGAGCTTCATCTTCTCCCAGTGACAACGCAAGTCCTGCACATGTATCTCGCCGAAGATTAGAGTGAGCTGTTGATGGTTCAGGAAGACACTGGGAGTAGCAAGCATGATTTTAAAATATTCAATTGACCGGTACTACTCTGTACTGAAAGCTGTTTCTGAGTACACGAACAAATGTGTCTGGGTAGGTCACTTATTTTGTGCTGGATTTGTACAACACACAGGAAAACAGGGGTTGGTCGGTTACTGCAGCGCTGTAGCTCTGCCACAGCAACAATATGGGAAAATCAAACGTCAGTCACTACAGAGATCCCGCAATACATCTGCCTGTGACTCAAACAGGAAATCAGCAGATTTTCAAACAAAGCCTGGCATGAAAAAATGATTTAAGTGCCAAATCAGCTGAAGTAAAATGTTTTCTTTCAATATTTTTAAGAAAACAGAGCTGTAAAGCAGTGTCAAAGTCATTACAAGAAACACAAAATGTTTCTCCCCATCTTTTATTTAAGGTTTTTCAAATGTAGGCAGCATTCTGTTTTGCTACCCATAGAAGAATTGCTTTTCAACACCAAGCTAAGCAACTAATGTTTTCCACGCAGTGTCTGTCTACAGCTTTTCGTACAGCCTTGCTTGGTACATCGCAGAGTGGAACATCCTAAGAACCCAAACAAGCAAGAACTGGCAATTCTTGTTATCCTCCTCTTCAAAAAGTAGTAGAACGCAAAATAATTTGGCCAACCACCACAATATGTCACACATTGCTGACTCGCTGAGATTTTAAGAAGTGGTAAAGCGCAGGTAGAAGTATAGCATATGAGTATCACTGCTTAGCATGGGGTAGAAGTCAAACCCGCTTGTGTTCCTCCTCACACAGGCATCTGCTCTTCTCATACCTTTCCTGAAAAAAAAAATAGTCTTGCTTTTTTTCAAGCAAAGGAGACGTGTTTATTGAATCAAATCATGAATGGACCAGAATATATATATAATTGTGAGATATAATGACAGCATTTGAAGAAATTTCCAAATTTCCATTGTTTTGTCAGCATATACGCTGAGCTTAGGCACTTGCAAAGACTTAACGGTATTCCAGGAATCTTCCAAGTTAAAAAAAATAATAAAGTTATGATTTAATTAGCTACCAAACATTGTTTCTCAGGCCACCTGCACAGCTCTCGAGCAGCAGCCACTGGCACCTTCTCACATGACTAACAACCATTAAAGGTCCACTGCCCTTCGGGATCCCGTCCCGCAACGTGAACGCTTAATCTCATATAACAATACCATCTAGTGGCCAAAAGTGCCCATTACACTCAGAATCTCCCTCACGCTCGCTCTGTTCCTCCAGGACCATCGCACCCGCACAGGGCCGGCAGAAAACGTCTCCTGAATGCACATATTTCAGCCCAAGCTCTCAATTCCTAACTTCATCTACGCAAATTCGTAGCCCTAAGCATATGAGTAGTTGAAATGCATCAGATGAAGTTGTATTCCCTGAAGGACATCGGTACATTGATGCCATAAAATATCCCTTGAGGAGGTTGCCAGGAGCAAAGGCAACGCACCAGACTGGAAGACATCACAAAGCGCAACACCACACATGCGTGTGTGCTGGGCACGTGTCTGGAAAGAAAGATGCTGGCACTGCCACCGGGCCATCCGATTTAAGATACTAGCAATTTTCTCTTGTCCTAAACTGAGCTAATAAGGGGGGAAAAAAAATCAAGTGTTTGCTCTTCTCTCTCTAAAGACAGAAGCAGCAGGCAGTGGTATTCCGAATCAACCCTCTTTGCATGACTCCACATACACAATGACGCCAAAAAAAGAAGTGATGATTGAACATAAAGGTAAATGGTTTCATTTCGCCACGATCCCTTTAGGAGAGTGTGAATGATTTGAGAGGGAAGAATAAAGGCTAGAGTGAGTCAGCAAGCCGGAAAGATGACAAATGGGAAATAGCAACAACTTGTTCTGCAAAACAATAAATACCGGTTATATGGATGATGCAGACCTAAAAAGCTATTTGACATGAAATAAAATTATTCAAAGTTAGAACCCTGTACTAATGAAATGGGACAATTTGCTCTACTTCAGTGGGCTTTGTGGGAACATTAGTACATTGTAAACAACACATTAACAGAGAGTGCATATTTGTGAAGGGTGAATTAAGTCAACACTCAAGCTGTAGGAACAATTTAGCACATAAAGAGATGCCATATACAAATCTGGCTTGTCATCATCTTGGCCTCTTAATTTTTCTCTCAAACAAGGACTAGCTTTGCCCAAAAACTGAAATACCCTTATACTTAGGAAAAATAAAACAATAAACATTAAAATAAACACTAAAATAAGACATTAAAGATATTAACATTAATAAACATACCAGCTTGCATGGAGATCAGTTTGCGGCAAGCTTATAGGAAAACAGGAGACTACAAAGAACTATTCATTGAAATATATTCTTGCAAAAATCAGCTAAATTGTTCCCACAAAACATTATGCTCTAGAGACCATCTTCAAACTTTCACCGGGGACATTGCCATTCTCCAATATTTATGTCCATACAAGAATACTGCAAACTATTTGCCTTCCTCATATCCAAAAATCCTTAGTTATCTAACTCAGTAAGACTAGCAATGTAACCATCATCCTGTGAAAAACTCACATTCATCAGAACTACCTTCAAACAGCCATTTAATTTAGTCAAAAGATGAACAAAAGAAGCAAATCTTCAAGCACAAAGCATGTATTAGCCAGCAATTATAATTTCCTATTAAAAATGACAAATTAGCAACAACAATTGTTTATAAAGCTATCATACTTAATGATATTATGAGTTAGGATGTTAACAGGGAAATATAATGACAACCTCTTGAATAAAAAATGATGAACAGTAGTATATTTTAAGAGATTCTGAAAGGAAATGGCATTTACCTTGGCTATTCATGCAGCTCCTCTCCAATGTATATTTCTGCAATGTGCATTTCCTCAAATACACAATTCTATTATCATGAGCTTCATCTTATTATTTTAGATGTTACTTATCAGCTCTAATAGATTTGGGGTTTTTTATTGCTGTTCATAAAACTTTTTATGTGTACAATTGAAATTAATTTGAAACTTGGCCTTAACAGAATCAATATTTAGTTGGTATCAGTAATATATTCAAGTCTGTTTACATAGCAAAAACATTATTTTCACTGATGAATTTGAGGCAGGAATTGACATATTCTGTTCCCCAAGGTTTAAAAAATTTAGAGAATTAGGATACAATTCTTGCTAACACAAGACTCCTGAAGCACACAGAGCTGCTCTGCTGAATCTGCATATACTCAGTTCCTCATACAAACAAATCATACCCAGTTCTCCAGAAAGTTTCAATCCTTCAGTAATGATTATTGGCTAATATAATTTCATTCAACAGAACCAAACTCTTTGGGCAGAGTTAAGAACTATTGCATACCACTGAATGAAATCTCTTCTCATTTTACATTTTCTGAGAAAAGTTACATTTATGGACAAATGATTTATCATTGATTCTTTGATGTTACTCACATTTAAATGAATGCATTATGACATAAAATTCAGTACACACAAGATCAGACTGCTATAGTCGTTATAGCATAAAAAAATGTTCACATTGTAGAAGGACTATAATTAACATTTAATCATGGAAAGTAGCTTTCCATCACCCACATAATTCTTAAGGTAAAAAATAGAAGTGGCTAATTATCCCCTAGCATGCAGAAGTAAATATTAAACAGGAAAACACTTATCATTATATTCCCCCATCTGTAGTTTATAAAGATAATTAACCTTGAAGTGTAATGCCTCAAAATTGACTGAAAAATGAAAACTCCTATGAAATTCTGAATCTCTTTGTAGATGAAGAAAAGTGGTTGAAAATTTTGTGTTACAATTTTCAAGAATCTTTGACAGCTGGAAGGGCAACAAAACAGAACACAAGCAGTCAAAAAGACTTCCGGAGGGCATCAGGGATAACCTCTTGATAGAGTTACCAGATTGGGCAACACAGGTTACAAACAGCTGGATGTGCTCTTCGCTAGCAAGGAAGAACCATTTGGGGACCAGAGAGTGGCAGCTATGGCCATCATGACCACACAGTATTGGAGGGAGGAAGGAATACAGCAGAGCACAGGCCCTGGGCTCCAGGCAAGCAGTCTGTGGCTTATTCAGTGATTTGGTATGTGGGATCTCATAGGCAGCTCTGAACAGGAAAAGGAGCTCAGAAAAGCCGACAAGCCTTTAAAGTCAGTATCCTCCAAGCACAGGAATGGTCCATCTTGATATTCAGAAAGATAGGTGGACTAATCAGGACAGCAGCTTGGCTAAGCAGGGAACTCATGGCAGAGCTCCAGTGCAAAAACGAAGCATACAGGAGGGGAAAGTAGGGACAGACTGCAAAGGAGGAGTGTAGAAATATTGCCTGGGTATGTAGGGATGATGTTAGGAAAGCCAAAGTTCAGAAGGAATTGAGGCTTGCAAAGACATTAGAAGCAAAACACCACTTTAGTGAGCTTCTATCACTACATTAGTAACAAAAGGCTAAATAAGAAAAATGTGGGACCATTGCAGAATGGAGTGGGTGGTTTAGTGACAGCAGACACAGATAACAATGAGGCACTCCGTTCCTTCTTTGCCTCAGTCTTCACTAACAAGGTCTCCGAGGCCCCTGTGCTAAGTACAACGGTTTAAAGAGGAGAGCTGCCAGCAGTGAATGAGGGTCAAATCAGGGATTACTTGTGAGAACTCAACCCCTACTTGTTCCTGGGACCCAAAGGACTGCTGCCAAGGACGTGGAGAGAACCACCTAATGTGGGGGCAAAGCCACCCTCTATCATCTTTAAAAGGTCAGCTTCGGGGAAGTTGCCAAAAACTGGAAAAGGAAAAATGCTGCACCCATCTTCTTAAAAGGCCAAAAGCACAATCTGAGGGGCTACAGGCTGCTCAGCCTCACTTCAGTCCCTGGGAACTCATGGAGAGAGTATTCTGAGTACACTTCTGGGCAGATGAGGGAGAAGGTGATTAGGAACACTCAGCATGGATTTACCAAGAGTAAATCACGCCTGACCAACCTGACTGCCTTTTGTGATAAAACTGACTGATTCTGTGACAACAGAAGCACAGTGGATGTCGTTTAAATCAGCTTTAGCAAGGCTTTCAGCAACATTTCCCAAAATGCTCCTGTATCTACGCTAGGACATTAGTCTCTGGAGGCATGGACAGTCAGATGGGTAAAACACTGCCACCAGTGACTAGGCTCAGAGGAAGAGGCTTCCACGAGGAAGGCCCACAAAGTCCTGGGCTGCGTTAGCAGGGCACAGCCAGCAGATCAAGGGACATGATCATCCTCCTTTATTCAGCACTCCTTAGACTGCATCTAGATACTGCACGTAGTTTGGGACCCTCAATACAAGAAAGATATCAAAAGCGAGTTCAGTGGAAGGCCAACACAACAGTTGGGAGCTGGAGCACTTGCCCTGTGAGGAGACACTGAAGGAGTTAATTGTTCAGCCTCAAAGAGAAACAGATTTGGGGGACTTAACAGCAGCCCACTGGTACCTACTGTTGAGAGAAGATGCAGCATGGCAGGAGGTCAAGAGACAATAAAACTAAGTTGCAACAGGAGAGGTTCAGATTGGATATAAGAAAAAACTTTTTCCCGTGAGGACAATCAAACAGTAGAGCAGGTTGCTGAGGAAGGTTGTGCAGTCTCCATCCCTGGAGGTTTTCAAGACCAGACTAGATCAAATCTTGGGCAACCCAGTCTTTCTTCAGACCTGACCTTGCTTTTTGTAAGAGGTTCAGACCTCCTGAGGTCCCTTCCAACCTGATTCTATGATCCTAAGATGAAATGATAACCGAACTCTCTCATACCTTCCCATAGGATATAATACATGAGCTGGTAAAATAACGTCCGTTACTTTGAAAGTAAAATGTTTTCTCTCTATGTTAAAATTAGCATTAATAAATACATAAAAGTATATCCTGTCAATATTCAAATACTTCAATTTTGGCATGTTATGTATTGCCAAGTATTCGTAATGAAATTTTGTTGTTTTCTTGAAGACAGCCATGCAGATAATGGATTATTCCACTTTCAGCTGTGTAATCACAATCAACTTTAAAAAACATCTGGAGACTCCACAGTTTGAGGAACCACCAGTCACAGAAAAAATGATGCCCTTTTCAACCAATTTTTCAGTTATTTTCTCACTAAAATAGAAGAAAGAATCCACATGAATGTTTGCTCTAGCAAAGCACATCAGTCTGTTGTGTTCCAAGATTAGACTAACACTACTCTTAAATTTTGTATTGTATTCATAAAGGTCAGTGACTACAGATTTTATTTGTCCATCACTAATCACCTTGCTTTTTTCTGATTTTCTACATTTATTAGCAACCCAAAACTTTCCAGAATTATTAGACGCTAGGATTATTTTTATGGTATGCCCCACTACATATCTTATACACAAACAGTTAAGAAGCTTCTTCCACATAAACTACAATAAGCTTTATGATAATCTTCACTGATTCATGCAAAATACTTTTTCCATTTATTCTGGAAAGCTTCTGCAAAGCTACTTCCCTCTGCAGGGAATATTTTGACTTTTTAAAGATCATTAGGCCACAATCACCACCATAATCACAATCTAGAAACAGGCTTAACCATTTACGAAGCATAATTAAGTAATTCAACATTACCTAGTAGATAGTTAATACAATTTGCAGTACTTTTAGGTAGATTATACATATTCTGGAAATACAGATCTTCAAACTCATCTTTTTGCATTTACTTGGTGGCTGTGGACTGTTTAAATGTAAGATACTCTTACATTACTGGAAGAGTGATACATAGCTATGAGCTGCTATGCTTTGAGATCAGGTACACAGGATCGTTCTGATGCTCAGAGGTCCCCTCTGACAGGATGAGTATTCATCATATTTCTCTAAGTGCTCTGTAATTGCTGGTGAGGTTTGTTAGCCTGAGCATAGGATCTGAGAGATCTGCTACCTCAGCTCTTCCCTTAAGCTCTCACCTAATCCTTGTCCTTAGTGGAAAAGTTCTGATTTACCTTTCCAGTTCTACCACATGCCTTTGAAATCCTCCTGTAACAGTCATTTTAGCGATTCTAAATGCAAACAACACATTGAGTGAAGATGAATAGAGGTTGACATCAGCTTCCTTTTAAAGACTGTAGAAATCAAACAGAAATATCTATGGCTCTGTTAAGGCCACTAAATATGAATTTCCATGCCTCATTAGAATAAGATGGCTTATTACTGTGTTTCAGTGTCCTATCTTGCACAGAATATTCACTAAAAACTGAAAATAAAGCTTACTAGTGTCTGTCTATGGCAAACATTTGATTTTTAAATCATTCTTAAAAAACATTTCCAGAAGTTTTGTCCTTGCCTGTCACTTCCTTATCTTGGTTATAAATGCAAAAACTAGAAGGTTGCTATAATACCAAGTTTTAACATGAATGGTCCGAAATACAAAGCTGCTATCATAATTTTGATTTCATGTGTCCAACTAAGTGCATCTTACAACAACACAGAGTGAGAAATTTCAATTTGATTTATTTTAAAAAGACTTAACCCTAAAACTCAAAGATAACATTTCTTTAGGTTGAATTCTTAAGAATTAAAGAGAAAGGATCAGTCAGCAACTTTACCACCCTGTAGAAGTTTGACTATATGGTTCAGCTTTCCTCTTGCACATTTACAAAATGAATGAAATTTGGAGCGTTCTTTGACATAGAGATAGGTGAAAACTTTATAAGGGTGGCACAAATCTGACCTAGAAAATTCCCTTCAAAACTTAAAGCATTTTCAGTAGCCCCCTTTAATGAAAAGATGTATTTCTGAAGACTTATGAGGGCAAAACACAGACCATCTGTAGGGTGAAAAAATGATGGCTCAATGCACCTAAAGCAAATGCTCTGAATTGCTCTCTGGAAGTGCTCTATGGTCTTCACTGTCTGTAGGAAAAGCCAGGGGATGACTAAGATACTAACGTGTGAAGCAGTAAAACAATGAAAAATTTAAGAAAAGTAATAATAACTTTGGGATTTCTGAAGTAATAAGTAACAACTTTTCCTGTCTGCATGAAGACACTAGCTTACCACTGGCTCTGTGTAACTTCTGTAGAGGTATACTCTATTGAATTTTTGTTTCTCTCAAAGAGCATTTCAGGCAACAGGGCACTTATAAAGGTGTCCCAGTGTACAGGAGTTTAGATTTGCCACATGCTATACAGTATCTAAGAAAAATGAGCATGTTCATGAAGAAACATGCATGGAAGAAAATCACAAAATTGCAAAATTAACAAAAATATTAAGATTATACTTAAGAATAAATTTTTGATTACTTCAGCCTCTCTTAGCTGAAAATTCTTTCTAAGTTAAAATGCAGTTTCCTTGTCCAAGATGAGTTTTACTCATGGAGAAGGAAGTGAACCAAGGAAAAGCAAAGACTCTCTTCTATCCCATCTCAGACTAGCAGGCCCCAGCATTTCATAATTCTTCCAGGTATTTGGACATAAGATTATGCATGAGGATTTAACATTGTTAAACAGTGAGACTTATACAGTGAGAATTTAGTATTACGAGAAATACTAAATGCGCAAACTGATATTTCATCAATAGCTATTCCTTTTCTATGAGTATGATATAAAGACTAAACATGATATTAAAAAACATAAAATTCAGAATCGGATAATTAAATAAAATAATGCTTCCTCCTCTGCATATTTTTGATGTTGCAGGGTACGTTCTGGGGGAGCATCATCATTAAGGTTGTTGCTTCTATGTCTGTAGAATAAACACCCAAACGGGAGCAGAGCTATACACCAGGTCACTGCAACTGCCTGCGTGTACAAACAGCCCGCGACGGCGGCTCGGCAGCGGGGACCGTCCCACCGCTCGCACTGAGTGATACACGCAGGTTTGTAATGCCTCACGTGTGCTACTGCAGCAAAGTGCTGGGGGGGGGGGAGAAAAGTGGAAGCCTTGGACAGAAGAAAGGAGAGAAAGACAGAGAAAAGAAAGGAAAAGGCAATAAAAGAATGATTTAGTAAGAAGCAGCCACTTCAAATGGCAATACACAGAAATAAATTTTAGGGACAAAAGCTTTATTCTCCCCATAATCTCCGCACAAGTCCCCGATACTACAGGCAGTTGTGGAGTTTGGCCTTAGTCTATACTCCAACCTACCGACTATTAAATAAGCACCGAATCTGGCCTTTTCTTCTTCATGAGTTTGCCACGCCGGATCAAAGGAGTGGGAATCTGGGACCTGTGCAGTACTGATGCAGCTGGCAGAGTTGTTTATTTGAGAGGCTATATTCAACCTTCACTTGGTCAAATAACTTAATTGTGCTTACTGGGAGCCTGCTTTTTAAAAGGTTCAATTCTTTTTGCTGCCAAGAATCAGTTTGCTTTCAGCATGTTCATATTATCTCAGGGGAAGGCCTTGGTGAGCCAAACCATTCCAAAAGTATTCTTAATTGCTTTCCACACTCTTCTGAAACAGTAAATTATGTAGGGAATCTACATTATAAACCAGGAAAATTTAGGAGACAGAATATAATAATACTCCTAGACAGATACTTTAAATAATAAAATACAACTTTAAAGGATAAGAATTTTTAACAATTCTTTTGCTAACCATGGAAAACTATAATCAGGTTATGTTAGCAACAGAACATACACTTTGCATCTGATCTACCGAAACAACAAATTGTATAAGACATTATGTTAAAACTATTTGACAGGTATATATAGATGCATATTATCTTTACTTGCAAATCATCCCGGAAATTAAACAAAACAAATAAGACAGAGAGAGTCCTCTGAAGAATAAATTATGCTTTCTTTCTCATGGTTTGTCTTTATTAACATGCCAGATGTTTCAGGAAGGATGAGTTTATCTTTCATGCTAGAATAACAATGCTGACATAGCAATATCAGAGTTAACATTGAAAAGCCTTAGTGTGCAGACAGTTTTCATCTATTGCACTGAACTACAAAAATATTTCTTCAGATTTTAGCAATACTTCAGTATGAAGGTAGACAAAAGGAGCATTTGAATCCAGTCTCTGTAATCAGTAGCTTTATACTCTTCAAAATGTCTAGGGTTATGTCAGGAAAACTCAGAGAAGTTCTCAAGTTTAGAGAACAAGGAACTAGAAAGCTTTGAAGACAGATTAGTTAAAAACAAAATGTCTATAAGTGGTATGAATCATTTAATACAGAAATGGGTGTAGATGGTCAGATAGATATCAGTCTAAATTCATATAAGATGTGACAGTTTTTGTCTCTTCGGTGATTCTTCTGTCAGCTTGAATAAATTGCAATGGAATGTATCTGCTTTCTTCCCTCTACAGAGGCATCTCATTCCATCATTCAGCAAATATAAATATTTGAGCAGACGCTTTCTCTAAATGCATTCACAAACACACACATAAACATTTGAAAATCATTGCACAGGAAACCCTAAGCTATTCAGGTGATTCATGGTGACAAATAGTATATTTTTAAGTGCACCCTAAACAGTCTTCTGTAAATAGAATAGAGGTATAACAACCTGTAATTAGAGGTAGCTCTACCTAAATCCAGGTGATAGCGGCATAAAACAGAATTTAGGGTTTGATATAGCATCATCCAGTCTCAAAGCAATCTTGAGTGAAGCACTTGTTTAAACAGGTTGATTACAGCAACATGTAGCAAAGGCTAGCTGGTGCATAGCATATGAAACATCTCAGCCTAAAGCCATTTTTAAAGTTGGCACACCACTCACCAAAAATAATAGCATTTTTTTCAGCAGGGAATACTCTTTCTGATTAAGGTGGCGTGAGTTAGTTTGAAGCAATGCATGTAGAAAGGGAAAAGGTCTGTAGTTGCTACTACCTCTATATAAAAGAGAGTTATCTACAACACTCATAAGCTACCATGGTAAGGTATGACTGCTTGGAAGTGATTTAGAGATATTTGACCAAGTCCTCAATCACAAAGTAGATTTTATTAGATTCAATCTTATTTAGTAGCTCTAAATTCAATTTCTCATAGATTAGAGATATATCCTCAGAAGCAGGGTATAACATAGTTAGACATCTATGAGACCTTTGACACAGCACTATCTGACATTCTAATGAAAATACATTAGTAAAATCAATTTAGCACACCTTAAATGGATTAAAAACTGATTAAATGATAGATCTCAAAAAATAATTCTTTTCCAGTGGTGCTGTTTCTAGTGGAATCCCACAGGATCTATTTTTGATCACTGATAAAAATGCTGATAAAAATATGTAAAATGATTGTTCATAGGATTTTCTGAAATCATCTTAGTCAGAAACAATCTTAAGAAAAATGTAGATTTTATGAAGTGCCTTGATGGTTCAGTAGCTTGGGCTTATTTGAATTACTGGTATTTTTAACAGAAAACGACAAAGTAGAGCTGAATTATCCACACCATACTTACTTTACAAGATACTTTACTTTGAAGAATTCGGGAGTTAAGATAATTAACTAACTAATCATAGGTGTGTATGGCACAGTGCACGACATGCATTTATTTTTAACAGCTATTGATCGGGACACTGATGGAAAAGTCAGACTGCACGCTGCATAGTGTTATGTATTACAAGCCAATCTGCAGAGTGAAGAAAAAGGAACAGGAGGAGAAGTTCCCCAAAAGCTCTCTTCTTTTCCCTTCTTCTTGGAGGCAAGAGGTGATTCTGATCCCATCTCCTCCAGAAACAAAATAGCAGCTGGCAAAAGATTGTTGAACTACAGAATTCATTAAAAAAATGGCATAATGGTATACAAGTCCCTATGCAACTGCACCACTACCTATAGGCATTTAAAAAATCATAGGTGATTTTCACATATGTGGAAAAAAAATCCCATTCTATCCCACTGTTACAAAATAGGATAAGGTAGACAGGCCCAATGTACTGGATCAAATAGCACCCTTTAATAGATTTGGACAAATAATAGATTTTCCAGTTTCACAGCTAAGATAATAAAAGGAAGAGACTAAAAAAAAAAAAGAAGTTAAATCAAGAAAAAGTTTTCTGCTCAGTGAAAAAAAAAAGATAACAAGAAAAATCTGTTCAAACTCATAAGTTTCACCTGCCTCAAATGGAGCTTTTTATAGTTTTGTTGACAGGTTATTCAATATTTTAAGAATTCAAAAACGTAATTTCAAAACAAAAATCAAATTATTTCATTTCGAAACATTAGAACAATCTGTATATGCCTGAAAATAAAAATTCAGTCACTTGACTAGAATTTAAGGACATTGTTATATTTTCAAAATTCCCTTTCTATTCCCAAACAAATTAATTTCAACAGATTGCACCCCATTTCACAAATAGTTCAACCCTCTCCTTACAATGTCCTCAAACCTGCAAATCAGGTGAAAATTATTTCAGAATGTGTAAAATAAAAAGTTTACAATGTGTAAATTATAGTCCCTAAATACTGGTAACATTATTTCTACTGTGGTTAACTGATCCCTTGTATAATTTCCCTTTTGAAGGGCTGTATGTAAAGGATAAAGGAGAGGTAAGGCAAACATTACACTCAGTGGTACTCTTCTCTTATGAATGATTACACGGAGAGAAAATCAAAACAAATGTAATGACCATAAAAGAGTAACAAAATGCAACACATAAGGGGCACTCTTGTGATGACATCTACCTAAGAACCTCACTGGTAATCCTATGCTTGACAAAGCAAAACCATGACATGGATAACAGTAAAAGACTGTAGAAAAACTTCTGCTAAATATAGCTCTGAAAGGAACTCACAGTCTGCAGGCTGAGATGGGAAAAAGCCTTCCATTCCAGTGATATTATCATGGTAGACATAAATGAGAAATGCACCTGCATGCTCCAGTAACTCTTGTAATGTTGATTTCCAAAGTCCATTAAAAGATTTCCATAAGAGTTACTAGGCTAAATCCTAGACCTAGCAGCAAAAATCTCAAACATACATTTAAAGTATTTAAAGACAGTTTCCTTTTTAGTCTTATTGCATACATACAGTGAGAGCTATGATTTATATTTAGACAACTACATGTAAGATAAAAAAGAGCTTCTCCAAAAAAGAATACAGCAATTTAACCAATTTAAAGCCCCACTCACTAAAAACAAGCATTCTTAAAATTTTGTGTCATCCACTTTTGATTGAGCAGAGTAGTAATTAAATAAATGTAAAACCTTTTCTGAGACTGATAACCTTTCATTAACCTAAGCATTATATTAAAAAAAATAGTTCTGCCCTGTACTTCTCTGTCTAGAGTGGAGTTTTTTGTCCACTGTTGTTGACATTTTCTGATTTGAGGTTTTTTTTGATCTGTTATGGAACTTCAAAAAAGCATATCAATGAAAAGTCTCAAAATCAGAAGTAATGTAAATCATTTATACCGGGAAGAAACAGCAAGGGTTTATCAGTTCAAATGTACATCTTAAATGGGATTTAAAATTCATCCTTTATATAAATGCCTGGCATCATTCATTTCAAATAATTCAAAATTAACTTCTATTTATAGCAAAAGTCAACTGAAACGTCTATAAAAAGAGATAACTGTATTATGCTGGTTGGTGGAGAGCTCATGCGTGGCCTCCACATTGTTCCTCACACTCATGCTTAATCAGATAAACGGGAGAAATAATTAAAAAAAAAAAAAATCCTTCCAATACCAAGCTCATGGGTCCCCCAAGACAGCCAGTTCCTATAGAGTCAAACATTGGAGTGACAGTTTCCAGTTGTCTTTCTTCCCAGGTAGAAAGCTAAGACATTTTACCACCCTCTCCTGCTCCAAAAATGCACCATTCCTGATTCTGATTCAGAACTTTTCTGAGGACTTCTGCTCTACTTCATAATCTGCAGAAAGCTAACACATCAGACAGTCTTTCCCCTTACTCAAGGACAACCTACTCTTCACAGGTTTCTCACTTTTGAAAATCAGCCTTCCTGCTCATGAGAACAACCGTATGGGGTCAGACTGAATGTCCATCTGCTCCACTACATGCTTTGTAGCAGTCATCAGTAGCAGAGGCCTTGTAAGGAGTTTAAATGGAGCTTTTAAAAGGGTAAGAATGCAGTAATATTCCCCCAGAACAGGCTCCCAACCTCTAAAGACTTGCATCTCAGGAAATTCCTCAAATAGGGATGGCATTTTTGTATTTAATAAGGCTTGGCAGAGTTTTCTTCATGAAAGTGCCCGGTCATTTTGAAACCATGTAAAATTCCATGATACCCTGCAGCAAGGACTTTTGCAGCTCAACCTGAAAGCGCAAGAAGAATGCCCCTTAGCTCTCTGCAAGACCAAACTTGATTCCAGAGGCTTCTTTCTCGCCTTTCTTCTCCTTCTCTCACAGACCTTAGGGCTTCTTTCATCCTCTTTCAGCATTCTGTCCAACCGGGACACTTCAAAATCTCCTGATCTCTGGCTGACCAGTCCTGGATGGAAGATAGCTGATCTAGTACAAGGCTTGGTCCCTCCAAACATTATCAGTAACGTAAGTCATTTATTTGCCTGTTATATTGAACTTGAGATCAAAAACATTTCAGGGCTTTTGCTGACAGACCACCAAGGTTACTCTCTTTATAATAAATATCCTTATTTTCTAGCTTTGTTATGTGAAAAAACAGTAGTATCACCTTATATAGATGACATGTTTGTGTATCTATAGTATCTTTTACCCTACTGTTTCTCAGGTAGTTGAGATGCAAGTTCATGTAAAAACAGATCAATAGCATCACCTGGAATTACAATCCCATGGCTAAAAAAAAGTCTAGCCTATTTTGGGAGCACGTTGCGGTATATTCCCTACAACTGGCATTGCTAAACATGTAAGGCAAATAGCAAGGAGTCATAACATACAAATTTAAATTATCAGAATTTGAGTGAGGTCCCCAGCTAAAAGAACATGCTCTGCTGAGTGTCTGAAGAAAACCATAACCTCCACAAGGCATCACATTGGAAATTACAGAAGCTATCATCAGTCTGAAGGAGTAATTAACTAGAGATAGTTGTCAACACTCTGCAGCTAGATGGCAAGGAACTAACTTGGGAATGAAGACTTTCTGCAATGCCTTTTCCACAATTTTCTGTGAACACTCTTCCATTCCACAGTAATCTCTTACAGGTCTTGAACCTGAGGACCTCCCACAACCACTTCAGTCACCTGCTCTTCATTCAAAAAGCTCATGCTGGAGTCCAAAAGAGATTTCTGACTTTGGGGGAAACTTTAAAGGAAAAGGTTTTTATTCAGCTCCCAACCAGAACAACAGCAAATTCCAAAAGCTTCAAAATTAGAGCTGATACTCTCTGGCAGTATTGAAGATTTTTTTTCCACTTTGAACTTTCATTGGGAATTTCAGTCACTTGATACTGCAAGGAGAACATGGCTTCTATTTAGGCTGGGAAATTTTCATCCATTGTCTGTTCCTATTCAAAAATACTCTCAAATATACACCCTTACCTGGGGAAAACAAGATCATATCAGAAGCCCTAAATATGAAACATTCCTCTGCCCTAAAACCTTCTAATGAATGCTGGATAAGACATTCAAAATGACCATTAAAAGCATGTGCTCATCAGAAAAAGAAAAAAAATCTGACACTACTATATCATGTCATTGGGTTTATTACTCTCTTCATAAAGATATTTATTTCTCAGAAGAGTGGAAATACTGAAAGACTGCCACAGGAAACTTTGTCAAGATTCCCGCTAACCTTAACAAATCTTAAACAAAATTTTAATTTGAGAATGAAACTCAAGTCTAAGCAAGGTTGGCCCAGCTTTGTGTTTGAACAAAGATGTCAGCCTTCTAATTTCTGCAAGCAGCACATTTAGAAAGGCCTTGATGACAGCTTTGAATCTTGCTAACATAGCCTGAGGTCTTTCAGAAGTGCACAAGTGGCCAGAAAGCAGTTATAAAATTTGAATTGTAAGAAGTACTGAGCTTTGCTGAGACTGCTGTTTTCACCATCACATTGCAGGGCAAGTTTCCCAGTCTCTCTTGGAGGCTAAAAACCCATATGAAATCTCACACACTGGCACAGGCAAGATGTACTAAAAGAGGTATGGGCAGCTGGTTTGATGTGAATTGAGCCTGCCTTTTGCTAAATTGGAAAGAACTCTTATTGCATAGAATGTGCAATGAGGAAGCAGAGCAAATACACATTATCTAATGTTTTTACCAAAGCTGACAGAGATGGAGGCATCCTTTGCTGCACCCCCTTGACAATGCCATTATTTGACCTCTCAGCATGTCTCAGCATGTCTTGCAGACAATACCATCTCCCAGCTTGTCTTCAGTCTCCCTTGCACGCTGAACAAAGAATGCCCTTCTCACAGTTAGTAGCTTGCTATAAACTGTGTGAAAACTTTTGCAAAAGTTATGCTGCTGGAAACCACAGCCTATCTGCATAGTTTCCCTGACAGGGAAACTTCTTGTGAAATCACGGTATTCACCAGGATAGATTCTGGTCCCAAAATAAAAGGTTACAATGTCTTATGCAAATTGTGGTGTTGAGTGAAGAAAGGGCAATGATTTGGAGGTCATAAATATTCTGGCCATGCTCACTCCATATGCTCTGTAGTCCAACTATAAATAGTCTCCAAATTGCTAACACATTTTGAGAAAGTTGAGTGACCCAGCTTTCACTTTGTAATGTGAGGATAAAGCCTAATGATGCCACAGAAGGGCAGAGGAAAAGAACTGCTGAGGCCATGTAGGCATCTGCTGAAAGGGTCCTAGCTGTGAACTTCTATAGAGAGAACCAGCTGGTTTTAAAACAGACAAAGGAATGAGAACGTACAAGGCCAGCCAGCCCAAGGTCAGCTCTGTGTGAGGGGAGAGCAAAGCAGCTAACACTGCCGTGAGTGGTCTACGGGAGTGAGAAGTGAATTCATCCCCACACGCCTCTGCTTCAGCACGTCCAATTCCCAGTAAATTCTACAGCCAGCGGTGACTTTAGGTGAATTTTCTTTTACATATAAATATAATTTTACATATTTACACGTTTAGGAGGAAAAAAAAAACACAAATAGAAATTGGGTGACCTGCAACCCATTTCTAACCTATCTACTAATAAATTTCATTGACTTTGAAAAGCACTTTATGGTTCCAAGCAAAAACTACTGCTGTGCTATCCTTTTTACTCCTTCCATTTCCCCTGGGCTCTTTTCAACCTTGTTGTGTCCCTTCCAGCTGCTGGTACTGCCTATTCAAACCACCACCCTAGTCCAGGCATCCCACACCCCAGGTAGCAGCTAGTTAAACTTGGGCATAGCTGCCAGCATTTACGGTGCCAGAGTGGCCTTCTGCCATTTTGCCTCTGTAACAGCTCTCAGTGATTTCTCACTGTGGTGGTGAAAGGGACTCTGATCATCTGTTTGGCTTCACACACAAATGTCATCCATCAGTTTTGAAATCACTTCTCCCACACCCCAAATAACAACTCTGAATAGCTGCTAAATTGTAAATAAATACCCCAAGAGCAATCAAAAGAGAAGCTGGCTCTTTTCCCCTTCTGTAACAACCAAAGCAGGTGAATCACAGCAATAAGCAAGAAAAAATTCTAATTAGCAATAACTTATTATGGGTAGTTTGTATTAACATGTTACTTTTCTTCTGACAGTTACATTTAAAAGTGCTCAGAATATCCAAACATGCAAAAAAGTTATACACTAACACTTCCTCAAGGGCATTACCAAAAAATCACAATTCAAATAATATCCTGTAATCATAGCCAAAATCTAATTTATTTTTGAAAATATAAACAAAACAAAATTGTTATGACCAGTTTTCTATTCCAGGCAGGCAAAGAAAACAGATGATGTTTTCTAGTATTTGATCCATTTTTCACAAGCATGGTTCAGAGAACAGCTATGCTTAGGCCATGGATCTGTACATACTGCACTTTCTTTTAGAAGTCTCTAGATGAGCTAAACTCATTGATCTAAGATTTTGTGGATTTGAAGTTTTTGAAGGGCAGCCAAAACTTTTACTTCATTCTTCAACTCCTTCCAGAACTTGAGTTCTTGCTTCTTGTTCCTAAAATACTTAAATATATTTACATTGTAAACAACATTATGCTGAGATGTATGAAGGAGGAAAGGTCAAAAAAAGAAAGGTAAGTTTAACGTTCTTTTCTATTTCAAGTTAACTATTTGAGGACAGATTTTATTCTAAAAACAAGTCTTGAGCTCTGGATGAAAAAAAAAACTGCATATCAGAGCATACTCAGGCAGGTATCCAGGCTAAGTGCTCAAATAAGCATGGGTTTTTCAGTGTTGTCACAATCTTCCATCTAGCTTTCCATCCCCTTTCGAGACACCTCAGTCCAATTGCTTGGCCCCTAAGTTAATTACTAAGCTCTTTCTGACGATATGGGGTCACCCCTTTTCCTTAGAACCCCAGTCTCAGCGACACTGTCTCTTGGGCAGTCCTTTGAAGGACACATCATAATAGAAGTAGGTAGTTTTGATTGACTATGCAAAGATCTGAAAGCTTCAGATAGAGCACAATATTCAGTGATACATGACCTGCATACAGCACTGTGTTATTCATCACTAAGGGGTATTTATTCAGAGTTTCAAGTCCTTTTCCCAAGAGTCTGCAGCCAAACAGAAGACATGATCTTCCATAGGGTTTATATTCCCTTGACTTTCATTGTTCACTTGTCAAAGAACAAGTTTCATTCCTGATTTCTGTGTTCTGCTTATGGAGAAGTATCAGTCCTTCAGACCAGTGTGCAAAAAAAAAAAAAAAAAAAAAAAAAAAAAAAAAAAGCTATATCCCATCTTCCTACAACATGAGGTGCTCCAATTTGCATGAATGATCATTAAGGCTCAGCAATGCTCTACTGTGCCTGGTTGCCGGACAGCAGATGATGAATTTCGTATAAATGGAAACATCAACAATACAGCAAGGTAATGAAATGAAACCAAATATGTTTACATGACTTGTAAAAGGAGATGCATTTTCTTTTAAAATTAAAATAGGTCAGTATAAATTCTCCATGTCATTATAGATATCCACATAGCTATTCACATTAAAATTCTCATTTTACATAATTTTAAAAATTACTCTGCAAAATTGTGATGTGCAAATATTATATTTTCAAGAAATATAGGCCATATCATAAAAGCATCACTTTTCACTGTACAGTTCTGAACTAGTCATCACATACCAAGGGCCAAATTCTGTTAGTCCATTTTTACAAGAAAATATGTAAGTTTGATCAGCTGAAGTTTTTTTCCCTCTGCAACCCAAGTTTAGGCATATTTATAGACCAATCAAGATTCTCTGAAGAAAGCTCAGATTTGGTCTTCAGAATAGCATGCAGCTGTCATTATAGCTTTGTCCAGATTAGAAAAAGTAATTCAATTTCTGTTGGGATTAGTTAATGTGATTATTACTTCAGGATTGTCTCACCAGGGATTGAAACATGGAATGCTACAGTTAAAAATGCATGAAATGTCGATTCTTGAACTAAAGAGCTGCACTTTTGTATCTAAGGCTGCAATGGTTCTCCCAACCACCGAAGTCCACAGTGATTCTAACCTTGGATAAGCCTCCACTGACGTGACAGCATTTCTTGGCTAACAAGAGACTGAATTAAGACTGAAACTTTCTAAACTACAGTTCAAAGGCTAAGGTCCTTCTTGTCACTTGTACTACCAGCTGTATATACCAGCCAGAATCACTGAAATAAATAACCTGAACTAGAAATGCCAACTCATCTTCTGTGAAATGAGGATGCAGCTCTAACAACAGCTTGTTCAGTGACTGAGACCTAAAAATGTTCTAAATCACATTTGGCTTTAAGCCAAAATTTTCAATTAAATGTTAGAGAAAGCAAGGGGAAAAAAGAAATTCAGCACACAACAAACTATTTTCAATCAGCAAGCTACTTTCTCCTGGGAATGTTTTGCAGAAGGCTTTGGAAATAAAAGCCATAGCAATTATTATTATATTAAAGGTATGCAAACACATTATTTAGGAGAAGATTTTGGAGGGATGGAGATCAGTTTTTTCAGTAGATTACTTGAATACAAATCTTATTAAGGTTCCTTTCCTTTTCCCAGGACTTCCTGACTTACTTTGGAGTCAGCTCTATCTCAAATATTTTTAAAAAATTTTGACCTAGCAATGCCTGCTCTCTGAGAAGGGTTTCATAAATACCTGAATCAGGACTCCTCAGGGCATACAGAGTTACAGGCAGTTTATATCTGATTTAATTAGGGGAATTTGGTTAAAATACAGAGCTGGTTTTTCAGCATATGGGTCCTTATTCTATGCATGTATTTTTTTTCCGTGTACAAATGAGAATAAGTCATGTTATATCTGCTGCCTCACAATTTATACATGCCATCTTAATTTGTGTTTGCAGGAAGTTTCCACTTGGAGTTGTAGAACTGTAAATTATAACAGAGATCAATAGAAGCTTTATAAACTTAGACTCTCTAACATTAACTACTGTGGTCCTGTGTTACCTGAAAATGTGGTCCTGTTGTCCAAAAAAAATGCTATCAATGGGGGAGTGGGAGAGGAGAATAGACTTGTGGGCTCAAGAATGACATCTGTGTCACCTAGTATAAGAACTGCTGCACCCTCACATTGCAGTTTCATTCCCGTTCACACTGAGCAGTACTGCTGATGTAGCTCAGTGTAAGCAGGTTATTCGGACACGGTAAAAATCATCAAGTGAGTTCCTCAGGAAGAAAATTTCCTGGTCTAGGTTTAAACTGGAAATAGGATGCAATTAAAGATTACAGTGACACTTTTTCTGAGGTTCTCTTCTATATTGACAATGAAGAGAAATGTAACTAATCAGAACTAAGAGCAGCAAAATTTCTTCTGGAAAATGGTGCTGGTGAAGTCATTTTGGAAAGTTCTTAAGCAACAGAAAGTGGGAACAATTCAGAAGAGCTTCCACACTCCTGTCATCTCCCTTTTTATTACAAAATGGCGACTGATTATAAATACATCTGTGTAGCTACTGAAATAAAAACTGCCAAAAGCTGCAAAGTTAATGCCTCAGTTTTAATGGAAATAGTAAATCCAAGTTAATAGTAAAATCTGTTTAATACGGAGAAGGAACTTTATGACTCTTGACAGATACTTACTACGAATACAGCATATATATATTTATCCTTTTTAATGTAGGTCCTACAGAAGCTACCGTGTGGATAATCAAAAAGAAGAAAATTTGTTTTTATTTTCTGGTTTGTTTCAAAGTCCATGGCTGTTTGTAGCAGGTACATACGCAGGTGTACCGCACGTGAACCGCACCCTCCAGACCAACTTGCAGCCTGTCAAAGGGTGGCTCGTAGAGCAGAACGAAAAGAGTTCAGCAGACGTTTTCCACTTTGTACAAATATTGTTGAGCAGCATTTTGCACTCATTTACGTAAAATGCCTTTGCATAAACTCAGCCAGAATATGGCCCAAACAGATGCAGCATTGCCTATTGCTATGCATTAGATACCTCGTCTGCAAGTTGTTTTCTCACTGCTCATGGGCATTCCAGGCATACACAGGCTCATGGCTTGGTCAGAAACCGTGGCCAGCTACTTAATGGTTATTTCGAACTAGGGCTGAACAAAGTTCATCCTTCATTCATTTTTACCTAAATAGCATTGAGCATCAGTTCAGCTGTACAAACTGCTGACACTAATTCTTTCTATCATAGACAGGCCCTAGGGTTTTAGACTGTATCCATCAATCTAAGCATATCTGTGCACTCTAACATTTAAAGACAGATTAGGTCATTAGTTATGAAACCTCCAACAGTTATTGTAAGTTAAAAATAGGAATTTTTAAATGTTTTTCTCATTTTATAAGCATTTTAAAAGCAAATTTAAAACCACTTCATATTTTGGTTAAATACATAAGAAGGCTAAGTAGATAAGAAGGATAATGTTTATTTACTGAGAAAAGTACAATCCTCTAATTCCTGTAGGAGCTTAAAATTAGACCTGCCATAAAATATTTCTGTCTGTGTCACATATGGCATGAGAAACTCTTTTTCCAATATTAGATGGTTATTTACATCATTTGTTGTAATTAAAATTAAAAGAACTCTTCACAAAATGGTACATAGAATCTTTCCAATCATAATTAATGTTTTCATGTGTTTTGCCATCAATTAGAAATTTAGAAAACGGCATTACTCAATACTCATTGGGTTTTTAGTCTCCAATTAGTCACATATTGATGCTCTGCTAATAGAAGAGTCTTGCAGCAACGTCTGCTCACAAAATGGTGCAGAGAAGATCAAGGCAGTTCCTTGACAGTCCAGAAATAGAAAGGGTCCTTGAAGACCCTCAGGAAATTAAAATACAGTGAAAAAAAAATGCTGATATTGAGGAATGAAGAGAAGAATTACAAAGAAGAAACAAAGAGAGGGATATGGAAGAAAGAGACAGGGCACACGTCCCAGTCATGCCAGGGTTGGGACTCAAGTGTTTTGTTTAACTCAGTGACTTCAACTATTGTTGTAGTAAATACATTTTTCCTACTGTAAGAATCACTTCACAAGACATATGATAAGAAAAACTACTTATTATATTTAAAATTCTCTGTAATTCTGTGGTAAAGGGTTTAATAATCTCAGAAGTACTAAAAAAGATGTACTTCTTGTATTACTTCTTCCCAATAGATGATGGAAGGGAGGAATTGCTTTGTTTTGTTTTCTGTATTTTTCTTTCAAATTCTGATTCTGTAGATTGATTCTATCCAGCTCCACTGAGGACAGTGGGAGTTTGGGTGCTGATGCCAGCAGACCTATATTCTACACAGCGGCTAAGACTAATCACTAAAGAAGCTTAATGAATCACAGTCAAATCACTCATGGGAAAATCAAAACCACAAAGGAAATCTTTATAACATTCTCATTGTTTGCTTTGATAAAACATTAGTACATATTAGAAAAAATGTACTTCTCACTCTTATATGTCAAAGCAAATGGATCATTGCCCCAGCTAGGAAGATGTTCTGATTTATAGCTATAGACCTAGAGGCAGATAGATAAGGTAAGGGCTAAGGACTGAAAGATCCTCTTGCAAATGTCAGTCTTGCAACTGAACCAAAATAAAAGACACTAAAATATTTTGCTTTATCTTTGTACAGTATCTCATTCAATAGGGTTGTGATCCTGACTGGGTATGGTAAGTGCCACTGTCACAAAAATAATAAATATAGAATATACCTCTCTTATGCTTGTACGTTTGGTTTATTGCTGTGAAACAAGATTTGTACACTGATCCAGTATAAACCCATTAATTTACATGGAAGCTCTTTGTCCCCTCTCCCCCATATTACTCCATAGTCCAATAAATGCTTGTGCTGAAGTGAACTATCCTTCTAGATGATGCTCTCAGCAATAAAAGTTGATCTGAGAAATAAAATTTAGTTAATGTCATCTTGTTCATGATTTAAAGAGAAAGCTGAAATCAACCTTTCCAGACCTACTTTAAACAAAATTATTCTCTGATTATTTATTCCTCGTGGAATTACTAGGAACATTAAATCTAGCTTACTCGTTTTGACAATAGACTCATAACTTTCTCCTGAGGTTCTTCAGGCAGCTGAAGATCCAGCCTTTGAACTGGGAGAAGAGATATTTTCTCACACAGTCTGGATTAGATTGCATCACTAAATAACATACATACAAAGAACTGAAAAAAAAGTTTTAGTAGAAAATGTCCCCCAGTTTAATCAATTTCATAACTGTTCTGTATGATATTATAATTCTTCCTGTTATTTACTGGGTCTTGGGACAGGACTCAATTAAAGATCAAGGCACCTAAATTTAGGCATTTAAATATACGTTCTTGATTTAGTTGATGACCATGACATGATCATCTGGTGCCATCTGACATGCCTATGAGTCTCATGTCATAGATCTGATACAGAGCTGGAAGTCCCACGCAGATACTTTAGATACTTTGGCATATTTAAGATGCTTGCTACTGATAGTTACACAAGTTTAGGCAAGTTATTCAACTTTCCTAACTTGCCATGATTTGAAATACAGTTGCTCCAAAGTGCCTGTCTTAGGGCAAGCAGAATCACTCTACAGCTCTACTGACAGGGGCCTAAACATAACATAACCATCTACAGCCCTACGAGATGTGCCAAGGCAAGGGACTGGCGGATATGGTACCTGGCGTATAGGATTCTGCACCACATGCAGTAGCACTTGGAGGCCAGACAAGATACTCTAGGGTGTCTAAAATGATCTGAGGCAGCTGAATCCTACCCTAGATCTCTGCTATCCATGACATTAATGCATCTAGCTCATATGTAGACAGCTACAGTTAGACATCTGGATTAGATGTCAGTCTCAAGCTGCCTCTGAGGTCCTCCTTGGTAAACTGTAACTAAATTACCAATATCAGAAAACAAGCAGCACTGGCCTCTTCCTTAAACCTTCAGAAACCATCAATAAGGTGAGAAACACTAAGATTTTATCTCCTTTGCATATCACTTATGTCTCTGAAGAAGTTTCTATAAATATTAAACTAGGACACTATATCTTTGAATGTATCTTTGTAAAGATTCATTATGTAACAATAAAATGACTAAATTACAACTAGAGGCATACTTACTTTTAATCCTAAATAGCTTTTTTTTTTTTTTTTTTTTTTTTTTTAAGAAAGAGGCAGATGTCTATAAAGGTCTTCTTTTCAGATTGTTTATGCTGGCTCAGGAATTTTATTTGATGATGCACCATTATTACTCTTTTCAAAATACTGAGGGATTTAATATGCTTTTGAGCAGAGGTTTCAGGATTAAAAAGAATAACTTTAAAAAATAAAACTGCTATCATTCTTTTGGACAGGCAAGAACCATAATACTACAAGACTACTGCTACATCCAGCTATAGCACTTCAAATCATAAATTTTAATCACTGAAAAAAAGATTTTCAGGTCAATCAAATAATATGAGATGATGATAAAACACAGTTGCATTGTTCTTCAGCTTCCAGACTTGCTAATTATCAATAAAATGGTAAATTCAAACTACAAGTTTCATTAGTGCTGAAATGCAGAAAGGTGGCCCCACCTTCACCTTTTCAGTGAAATCAGGCACCCAAAGAGCTTTTTTTACATTAGAGTCATAGAGTGAATTTGCAGAGTATCTGCAAATGTTGCGTGAAAAGCTCCACTCCCTTTTCTCTGACAGATTTAGGCCATCTGAGCAGGTTTTAAACTTCTTTCATCACCTCAGAGACCAAAATTAAAGAGGAGCTATCTGAAAGCTTTACCATACTGAAGGCTAGCAGAGAAACTGAGCACATGGAGTTAACTATGAACGGATATTTTAACAACCAACGTTAAAGACAGGACCGCTAGCAGTTACAAAATTAGCTGCATCTCTGTGCTGTTTGTAATGTTTCTTGGTGAAGCTATTTAACTTTTTCCCCAAAAATTCTCTGTCTTACCCAGATACTTGATCTTAATCAACAGCAGAGCCCAAGCCCACCTGAGCTACCCACAGGACAAGATAGATTGAAGAGTTAGACAGAAAAGAGAGCTCCTGTTTCTAGATCCATTTTATATTGCTATACTTAATTCCTAATATTAGCATTAAAAATAACTTTGGCTTTAAATTTTTTCTGGTTGTTTTATACCCCACTGCTCTCAGACCAGTTAGACTTGCTGAATAAACTACTGCTGAAGGTCAGTGCATACTAGGGAACAGCAAAACGGTGGCTCAAAGAAAGAAAGGCAGAGAGGCTGAAACCATTCAGGGATCTGAGGAAATTCACACTCATACTGTAAAGAAAGAGACAAAAATGGATTTAGTTCCAGAATCATGACAAGTTCATTGGAAATTTAACTGGTAAATTAAAACTACAGAAAATTAGTACTATAAATTATTATGCTGGTAAGCCTGGAAAGGGAAGAGCAAGGATTTTTGTTCTATTATTACACCAGTACCAAAGTAATTCAGTATTATTATTCATTGTGGTGAAGGACATTTAACTTAGAAGTCCAGTTTTTGTAGAACCATATATTTATAAGCATGTAAAAGGTCTTAATTATAAGCATGTAGTTACTGATCAAGGATGCTCTTTCATCCAACCACAATCAAAAAAAAATCTAATAGAATGACAGATTCAGTTTCATTTTTCAAAGAAAGGGTTTCTTGGACAAGAGCCTACATTAGAGATTGTTTAAATTAAAAAAGGAAGGACATGCATGACATCTTCATCATTCTCATCTTCCCCAATTATGGCCCTGTCTTCTTCAATGTTAGAAAGTATTTACAATAGTTAAGAATGAAAAAGCCTTGCCAAATCAGGCTTCCATGGAAAAGTCAGAGGCAGACATGTCTTTCTCCAGTGTATGGTTTGGGATTTCTGGTAAACACAAATGAAACAGCTTCAACAAATGCAAAAAGAGTACAAACTAAAAATAGAAAAAAAAGTGCAAAGGTTTCTTTCCTTCCAAATGGGAATGACTGTTCAATATCTGTAAGAGATGGTGTTATGTAAGCCTTCCCGTAGCAGTGTTATGGGAAAAGTTGGTTACCACTAAACATGGAAAAAATTATGACAAAGCGTTTGTCCAGGTATGAAGCCGTATTTTCTCACTGTCTCACATTCTCATCTCCTTCTTCTGTGAGAGTCTGTTCCCACTTGTTCCCTGGGCTCCAGCCCTTACAAAAGTTTCTTAACAGAGCAACTCCCATTCTCCTTCTCCAAAGAGACCTGCTGGATAAAACTAAAGATGTTTATCAAGACTATAGTCAGTGGAGAACCTCAACAACTCTTGATAAAAATAAATGAGAAAAAAGGTTTCTCCTCTATGCCATTTCCTTTTCCAGTGGACTTCAGTGAAAGACTTTTCACACCATGGACAGTTACATGGATATAAATTCAAGAACTCTCCTGACATGAGGGGCAAGAAGAAACAAGAGAGAACAAGGATTTAGAATAATAATAGTATCTATTAAAAATAATTACACTATGGGAGCCAACATATCATTATCCACTGTGCTCCAGCATTGATTCTGCCTCCAAAACTACCAATAATCTAAAACCGGAAACTGTTATGGAAGCTCTGACTCATTCTGTAACAAAGATCAATTGTAAAAATGTAATTACCCAACAAACAGAAACAAAGAATATATATAACAAAGAAACGTGCATCTTTATAAGTTTTTACATTCTGTCATTACTATGATATGAGCTCCACAGTCCACTGCTCAATCTAGAATGCAAATACGTATAGAGCAAACTCTATATTTAGAATTATGCATATGCATATTTGTCTCTAGGTTTCTGTTGATAATACAAGACTGATAAAGATTAATTCTATGAATGTCATATACAGGTAGTTCATAACTTTTCTAAGATTGTTATATGGTATTTTATAGGCAAGCAGAAGTGCAAGCTGGAAACAAAACAAAGAATAGATATATCTGTGGAGATACAATAACTTTAAAATAACAATAGCTGGGCCATTTTCTGGAAAGATCCTCTTTCCAGGTGCCAGATAAAAGTTATACAGATCTTCTGTCAAGACCAGAATACATACAGAAATTAAAAGCACTGGACAGCTACAAACTGTCCCTGTAAGAAGGAGCCTATGAATTGCAAACAATTACTTGAGTTAAAATACTGAGTAAAGCACAGACAGACTGAAATAAGCAACTCAGGATAGCTGTGGGTGAAATGATAGCTTCTTATTTTTTCCCCATAAAACAGCAAAATTTAGGTAGGATTGGGTACATACAGAATTTTGTTTTATCTCTTTGTTTAATGGCTCTCATGTTTTAAGAAATAAATAATAGTTTGCTTTGAAAATGCTGCTTTGAATCAGCTTAATCACTGACTAGAGGGAGAAACATTTTATTTCGGGTGGCAGTCAGATTTAGGCTAAGAAACCAGTAAGATCACATCCCAACTTAAACAGTGTTGACCTAAAAAGTTCCAGCTTCAAGAGAAAAGAGAGAAGTGCAGCTTTCACCTTAACTATGTACTCAAAAGGAAGTACAAAGGAGTCCTAGGCACAGATAAGTTTTGAACTTACTGTCCAGTGAAACATATATTGCAGAGCTATGGAGGTGACAAGAATACCAGGTGGCTAGAAAACCAGCACTTTTTTCCTCACATTAGCATTGCACTCATTTTACTTCAGCATTTAACATGCATTGATTCCAAAAAAAAGGAAATTTTCCCCTTGTAACATTTTCAATGTTGTTCCTACAAAGCAGCTGTGAGAACCAGGCACAAACTGTGATATGCAACAAAAAAAGAAAGTCAATTAGAGGATTACTTTCACTACGGCTTGGTTACAGGGTTCAAAGCTGAAAGATGAAGACCTTCAGAACATGCACTTCCACCTGCTGCTATGACAGACTCATGGACAAAGTTTCCCTATATCAGTCATTTCTACAGTCTGTCAAAGTGCAAACTCTAGGTAGTAGACCCCCCCCCAAAAAAAAAAAAAAAAGAAGAAGAAGAAGAAGAAGAAGATTGGGATTCCTGGAAAGGTTTGGGGGATTTACCATAAGCTATGCTATCAGCAGAATTCATATACATTTATAGCATTTAGTTTGGATCCACTAACTAGACATAATTTACCACAATGATAGAACCAGAACTGTATAGCCCCAACTAATATATACTATTAATTGAATACATACACCTGTGTAATCTAATCAGCTACAAAAACTGAATTCGCTTGCTGTTACTAAGTCATCTGCAATATTTGCAAATTTTGTATTAGATAACTCCTTAATTTGTAATATGATTTTAATAAATTGAATATTAGCATTAATGAAGGAATGTATGAGAATTATGTACCAATGACAAAATGACCACATCTACACAAAACATATGGTGTATTACTTGTGTCTGTGTTTAAATTAAGTGTTATTCAAAATGTTCTCCAGGAGTGAGGGAAGAACATAAACTGATTTTTTTTTAATTTGTTCAAAGCAAAAAAAAATTATCCATTCATTTTGGATTTTGATTTTGTATGCTGTTAAAATAGCATATGCAGTAGTCTTATCTGTATTATTGATGACAACATGGTGGCTATTGGACTGACATAATGATCTTCAGAGTTTCTAAATATATATATATATATTCTAATGAGATATTCCCTAGAGCATGGATACGGAGGAATGCTATCCAAATAATGTCACTTCTATTGCAGAATTGGTTTCAAATTAATTGTTTCTTTCTAAAGCTGTAATTATCAGGAGGAATGCAGTTAGTCAGAAAAGATGAAGTTAAAAAGTGCATAATGTTTAATAGCTCATTAAATAGAAAATATAATGTAAATTTGGGAATCAGAATGACTTGCAGCTAACTGTGAGATGATGGTTCATGGCATATGAAAAGAGACTTTTCTGGCAGGAAAGCAATTTGGTAATGCTGACTGCAGACTGCATTTGCTTGACATTCGGAAAGATCATATGACACCAATGCAGATGAGGTGAACTTAAACAGTGAGAAGAAAAGGAAGGGCAAGGAGAGCTAGAGGAGACAAAGTTAGATTATGAGTGGTTGGTGTATGATGAGGAAGAGGAGGATATGAGCGTCATTATCATGAGTTTAATCTTTATAGTGGCAATGGGGACAAGATGTTATATTAAAGAGATTCAGGGTGTTCATGCAATTACAGTGATAGCTGTGTCAGTACCTTTCTCACAGAGTTTTATTTAGAACTCCTCTAGGTGAATAACAAGTGATTTTATAATTTCTCTAACAATAAGAAAACATAATAGCTGTTATGTACCAATTTCTCTGAATATGATTTAAAAAGCATACTGCACTTTCTACGAGTCTGAAGTACATATTTACCAGATGTCAATTATGTATCTATAACAGACACAACAAATTAGAGCAACTCTAAAGAAATTCTGAAACATTTAGGAATTAGTATACTAATAAAAAAAATCTGCAAATATTACATCATAGCCTTAAGGAGAAAGAAGTCCAAAAAATCCAAGCTACAGTTAAACTTTTTCCTAGTGTATTTTCACATAAGCAGTGACCCCAACGATTACAGAAGAGCACGAAGGCATCATCAAAATGGGAGAAGGCAGCTGTGCACTTGCGTGGCCACCACCAGATGAAGGCATGCGTGCCACACTGGCCTGCAGGATTGTGAAGGTTAATGCCTCTCATAGTCATCTAAAAGCACGAAGCAACGTCCGAAATAGTGTGGGCTCAAATTTGCAGATGAAGCACAAGCAGCTTGTAAGAGGAAGAAAGTCATACACTGTTGCATTCTTTTCTTGTTAGTTTTTGTATGGTAAAGGAAAAAAACTCCGGTGCAATCACCAAAAATGTTTCGATCAAATTATAATGTCTATAAATAGAAAATAACAAAATAATGCTGCCATAAAGAAGAATGAATCTGTGAGGAAAGTTTAGAAAGCATTTCCCAAGACTAGAGTTCAACCAGTTCCTATATTCAAGCCATTTCTTTTGGCAGGGAGGACATCCATTATATACATATATGCATGCCTCGATTATGAAGGTCTGAACACTTTGGCAGCAGTGTATTTTAAATATTATCTTAATTCCAATGTAAGCAATATCCTTCATGATTCTAGTTTGAACAGAAAAAGGCAGGATCATATAATGAGAAGTGTCAGGCAACATTAACCGTATTGGCTGATAATATCATATCTGAATTTATAACATGCTATGTTAGCATACAAACACAATATTTCTTCTGTCTTGGTTCCAGTAAGCATAGAAACCAGAGCTTATCTCACTTTATTTCCTGCTTTTACCATACCTCAAGATAAAACTTCCCACCTTATTTAAGCACAGCTTATTTGTTACAATACGTAGATAAATAATTTTCAAAGCTAAATAAACACAGGTAACAGTACAGAGATAGTATTCTTCTCCTGTTATGCTGCTGAAACAGATCTTTTGTTCTCCAAGAAAGCTTTAAATATGACATAACTTCTTACAGGAATACCATAGCCTGATATACTTCAGAAAGTGATATTTTGTTCTAGGTTCTACATTAGCAATATCACATTGAAGAAAAACATGATTGGCACTGCAGTTTCTAACACTATAATTCAAGTTAGCTACTTGTATCATCTTTCTGAAAATTACTTACTGATATATAGTCTCTGTTCTAAATGTAAGGGGATTGAATAAAATATGTAGGACTAACAATCCATCGAGACTAAACTGAAATCTTGAGTTTATACTCAGAATACAGAAATAAATGTTGTCTTCTGAGCAGCACCCCACCCACAAACCTTCAACATGGATCACTCTAAGCTGTAAAAGTGTAGTTGGCTGCCCTTATCTAGACTTACTCCAGAAAAGTCTATAAGCACATAACTAATATGACCGTTCCATGCAAAGCCACACGCTCACAGCTTGAGTGCCTTGCTTGATCAGATCTCTAGCTTTGCTTCTCTGTGCATACAGGAAGAGCATATCCTAATTTTTGCAAGTGGTAACTTTTATGACTTGGACACCTCTGCAGTAGGAACTGGACTGAGACTACTAACTCATTTTAGATAAACCATGAGACAAGCTTCAGATGGTACTGACTTTGTCCCTTATTGGAAAAGATTCAAATTTCAAACGGTTTCCTTTACAGAAACAACGCAGAAAAATGTTATCCATCCTCAGAGCCATCCAGCCATTCTATGGCACTTTACAGTGTCATTAAGCATAATGATACAACAGCTAACTATGAATTATATTTGAGCTTAGAACTCCAAAGGCCAAATAGATATCTTCCACAGCAGCAAACACCTGAAAAGTCTCACCTCAAAAGGGAACTAGAGTGTGTAGTTTTAATCCAGTGCTCACAGACCTCCTTCCTTGCATTTCTGCCAATGTATATGAATCCCGTGTGCGTGGTCGCATGGCAGAAGGCACCTAGCTTGAGCTCGCACATTGAATGCTCTGGGGTAGCTTCTCTCTTACATGATGAGCCATAGGGAGAGGCTGTCACCAGGACAAGCCTGCCATACAAAGGTGCTTGGGTGCTACTTTGAGCATGAAAAGTCACTTGGTGATCCAGGAACAGCACTACATCGCCTGCTTCCTTCCATGACATAACGTGTCAGAGATGAGTGGAGGGCCCCATATCAGTCTGTGGCACAGTGTGCAGCCGTACAAATATATGTGATGCAGGAACAGCAGTGGGGAGCATGAGGACAAAATCCAACATTAAAATATCATTGTGAATGTGAGAGATTTGTCAGGTCTGTGTTCCTGTCTCCAGAAGAGCTAGGGTGAGACCGTATATTACTAAGAGATTTATTTTTTAAATGGATTATATCAAGCTTTTAAAATGGGGGGGGGAAGCAAAAACATTACACTAGGCAACTGCAGTTTGGTTCAGATAAGTCAGTTAAAACATACAATACTGCAAAACTGTCTCTTTGCATTTCAAGAAGGAAATTGCTTTATCGGATTAGGCCAGTGGTTTGTCTAGTCCAGTACCTCATCTGTGCATAGTCGATGTTAATATTGCAGCAGAGGTAAGAAATCTTCCACACAGGAAGAGGCTGGTGCCCAGATGAAAGCGAAAGGTTGTGTATTTATTTCAAAAATATTTCATAATTACAATTCCATTTCAAAATCAATTTGCTATGTAAACAATTGAATAGGGTTTTTGCACTGTGCTTGTGCATTTGTTAACTTAAGAAGTCTGGCAATCCAAAGCACTTCGTGTAGTCCTAATTCCAATCCACAGTTTAAGCAGAGAAGATTACCAAACTTCAACGAGTCCAAAAAGGCTCTATGGGATTTTATCTGTGTGCCAGTCTATATTATTGCCCTTCCCTTGGCATTGCTGAAGGATGCTCAAAGTAAAGGAAGCTATGTACAATGCCGTCCGGGTGTTAAGAGACTCATGTTCAAGTTTTATATTACTAGATCAACAAGAAGATATGAAATGAAGCTACTGGAAAATGTCAGCTATTAACATAGTACAGATTATGAGGCTTGATAAACTTTAAACAAGGGATTAACCCAATTTCCCACTTTTCATGCATGCAATTATATAAGTAACTGCTTCTATACCACAAAAGTTAGGGGCGCTACTCTTGTGAATGCTAACTCATGAAAGAACCTGCTAGTAGGACCAAGGATCAGATCTATATACAGCATTTTCCACTGCTACATCAAGCAACAGCTACAGCTACAAAGTACTCTGCAAATAAGTATTCTGACATACCAGATTGAAGAAAAAGCTAGGAAAACCTTTTTGGGTAACTTCTTCCCATTTTGTCTAAGTATGTAGTGTCCTGCCATAGCTACTATTGTAAAGCATGATCTCATTATTTTTTTCTCGCTTCTGTCTCTAAAGTGTTTTTCAAAAAATGCTGCATGAAAGAAGTTCTATAAAAATACCTTGAATTGTTTATCTCGAAAATGTGGCTGTTTCACAGTAGCATTATGAAAAAGTACATCAGATGGACATCATTATTTTGTGTTCTCTTTGATAAATAACTGTCTATCGATGGTGAGCAAGAGTGTCTGGCGAGAATGAATAAAGACTCAAAGCATCATAATCATTCCCCTTCCAGGCTCTACCAAGAGCAAAAGGAGATAGCTCTGCAGGCTGTCACCAGGAAAAGGAATGATATTATTGTCAAGGTTGCCACATTCACTCTAAAGGCTCATGTCTGGTGAGTTTTACAAGTCTGAACTGAGATTCGGTGGGGACTCTTCTTAGGCATAAGTGTATATTAATGGCTTAGAAAAGTAAATAACTGGGCCAAATTTTCTGTTGAAATAAACTGCATAGCTCCATCAGCGAGTCTCTGGCTTTAAAAAGTATTTCAAGTGAGATGTGCATCTGAAATGGAGTCTGTGAAGCTCAGTATGTAAATGTTTTCTTTCATCCTAAAAAAGTAAGTGAAATTCATTTTAAGTGCAAACTTAAACTCAATGATCTAAAGATAATAGAGCAAATCTCCAGCTGGCTAAAAATCTCAGAGCTTCAGCCACTTCAAGGAGCTATGACAGTCTACATCAGTTGAGCATAGCTCTTAACTTATAAAAATGATGGTGAATGGGGAGAGTTTAGCATTCAGCTCTACTGACATAGGACCTTTTTGTTACATTCCTGCAAGCACAACTTTTGATTCTATCCTCCTAAAATTCTGTGTTTCAAAAGGAAAATGGAAAATGTATTTGCGAACGAAAAGCTACTGCTACCTGAATTATCTGGAGCTATAGTAGAAAATCAATGCGAGTAAAGACAACAAACACGTCATTTAAATGAGATGGTTAAATATAGACTGTAAATATGAGACTGAACATTAATTAATTAGATTTGTAGAGTCTTCATTTGCTTTGGCCTTTGTTTCATCATGCAGTCTTTGTTTACTTTCATTTATTTTCTTTGTTTGATGACGTTTGACTAATAAATGCATTGATGAATTGCATCAGTAAATGCCATCCATATATCACAAAAATAGAATGTGCTCAGTGTTTCTAGCGTGGTGATGCTAAAAGATTTTTTCTGTTTGAACTTTCAGTCTTTAACAAAGGAAATGATACTGCTTTGCTGGATAAACTTCCTGATTTTTATTTTAATTTTCAATGAACAAACAGCTGCAGAATAATGTGACTTAATGAAGCATTTCTAATAAAATACTGCAGAAGTTAAAACAGGGGCATACAACTGCTTGCTCAATGATAGTTGTATCATTCAGAATAATTTTTCAAGGCGGTGATCACATTTTTGTGTAGATGAGTGTTAGGTAATGTGATTTACTGTCTTCCAAAGTCAGTGATTCCTTTTAGTGTGATAATTGGTTAGCATTTTTCTATTACTTATTTATAGAAAGTAAAACATACAACATAATTAGGGCAACATATTTTTCTAATGCACAATTTATGTTTTACACAGGTTGGTAAGTAGCAATACAGTCAGCAATAAACTTAAGAGTAGAGATGCTCAGGTCTCAAAAATTCCATGATATGTTTTGCTCTTCAGAAAATATAGATTACATTTGTAAAGATGTCCTTTATCAAAAGTCTGTCATCACCTGTGATGAAATTATGAAACTTCTTGGCTACTAAATGTTTTCCACCACTGCAACTCAGTGTAAAGTATTGTATGCTTTAAGTAAATTGAGACAGGATTCAATGAATCATCACTTTGCAACTTGCCAGTAAAACAATCTCCAATATCCATCTGTACACACATCTATTTACCTCTACACAGAAGCAAGTTTTTATGCATTCTCTACCAGAATTATCAAGTTTATTACCTGCATTTGCATGAAAGGTGAGATCCCTGGCTTCACAGAAAGAGACAGGTAAAAAGGTTACCCCAGTATGAGAAAAGACACTGCCAGATTAGTCCTCATTCTCTGATTAAAACAGTGTGACAGGAATCAAGATTTTATCTCAAAATCACCCACTACCAGCAGCATATCTAAAATTAGTATCATATTTTTGAAATCCCCCTTATGTTCAAACAACATATAGAAACAGTGAATAGTAACCCCAATCTACTATCCACTAATGGAACAATGCTTTCCACTAGAATTATGGCACTTAACAAGTTTACAACAGCAATAGTACTGTACATTTTGAAATTAGGTCTATGTGAAACCACAAAACACATAGTTTGGAATATTGCCTCAGCAATATCAGCTCTCTGAAATAAATAAAATTTAAATTATGAAATTTATATGAATTACTTTACTACTGTTCATTGAATACTTACAAAATAATTTAGAAGCATCAGTATGAAATGACTGTATAATTACTGTGAAAAAGTATAACAGATGTAACCTTCACCACCCATGATAAAAAAATGCCTCAGAAGTATGGTCTATCCCAACTTCAACTAAGCTGTACTCCTAGTAGTATTGGACTACTATATTTTAATTTTTTATGCTATGCTTTGGAAAAGAATCTTTATTTATCAACTTGGCTTCACTTAGATCAGTCCATAAAGTAGCTTTAAAGTGTTAAATACATAGCAGGCTGAATGCTGATGGCTGAAACTAGTTGGTAAGACAGAGAAACCAGATAACAATTATCATTTAGTCAATAGTAATTTAAATGTATCCAGTGCTGTGAGAAGACCCTAAGACCCTGAATGTTTACGGGGCTTTCAGGGAGAGGGGTTGAGTTTGTTTATTATTAAAATTGACAGTTCTTCAGGAGTCAAAGCACGGTTCTTTAATACAGAAGCAGTATCTAATGGGGGTGGGTGGTAGAAGTGAGATGCTTAGTGGTTTAAAAAAAATTGAGAATCTCAAAGGAAAAGCTGGAAAGAGACAAGTGTAACTACACATATAATATAAGATGCTTCAAGCAATGATTTTAACTTCCGGTAAGAATGAAACCTACAGTAGAGATAAATGACAACTCTGAACAGGGCAGTGAAAGCTATTGCTGTTTTCCCTTTGCATAGATAGGCTGCTGTCCGATCCTATAGCTCCACATGGACAAAGCAGATTATTTTAAAACTCTCTTGCAAAGCTATGTGGTAAAAAAAAAAAAAAAAAAAAAAAAAAAAAGAGAGAGAGAGAGAGAGAGAGAGAAGAAGAAAAAAAGGAAAAGCCTTTTCATTCTGAAATACAGAGCCTGTTATATATTCAGTAGATAAATGAGTTCACTAAAATGGGAAAGAAAGGGATACAGAAGGACAAGATACGTTCCCAAATATATATCCCAAATATATACACCACAACTTGGGGAGCATTACACGCAGAAATAAATGAAGTCGTGAATCAGTTCTTTACAGCTCTTTTCAAAACGACTGATAAAGCGACCCCTCGCTCCTAACCCGTCCCCGCAGCCGGCCGGTAAAGCGGCCGGTCTGCAAACCGGAGGAAACCCCCAAGCGCCCGAAGCTGCTGGGACTTAGCGTTCGCCTCTCCCATACAAGTAGTTCGGCTGAAAAATCGGTGGGCTGAGTTAGCTCCCCACACACACACATACACACGCAGCTCTACAGAAAGGCTGAAGAGTGTTTTAATTAAAAAAAAAAAAAAAAAAAAAAAAAAAAGGCAGAAGAGGCAGAAGCCCCGGCGCGGGGCTGGAGCAGGCTGCCCGAGCCCGGCCGGAGCCGCAAAGGCAGCCAGAGGCAGCCGCTCGCACCCGGCTCTCCGCAACTTTTCGGAGCCGGAGGCGTGCAGCCCCCGCGGCCCCGCGGGGCTCTCCGCCGGCCGCCGCGGAGCGCATCTCCCCCCCCCCCCCCGCGCACACACCTGCTCACACACACGCTCACACACACACTCACACACCTGGGGCGCTCCGCTCACCTACCTGCAGCCCCGCTCGCTGCTGGAAACGCCTAGCGATCCGCCGCCTCACGTCGGGGGGCAGCTCCGGCCTCACCGCCCCTGCATCGCCGACGAAAGCCCCGCGCTGCCCCAGCGCCCGGGGCATGGAGCGGCTCGGGCGGCGGCTGCAGGTGCCGGTCTCCCCCCTCCTCTCTGGAAAGCAACCAGGGATCCGGCGAGGAGATGCTAGAGGAGGGGTGAAGCGAGTGGGAAGGGGAGGGAGGACTTGATGTGCTTCTCGTGCACGATATCAGAGTATTAAAAAAAAATCGTTTAAGAGAGGAAGAAGTACTGGGTAGCTATTGGAAGCCAGGAGAGCGAGGAAGTCCTGCAGCCCGGTGCGGCTCCGGCCCCTCCGGCAGCTGAGCGCGGTCCCGATTCAGCCTCGCCAGCAGAGAACGGGAGGAAAACCCGGCGCGTCCTGCAGCAATCCCCTCCGTTATTGCATCTCTGATTGGTTTGCCTTTCAGACACCGCACGACTTCCCCCCTCCTGGTGCCTCCTTCTCCCTCCTGGGAAAAGTAATTGGAGAGCGAGAGATTCACCTTCAGGAGCAGCGGCCCCGCGCGCAGCCTGCGCGCACCGCGCCGGCGGAGGGGCCGCCCGGGGAGCGGGGCCGGCGGCGGCGGCGCGTCCCGGCGAGGAGGCGGCGGCAGGGGGGCGGCGGGGGGCGATGGAGGCGGCGGGGGGGCAGGACGGGGGGGCGGGGGTGTCGTTCCCTCTCCGCGGCCTTTCCGGCTCCTCGCTCCCGCCGTGCCAAACCCGCTGCCGAGGCACCAGGTCCCCGGCAGCCTCTGCCGCTTCTGGGTCCGGGGCGCCGGCAGCAGCTCCCCGGCGGGCTGGGCCGCCTCCCCCGCCCCCGCCCCCCGGCTCCGCTCGGCTCCGCTCGGCGCGGCCCCGCCGCCCCCGGCCCCTCCAGCGGCACGGCGGGGGCCGACGGCCAAGTTTGGCAAACGCACACGTGGCCTGAGGAGGGGGGAAACTACCCCCCCCGGCCGCCCCCGCGGGGCCCCGCCGTGCGAGCGGACTGCCCCGAGGGGAGCCCCGTCCCCGCGGGAGAGCCGGGCCAGGCCGGGCCGGGCCGGGCCGGCAGCGAGGGCGGCGGCGGCGGGCTGAGCGCGGCGCGGCGGGGCCGCCTCGTCTGCGGCCCCCCGAGAGGGGCGGCCGGGGCGGCGGCGGCGGGAGCGAGAGGGACGCGGCGGCGCCGAAAGCCAAGAGCCGGCCTGTGTCTCCCTCCAGAGGGAGAAGGGAGTCGTTCACGGCGGCTCCGGCGGCGCCGAGCCCGGCCCGCCCGAGCCCGCCGCCGCCTCCGGCTGCCCGCGGCGGCCTGGGGCCCGCGGCGGGGCTCGGCCGCGGGGCCCGGGCACGGCGGGGCTGAGCACGGCGATGGGTCGCAGCCCGCTGCCGCTGCCGTCGATTAACAAGGAGAACGGCTGGCGTGCAAGGAGAAATAAAAGCATGGCTTTCTGTGCTCACCCCCCCCCCCCCCAACTTGTGTATTTTGGGCTGTTCCTAAAGGGATGCAGAGAAGTGGAGCAGAGGGAGTCATAGGAGGTTGGAAAGTCTCCTCATTCACTGCAGTAATATCAAATAGATAATCAGAGGGTTGACTTCTCACTTTTGTCCTCAAACTCTTGTCTCCGCCTAGGTTAAAATGGGAATAAATGTATGCAGGACTAAGAAGTTCTAATATACTTCATCATCTGTCCTTTTCTTTTTAATCTGTATCAGCTACTGTAAAAGTCAGTTTCGTGAAAAGCAGTTTTGTTGAGTCCTTAGGCGTCATCACATCATATATAGTGTTGATGGGCAACTCTAAGAAATGGAAAAGGGAAGCCATACAGCAGACTTCCCCAAACATGAGTGCTCCTATTTCATTTTTGTGTACTTAAGAAAGAACTGTAGAATATTTGGATTTTTTTTCAAAACAAATACAAACCTAAAGGTGCAATCAAAAAAAGAAAATGCAAAATGAAGAAAAAAGAAAGCTTAATGTTGGTTACCCCACTATCCATGACACTAGCTGTGGGACAAAGCTGCTATGGAAAGAGCGTGCTGAAAGTAACCAAGTTCTTGGTTAGCACAAACAGTGTTGTAGCAAGCACTGAACTAATACATGCCTGCGTGCAGGCTGTAGCCAATTAAAAGACCATAGACAACAGAAGAAAAAATGGTAGAAAAGCAATAGATAAGACATGACCTCTTGTTTAAGCCCAGGAATTCTGTTTGGGCAAACTTTAGAAAATCTGTTCATTCTTTACGGTGCAATGTTGCTACATGTGAGCGGTTGTTCTAGACCAGTTGCCCTGCATCTGGGAAACTGAACGTATCCACAGCAGTCACACGCTGGTTGTGTGGCACCACGCAGGAAGACGTGCTTTCAGGAAGTTTCTCTGTACTTTCACTGTAGGGTCAATGCTTCTTGGAAGAACCAGAATGATCCATTGCATTTATACAGTGCAGCTGGTTTTACAGGTGATTAGCCTGACTCATCTCCAAAGGCATGTTTGCACAAGCTACACACAAGCAACATGACATGTTTGCAATTTTCTGGAAATATCGAATTGGCAGTCTTTGTCCTACTCGTCATATACTTACATGCTTCTGACTGGAAAGTCCCCAACAGAGTACCGTGGCCTTAGAACATATGAGACAGTTGTGAAACGCCATTATTGCATCTGTTCTCTTTTTCTTTCTTCAGTTTGTCTCATTTTTGAGCTTGTGTCACTATTTCATACTTTTCATCCTTTCACCCACACACTGAAAGATAAACATAAAACATGAAAATGGGCATTGGCACTCACAATAGGTATGGTATTTGGAACAACTTTTTTTTTTTTTTTTTTTTTTTTTTAACTGACTGAGTCCATTCCAAATCGAACAATACAGTGCAAAAATCAGAAAAATAAAAACCTGTTTCAGAATGAATATTTGCATTTACGTTGATCTAATAAGTATCTTTCTTATACACTGATTTTACTCAGAGGCATACACATTCTCTGCTAAACAGAGAAAAGGAAAAAATGTATTTTGACAGACCAATTTTCATGTAGGTTTTGCCTCTAGAACTGATGAGCTCAAAAGTGTCTACCAACAATTTTGCTCCTTTATCTTTGCTAAAAGATGCCCCTTCTGTCATTCATGCTACTACTAATTGCAACTTCCAGTTACAACACTGTTCTTCAATTTAGATGCTAGGGACTTAGTTTCTCATTTTGGTCATAATGATTAGAATTTTACTTGGGTCTTCTATCTTTCTTAATGCTTCAGATACTAAAATAAACAGGGATGCAGACCACAGCACCTGTTCTCACCTGGAGCATAAGGAGTCCTGTAATGGCTTAGATCATGATGTGCAGAATCCAACAAGATCCCTTTATCCCCACCCCTTAAAGCTGAGGAAGAGGAAGCATGGGCTCCAAAAGCCAGCTGCCATAATTTATTTGTGCTTATCAGCCTGAAACTCTGTGTCCCTATAGTTAGGATAGTACATCAGTATATAAAAATCAGCTTTATAATATGTATATGCATCTACAGTTGTACATTCATATTTTTATCTCACTCAGGCAAGAGTCTAGACTACTGAATTTAAAGTTCTTTAAAAGTTGTAATACAATCCAAATATTAACATGTGAAAATAGAGCTAACCAGTAGAAAGTGTCCTGAAAAGCTGATGGAAAGTGAAATGGCAATGAAACAAAGTTTTTCTGGGGTTATTAAATAAGTCTCCCACAGGCATTTATTAAAATCATGCTGGTTATTGGATTCTGAAGGAAATAAGGTGTTTAATTAGAATACTGGCATCATCGCTGATTTTTCAAAGCTTCCATGTACCATGGAAAAAGCTGACTGCAGAAAAATAACAGAAATAACCAGTCCCTTTTCCTTTTCTGCCTCTTGTGTCCATTGCTTCTCATCCCTCTGCTGTGGAACTCCAAAAGGCTGGTGGCTCCATCTTCCCGATAACCAGCTATTAAGTAGTTGAATGCAGCAGCTAGATTCCCCCTTTCTCTTGTTTGGGACAAACAAACAGCTCTTTCATTCTCTCCTTGTATTTCACAAGAGTGAGTGACATAAAGCCATCTCTGTGGTCCTGCACTAGACTCTCTCTACCAAGGGCCCAAAACTGGACATGGTACAGGAGATACCTTACCACAGGTTTCTAATAGAGGGAGATAATCACTTCTCCTGACCTCCTGGGTACTCTCTTCCTAATACAGCTCAGTATGCCATTAGCCTTCACCACTGCTAGGAGACACTGCTGACTCACATCCAACTTGTCCACCAGCTTCCACAGGTGTTTTTATGCAAAGATCCTTTCTATACAGTCAGCACCAAGCTTGTATGGTTGCTATTCTGTCCCGGGCATTGGACTTACACTTGTCTTTGTTAAACTTCATTCAGGTTTCTGGCCTGTTTCAAAGCCTCTGAGAGGCAGCCTGGTTCCCCAGGGTACTGACTGCTCCCCCCAGTTTGGTGTCATGTGCTGGGGGTATGTGTCATTGTCACCCAGGTTTTTAGTGAAGACATGAAGCACTACTGACTCCAGTATTGAGTCCTGAGGAGCATCCGTTCTTCTCCCCTTCCCACTGTCAGACAGCTCATTGCAGAAGGCAATCAGGTTGGCCAGGCACTACTTGTCTTTAGTAAATCCAGACTGGCTGTTCCAAATCACCTTCCTATCCTTCATTTGGCTTCCCAGAGTATTTTCTCCATAACCTTTCTGGCAACTTAGTTGTAGCTCCCCAGATCTTCCTTCCTGCCTTCTGGAAGATGGGCACAGCATTTACTGTTTTCCTGTCATTAGGAACTCCCCTTGTCATCATGAACTCTTAAAAATGATAGATACAGACTCACAGTTTCATAAATCAGCTCCCTCAGCAAACTTGGATGCATTTGGTGCCATGTATGTCTGTTTTGTTTAATCCCTATTTATCTACCCTCTATCATGGATGGTACTTCACTCTGCTAAACTCTGCCACAAAGCAAAGGGACATCAGAGACCCTAACGGAAGGTTGTGTCATTAAGGACTGAAGCAAAGGAGGCATTGAGTATCTCAGTCTTTTTTATGTCTGCTGTCACTAGGCCCCCAATTTTTGAAGGTCAGAGGCACACATGGATGAAGAAAAATCCACACCAAATCCTGGGATGAATGCTGTTTGCCTAACCTATCCTACAGAATACCTTGTGAACAGGCTTCTTCACTAAAAGAAGCAGAACATCTTTTAGCTGTGAGAACTATAGCTCTGTATTTTGAAATATAGATGCTTCTTTTTAATACTTAATAAAGCACCTTAACACCCTAGAGGGGAAAGATGTAAAAACCTTTTTTTTTTTTTTTTTTTTTTTTTTTTTTTTTTGCTACCTTTTGACAAATCACTACTGGGCTTATTAGGTTCCTTTACATATCATCATAAGGGACCTTACTTTCTCCAGCAGTGGTGAAGGAAGTGGTGAAGGCAGGAAACAGAAAAACAGAAACAGTCACTAAATCAGTATCTGAAGGGAAAATCAGGAGAAAAAACTGAAAGATAATCTGAAAAGTCCATACATTAAATGAAAACAGAAACAATAATTTACTTTCTGAGGTTTATTTAATCCTTCAGTCCTCCATCAAAGTATTTATCTGAAGTTTTGACCAAATAATGATTGCAAGCGGAAAATCCCACTGCAAACCAAACTGTCACCGCAAGAGACTCACAGACCAGTTCAACACTGCAAAGGCATGTTTCACAAATGTACTCACTGAGCTTTTTGTATTTAAAAAACTACTAGCAGGAGAAAAACTGTTTATACAGCTCTAGCCTAAAGCTGAGTTAGTAAATGATAGAACTCATTCATTGCCCTTATATGTTTCTTAATCTGATACAATATGGTAGTTCCTGTTTCCGTGTGAATCAGACAATATCAGATCTTGCAATTATGCTTACCAAGAACTTCAAAATCAACAAATATTTTATCCTTGGTTAAGTATATGTTAGTTTCAATACTTGTTTCAATACTACACGAAAACTAAAAGTTGCATTATAGACAAAATAGGCAAAAAAAAAACCTCAGTTTTTTTAATTTACAATTTTGCAAGAGATTGATGAGATTGATGCAGAGGAGACTTTTCCAAAACAGAAACACACTTTTTAAAATAAATATAACTATTTGAAAAATTATGTCTTGAACTATTTTTATTAATTATATATTTTCATATAATTACATTGTGCTAAAGAAAAGGAGACCTTGAGAAAGCAGGATTTTAGGCTGATCAAGAGTAGTAAAGGTGAGTAAAGGTCAGGCTGGTTTGATACAAGGAATCATATTTAGCTGTTTCTGAAATCTCTTTGCTGAGGGAAACCTCTGTTGGCAGACTGAGAACTCATCTACAAGAAGGATTAGATTTCACTGTAGAGATTCATGGTGCCATTTATTATCTCATGATATACCATTTTCTAATCTGTGTAGTGTCATTTTAAAAACAGGCATCACAAATTCTGGTAAAAAAGGTGTCAGCGCTTATTAGCCTGGTAAGTCAGTTCCTTCACAGAGGGAAATAAATTAGGGGGTTGTCTGATGTGTTGTTTGCTGCAAAAAGAGTCAGTGTGAACTTACCTGCATTTTTTTTCCCTAGAGAAATAGTACCTGTTTTACAGTTACAACACAGTCTTTCAAATAACACCACCCGAAGTTCATTAAGTAACTTCAGTGCAGAATACAGTGCATTAAATAGCAATAAGTTGTTCTGTCTCACAGGATTTCTTCCTGTTTTTAAGTCTTTTTTATTCTGAATTTTAACCACCTATATTTTAACAAGGGAAGGAAAAATAAAAGAGAATTACACTCCAGTATGCACTAGGCTTGTGTATGTGGATTAAAAAGCTTTAAAAGATGCCTTAAAGGCTGTTATAGACTTTACATTTTATGGTGCTTTAATAGTAAGGCAGAAAGGTGTATTTTGATATCGTCATTCTGCATATTGATTACAGACAAAAGTAGAGCTTTTGAAGAGTTGAGAGCAGAGGCAGTGCTATTATTTAGCACTATTATTTATTATTTTATTATTTATGCCATATTTATTCCAAAAAAGGCTAAAATTTGGGGGAGGGGAGAAGGAGGACCAAAACGAGAACAGAATATGATCAAGTTTAAATGTTCTGAATTTCAGACTTCAAGGCATTTTCAAAAGAAAGACCTATAAAAAAGAAAATCTTGGGGGGTTTTCTTGAGGAAAGAGAACTGAAGAGCATTTCTGCTTGGCGGAAGACAGGCAGCTATTCCTTCAGAATAAAAACAACACCTCTAATCAATGCAGAATCAGAAAAGTCAATCCTATATATGTAAAAAGTTACATTTTTCTGTTTAGATTACCCGTAACTTTCAATGAAATTATAAATGTGCAGCTAGCAGATTGCACAGTTAATAGTCTGAACATAAGGCATTTCTCCGTATGTGAATATGAAAGAAAATTATAGGCACCTTAATCTATATGGCTCTTAAAACTATACGCCACCTAAACCTCAGGCTCTGCAGGGCCAGGAAGCCATCCTCTGAATGAACTCTGCACTCCTCCTGCAGCCTTTCCTCCCTCACCAAACACGCGGCACGAAATGCTAAAGAATGTGCACCTTTGAGTTTTCCTGCCTTTGTGGCTGTCATTATCCTTTGAAGGGAGTAAGTCTGGACTTAACGCTCCTTCAGTTTAACCTTGGCTTATTCACAGCTTAGACATCATGATGGCCCAGCACTATGATGCCTTGAGACTCCCCAGAAGAGTTCCTGTTAGCCGCTCTTGTTCTACAACTAAGTCCACCCTTACATAGCTGAGGTGAAATTAAATCGATAACTGATTGTCCATGCTAAATAGTCACACATGGGTGGACCGAAATGTCACCATATGGCCTGCTGTAGACACTGTGCCCCTCTGCATGATGGCTGACACTCTGGAGAAACATCTGCCCTGTGTGACTGCCTCAACTCAGGCAAAACAGAAGAGCTTCACCACCTGGGGATAGCCTCATGTGCCAAAAGGTCAGTTCAAAATGAATTGTTTTCTCACACACAGGGCATAGTAAACTTAAGGCTAACTCAGCTTATTCCTGGATGAGGGTAACACCTGGTTTCTGAAGCTCAGTCCAAATCTAACATAAGTATGACAAGCAGTAATTGCAGCTGCCCTGGGTTCCTGGGTATATGTTTATCCTGAGTGATCATGAGAATCATTTAGATTTTTTTCATTCTAACTGATGCTTAACCACTTATAGGTTTCTTCCAAAAAAAGTATTTCAGGACTAATCATTTCTGTACCTTGCAGGCCAGAAGTTCTATTTTCACAGTAAGAGAATGAGCGTTTTAACTTACAGCCTGGAGGGCGCACATACATGGCAGAGGCAGTGTCAGGCAGGTACACTGGAGCTTGGCAACTGGAAACAGGCTGAGTGTTCAGAGCTCTGCAAGGAAAAATTTGCTTTTCTGAGCAGTTTAGAACTAAGGCATAGGCTAGGAAGAAGAGAAGCTTTTTGTTGAGCTAAAGCAACAAACTCATCACATGAATCTTCTTGGTTTTCCTCCCACTTTAAGCTTCACGGTATATCTGCTGTTGTTCCTTGCCTGACTCCGAAATTACTTCATTAGCCACAAGTAGTCGATTTTTTGTTGGCATTAAGCACTCACAAATGTCAGAGGAGCCTTCAGAGTTGTGGGTGTAGGGTACTCTTGAAAAATTCAGACCAAATACTGTTATTAAGAGATTTCGCCGCTAGATGTCAGTAGGCAGAAAACATACTTTATAGTTAACGCATTATGAAGTCTTGCAAAAGGACTTCAGTTCTTTTATGTTTTCCCTTCCTCCTCTCTTCCTTCTTTCCTGTAACATATATGCATGCGTACATCTGTATGCATACAGAAAGAAAAGTACCTAGGGAAGGCTGGGGTTATTTTTTGTTGTTGTCATTGTAGCCTTACATAGATAAAAAGCGGAAGATCTAACACCCTGTTAAGCTTAAGGTAATGTAAAAAAGACTGAGCTTTATCTAAAATTTGAAGTTGCTAAACAAACTGAATAACAACAATCTCTGTGAGCTCTGGAACTAACGAAGTCCACTTGCCTATGGACTTCACCTCATGGTTGACTGAAGCTTTTGCAGTGCTCAGGCACTTCAAATTTTCTCTTTTGTGTAAAAGTGATCCCAAGGGACAGCTTTTCAGACTGAAGCACTTGCGGCTTTTCTCTCTTCTATTCAGGCATCTGTTTTTATTGTAACTGAATACCTTTAAGACTACTACCCATCTCTGAAATTTGGTTGAAATTAGCTGGGAGTGCAAAGCCATAAGGGCACATAGACACTGTGGTTGCACAAGACTTGCTTCCATAGAAAACTTAGCAAAGAAAATGCAAGGACAGTTTAATCTACTAAAGGTTCAGATTAATGAGACCATTTATATATGAGATCATTTTTCTATAGTATAGGTCTGCTAGAAGTACTTAAACACCTGAACTTGCACTGGCAATTTAAGTGTTCTATTAAGCATTCTGATGATTCCTCATTTTTCTACCAGTTAATGAATTTATGGAATATGCTGAAATGTGCGTGATGAAACCCTAATTCCTATTATCACATATTAGTGGGTTATCTCGCTCCTCTTTTCTCCTTTCTTTACAAAACAAAGAGCTGGTAGCTAACATAATATACATCCTTTACACCAAGTTTCCACATTTTTCTGGTACAGCAAAAGAGGCAGCATTGATAGCAGTAAGAGAATAGCAGATTTGCCTGCTTTGTGTATGATGTAGCACCAGCTGATGTTGCTCAGAATTACTACAATTATTTCAACAAGAATTAGGTTAAATCCTCAGCATTTTTTGCTTCTTGTAAGCTTGTGCTTACTCCAGCTCTTTTTGATTGTATGCATTTTTACTACGTTAATTAGCTTTGCTTTATTTTTCCATCACATTTTAAGTTTTGATTTGTCTAGCTCTTAAAATCTAAGTGTAATGAGGTTTTTATTAGCTATTATTTAGATACTCACCTTAAATTAATCCTTTTGTATTGTAAAGCTGTTTGTGTTGTATTACAATGATTGTTTATCCTACCTGACTTGAGAGGATATACTATCAAAAAGACTTAGCAACAGTTTTTTAAAAATCCTTCCTTACTCCTCTCCTGTAATGTCAATGTTGCAGGTATTGCTGGGTAATGACAGCTTTCATCCTAGTGTCCACTAACGTCTGCCCTTCTTCCAGGGTAACCCTCTTGTTACACAGTGCACATCTTTGAACGTCAATGGATCCACTTACTAAATGGAAGCATCTGCATTTTACCATAAACACTGATAGATATATGAAATTTTAATGCCATAGTTTAACATGAGACAATGTTTTTAAGGTACTTAACACAAGCCTCCAAATGCACATCTCATTCATTAAAAAGAAAAAAAAAAAAAAAGTCAGACCGGCCCATTAGAATTGTCTGAACACATTAAAAGCAGTTTCCCTGCCTGCCCTATTACCATTCCTTAAACAGACTAACAAGCAGACAAGAAGTGGAAAAAAGATTTTCCAGCATACACTGAAAATAAACACTCTTGAGCTGTCACAGATCAAGAGAGAAGAATAAATGACCAAGCAAAATGTTTTTCCCCCTGTGAGCGTGATAAACTACATTATCTCATCTAGACCAAACTAATGGAAAACACAGCTAAATACAACAAAAATATAGTGGCTTTCTAATTTAAGCATACCCAAACCTGATGCCAACACTTTTAAGTATGCCAGGAAAAATGACCATAGCTCTATAGGCTTTTTGGTTATTGGTAAAGAATGTGAACTGCTAAATCTATATTTAGCTCTAGTTGAAGTTTTTTATTTTTGTCATGTGTAGGCCATGGTGGATCATATTCCAGAATTTCTGTTTGAAGAAATAATGGATGTAGGTCGTAGGTAGCTGGGGAGGTGAAAAGTCACCACCTTCTCAGAAGTAATGCTAAACAAGATCAACCAAAAGGGCCCACTTGCAGAAATCTGGATGGCAAAAGATGCATTTAATTCAGAGCAGAAACCACCGCCTCATCATTAGCATAGCCGTTTCTAGCTTTAAGCACCTGTTTGCACTTTATATTCTCTTCTGTATTCACATAGATCAGCCCAGATAGCAAGCTGCAGGGGGGAGTGTTGTAAGGACTGCAAACTTAATATGCTGAAAGTGTTTACCTCAAGAGGGAAAAATTATCCACAGTAACCTTCTCCTACTGTGTTTTTTTTTTTCTTCTGGGTCCTCAGCTCTGTGAGAAAGGCCTGCTGAGAAAGGTAATGCTGAGAACACAGCCACTTTCTTCAGCCAGGTTACTGTTTCTCCCTGATGGTAATATAATCAAGGGAAATTCTCTAACACTTTGGAAATTGTGTCACTTCATATGTAAATATTATATGTAAAATAATGATTTTTTTTTAAAGCATGAGCATGGCCATATTCAGGCCAACAATAACTCTGTGCTGTCTCCGGTTGCAGTCCATTTCAGAAATCTGGTCCCACAGCTGGGTTAAGGAGCAAGACCTCTCCAGTAATTTGTCCTGTGTTTTGTTAGGTGTATTTTTAGCCCTTTGCTAAAGGAAAATAGGGAGATGACTCACAAAAAGGTACATGATAGAAATGTGAGGAGTTTCTGAGACGTGCAGGCAGAAGCTCTGAACGTGCCCAGCTCTTTGCAATGGCTGAGGTGTTGCTGCCACCGTGTGTCTGCCAGCTCCAACTCACTCCTCTGGCTTCATTTTTAATCTCTCACAGCACGTTTTTGCCAGGCAGCTTTGTTCCAAAGTTCTTTTAAGTCACCTTTCATTCTTCACCACCATTTCTAAAAAAAAAAAAAAAAAAAGAAAAAAAGAAAAAAAAAATAAAACAAGAACTTTCCTTTATTATTTGAGATCGTTGTGAATTCAAAAGGAAAGAATTTAATTTTACAGTGTTAGCCATCAATCAAGAATCTTTCTGATTACATTATAGGGTGAATGTCAACAGTAGAATAATTTTGTCTGTATTTGAACAAGGTACATGAGTCTGACCTACACTGACTGAACATCTCTTGAAGTGCTTCACATCTCTTCTTTCAAGGGAAGTCTTGAATAACCTAGAGCACTTACATTAAACTCCCAAATAAGGAATAGAAGACCTATATTTCCATTGCTAATGTATCACATTCTTAAATAATTTGTATTTATTTTAGTGGCAGATAACAAAAAGATGAAATCAGAACACAGATACACGTAGTTAGAAGCAGATAAAAGCATTATGTTTTGTCTCAAATATAATGATAAAATATAGATTGGGATTAAGGTACTCAAGTACACAAGGTATCTAGAGAGGTAAAAAGATGCCTAGACACCTCTGCTGACCTATATAAGGGCATCTGTTTACATAGTAAGCACATTGTCAAAGCTAGACTTTCTCACTGCCTCCACTATAAATCCTCAAGCCTGTGCTAAATAGATGTGCACCTCTTGGGTGGGAGAGTGCCCCAGCTCCACTTGATGCTTTCCAACCTATTGCTTGCTGCAGGAAATACATCAAATTTAGCTCTTCCTAGGTACCTTGTGGCAATTTGAGATCAAGCCGCTTTTAGGCCACAAGAAGAAACAAGTTAGGAGCTTTGCCTGGGACAGGTAGGTCTGCTTGTCAGTGTGTATGTGCTGTCTGTATCTGAGGCATACAAACCACATTCTTGCTTTCAGCTGGATTTCTTCTACTAGGTCTCACATTTCAGCACAGCTAACATTCCTGAGTGTCCAAACGTTCAGTCCCTAGATGTTTAACATTTTGCCACACAGCAATTGGGAAGTGACGTGACTAATGCTATTACCACAGCTAAGAAGCTGTCGAGAGGCTTAGCTTATGCCAAAACCTCAGATACCCAAAGCTGAAGGAACCTGTCAAGTCCTCAGGGCTGAGCCTGACTCGGTGTTTTGACTCCTACCATACTCTTCTTTCATATTTCCATGTAAGCCACTTCTCCCATTCAATTCCGTACATATAAATCCCCAGCAGCTGGATTGCCCGCATGGCACAGAGGGGCATTCTCCGAAGCAAAGCCAAGCCATGGGCTCTCCTTTGTTATCTGATGAGAGCAGGGCAGCGACTTAAAAAAGAACTCAAATATTCCAGGTAAGTGTCTGGCCATTGTACAGTTTGTCTGTCTTATTCTCCCTGTTTTGTTTTGTTTTATTGTTTTGGTTTTGGGGGTGGAGGGGTTATACCAGAAGAACATATGCCTAAGAAAATTATTTAAGTGCTTAACTCTAAAAGAATATTCATTGCTTACGATTCTCAAGAAAGGAACCTACCTGTGAAATAGTTATAAATCAAAGTGTCTCATATTTTCCACATACCACATACCATTCCTACTGAAATTGTCAGTTTTCATGCTTAATCCCAGGCTAGTTTAGATGGTTCTCATGCCAATGTATTTCTGAGGTCCCTTTTCTTGAGTGCCTATTCTCCACAGATATTGAGAGGCCTCGGACCTAAACCCGACCCCTGCAATGTGCCTTGGGATTCCTGCACTTCCCAAAAATCCAACCTTTTATACCTTTCCCTGACTGCACATTATAAATGCACACTGTGAACAGGACCTATGAAAAGGCACCTTGAACTATTTCAATTTATCAACTAAAATAAGCAGCATTTAACATCATTAACAGACTATAATGCTAGGAAAAAGAAACCCTGAGAAATGGAGAGGAATTATTTTTCAAAATATTCCATTATTTCACCAGTTAATTGGATTTTTCCAGTGGATACATGTCCTTTTCTAGATACAGATGGCCCCATGGAAAAGGCTATCCCTTCCCCACTGGAGGTTGCCTCTGTCTCTGATTTGGGAGTTCTGGTGAACTCTCTCCAACTCTTTTCACTATTTTGAGGGTTAAAAATACTATAGGAGCAAGAAGAGAGGTCAAATAAGACATTCTGGAAAGTACTAGTTAAAAGTTCTCTTTTCCAAGGGATAGCTATATATATATAATATATATATATATAATATATATATATAAAAAAAAAAACAAAAAAAAAACCAATATTTTTGAAGTGCATCTGGTAGCTCCTAAAAGTAAATAAACCATAAAAGTGTGCAAATTAATTTGCTTTGCAGGATGCACAGATTAGCCCCTAATTTAAGCTTAACTTTTCAGTTCTTCACAGTTTATGTGAGATAGATTTGCCTGTTCTTGTCTGTAATTCTTATTTCTAACTAAAGAGATACCTAGTCCTTTTTTAATTGGGAGTGTTGGCCTGAATTTATCAGTCAGCAGCCTAATGTCATTGTTGCCTTTATCCTGTAGAAAGAACTTCTTTGCAAATTAAAATCATCTTCACACAGGAACAGCTTCAAAATGGACATAAATACAGACTGGTTTCTAGTTTCTCCAAAGTTGATTAGAAATGGATATTAATATAGATTTTACCCTGCATAAAATTAAAAAGACTGAAATCTTCAATAAATAATGCTGGTACAAAACACAAGTGCACAAGCCAGATTCATTAGAAAACAAGTGAAGCCACCATTTCAGCAGTCATGGCAATAGCATTTTTTCCCAGGAGCTAGCATTTTATCCAGGTGTTTAGCTTTTTACAAGATAGAGATGTTTCACTCTTCTGAGAGGATATGTAATGACTGAAAGAAATAAATTTGGGTTTATTTTTTAAAAAAAGCAATTATTTTACATTAGAAAGAATACAAGCCAGAATACCATCCCTGAGCCATCACTACTCAATAATTTCTGAGCTATTTGGACATCAGTGCTTGTTACTTTTCAGTCTCAAATTTGGATCTCAAAATTCAGAAGGCACTTGAAGTAGAATTCATCTCACCAAGCATTAACTGTCATTCTCTCCTTCTCTAAATTCCCTTTATAAACACCAGAAAGACATCCCTGGACAGCGATTTATCTCACTCTAGCTCAGACAGGATGAATCATCCTTCAGAAGAGATCATCTCTCTCCAATGACAGATGAAGGACCAGCTAGCTAAGACCAGACACTAACATTTCAATATTACAGTGAGCTCAGATGAATTTCATAAATGGTGAACTAAGACAAAATACACTTCCCTTTCTCATATTAGTATATTGAAGTGGTGCAGGGAGACTTTCACAGTATATCTATTCTCTTTCATACCTTTTAAAGTCATCTGAAATTCTAGAGATAAAGAAACTGAGAAATCAGTCACAACTTACTGCTAAAGGATAGCCTCCAGAGGTGCCAAACACCTGCAACTCCCTTTACTCAAAATATCATTATGGATTCTTCTAACTTCATTGTCATGTTCTCTAATTCTAGAGTGGAATAAAAAAAATGCAATCACCATTTCAGATAGTCTGCCGCATTTCTGTGTGGTACTGAAAAGACAAATTATACTGTGTAACAATTCTGGGGACATAAAATAAGTTCTTTAGTTAACTGCCATAGAACCATATTTTAACACTTAAATCTATCAGTCTAATTGCAATATGTGCTACAGTCTGCAGTATTTTTCACAGCATACCTCTTTCCTCTATCAATTATCAAATTTCCATCCTAACTCAATTATATGCACTTCTACTGTACCATTTTCACATTTCATATTTGTTGTTCATTTTACACCCAGAATGTGTTTCCATTGCTACTTTGATGTAATTTCTATTCTTTCCCAGATAATTTTCCACTTATTTTTTAAGATTCAAAATAGTCATATTATATTTCTTCTCTTAGAATGTGTTCCATGAAGCTCAGTGAAAATGGGAACAGGTCTAAAGTCATTTGCCTAAAAACGTATTCTACATATATTCCAGGAGAATGATATTTAGATCAATTTATAATAAAGTATTGTGTTACCCACAAAATAATTAATTTAACATCAATATATGGTGTAAGAAATCCTTATTCATAATGTAAGAATAATTCAAAATTTTAATTTCCCACTATTTATGTTAAATAAAGGATCTAGATGACCCCCTGGATCCAATCATGGTAGAGACCATTCACAGAGGAATCACAGAATCACAGAATGGTTGAGGTTGGAAGGGACCTCTGGAGAGCATTTAGTCCAACCCTCCTGCTCAGGTACGGTCACCTAAAGCATGTTGCACAGGATTGCATTCAGGTGGGGTTTTGAATATCTGCAGAGAAGAAGACTTCACAGCCTCCCTGGGCAACCTGTGCCAGTGCTCTGTAACCCTCACAATAAAGAAATTCTTCCTTATATTCAGGTGGAACCTTCTGTGGTTCAGTTTGTGCTTGTTGCCTCTTGTCCTGTCGCATGGGACAACTGAAAAGAGTCCAGCCCCATCTTCTTGACACCTTCCCTTAAGGTATTTGTAGAAATTGGTAAGATCCCCTCCCAGTCTTCCCTTGTCTAGGCTAACCAGACCCAGCTCTCGCAGCCATTCCTCATAAGAGAGATGTTCCAGTCCCTTCATCATCTTTGTAGCCTGGTGCTGGACTTGCTCTAGTAGCCTCCTGTCTCTCTTGTACCAGTACTTGGACACAGTACTCCAGATGCGGCCTCACCAGGGCTGAGTAGAGATGGAGGATCACCTCCCTCAACCTGCTGGTAATGTTCTTCTTATGCAGCCCAGGATACCATTGGCCTTCTTGGCCACAAGAGCACATTGCCAGCTCATGAATTCGTTCCCTAGGACACCTAGCTCCTTTTCCATAGAGCTATTTTTCAGCACATCACCCCCCAACCTGTGCTGGTGCATGGAGTTATTCCTCCCTATAAGGGGAAGAGAGAGCCCTTTTACTCAGCTAGGCAATGTCCCAAATAACAGATAAAACAAATAAAGTGACAGACAAGTAGGAAGAAAGCTGTACAATAGATCAGTTGTCTGGCTGAGAAGAGAAACCAGTCTCCTGCCTCTCTTCCCAGTCCTCTATTAATCTGACCATTAAATAGTTCAACCATCAGACAGTTCACAAAGATCTGAGTCTTGTAGCTATTTGAAGTGAACAATACTCTGTTTACAAGAATTTCAAATGGCCATTTGTGTCTATATTTAAGACACAGATATCTAAAGATAGAGATAGAGATAGAAATGGAGACAGTGATAGAGACAGAGATAGAGATGGAGATGTAAGTATCATCATCTAATTAAGCTTAACAGCATCCCTGCCAAGGAGCGAACTGATCATCAGAAAACTTATCTAGGCTTGTCCAAGATCACACAGGACTGGCATCAAAACTTAAAGCTCAGTAAGTACTCCAGCAGTACTCAAGTCATATATGAATTAACATCAGGTATATGTAAAATTATGCCAAAGCAAACCTCGAGCATAAAAATACTTAAATGGATACAAATTTTGTAATTCGGTTATTAACTTACACTGAAGAATTTAAGGAAATATTAAAACCACTTAAGTTCATTAGCTGTTTGTAACAGCTTGCATCCTTCCTGTATTAGTCTGCTACTTCCTTTCATAGTCACAACATAGCTTTTGGTAATATTAGAGATAGCTTAAATATTTTTTTCAAGTTCTGATTCCTTGGTGCATCCAAACTCATTTTATCTGCAATGAATGCAAATCAGTTAATTAAAGCATTCATGCTTTATAGATACTCCTTTAATATATTCTTATGAGGGCCAGATATTACCACTTTTGTGGGAAATATTTTTTAGAGCTTGAATAACTGACAATAAATAACCTTATTGCCTGTAGGGAAGAACGGACTTATAAAAAGCTAGTCTTTCCCTCACATGAAGGAGAGGCATTTTAAACAGTTTCTTTATCACTCTCCCTAAAGCACTGGTGGGCACTGCTCCAGTCTGCTCATTAGCTGATCACAGCTCTGCTCACAGCCATCACTGATGTCTACTTCACACTGGCTGCAAGCGGAAGTAACTTTCCTTCACACTATTACAAGAAGCAGTTTGGTCGCATTGCAGAGAGTAAAGAATTTTTGTGTCACATGCACTAGCACAGCCAAATCCTGTGTTCCACAACTGCAAGTTAATTGTTTCTTCTTATTAATTCCCATACAGACCCATCAAGAGACGATGAAATGAAATTAGTGTACTTTTTACACTTTTTCTCCTAAAAAATCTCTCATCACCAAAATCTCCTACAGTAATTTTGGAAGGTCAGAGCAGCAATTGAAGAATTTTCAAATTTTTTAATCTTTCCATGCCAGAGATATTTCAGCCAAAATATTTATTATTTTTTCCTTCCGTAGATCAACCCACATTGTGCTTTTCGCTGTATCTTGCTTTGCCAACATCTTGTTCAAATATTTTCCCGGTTAGAATAAATTTTACCATATTCTACAGTTAACAGTAATGTTTTATTATAAAGGAAGCTTACAACAGGAAAGCAGAAACTATCCGTCTAAAAAGTATAGTACTAGCATATGTCTTTATGTAATTATATACTTGACATATAAGAAAATATACCTTAAATGTGATATAGCTTTAATTGTTGCAATCCATGTACATGTGTTTGTGCATGTAAAGTTTGAATTTATTCTAATACATACTATACCGGTATTTTGCTTCTTGTTCTCTTGGTTTTAATGACACAGTTAATAAAATGACTAGCAATTTATTCATACTTTAGACAGCTGGAAAAATATACTTATGCCAGCAATATTAACTTCTTCAACTTCTCTGTTGTCTATATTAGGTCCTGCTATAAATCTCACTGTTTTCTCCTTCCACTTAAGTACCAGCTATTTTCATAGAACAGCAGCCTATTTTTAGCACACAAAGGACAAATCTTACCAAACATAACTTCTACATTATGCTCAGATTCCATAAATCTTCAGCAGCTACTGTTTAAACTCTATATTATGAATCATTTTTTTAAAACTTGTTCCTCTTGAATTATATTAACTGACATGTTTTGTGTATACTTAACATATTTAATTTTACCTCTTGGCTTCAAACACAAGCAGTTCATTTATCAACCATATAGGAGAAATTTTGGATCCACTGTGGTGTGCAAATCAAATATAGGAGCTGGTAAGAGTTTTGACACATCTGCCAATCGTAACTAAAACCTGCTCCCATAATACCTTTTAAAATATTTCCTGTATTTCAAATTCTAGATGGAAAAAACATTTTTGAAAGAGAAATACAGAAGTTAATTAATTTGCAATAATTTGAAAACAGACTTTTGGTATCTAGTTAAAAGCGCTGGGTTAAGGACATGGAAAGTCATGTTATCTCAGTGAAAACAGGTAATTATTGTTTAAATGAACATTTCATTAAAATCAGATAATAGGAAAGGCCTGTTTTTCAGTCATTCTTTTTTCCAGTCCATTTGAAATTTTCAATTAAACAGAGGGGTAACCAATAAAAGGATAGTAACTACATTCATTACAGAATCACAGAATGGGTAAGTTTGGAAGGGATCTCAGGAGATCACCTAGTTCAACCTCCCTGCTCAAGCAGGGTCACCTAGAGCATGTTAGACAGGAGAAGGAGACTCCACAACCTCTCTGGGCAACCTGTGCCAGTGCTCCGTCACTCTCACAGGGAAGAAATTCCCCCTCACAGTAAGGCAGAACTTCCTGTGCTTCAATTTCTGCCCATTGCCCCTTGTCCTGTCACACGGGACATCTGAAAAGAGTTTGTTCCCGTCCCCTTGACACCCTCCCTTCAGGTACTTGTACACACTGATAAGATCCCCCCTCAGTCTTCTCTTCCCCAGGCTGAAGAGGCCCAGCTCTCACAGCCGTTCCTCATAGGGCAGGTGCTCCAGCCCTCTGATCATCTTTGTAGCCCTACACTGGACTCTCTCCAGTAGCTGCATGTCTCTCCTGTACTGGGGAGCCCAGAACTGGACACAGTACTCGAGATGAGGCCCCCCCAGGTCTGAGTAGAGGGGCAGGATCACCACCTCCACCTGCTGGCAACACTCTTCCTAAGGCACCCCAGGATGCCATTGGTCTTCCTGGCCACAAGTGCCTTGTGACTATGCTGGCTCATAGTCAACTTGTTAATATTTCCATTTGGCATATTTAGCTATTTTTTTTAATTGCTTGTATGTTCTATCAAGAGTTAATTCTCTGGAAAATTATAAAAACAAATAAAAAGAATACTTTCCACTATTTAAAAAATTTAAATTAGAATAATGGGAAAATGTTGGCATTTCTTCTACTGTCATTAAATTAGAAAGACTTCTGAGACATCCTCACTTGGTCCCACTGGACTTTTCTATATTGTCATTCCCCTATATTCTCATCTATGAATGTTCTTATTTAATTCTTCTAAGGATACAATGTTATTAGATTAAGGACATGCAGATAAGAAGATAAAGGAAGACTGAACACTCTGTGTTACATAAATTAGAAAAATAACAGTCACATCTTCAGCAGTCTAAACCTTTGTTCTCTCATTTGAAACATCCTTAACTACTAAAAATACGGTAAAAATATAAAGTTGGATTAATTTAACCAAATAAAGAACTATCAAATTTTAAAATGCTGGGGGCATTTTTTGTCTCAACAAAAGATAGTGTGCTATTGCAATAACATCTAGAAATTGCCATTCCACCTAACTCATACAAAGATTTAACACTGTTACACACAACCTACATGAATTAAGCAAATCATCTACAGAGTGAATATCTTAATTACATGTTATTTCCACACTTCTCTGTCTTTTAAATTTATCCCATACTTCTCTCTCTTAAAAGTATATTCTTATGTGCTTCTATCCGTCATTTCTTCCATGCTACCCTGGGTTTCCCCAAGTTTCAAAAGTACTAAATTTTTGTTCCTATGTCAATTTGCCTTACAAGTGCCCTGCTTTATCTTGCCATTATATAGCTCCAGTATATTGTGATTTCTGCTTTCTTGTTTCTGTTACTGAACTACTTCAAAGAAGCTTGTAACTTTATCATTATTTTAAGACAGCTCCCATACATCCCCCAAAAAGTAAGATATGGAACAAAAACAGCAATGGTAGATACTGATAATTGACCTTCCATTCCACTTTAAGTATTTAAAACATATTAAGCTAGTAACACTAGCCTTAAAAGAGTTTCCGTCAGATTTCTCACCCAGAAGTGCAATTACCAATGCATTTTCCTGACTACATGTATGAATGCTATATGTAAAATATGTACCCATGGATATTCAAGCTACATATCTGACTCAGCTTTAAACTAAATAGGAAATTGAAAGAGTCACCCTAGCTGTAATCGTACCATGTAACTTGAGTGTTTGCCGGGCTTTGGGGAAGGGAACCTGAAACATTTTTTCTCCTCCATAAACTTACAGCTATGCTTTAGAAGGCGTAGGAAGAAAAGAAGATATGGAGAAGTGGGGTTTTTTTTTTCTATAGTATATTTGAGGCGAGACTTACAGTTGTCTGCCATTTCTACGGAACGTACTGTGTACACTGGCTTTCCTGGAGAGAAGCAGACAGGCTAATATCCCAAAAGATGAAGCCACAAGTTTCTTTATCAAAGTCCACTAATTGACTTGAAAACAAGAACTGAGAGCGTAAACTTTGTGTTGTATTGGGAATCAATAGAATCATCAACTCACATGCTTTGTTATCTGCAACCCATTTGCTAAATGTCTGAGCAGCTATACATTATTTTAATTGTTTCCCTTTTTTTAGGATCAATGTGTAGAAAAACAACGCAACATGTTTACAAGAATTCATCAGATAGCAATGAAATCAGGTAACAAGGGAGGCCCAATGATTACTGGAAAGTCTGCCACCTTTCTCAGCTAGATTAACAATATCCTGAATTCAATTATATTGAAAGCACTAAGATATAAATCTATATTACAAAAGCTTGTTTTTATCAGAGAGGGCAGGAGGTCATTCATCAGTATCTCCAGCGCTGTTCTTGTTTATCCAATGTTTTAAAATGCAAAAATCCCCAGGCACTGTCTAGGACAGATGTACTTGCAAACAATTCCTTGCCAACTCAGAAAGCTTTACTGAAAATACAGATTTAACACTAACTGGCAGTTTTCAAGAATTTTGCATGGATGAAACATTTCTTGAAGCTTGTGAAGACTATGTGCTGTTTCAGTGTGAAAGGCACAGCTACTTCTTGTGAAGCGCTAACAATCCCGGAAGGAGACTTAGTCATTCTTGTCTCTCCTTTACAGTTCTTAAGCAAAGCTCCGATTCAGATAGCACATTATACTCCTTTCCGCTTAAGACTTTTAATATCTAATGTCTGTCTAATATCTGCTTCTGTACCATGGATAGACTAAATTCAGGAAAAGGAGTTCTTTCACTTAGTAACTGCGATTCGGAAACCCAAAAAGTAGAGGCACGGGTGGCTCCAGGTGAGCCCTCTGGCAAAGCAAACTGGTCTTGGTCTTACTGCAAACTGCTGAACAATAAAGCTGTTTTCCAGCATAGCGAATTGACAAATATTTTCCCCTAATTTACAAGCAAATATATTTTTTGTAAAAATTTAACTTTGGCACATAGACAATTTTCAGTGTTTTCAGATGTTTGTCATCAGCACTTACTCCCTCAGCCTGATTTTCTATACGGTTTTGATTTGATGAAATCAATATCCAAGTGGAAAGGTAGAACAGGGAGAGTTCTGTTAATGGCACGTAACACATGGACTCATTTAACTTTTGGTCAGGTATCAAACGTCCGGTTGCACTGCTTGTACAACTATCAGGTTTTGATAAGGACGACTGAAACAGACCCAACAAACTATCCCGTGGTTTCTGTAAAGATCTGGGAACGTTTACACCCGCAGCAGTGCTTGCCTGTGTCATTAGAGGGACCCAAACCACTCATCTGCTAGCAAGGTGTCCAGCACCTAATTACATTTATGGTTAAAGTAAACCACTGAGAGCAAAGCGAAGAGGGCATCCCAAAAGCCCTTTATCCCCGAAACACGGTCTCCATCACAACCCTCCTTCAGACCCCTTTGGAGACCTGCTCTCACAGGGTTGGAACCGCCCGGGGAGGACGCGACGGCGACGCTCCGCGCCAGGCCGCAGCCAGCAGGCTGCGACACCCCGCGGCGCACGGCGGAGGCCAGCGGACTGCCTGAGCGCCGGCAGCGCGGCCGAAGCGCCGGCCCCGGCTGGGCCCGCGCAGTTCGCCCCCACGACGCGCCCGCAGCGCCCAACCCGCCCCGGCAGAGCCGCCGCCGCGGCACCACGGGGCGTCCCGCCGCCCACGCCACGGGCCAGCGGCAGCGCCGGCGGCGGGGCCTGCGGGGCGCCGGGCCGAGGGGGCGGGGCCTGCGGGCGGCTGGGCCGAGGGGGCGGGGCCTGGCGGACAGGCCACGTCCCCCGGCGGGCGCAGGGCTGGCGTCTCCGTCGGGGCCGCCTCCTCCCTTTCCCGTCAGCCTATGGCCGTGCTGAGTCATCGTCCCGCGGCCCCGAGCTCCCCTCCCCTCCCCACGAGCGGCGGCATGCAGCAGCGGCCCCGCCCCGCCGAGCGCCCCGCCTCCTTTCGCCCGCCCCTGCGGCCGGGCCGCGCGCATGCGCGCTGCTTGTCAAGTGGTGCCATGACAGACCTCCCGGCCGCTAGGGGACGGCAGCAAGCGTGGCGGCGGCGGCTGCGGCGGCCCAGCTCCCCCTGCCCGGCCCCCGCCCTGCGGATTGTGGGAAGGGAGGGGGGGCGAGGGCGTCTCCCCGGTCGGCGTCACTCCCAGCATGCAGCGCGGCCCGCTCCTGCCCCTGCTGCCGCCGCTGCTGCCGCCGCCGCTGTTGCCGGGGGGAGAAGATGGCGGAGGGAGGCGCGGCGGATCTGGAGACCCAGCGCACGGACATCGCGGCGCTGCTCAAAACCGCCCTCCGCAAGGGCGACACCTGGTGAGGGAGGGGCCGGGGGGCCCGGGCTGGTCGACGCGGGCGGCTCCCTCCGCCCCCGGTGCCGCCGGGCCGGCGGAGGGACCGACCTCCTTGCCTCAGCCTTGCCCGCGGCCGCCGGGGGGCAACGCGGCCCCCTGCGCGCCCTGTGGGAGACGGAAGGAGAGGCGGGTGGCAGCTCCCGGGCGGGGAGCGGCGGGCCGCGGGTTGGGGGCGGCCGTAGGGCCGCGGCGGCCGAGGGGAGGAGGGGGCAGGCCCCGACGTCGGCTCCTCGACGGGGGAGGGGGTGGCGGATGGCGGCCGCGGGCGGCGAGGGGCCCGGCGGCCCCGCGGGGAGAAGGGCTGCGGGAGGAGCGGGTCTGCCGTCATCCGCGCTGAAGGGAGGAAACGGCTCCGGCGTCACCTTCAGGTTACCAGAAAACGTGTCTGTAGCGTAGGAATGTCGCTATGAAACCCGTCCTCGGCTGCGATGGGCCTCGAGTTGAAACTTCAATTTCCCCGTGGCCGTGTTAATTGCATAAAAAGAGGCCGCTGAAGGTGCCAGCAGGCCCCTAGGAATGTCTAATCCGTAACAAACATCTTCAAACACATGTTTTTCTGGTCAGGGATGAAATATTTCTTAGTATGCCGTACAGATTGCCAGCAGAATAATCCCTGGTTGAAAAGAATCAGGCAGGTTAAAGAAGCATCTCTTTCCAGATGTGTTTTGTTAATTGAACTTCTGTAACTGAATTATTTGAGGCTAGGAAGCAAGCTTTTTTCTTTCTTCAAAAAAAAAAATAAAAATAAAATAAAAAAACAGGAAAAGGAGCTGACACTTTTTCCACCACTCAACCTTTTTGTCTTTTCCCTTGTGAAATTATCACCCCAAACCAAAGGCTAAAACACAAACTTGCTAAAAATTACAAATACACAAAAGTAGAACTTGCCCACCTCATTTCAGCTGTCATCACTCACTGTTCCAGTTCTATAAAAGACTATATTTAACAGTGTTGATACTGCAGCATGTGTCAGAACCATACATATATTCTGATGCATTATTCAAATACTGCTGAGTGTGTGTTCACTTTTTGGCATAAGAACAGGCTGCTCTTAAACTGAGAAATATCAGCAACTAGAAAAAGGAAATCAATTCACATGATAATGTTGAAAATGACCAGTCGTAGTACAAGGTTGCATAGACTTGAAATCTTCTATTTTAAGAGATTTTTGTTTTATGAGTCTGTTGGGTACTTTCCAAGGACTTAAAATTTTCTCAAACGGTTAATATTACTCAAAATGAAAATAACTTTATGACTGTCTACATAATGACTAAAACCAGTAAGTCTATTTAAGCTGTGTTTTTAGTACATAATGTATTTTAATGTATGTAAAAATCAGTTGGAGAAATAAGCTTCTAAACAAGTATATTTAAGTATATTTATATTAAGTGTATTTAGCTGTGATTGCTATCGAATCTAATATTTCAATACTAGTTGGATGTTTTAAGGCTGAAAAAGCTATGGCAAAGTCTTAACTTTGACTCTTGAACTAGTAAATCTAGGAACAAAAATAGGTATACATGTGCATTCATAAGAATAATACTTAGAGCTATGTATTTAAGACATCACCAGTTAAGGAATATATTTAGTCTAGATATGTTATTCAGAGAGGTTTTGGTAATAGCCTTTAGATCTTGTAGGGGGTCAGTAAGGAAACGTAATAGTTAAAGTGCTTTAAGTACTGATTCAGAATTGCAGTTTCATTCATTCAGTAGTTAGCGTTGCTGAAAAAAATTTGAACAATGGTATATCAGCTTGTTCTGATTGGGCCTTAAAGTATTCTATTTAAAATACACTACTTCCAAAATTACCAGCTTATATTGAAAGTTTTGTCTAAGTTATTCAGGAGTAGAGTCGAGAGGAAAACAATAAGCTATTATAAGGAAAGTATAAAGCTTTGGAGTTTTCCATTAATAAAAGAGGAAACTAAAGAATAGGGCGAAGAGAGGCAGGTCTTTTATCTATAATGAGGGCAATGAAATCTTTCTTCTCTCTGCAGTGAATATGAAGAACTAATGAAATGAAAGTGACTTTAATGCAACATTTTTAAAGTTAGATGTTAGGTAAGAAATTACAGAATAGTGAAACAGTTGTACATTGAGTAAGCTGTAAAATTTGTTTCATAAGATGTTAAAAATAGCTTGGGCATAGTATAGATTAAAATATATTGCCTCAGTGGATGGGCAAGATGAATGTGTTCTGAATGTCCTGTCCTCAGAGAAAGGGTTTTGGGGCTAGTTATCTGGAATGGCCTTTTTGCGTTCTTACACTCCTATTTTTATAGACAGTTAATAAATTGATTGAACTAGGAGAGATTGAGGATTCTTCCATTTTTACATTTTTTTCTAAACAGGTATGTTAATTAAACATCAAAATAAAGCTTTTGCAAGACATAAGCTTATTAGATTACCAGCGGCTTAAAAAACATTCACTACTTTCGTTAGTGAATTCAACATTATAAACCCTACTGGCATTCCACAAAACTTGAATTACATATTTTCTTAATTCTTTCTTCTTACAATGTTGTTCAAAAAACCTTCAGATCCAGTGGCTGAAAGTATCTTTAATTCTGTTTTAGAATAGAAGAAATGTTGTATATGGTTTTATATCTCATTAGGATCCAGTGTGATTACTACTTAGTATTTTGAAATTCCGCTGATCCTTGACAAGTGAAGGGGATTTTAATTGTTAGTGCAGATTTTAATTTCTTCTTCGGAAAGAAAAAGAAAAATTTGATCATTACAATTGCAGACAAATTTGGTCTGAGTCAGTATCTTCCTGAATCTACTCTGAAAAAGTTGAGAGCTGTTAATTTTCATCGTTTTTCTAGTCATGCATAATTGGCACAACCAACTCGCCTTAGTGTTGTCTTTTAATGCATTTAGAGCTGCAGTGGAACTCTTGAGAACCTTGCCAAGCTTTTCTGGTTTTTAGTGTTACAAAGGTACAGTTTTCAGTGCTGAAGGTTATTGATCTTGGAGCAGTTTGCTTAAAGGAGTTCATGAAGACTATCCATTCTTGTATGTAACTTCTGAATATCTCTAATTTCCCCTCACATTGAGGACAGGTTTATTGTCTTCAAGTCCTCTTTCAGCCCTGCTTTCTCTCTAGCTGCTGATCATCTCTGACTCTTGGTCAGCAATGTTGCCTAAATTACTTATGAATGACATTATAAATGCGCTCATACCCTTTACTTTGCTACCTCTTACGCACACTTGCCCTCCATGGGCTAGACTGTGAGACCACATTTCTCACCTTTCTCAGAATCACAGAATGGTTGAGGTTGGACCTCTGGAGATCGTCTAGTCCAACCCCCCCTACTCAAGCAGGGTCACTTAGAACACATTAGACAGGATCACATCCAGGCAGGTTTTGAATATCTGCAGAGAAGGAGGCTCCACAACCTCTCTGGGCAACCTTTTCCAGTGCACTGTCATTCTCACAGTAAAGAAGTTCTTCCTTATATTCAGGTGGAACTTCCTGTGTTTCAGTTTGTGCCCATTGCCTCTTGTCCTGTTGCATGCCTTCGATATTATCTGACAATTAATATTTCACTTACACTGAGTAATAATAACAGTGTGTTTCTGTCAGTCAGTTTCATCTAGTTTTCTCTCTCCCACTGTGTTTCTTTCCTATGTTTCTTGCCATATATTAACTTGTGAGCAGGAGAGAATATTGATAGCATTGGTATTTTTGAAAGCACTGACTTGAAAACAGACTAGGCTGTCACAGTGGACAACTAATTGTCCCAGGGAGTTTGGTGCCTAAGGGAACACACGCAATCCTTAAATATTTAAATATGAAATACTATGTGGCAGTACAAAGATGTGCCATATAAAGTAAGATATTAGTGAAACCATTAATAATGTCCATGTGTCCACGTGTCATTGAAGGTGTTGATTTGGAATAGATTCAAAAATCTCAAAATTTAGTAGAGAAAGAAGAAACCTGCCTTACAGAGAAGAACATAAGGGACTCAGTCTGTCGTGATGGAATATCTAGTCTTGTGTTCAAATGCTTATGTAGGATAGACAGTATCTTATAGGATAAGAATTTTAGACTACCAGATGAAGATTTAAGAAAGTATCTGCACGCTGAAGCTCAGACAAGAAGGAAGGTGCTCATTTTCAGCATTGCTAGCCAATAAATTTTGGATCTATTTACGTAGTGATGGGATAGGTGCTTGATTTTTAAGACTTGCAGATTATGAAAAATGCAGAACTGTAGAGGTTTGTATTCTTTCAGATATCTCTGATACTCATCACTCCTGAAATTCTGGTGACATTGTTCACCAACTAGTATATTTCTTAGAAGATGAACAAAATATTGTCCCTTTTTCCACTGTGAGACTTTTATTGGCTGAATCTTAATGAATGGGCATAGATTGCACTACATGAAAATTCTGCAGTGCCCATCATTGATGATAACCTTGATATTGAAGTGCATAACCTTAATAACAGTTTATACTCTGATCTTTCCATAGATTTCCGTGTTTGATTATCCATTAATGTGGTGCACATGAGTGGAGTACAGGTTGAATATAAATGGAAGATTTTTCCTTGATTTCCCTGAGAGCATGAGCAGAGGCTATGGGCTGCACACCTCAGCAACATTTTGAATAATATTCTGAACTGATGGCTTAGTATGATTGGAAACGAGGAGCACCGTGTCAGTGCTCCAAGGATAGAATTGTCTTCTTTTGGTTTCAAATGAGGTTTAGGTTGTTAATTTTTGTCTTTGAAATCTTATTGTCCAAGTTCTGCATTAGATTTTTGACTGGTATAATCTAATTAGTTGTTTTGGAATTATCTTAATGCATTTAGTTCAACAAAGCTTTTATTTCTGAGGAGGAATGTAAAATATTTAGACTAAGATTTCTTAAAACAGGAAGCTAAGGGATACATTTTTTGATCTCTTTGACACCTGGATTTTTTGTGGATTTGCCTAATTTTGAATAAAATCATGGTTTCAGTTGTATATGAGGAAGTAGACTAATTATCTTCTCTTTTGAGGTCTTAAGATTTTAGTTTCTCTATATGTAGAGCTTGTTAATTCAGACAGAAATTTGATTTTTGAAGTCGTCTATTAATCATGAATGTACTTGGTCAAATAATGTTGGCTAGTCTAATCGTTTAGAGTAGAAATACAGATGTAAGCCCCTTCCTACATTACATATTTTTATGCTATGAAATACTGGCTTGGAATCTTGCAAGAACAGAAATTGAATGTTATGCCTTTAAACAGGAGTCCTAATTTGCTTTCAGCAACACAGTTGTTCCATTTTGTCCTCAGTATTGCTTAATCTGTACTCAAGCACATTAAGGAGAGGAGAGAAAAACTGAACTATCTCTCTGGACAATTTGAAAAGTTTTGCTGTGAAATGACTTGTGTCCAGAAGATTTTGTATCCCAGCAGTACACAGTGGTAGAATGAATGCCTCTGTATGAAGTATCTATATTGCATCTTCAAGTGAATTGCTTTGATTTTTGGAAGTCCAGGGACTGACCTATCAGTATAAATAAACCTAGATTAAATGTTGTTTAATTTTCATAATATATAACTGAAGAAAGTGTTCAGAATGCTCTGAACAGCAATGCAAAATACCAAGATTATAATTGTATTGGTTTTTTTATTATCAACTTCTGCCTTAAGAAAAGGAGTCATACTTATGTAATATTGATGTTGTATTAACAGTGTATGAATTCAAAATGGCAGTAAACCACAGCTGAAGTTAAATTATATGATAAAACTGGAAGACCACAAAATAATTAGAAATTGGTTAAAAGCTGTCCCACCATTATTTTTTGTGAAGTGAACAGTGTCCATATGTGATCATGCAGCTGTGAAATTTTAAAGCTTTGTATAAGTTTATCATTGATTTTTCTATTTGTTGAGTTTTGTTAAAAGAAATGAACACACTTTTACAGAAGTTATAATAGCCTCATTCTTTTGGTTTTGTAAGTTAATGGATAAAGACTATTAAGCCATCCCATTTTGGCTACCCTAATTCTCTACACTTAATCATTCATGAGGATACTGTCTTTGTGGGTAATTTTAACTGCTTTACCTAATGCAGATGTGTATTTTAGATGTAATGCATGACTATCATCTGATAACCATGTTTTAATATGTGACCATGTTGTTACATAGAAGTACAAGGACCAAAATATTTGTTACCTACATTAGGAAAAACAATAAAATTCTTAATTTTTCTCAGTGATGTGCAGATTAAGTTGGAGAAACTTGAAGTCCAATAATTGATGAGAACACAGCCAGGAACAAAAGAGTTACTAGTGTTCCTTTATCCACAGGTATCAGCAGTCCTTTGTAAATGCTGGAAATACTATTTCATCCCACTTTAATGGGGACTGAAGTATAATGTTGTCTGCAGTGAACTGTTTCCTCGGTGTTGTTGCCTTTAAGTGCTATTTGAGGTTGGAATCCTAAAGACAGAGTTAGTCTGTTTAGTGCTTTCGGCTAACAGGTTTTAAGCGGTTATGTTTTGCTTTTTAATGTTGGTTTCCAATGTTTCAAAGTAAACCTTATTAAATTTTAACCATGAGAATGAAGTAGAATATCACACATTTTAGTATGTGAGGAATATGTTATTTTTAAAGAAAATAATTTAGAAGTAGCTTAAGGTGAAAATTAATCTATGCCTTGAAAACCACCTGAGTATAGAAAAGCAGGAAGACGATAATGGGTTGAAATGTTGAGTACTGTGCTTTGTAATTGTCAGTACATCTCAAGGAATCATTCAAATAAATAACTTAATGTTCTGCCTAAATGGTAAGAAAGTATTAGAGAATAGTTTCTATATGGGATGAGCTAGGTATGACCAGCAGTTTTCACTGCTTTTCAGAGAAATGAAGTGACATACAATATCAGAGGATACCAAGAAATATTCTAATCATTTTTCAACTTCTGTCCATAATCAGTTGGCTGAAGTAAGACTTATAGCCTGAAGTAAGACTGGAAGACAAGAAAAGCAAATTTAATCTTTGAGGACCCTCGGACTTTAAATAAAGGTTATCACTTTTGTCATCAGCTGCTAAAAGGAGGAGGATGTTGGAATTTATACTGCAGGATTCAGAATTTCATTCTCTATTTCATCACCTGTTGTAATAACACTGAATCCCTGTGATCTGAAAGCCTAAATATAGTAAAGACAAAGAGTACACTTTGGTGTAATATGTGCCCCATGTGCAAGGAAATCTTTGCCATTGCATAGGTTGTCCATGCCTTTGTTACCAGAATGATACAGAACATGTTCTAAATACATTCTACAAATCTTTGAAACATGTCTGCAAGGACTGACTTTTCTTGTGACTGATCTGATATGAATAGTGTAGATTTTGGTTATACAAACTTCTCTTGTGATCTGGGTGGATATAAGGTTATATTCTTATTTATTATCTGGCATCTAATGGATTTAAGAGTATAAATTATCTCTTGTATATTATAATCTGCTTTAGATTGACAAGAAATGTTTTACAGGTGAGAGCAGATATTTCTTGTAAAAAGATCTGAAACTCGGTCAGAAGTAAACTCTGAATACTGAAGTAGGCCAGATTTGGGACTGGGCACCTGGCCATAAACATATTTTACAGCTTTCTGCTTGATAAAAGAAAATATAGATCTCTTTAAACATATGCAATATAACTAAGGGAAAATACTTAAAACTACTTAAGCTGAACAGATATTTCCAATAACAAGAACTATATCATATTTTAATGTAATTTTCAGCAAATCAGATGTGTTTTTCTGTTTACTTTTACCTAATACTTTGGAGCTGTTCCAGTATTTATGTATTTCTGTTATAAACTTGTTAGCTCTAGGTGTCTAATATAAACAAACTGAGTTGTATTGTTCATATCAAGCAATTTATTGAAGTGACTGATTTATTTAAAATGCCTGTAAATGTTAAGCATTTGCTATTTTAAAAGTTAATGAGTTTTCCTCATTGTGAAGTCATCTTGATTTCTAGATTTGCACTTCAAAACAGCATACCAAGAAATTTGAGACTGTTCTCTGCTTCAGTTTCTATAGAAATCCTTCATGTGTGTTTCACGCCTGAAGATGGGCTGGCTAGCCCATTTGTTAGCTTGACTGGTGACTTCTGAAAGAACACAATTTTCATTTCCTAGTTGAATGAAGTCTTGATACCATCAGTAGTAGAAAACAATCATTTGTTAATAGTTGCTTTCGAGAATGGTTAGGTCATATTTTCAAACTGTGCTAAGGTGTTCTGGGGTAGCTGTCTCAATGAGGTCCACAGTTCAAAAAAAAACAAAAAAAAAATGCTTAGGTGTAGCATTAGACTATTTTTGAGAGCTTTTCCACATTGAGTAATAGTAACAAAAATAAACACAGAACAATGTAATAAGCATAAAATGCAGGTGTTTTTATCTCTTTATTACTAATGCATGGTATGCTATTTATGTATCTGAGACAATACATACAATACAGTGAAATGTATGTAGTCTCAAGAGCATCTTGCAAATTTTTGATAGGTTTCCCCTAAAAAGTGATCAACTCTAATTAAAGAAATGAGGCTTCAGGGCATGTAGTTCTATTTACTTGAATTATATATTTTTCTTCTCAACCAATTCATAGGTGGTATTTAGTTTTCGGGTGCTTTATTGTATCACAGATACTGCAACATTGATGAAAAAAAAACTAAGTTGCCAAACCTATTAGGGTTTCCCTGCCTTGTTTTGTGTAGTTGACTAGTTTTGTTGATTTTTGATGAGAACGCTAAATTGAAGGTGTTTGTAGGATTTAAATTCATACTCTGAAGATTTGATTTTTAGTCTTTACCTTAATGCTAAGAAGTCTGGATTTAGGTATGTGCTATAGCAGTGTGATCCCCTAAGCTAGGCGTGGTAAAATTACATTTTTTGCAATATAATCTTTTAACATGGTAAATCCTTCTTGCATAGAGATGAAGGAATTGTATGGCATTTGCACATAACCATCCATTTTTCTTGCTGAAAAAGAAGTATTTCATCTATTGCTTAAGAAAAAGTTCTTGTAAAGGTGCAAGGTTGCTGCTGCTGTGTTAGTGTTCTATAGTAAATTAAAAGCAGTTCTCACCTGTACTAGATTTTTATTGAAGTAAAAGTTCGTGCTGATTAAAATGCCATATATATATTTATTAAAAATATTTATACGTATGCACGCATAGCCAGTAAGTCACTATAAGAATTCATGGCTACAGTATCTGTTAGAATTTGTCAAAAGCTATCTGTAACATATTTTTCTTAATTATACAAATCACTAAATCCTCCTTTTGCAAGTAATGCATACTACTGTTTATCTCACAGTAGTGGTAAAATGCTCATCTGCTTTACTGAATTTGCTCTTAAGAATATCTTTGTGAGGGTGAAGACTATACTTGGTTAAATTAAGAAGTTTAATTCTGGTGAATCTTGATTCAACAGAAAGCTGTTATTTCAGAACAGAAAATAAATACATTATCAAACATGTGCAAGTATCCTGCTTAACTTTGTTTATAAAGGATGTTAAGAGTTGAATATTTGGATAGTGAATAAGGCAGTACTTTCAAAGCCATAGTCTGCTCTGGTCAACTTCACTAGGCTCTGTTGCCCAGAGCCATATCAAATCTTTAGTGTTTCACTTCAGATTTGATTATTATGATATGATGTAGTCTGTAAGAAGTCGTGAGAACTAGTTGTGGACTGTTTGCTGCTTACCAGGAAGTTCATTTTGTTGTTATTGCTCTATTTAAAAATTACCATATGGAGATAAATACTCCATCATGTTACAACAACTTTAACTAGAGTATTAAGTTTTGCTCGAGTGCACTGAAGCTTCACAAATCTTTTTCAGTCTTTAATAGAAGTTTTTAAAAAAAACCCATGTAGTCACGTGTAGTCTGACAAAACGTAATTTTAATCACACTTTTTAGATGTTACCTTATTTTTTACGGTTGCAAAAGTTAGTGTTTCACAACAATTTTGCTTTGTAGTTTTTTTGTTTTTACTGACTGAAAAAAATGCAACAAAATTACCAGTGATGTAATCCTACTAGTACTGACCACATGCCCAAAATATACCAGGCTTACAGAGTATTGTTCAGTGTGAATTCAGACAGGAAGAAGGGAAAGAAGAAAGATAAAAACATAAAGATATTTGAGTAGTTTTCAGGTTTTTGGCATTCATACATTCTTCATTTTGCTTTTCTCCATTATAGTACTAGATTGCCATTGTTCAAGAAATCTCAAATTTCGTGTGAATTTGCAAGTCTTCAACATGGTTTTGGAGTTTTGTTTCCAGGGAAGGACCTCAACTGTGCCTTTCAAACAATGCCTTTCATTGTTTCTACACTAGAAATATTAATCTTTCTTTTTTAGCATGAAAATACAAATTCTTAAATTTTAAGGGAAGAAATGCAAGCTTTTCTGCTTTATTTTAGGAAACAGATTTTAGAGCTTTTCAGTTAGGAGAACTATAAAGAGACATCACAGAGGAAAATTTGGTCAGTGCAAAATTAATTGAGTGTTGAAGAGTAAGGACTTTACGAAGTATTGAGTTGGTAATACTGAACATTAAAATCTAGAAGAGTGCATTCCTGAGCTTTTTTGTACTGTGAATATGCCCAACCATCAAAATTTTTGATTAGTCAGTATGTTACCTGTATAATCAGACATTTAACAGTAAGCAATTTTAAAGCAATACGATTCTACAGCTTATGCTCCTAGCTAGTTACTTTGTGAGCAGTAATTAATTAGAAGAGTGGATGAGTTTGCCTATGATAATTTGCCTTCTATGTAGACTTATAGTTTTCCTTCTTTAGGGTTGATAGTTTCCTTCAAATTCAAGTCTAGAAAGTACTGGCCGTGGAATGGAGTAGGAGCAAGGATGGCAGGTTCAGTGGCAGAATGGATATTTAAAGGTGACTGAACACAGCTGTGGTTGTTGTGAAATAGTGCTGGAGGGCCACAGATTTTTAAGATAAGCAGGGGAAGAGAGATGAGAATGCTATTGGCCTTTCATATGTTCCTAAGATGGAAACCTTTGTCTGTAAAATAAAAAGCCAAGGGCATGTCAGAATAATCAAACTCTATCCCTTTTTGCATTTATTAAAGAAAATTGAGTTAGATATTAAGAGGCAGTTGGAAAAGGAACTGAGACTTGTAAAGACAGAGTGAAAGGACTAGATTTTTGCTAATTTTTTGCATTCACTGTTGAGTCTGTACCTCCAAAAACATTCTTGTATTCAGTGAACCAGATCACATCTGAAGACATCTATATCTGACTATGGATTTTGGAAAAGGAGGCACTTATTAATTCTGTAGAATTTAGACCTAATTTGTTCATTCTATCCTTTATGATAGGAACTTTATGATAGAAAAATTATAGTTGAAAACCGCTTGAAAACAAACATGTTAAGTAAATTCTGCCACAATCCTGAAATAGTGATTGGCCAGGCATTGAGGATCTCATAACTTTGGACTAGGACTTCAGCCACACTGTTTCATATAATTTGAAGGGTTGCACTGTGCCCAAAGTACCCTGTTAAGTCACTGGCTGTTTGTGACTTTAGTAGGGGTGTAAAAGGACATTATTACAGCAAAATACTTTTCATACAAATTTCCTTAATATTACTTAAAAGAAAACTTGATATTTAGATAATTTTGGTTCAATTTGAGACAGTTTTCTAAATGCTTTATTAAGTTCTTAAAATTTCAGAAAGAAATTGTGTCCTACAAGCACCAAGATAAAAGTTGTTTTCAACAACAATTTGAGAGGCGGTAGTGGCTTGTGCAGTACTGACGGCTCTTGAGCAGTAGTGATGGATTGTGGCTAGCGGAATATGCTCATGTCTAGACAAAGCACTGTGAGGTTGTCAAGGTACCTGCTGCAGAGTATAGTGACATGGGTGTGGGAAGGGGGAAGCGTGGTCCCTGACCAAATTTCTTGTACTGGCAGAAGTGCAACTGTAACATTTGAGACAGCTCTGCATTTGCTGTATGTGTTGTTTTGCTTAGGATAAATGCAAACTAATGCTCTAGGCATGTTTAATGCGAGGAATAATTTATCCACAGAATCATTAAAGTCTTTTACTGTGAGTGCAACCACATTTTGGAGCAAGACTATTTACAACATGATTTAGGATAGTGTTGTCACTGATGTTGTCAAATTGCCTTTGAGACTTTACTCTTTGGTTTTGAAGGTGGATGGGGGAGATAAACATCCAAAAGCTTGTGGTGATCTCATGTATTCCCATCTAATGCCTTCTTTCTCTTACTTTCCAAAGAACTTTTATCTATTGATTCAGATGCTTAAGAGCACATTATGTAGACAACTGAACAACTAGGGCTTAGTGAGAAGAGAATCTGGTAAGTTGACCAGAAAGAATTTAGCTACTAAGTAGTAGTTGTAATTACTGAGTAGTAATTAGAGTTTTAATTACTACTTTGCCAGAGGTTTACTAGGGATACTTTTGAGGGTGGACTTCAGGCTGGGTCTTTGTGAGTAAGAGAAACTGAACTCAAAAAGATTTAAGTCAAAACTTAGATCTTTTAGCTTTCTTGTTTAGTTACATTGTTTAGAAGCTCACATTTAAGAGTGTTTACCCAAGAAATGTTTTTGTATTTTTTGGTAACAGGATTTGTAGGTGTAAATGTTTTGTTCTACATTACTTCCCTGGCATTCGTGGGTAATTCCTACATGGTGAATGCCTATGTGCGTTAGCAGACTGGTATTTGAATCACCAGAAGAGTTTTTGAGACCTGTCAAAGGTTCGATAGCATATTATTGTTGTGCTACAAATAAGAGCTCGGTAGTCAAATACTGGAGAACAGAAGAAGGATTAGCTTAGATCATTAGTTTTACTTAGCATTTCATCCTGGTAATGATATTCTGGCATGTGAGAGGGCAGTAGCGAAAGGGTTGATGCAGACCAGAGAGAGGCACTTGGAGGCTTTTAGGAAAAAGAAATAACAAAAATGGAGTCTTCTTTTAAAAGAAACTTTGAGAAACACTAAACAAATTTGGTATGTTGAAGTTAGATAAAGTATGACAAAGAAGACATAAAATGGAGGTTTCTCTGGATTTAGTAAAAGCCTAAATGTAAAGAGTTCAACCTGTGAAGAAATACTGTGGACCTGGGCTTACAGAGCTATCCCTTTATATGGAAGTGTGAAGACCCATAGGGAGAAATATCTAGTACTACTTCAAAATCAGAACTTTTGCTATATGTATTGATGCTGACTCAAAGTGTCAAAATACCTAAGCTCTTTGTTTTTTGACAAACATCAAAGTTCGAAAATTTTTGTGCTTGCACGTGAATGCTACAAATGAAACTACAGCAGAGAAACTATTTTACTGTATGTTGCCTTTTATTTTTTTTTTTAAGGTCTGTTCAATAATAAATGCCTTTGTATAAAGATTTAACTTGGATATCTTGAATTAGTAAACTGAGAAGAGAAGTCAAAGCTGGTGATATTTCATGCTAAAGAGGAAACAGTTTTTGGAACTTGCCATTCTTCAACGGCTGGTGTGCTGTATTGACAGCCTTGTGAAACTACTTGCCTCTTGTGATTAGTGGGAACATTAATTGTCCACAGTAAAAATTCTTGTTGGTAAGAGGTGCTGATAATGTTTAGCACACCAGACACAAAGATGCTCTCCATTTTGCAAAACTGGTATGTATGAGTGAGTTAATAGGAATGAATTAATATCACAGGAAGTAATAACATACAAATAGCCCTCACTTCTGATTTTATATATATATATATATATATATAATATGAATATAAATGTAAGGCAAAAAGGCTTAGCAGTTGGAGTAGAAACTTCAGGTGCCATCAAATGTGCTTAAAAATATGCCAACTTGTCCTTCTAGAATCAAAGCATACCATCATACATAAGGTACTTTAATATTATTGAGAAGATAAGCTAAGTATTGGTTGAATTTAAAGTAAAGTTGTTTGTTGGTTTGTTTTTCCATTTAAGGTATCTAGTGGACAGTCGCTGGTTCAAACAGTGGAAAAAATATGTTGGTTTTGACAGCTGGGACAAATACCAGATGGGAGATCAGAATGTGTACCCTGGTCCTATTGATAATTCTGGACTTCTCAAAGGTAACCGCTTTTGATTGTATATTAAGCCAAAACAATTTCTAGTGCAAACTTCTCACAGTTTTTTCATTTTTTTCTAGTTTGTAGCATAGATGAATCTCTGCATTTATGCAGATGAGCCTTTTTTAGTTTTCAGACAGTGACAAGGCAACTGGAATAGAGATATCTTTAATGATTTGTTAGTTTATACAAAAAAGTTCCAACAAATAATTTTAGTGGTAACAAAATATTCAATAATGTACAAAATATTAACTTGCAATAATAGCTGGGACATGGAATGCAGTCAAGATCACAGATAACTGGCCTGATTCCATCAAAACTTTTTCAGTTTAACCGAATCGGTTTAAAATAACATTTTAAAATTGAACAGTAAAATTTCTTTTGTCAGCGAACTCCAAACCTTTACACTCATTTTGGAGCAATTAAGGAAGTTACTAAACAGTTTGGCGATTGTATAAAGCATTCTGAAATGACAGAGGATAATTTTGTAATCCTTTATGGAGTTCTATATGTGGTTAAATTCTGCCATTGTAAAAATTACACAAGTCTGACTGATTTTAATGAACATAGTCAGGTTTGTTGACACAAGTCTCAGAAAAAATTTCACAGAATCTAATAGATAATTAATTTCCCCCTTTGTAATTATTGATACTTTAACTACTACATGATTTGTTTACATATATAAATACAAATTTTTACAATTTTATGGGCTTTGGTGGCTTTATGGTGAACTATGACTTTCTTTGTATAAAACCTCTTAACTAGAATTCATATCTCATTATTTAATGACTTATATTTTTGAGATAATCACCACCTTCACAGGACTTGTCATACCATGTTGCCCTAGTTGTCAATTTAAGTGAATATGCATGTTTGAGAGTGACTAGTATCAGTGCTTTTGAGGAAGGTGCTTTATGATCACTCCATCCTCTACCTACAGACTAAAAGATCTCTTTTCTCCAGGTGGGTGGCATGCTTTGTTTTCTGAAACGTGGGGGTTCAGTTCTTTTGTACATTTCTGTAGTAAGTCTTGTAACAAGGTAGGTCTGTTTCAGTGTTACTTTTCTTCTCAATTGAAATCAGACATAGCAAGATCCTTTTTAGCCTCAGCTCGGCAGCAACAGATTGTTCTCTCTTCTCTGTCCACCCATCCAAACAAGGTGACTTCTAGATGTGCAAAGCACTGTAGTAATTAATTGGAGTTACTGGTAACTTTCTTAATATACATACATGTTCTGATTATGTTTAAAGTTACTGTGAATGTGAGGGCTGTGTTAGAGGTTCAAATCTGAAATCATACTGGCTATTTTGCTTTAAAATTCCTGAAATGCAGTTTTCTTACTACTGTGTTGAAACTGCCCTGCACCCCTTTCAGAATAAGCACAGCCTCAGGGTTTATGGACTTAACATCTTTTTGCTCATTCACAGTTCTAAAAGTATGGCTCTGCATTGGCAGTGATAGCGTGCACTCAACTACTGTCTGACATCTGCTGTTCCTATGTGAAGGCGTTTTTAAAATTAAGAGCATTAGTGCCCAACAAATAGGAGCCATCTAGTTCACATACTGCAGAACAGCAATTCTCTGTGCTAGACTTCTTATCATAAATTGAAACTGAAAATGTGTTCATGCTTTTTAATCTAGTCTTTGGCACTTAATAAAACTGTATATTATGTAACAATAGTTGCTCTCATACTACTCTCCAAAAGTGTTGATTCTGGAAGTTTACATCTAATATAAAGAGTGTAAAATAAAAATGTGCATGTTTTCTCAGATATTCTGTGGTGTAGTGCACTGATGAAGGAAAACTATTATTAAATTCAAGAAGTACTGATTCCAGAAAACTGAAGCAATATGTTGTGCTTATATTACTTAAATACTGTCCCCTTATTTCTAGAACATTTGGATGAAGTGAGAGCAATGCAAAAATAACTAGTGCAGGTTTCAGTTAATCTCAACGTACTGGAATGTTGTTGAACATAAAGCAATGCACCCCTACCGTGTTCAAAAGAATAGGTATATAGTCAACTTCAGATTAACGGAACAAGGAAATTATCATTCTGGACAGCTGACTGCTTATCACAGAAAACAATTTTGCATTTGAGGGGCTCAGTTATCAGTGTCTGAGATTTCTCTGATGGAAATAGGTGACTGAAATTTATACTAGAAAAAAGTGTTTTTAGGAGGACATAATGGTGGAATCCAAATAGCATCTTCTCACTATAGGTACCTGTAGCAATATGAAACCAGTGCAGAAATACAGTATGTGTTTCTTATGTGGTAACTGGACACAGATGTTTATGGATTCCTCCCCACCCACATATCCCCATTCTAGTGGAACTGATTGTAGTGCTGCTATCAATCACCATATCTATATTATTGAGGGGGCCAAGTAGTAGAATTGATGGTACAAGTCACAGCTTGTTTCAACAAGAGTTTCTTGGATACAGCTCCTGAATATAGATTTGGGGGTATTGGGGGGTTGTTGTTGTTGGGTTTTTATATTTGGCTATTTCTACTAAATCATTTATGTGATTTTTATCAGAGAAAACTGCATGCAAACTACATTGTACTCTTGTCTGCTTACCAAAGTATCTTCTGAACTGCAGGTACTACGTAGTATGGAAAGAGTAGGGGTTTTGTTTGTTTGTTTTTGCCACCTCTGAGCAGCTAATGGTAGTAATTAATAGCACTCACTTAAAATACATGAGATGAGAACAATGTGCATCTCCCATTTTTCACTTGCATGCTAAAGTACTTAGCTGGAAAGAGAAGGAAAAAGAGTCAACACCAGTGATAAGCTAATAGGGACAAGAGAGCTGTACATCCTTCTTTGTCCATGTTTCCACCATTTGGGAGATTAAAGCAATAGCATTGCTTTTTCCCTTATTTTCCTGTCAGATCACAAACTATTTAAACCAACTTAAGATATAGCAAATGCAAGTAGAATGGGAAGATTGCTAGAGTCTTGGTAAGCTGGAGTCTCGTTGACTCTTCCAATCAGAAAGCAACTACATCCCTTAAACATATTCCATAAATGTCTTCAGCAGTGATGCCGTCCTACAGAAAAGGTCATATGGAAACACAGTTTCTTAAAATTGTAGTACCAAAAAAGTCAGAACAGCAATTATTAAAGGATGTTTTAATTTAAGGGAGGGTTTTTAATGCTTAGAGATTTTTTTTAATTGAAGTAAATATTGTTATGCTGTGTTTGCTAAATCTCTACAGAGGAGAAATGTGAGACATATAAACATGATAAAATGAGGGAGCTTTAGAACCTTTCACATGCATGCACTTATTTTTCTTATTGCAGAAGAATGTGGGTAACTTCATTTTGTTTAGAAGTATTAAATACAAATCATCTAAGTGGAAGGCCAACACCTACAGCAATATGAGATTATTTAAGATTAATTTTATACTCAATTGTGCACTTTCTGCAATTCATTCACATAGATCGTGTATTTATTTTCATTGTTTTATTTATTTTTATACTTCTGTGTTAAGTTTGCTATCCTGCTTCACTCTTTGGAGCTGATTGTATAAGTCTCCCTCTGTCATCTCCTTCCATATGAAGGGGTGTTTACTGGCCTATAGTTGTGTACTTCCAAGTAGAAGACAGCGGTCCTAATTGAGGCTCTCAGTGGCTCAGGTCTGGAATGAACGTACAGGACTGTATGTTCATTCCAGGACACATACAGGATTGCTGTTACCTTACTACTATAATACAGATTGAACCAAAGCTAAAAGCTTGCTATTTATATAAGAGGTTGTCAAACTGTGCTACTTTCAAGTGCTGAATCTCACTGTCTCTGAAGAGTTTTGTAGGGACCGTTTTCCAGAGCCTGTAGGATTCTTTAAACAGGAGAATCGTACTATGCGTTTCTCCCAGTTTGGCATAGGTGAGTGACTTTGAACTTTGGCTGCAACTGCCCATTCCTGCATTTTCAGTCAAGGATGCAGGAGTAGAACTCATTCATGGTGATGGAGGAGTACGCGCAAAGTGGGTGAGGAAATGAATTGAGTTCTTGAAGGTCGTCATGGTGTGTTATCAAGATAGAAGCTTGTGATTGCGAGAGGCTGTGAAGTTCTCATTTGGACATATGAGAATAGGACTACTACGTGTAATAGGTATGCCATGCAGGTACTAGATAGCTTACCTGTATAGTTTCAAATTAGTTTTGCTTTGAATTCCGTTATACTGATAACATAATGGTGACCTAGAAAGTACTTGATTGCTATTTACATTAAAAAAATGTTTCATTAAAAAATGAAGAGTTAACAACATCCAAGTAAAAGTCTTTCTTTTACAGACGGTGATTCTCAGTCTCTCAAGGAACATCTCATTGATGAGCTGGACTACATCCTTTTGCCAACTGAAGGCTGGAATAGGCTACTTAGCTGGTACACACTGATGGAAGGTCAAGAGCCAATAGCGCGCAAGGTATTCTTAAATAAATTTCCTCCTGGGATGAATAAGATTCAAATACAGTTTGGCAAATAATAGCAAATGCATAGGAGTTGCACAGAAATCTATTAGGAGCTGGCTCTATTAGGAGATCTCAAGTCCTGACCTATGATGATCACTTAGACAAATCCTACTTTAGTTGCTTGTAGATACCGAATTTTATTGAAATTTTAGAGACTTAAGTTTTGAAAATTGAGAAGAATACAAAGGTTACAATTCTTCTTTTCTTTTTGAAAAAAGACCTCTAATTTTTCAAGAACAACTTACTTAGAAGCTTTTAAGCCTAAAAATGCAAATGATTTTGTAAAATAAATATAAACCGTAAAACTCTGGTATTAGTGAAAAGTCTAGCCGTTACAATGTTAATACGGACAGAGTAATTGTTAGTTCCTTTTGCAGTGAACAGTCTTCTCTGTTCAGCAGATTGCTGATTATTTTTTAAGTGAAAACTATGTCTTGACACAAGCAATAGTCCTTTGTCCAGTAGAGGAAGTGGCCCTTCATCAATGTGAGTTGACATATGCATGTTAAATATTAACATCTTGGGCTATTTACTCCAGCATTTATACAATTCACCTGTTTATTTAGCAAATATTTTTTAAATTTTGATTATTTCATAAGATTTTCAACATAGTAATTCAAAGAGGGTACAACTGTACTCACTTAAGTTTAAAAAAATATTTGGGAGGTTTGTGATTTCTAAATTGATTGTTAAGGGATATTCTTTCACTTACAGGGCTCTATGACAATTCCTCAAAATTTGCTGAAAGTATCTATTATAATTAGAATTTAGTTTGGCATAATTTTCAAACAAATGCTAGATTTAGCTCTAGAAGGAACTTTGTGTCTTCAAGATTCATGTGGTCAGCAAGAAAAGAAGTTCAAGAGCTGAAAACTGAATTTTTTTTTTCAACAGTCTCTAACAGTAAAATATTTTTTTTAAAGAGACACCGCTGGAATGTCTCTCTTTTTCTCTAGTTCTTTAAAAGCTGAAATCCACTAAGATGTCTCTCCTTCTTTAAGATAGCTATTATTTACTTGTTACTGTTGTTTATGAAGATGGATTTCATCAAAGTGGATGTTCATTTTTCTTCTTGGTAAAATACAGGTTCTGTAACTTCTCACTTTTGTTTTCCTCTCTACCAATATAGGAGGAAATGGAAGGAGAGAGAAGGAAAATTAGAGTAGCTTGCCTTCTACTCAGAAGGAACTAATTGGAAAAATAATTGGAGTAATGAGTAGCCAAGTAGACTGGCATAGATTCATTGGTTTCTGTCGATATGAACAGTAGTTACCATGTGAGATAACATATTTCCATTTAGATAAACTAATTTTTCTTTATGATGCTTTTCTCATTTGTTCATTGATTCCTCTCATCTGTCTTAGTATTTTTTCATAGTGGTAGAATGGTAGATTTCTTTCATCCCACTTGTTGCAGCAACTTTTTTTTTAACGTGGAACTAAATTTTAAATTAATAGAGTATTTTATGTGATCTGTGTCAAACATTATAAATTTTTAGTAGCATGTAAAAATACTATTAGCACTATATCAGTTTTATCTCAGAAGGGTCTTAACACCATTGCACAGTTTTGTTTACAGCAGCTATTTTGTTGTTACTCTAATAGCTGAAAATCCCAATAAGCTGCCCAAATGAAGATGCATTTTGATTTAAAAAGTCATGATTAGCAGTCATGATAGGTAAGGCAAACTACTGAATAGCAGTAGAATCAGAATCAATCACTTTTTTTTTTCTTTTTTCCCTTATGGCACATGCATAAAAGTTATATTTGTTCAGCAGATCTCTCCTAGCAAGTAGTTGTTGCTTTTTTTTTTTTTTTTTAACACCATATTTGTCAGATGTATCATATATCAGGCTGATGGCTATTTTCAGAGCAGTCTACATGACTAAGTACTGCAGTTACATTTGGGAAGATCAAAGGGAAAAACATGTAAGAGGTGACCCTGAATATTTTTTTTTCTACATTTTACCTTTATAAAAATTTTTTTCCTTTTGTACTTTACTGTTTTGTAATAGATGTTACAAAAGTGAACATCTAAACAACTGTAATGAGTAAGTGAAATTTCACTTAAATTATTAAATGTCAGAATATAGCTGAAAGATCTGATTTGTAGGTATTCGTTTAAAAATCAGTAAATTTTGTCCAGAATTCAGCTGTTAGTCTGTTTTTTGATAAATGTTCTTTAACTGCTGTGTAAAAAGCAGCTCTTCATGTTTTGAGGAAATAGCATACACTGAATGTGTTTTGAAACTAAAAAAAAAATTTATCTTTTGATCTTATCTTTTGATGAAGTTATGCATGTTTGGTTTTCACTGTACTTAACATTTCTGAAAGGCATGGTGGTGTGTATACACAGGTAAGATATAATCATGAGAATATTTTACCTTTCAGGTTACTATATTTTTAAAAAGTTATAAGAGTACCTTAGTTCTCATTTTTGGCGTTTAAGTGTCTTAAGTTATCTGAACTTTAGTTTCTTGAAGAGCTGTTAAAAATATTTTGAAGTGTATGTGTTAAAATATATTTGGACTGATATCTAATGCCAGTCTGTTTTTCAGGTGGTTGAACAGGGTATGTTTGTAAAGCACTGCAAAGTAGAAGTATATCTAACAGAATTAAAGCTTTGTGAAAATGGAAATATGAACAATGTTGTCACACGAAGGTTTAGTAAAGCTGATACAATAGGTATGTACAATTATTTTTTAATAGTTATTAAGATATTAAGATAGTTATGTCTTTAAATGGTACTCGGTGGCAAGTTCTGAATAAATATGTCCTAGGAAAATGACAGATGAGTATCATAGCCTTTATGATGGGATTAGTCTTGTTTGGGTCAATAGTAGAAATTGATCAACTTGGAATGTTTGGGAGTTTAATACAGTTTTTAAAAAAATTATGGTTTATTGTCTAGGCATCTGTGTTAACTTAAAAGTTTGTGCTTTTCAGAAAGTGAACAGCTAGATGTTTTTCATTACCTTTGTTGGATTTCACGGTGCTTTTTCTTGGCTCTAATGTGTTTAAAAAAAAAAAAAAAAAAAACTTTGCTTGCATTTTCATTGATGCCTTTCATTAACCAACACTTTTAGTCACTTAGAAAGGTATATTGGGAAATACAGGAATGAATTGAGTTGATACATTAATGGCCAAAGGTGACCTATAAAGATAACATTCTTTGAGCTGTGGAATGGCTTTTCGGTAACTTTTTGCTCACTGGCAACTCTGTTCCAAGCACTGATCTTATTTGTTTTCCTGAGATACGGGATGAGGTGTTCTTAGAAGCCTTAAAAACATGTCCTTTCTGATGCTGAATCTTATGCATAGCAGTACAGTGGGCCATCATAGAGAGGCCATCCAAAAAAGCTTGCCTCTTAGAGATAGAAAAATTGAGAACAATTTCAAGGGTGAAAGAATAACTGATCCCTGCGCTTCTTATTTTATGCTCCTTTAAAGAGATGGTGGGAGGGGGATCTGTCCTTATCTTTAGTATATTTGAAGTAGTCCTGGAATTCATCAAATGTATAGCTAAGATACTCATTATATCAGTAAAGAATATGCAAAGGGTATCTTACAGAACCTTGAATATTTTTCACCCTTGCTTGCATGTGCTAGTCAGAAGGAGATGCATGTTACCTGTTTATGGTTGCAAAAAGCTTGTAGCACAAAAGAGTTGGTATCAACCCCATTAAAGTTGAGTAGGTGTAGTAAAATCTTCTCAAGAGGTTTGAATATTTCTACCTCTCATCATAATTGTTTATATTACTTACTACCCTCCAGAGGTCAGGACTAGAGCTTTCTTAATTCACATCCACGGAGGAGGTTTGGAGATGCTTACATACTCTTAAGTGCAAGATGTATTTATCTGCCAATCTTCAAATGTGTATTATTCCTAGAATTCCTTTGCTTTTCTACCCAAGTAGAAATATTTTAACTAAGCTAAGTTGTATGTGAATAAGATAGCACAAGATGGGGAAAAAATTAGTTATAGTAGATGAGCCTAATAACGACTGTTGTTTTTCTTGGGATTGTATTGGTTACATCTGGTGCGTTCTATGGGCCTTCTTGGAGATCTGCAATTGAGGACGCTGCCTTTGGAGTCAGTGCATATTAACTTTGAGACTGGTTGACTAAGTCATTTTCGTTGTTGTTAAGAAAAGAAGCTAGATAATATATGTATTTCAGGCAGCATTTCTTTATAGTTTATATGCTTGAACAGACGTGTACATTTTGGATCATAAGTCAGCACTTCAGTGATACTTGCTTGGGGTGGCTGAGGGCAGGAGGGAGAGGATTATAAAGTGCACATTAGTTAAATTAATGTAAATGTATTAAAGATATCTTAGTTTCACAGTTTCCAAGTAGCATAGTGGTCAAGCAAAACAAGCTTTTCCCAGAGACGTGAACATATGTGTCTGTTGTGTTGTCATCTGATGGGATTGGTGCTTCCTGTCTTGTAACAGTTCTTGCAGAAGATACAGGAGGTATTACTTCAGTGCTTGCTACAAATGAGAACTGCAATGATCAAAAACTTAATGTATCATGGTATTAATAAGATAACGAAAAAATACACTTTTTTAAAATTCATTTTTCTAATGAAAGTCATTGACAAATTTGGAATATTTTGGAAGATTGTTGCCGGGTAATCTTATTCTTCTGTTCAAGTATAATGATTTAAAATCATTGATAATTGATTAGACAGTACATGATTAAAAAAAACAACAAAATAGTCAACAACCTCTTGCATTGTTCATAGCACCTACCTTGCTACGGATGACCTCAGCATTTGCTTTCACACTGAAAGCATAAGTTAACCAATATAAAGGGAACTTGTATTCAATTACTTACAATATCTACAGATACTATTGGCCAGTTGTTATGCATTTCACAAGCCAACAGTTGGATTTTTACAACATACAGCTAAGCTTTAAATCTTGTTTTGACTTTTTGTATTTGTCATAGGTGTATTAGAAATAATAATAATCTTAACTAAAGCGGGAGGTGGAAGGGAAATGCTGGAGAAACTGAAACACTGACATTTTTATCCTGAGACTTCAGAGGAGCATCTTCCAAAGAGTTTATGTTGCGCATTTTTATTATGGTTTTCAGTGATCATGAGGAATCAACTTGTTTAGGATAGTCTTTGTTTTTTATTTGGCTGTTTGACAACTGATTGTTGGCTGTTAGGAGAGTTGACAGTTGGCGGCTTTATGAATGGACCAGTTAAAATCATCTACATAAAGTTGCTATGATGTAGCAGTGACTTAAGACATTGGTTCATATTGAATAACTCTTTCCCAAATTCACCTTTTGCAGAAAAAGAATGAAGTTAATGATTAAGTTCTTAAAATCCAGTTTCAGACAATAATTATACTACCTCAAAATTATATAGCGCTGAATATGTTTCTAAGGAGCAGGAGCTTGTAAACCTTTTTATGTTAAATCTTTCAGGGACCTCAAATATTTCATAATTCCTTCTAAATAATTATGCGTTCCAGTTATACGGAATAGTCTTCAGTTTCTGTGAGTCTACAAATTAGCGTTTATGTGTATGTGCTATGGTGAGTGATAGGAGTAGTACAAGTGAGTGAAAAAACAAAGGGATTGATCTGGGGAGAGGATCAGAACGACTTGCCTTCCCTGTTTTGCTGCCAGTCTCACTTCTAGTCACTGCCCACCCATTTAGCCTCTTGTGTTACCACACTCTCAGGGAAACAAGTAAATGGATAGCTGTGTAGATCCTGTCATCTGTTATTTGTGTACCTCTCTTTATTTGATCTACTTTGTCAGAGCAGTCTGGTGAAGGAGAATCAGTCAGGAATAAAATAGTTTTTTGGCTGTTTTAGACAACTAGCAAATTCCTGCTTTTCCTACAACATGATAGAATTGCATGTTTATTTCTACACTCTTATTCATATTCTGAATATAAAAAAGAGTAGGTGCCTTTTGTGCTTCAGTAAAACTCACAGTGTTTGTATACTGAAATGCTAAACCTGTGTTTTCTCTCTTTCAAAACAGATACAATTGAAAAAGAGATAAGAAAAATCTTCAATATTCCAGGTGAAAAAGAAACCAGACTGTGGAACAAATACATGAGTAATACTTTTGAACCTTTAAATAAACCAGACAGTACCATACAAGATGCTGGTTTATACCAGGGACAGGTACTATGTATATCGTTTCTGTTTTGTATATCTTAATTTTTTGCATATGAAAATGTTCCTGTACTCAATTTTCCATATTTCTAAGTGGAATTTACCTCCTGTCCTAATAGGTTATGTTTGGGATACAGGATTTTATAAACAAATCATCAAAATAAGTTGTCTCTGTGTGCCTTTTCAGGGTTAAAAATGAGTTTCATTCTCCTGGTGAATGTAATATTGCTGACATGAATTTGGTAAAACCTGAAGTAAAATGTTCTGGGGATCTAGGATATGTTCTAGTCATGCAAACCAAGTTTTGAATAACTTTTTTGATATCTAGGAGAATAAATCCTCTGCTCTGATTCCAGTGTCCAGATTTCAGAAAGTAGTTAAGAAGAATTGAAGACGTTTCAGATAAGACCTATAGAGATTAAAGAGCTGGAAAACCTGCTTTACCATGAGACTACATCATTATCTAAAAATATCTTGTAAGAAATCTTTCCATAAAGATACTTATGGGAAGATTTCTTACAAGGTATTTTTTTTTAGCTGCTCAGAGTAATGTAAGAACAAATATTGTAGTTAAATCTGTACAAATGTAAGTGGGAACTGACTAGACAATTTGAGGGGTGGCATCATTAGAATAACTTTTCTGATGATTACATTGATTCTGTGTTATGTAGTCTTCCAATCAAGTTGGATATTTTCTCAAAAGCTGTAGTTCATGCAGTCCTGTTACAGATATGAATGGATGAAATCTGATAGCAATATTTGCAGGCGAGATTATATTAAAGTATTTTCTTTGCCTTAAAATGCTGAACACTAACCTACCTACTAGAAGCATTTATGCAGTGCTTTAGTTTCTTTTATGGGACAGAAGATGAATAATCAGTGTACCAAAATAAAAGCTTGAGGTACAGTACCCTTTTAGCATTGTGCTGCTCACACTTAAACCCTAATGCAGTTAATTTTCACAATGTGCAGGTCCTCCTGTAAGAGCCCACATCTTCCATGAAAGATTTGTGTCAAAGATGTAACTTGTAAATTGCCTCTATACAAGTGAAACATTAACCATGAAGCATGCATGTCCTGAAATTAGCCATAAAAAGATCTACAGGTAACATCTGTACTAGCAGCAAAACAAATATTATTCAAAAGCATGGTTTCTGAAAATGATAAATGTCATGGTAAACCATGTCTGCTTGAGTCAGTTGTACTTGCTGACACACTTGAGGTAGTTGTTTTTCTTGTTGAGCCTTCTAATCTAATAATAGTTATTCAGACTATTAGATTCTATCAAATCTAGTACTTCTTCATTACCTAATACCAAACTATGTATGTGATTGGTAAGTAAATTAATGTTCTGAATTGAATTGATATTCACAAGTTGGTTTCTGAAGTGAACTTTTAAGGATTCCACTCAACTCTTAAGTATAAATTTTCTTTTTAATGGGTAGTCTCTGAGAAGCAATGAAAGGAAATGTTGGCTGTCTTAGAGCACTTATGACCAAAGACAACAAACTATTCTTTTCCAGGTTTTCAGATGGTCATGTTAGAAACCTGTTTTCAAATTTCATGTGTTAATGTGTTCAGAGTGAAAATGTAATTTCATCTTCAAGTGGCAGCATGATTTATATGTAACGTTTTAAACATCAGTACATGTGAATGTGTATGCCTTTGTGTATCTGTATGCTTACACAATGTAACAAAACTTGGCAGTTATAATCCTGTCATGTGAATGTACAATTATGCAGAATTAGTTTCATTTGAAACTAAGAGTTAGATTCAGCTTAAATTTTGGAGTCTACTGCCATTCAGATGATTTTGGCTCTCCTGCCTAGCTTTCAGCTGTCAATCCAGAAAGGCATGAGTTTTTTGTAGGTCCTGTGTCATATCTGCCAGCCTAGGCCAGATATCTCAAATACCCAACGGCGTTTCAAATAGCACTTGATGCCTGTGTTTAGGACTGAGTGTTCTGTACTCCTATTTGTAGTAGTAACAACTTGAATTAAATGAATTTCATTAGCCAACTGTTCTGCTGGGAAATAAATATTATATGAATGGTTTTACAGAGCGTGCAGGAGTAACCAGATAGGTATGATTTTAGGGATGTCAAGGCAGCAAATATTTCTCGATCTGTATAGCATCTGAGGCAAAATTCCATCATTAATGCCCCTTCCCTTAACAGGGCTGTTCTGTAGATATGATTTGTATAGATTGTTTTGACACTGCAGTTCTTTTTCTAGCCAATGTGCTGCTTTGCCTTTAACTCTGAAAATATCTATTATGAACTTAACAGACAAAACAGTCTGTGTACCTTGTCTGCCTTAGATACTTACATGGCATCCCAGTTATAATGGTAACTTCAAATCTTAATCTCTTTAAGTGAATTCCCACTACATTCTTGACAGGTAAGGACTTGCCATTTTATCCATGGGGAGTTAAAGCACAGAAGTGATAAGTGACTTGCCCAAAGCTTCACAAACGTGCAAAGAAAGGAGGACTAGAGCAAGAAAAAAATTCATGTAATTGAATGGTTTATTCTTGAACCTCAGGGAACTGGCTTAAACATCAGTCTTTTCTCTCTTGGTCATGTGTCAGCAAACCCATTAAAAAGATCCTCATTAGAATAGAATGTAATCTATTGATATTGTTATCTCATTTTTCTTTATTTTACTTTTTTTGGTAGGTACTAGTGATAGAACAGAAGAATGAGGATGGAACATGGCCAAGGGGTCCTTCAACTCCTAAGTAAGTTGTGAATTTGTCATGTTGCTTGATAAATCTTAATTTCTTAATGTTCACTAGTTATTTTGCTTTAAAAACAAGTGGTTTCTTTTGAAAGTGGTGTTTTATTTTGAAAACCATTCTTTAAAAATCTAGCTGAAAAAATGCAATAAGCTGTATTTGTCATTAAACTAAACATTGTAGAATATGACTTTTAAAATGGCTTCTTACATATACATTGCATAATTCTGTTGACTTCAGCCAGTGATATGCTTTGTCCTGTTTACAGTGGCTTTCTACCATGGATTGTTTTCTATAATACTTAGTTTATTTTAAATTACTGTTTTAAAGCATAGTATGTCTGTTAGGAGAACATGGGTATGTATGTTTTATTAGAATTATTAAATATTCTCATAGGTGGTTGATCCTTTTATCTGTAGAGCACAATGTTTACACATAAACATGCTTTTAAATTGCAGTCTTCATCACTAGAATGTTCCCTTTGTTCTTTGGGGCTATCCTCAATTAAGAATATAATGGTATTTGTCTTTTCTATTTTTCCTGCAACCATTAACAGCAGCATCTTGATAGTGGAAAGCAAGTAGGAAATGACTTGTGTGGGGAGGTTTTTGTTTCTTTCTTTCTTTCATTTATTTGGCTACATTTTTTTGGATATCCTTTCTGGAATCTAGATTGTGTTGTTCATTGTTTACATGCATTTTGAACAACAGTTGAAACTAGTTACTAGTAGATTTATGGCATTATCTCAGCCTTACAATATTTAACTTTTTTCTTTTGTCTACTTGATAAGTATATTTTTCATTAAAACTAAGTTCCTCTTATTCCTTTTGACATCCTGAATTCATATAGATGAGGTTTATCGTAGGTTTAAAACACTTTCATAATATCTTCTCTTACCCTTTGAAGGACAGAGATACTTATCTTTGGGATTATCTATGCCAGCACTTTAGTTAGGAGCACCAGTTCGTGTTAAGTTGCCTAATGAAATCTGATTTGTCCAATTTAAGCTTTGTATGAGCAGTATAACTTTACTTAGCAGGATGTTATTTCATGGAGAGAATGGAGAGCAGCAAAAAGAATGAGATGCAGAATACTTGAATTTTAATCTCTGGTCTTAGAATGCATCTCCTTGAAATATAACTTGACTTTCAGTCAAATTTTTAAAGGCGTATTTGAAGGCAAATGGAACTTAATTGAACATCATGGTTTCTTTTGAAAGTTTTGCTAGGAAAATATTCTTGACGATGGCATCTACTTTTATTCTCCCAAATTTCCATTCCACTACATGGAAGACGTTCAGAAGTTATATTTAAATTAAAGCATATTTCTTGGAAAAAAATTGATTTGGGGGAAAGTAAAAGGCTAATTGAGAATTCTGGTATCAAAAGAGGCTCATCTGGAAAACAGAAAATGAAGATGAACAGTTCTGCCACTAACTTGAGGTATATTTTTGAGATTTGAGAGTTATCAGAAACATAAATTAGTTGAAAAAATGCAGATATGTTGTAATAACAGGTTTGCAAAATTAAGTGAAAGCAGATATAAGCTAGCAACAAATAGTAATGGGGCCAAGTTTTTATATCTGTTTAAAATTTTTATGAAACAAATGTAAATCTTTAAAATAATAGAAGTGTAAAACACTTGCTTTTGAATATTATATGGCAGATTAGGAGTATTATTATTTTATTTGTAGTTTGCCATCACTATTAGTACATCCCCAAGTATCTTCCTAAAGTCCTGTCGTTGGTGTCTCATACTGCACTAGTCCCTGCTGAGACTAGTTCTTTGTAATACTTGTTTTAGAAGAGTACATTTGTAAATTTTAATTCTTAGGCTTGGAAATACAATGCTGTATTTAGAAAGATCAAAATATTGAATATTGGAAAGTGTGAAAGAATTACAATGCTCGAAACAAAGTCGTTTTAGAACATAAGCTTAACTTCTCATAGAATCACGGAATTGTTGAGGTTGGAAGGGACCTCTGGAGGTTGTCAAGTCTGACCTCCCTGCTCAAAACAGGATTACCTAGAGCAGGTTGTTCAGGGCCATGACCTATTGGGTTTTGAATACTTCCAAAGATGGAGACTCCACAGTCTATCTGGGCAACCTGTTCCAGTGTTCCACTGTCACAGTAAAAAGAAAAAAAGTATTTGTTTTGTTCATTGCCTCTTGTTCTATCACTGGACACTACTTTGAAGAGTTTGACTCCATCATTTTTTATTCCCACCCATCAGGTGTTCATACACATTTATAAGATCCCCCTGAGCCTCCAGGCTGAACAATCCCTGCTCTCTCGGCCTCTCCTTGTTTGATGGATGCTTCAGTCATCTTCCTGGCCCTTCAGTGGACTCGTTCCAGTAGCTCCATGTCTCTCTTGTGCTGGGGAGCCCAGAACTAGACCCAGCACTCCAAATGAGTTATCACCAGTGCTGAGTAGTGGGGAAGGGGACTTTCTCCACCTGCTGACAACACTTATCCAAATGCATCCCAGGATGCCACTGGCTGCCTTTGCTGCAAGGGCACACTGCTGGCACATGTTTGACTTGTTATCCACCAGAACCCCAATGTCCTGGTAGCAAAGCTACTTTGCAGCTGGTTGGTCCCTAGCCTGTACTGATGCAAGTATTATACCTACCTAAATGAAGGACACTGTATTTCCCTTTGCTGAACCTCATTAGGTTCCTCTCTGCCCACTTCTCCAGCCTGCCGAGAGGTCTCTCTGAATTGCAGCACATCCTGTATGGTGTCAGTTGAAAATGAAAGCTAGCGAGATATTCTGGTTGTGATACTTTTCCATGCCTGTTTCTTGATAGTTGAAGCAGAATAGCAATCTTAATACTGGTTATGCCCTATTGCAAGTGGGGAATGGTGGCAGTTTTTAAGAGAAACATGTTAAAGGTGTGTTCATCTTTTCTACAGCAAGAGAAGAACTTATTTTGAAAATGTTCAAACTGAAGCCTCAGCTGAGGAGAGGAGAGAACACTTTGGAAAACGACAGTTCTGATTATCTGATTTTCAAGACTATTGTGAAGCAGTATAAGTGAAAAGATTATTAGTAGCAAAGCAACCTTTTCTTGTAAAGAAAATAGGAGCAAGTTAATTAAACTTTGAGATCATTTTTATGCAGCAACTGTGCAACTGAGAATTTCAGCAACTGTTGCAACTGAGAATTTATGTTGCTATGCAAATAAGAATTTCAGCTCTATGTCCAAGCCTGTCAGTGCTTGGTTTTCTTATGTTCAGTGCTCTAACTTCTGAATTTACTTAAGTTTTGCAAGTAATTGCATCATCCCTGTAAAACCCCCTCTTAAATCTAGTACTATCTGCTACTGTCTCATATCTTAACACTGCTTGAAATATCTGGAAGTATATTAAGAGTATGAAATGCATTCTTAAAATGCATACAAGGTCAGTCTTCTGGCTTAGTATCTTGAGAATAGTTGGATTTTTGGCTCTCTGAGAAGTTCTGTTTATATCAGCTGTTTATATTGGCTACTGGGATGTTTGTTGCTCAGGAACTTTGGCTTCTGTGAAACTGTTTCTAGGGAGCTGATAGTGACTTCTCCCGGAATGTCTTTACTGTCATTGCTCCCAAAATAGATTTTATTTGGCATTAATGGATTGTTCTGCGGAAGTGAACTGTATTATACAAACTTTTCTGTGAGTAGCTGTCTCCTAAGTGCCATATATGTGACAAATTCATCCAAACATGGAGATCCCAATTGTTCTGGTAGCATAGTTTCTCGGATCCGAGTCTTTAAATGAAAACTTGCAATGTGAGTGCAGAGGTTGGTATTCATATCCAGATCCATCTAGGGCAGATTATTGCACAGACAGAAAAACAATTATTTGAATGTCTTAAGAGGATATTTTAAACTAAGATGTCAAAAATCTAAGATTGTAGTTCAAATAACATTTGAACTAGCAATTTTACTAGTAAGTTCTTTCCTGTTTATGTGCTATTATAAAAGCAGTTTAAAGAACCATACAGAGAAGTGACTTATATTTTTTCCTTCTGATTTTAGAAAGATGACTACTGTATTTTTTAGAAAGTTTGGCTAAAAGGTATTAAAACTGTTGATTCATCGTACCTTCAGTAATGCTTCTTATTTGTTTTTAGGTTTTCACAGTATAAAATATATAAGCATCTATCTTTTCATAAATCTGTCATACGTCTTTGTATAACTAAGAAGAGTAACATGTAATTCTGATTTGCTTGTTCTATCTTTAGCTATTGACTAAATCATCCTAATAAAATAGCTAACATTCATCATATGATCATGTTTTTTTATAAGAAAAAAATTTGATTCTAAAATGTATACCTTTTTTTCTGGGAAAATCACTAAAGACTCGCTTCATTTTTTGTTTGCTGAGCTAGGCCCCTATGATTTTTAAGGAAAATATCTTTTATTCATAAAAAATATTATAACCATCCTTTTGGAAGACCATGAAGGTATATTTACTCAGATATAAATATGCCTGTACAGCCTAAGTTTTTTTAAGAAAAAACATCCATGATACTTCAAAAGAAAAACTAAGTTTGCCTACTGGAATGAAAGATACTAACTTTCATCAAGAGGTTTAAAATCTGTTTTTTCCTGAAGGAATTAATGTGCAGATAAGTGTACCTTTCTCTTGACTTTGCTGTAAGAAAGACAAATGTAGAGGACAGAGCTGACGACTGGGGACTTAACTCTGGTGTCTTAAATCATAAAAATGCTTACCTATATATGTGCTATTATAAAAGCAGTTTAAAGGCAGCTGTGAAAGCTTGCCTACTAGTACACAAAGAGCCAGTCTGCAGTTCACTGGTGCATAATAACTTTGTGGACTATAATAACCATGTGTCTGAGCCCATGTGGGTAAATATCAAACATCCATAATGTACAGCAGAGACATTTTCGTGTTAACTTTAACAAACATGTTTTCTTTGGGAAGAAGGAGAATGAACTTAACTGAATTAGTTATTTTTTGTAAGAAGAGAACAGCCTATACTGTAGTTGGTGTAACTTGCTAAAGCTAGATTTAAAACAGGTAAATTGTATATAAGCGTGATTTCTAACCACACCTTCATGGATTTTAGCTATCACAGAAAAATAGTTCTCTAAGGCTCTACTTTGCATATCCACTATGCTCAGTGAATGAAAGAAAATTCAGCATAGTCTAAAAACATAAATATGACAATCAAAGAATAAAATCAAAAATTTACATGAAACATTGAAAATGTAATCTAAATAAAATATTAAACAGCTAGGAATCAAGGAGGGAAAGAGTTGTTCTCTGCTTGCAATAGTTTTGGTATATTATCCGTATTTATGTATTGTCTCTGTGGATCACTACTAAAGTATAGTATAAATTAACCATAAGGTTAATGAGACAAAAGTTTAATTTCATGCAAGCTCAGAAGATTCACCAGAGTTTCTGATGATTTAGTGCAATACAGAAAAAAATATGTATTTCAAAATTACATTACATAGTTCCTGATGTTATTTTTCTAGCTATGCTGAGAATTTGGTTTGCTGTCCTACTTCTCCTGCATATGAGAAATGAGGCTATTTAGTATTTTTTTTCCTCTTTTTATTTGACAGCCAGAGTTTCAAATTGATTTTTTTTATCAAGTCAGTAACTATTCGTCCACGAGTGTGTGATTACTGCCAGTGATCAGGTATAGTATACCTGGTATCTTCCAGGAGTGTTACCTATATCCAGAAAAGACTTTAAGTTACTTTATTTGTGTTGGGTGAGAGCATGGGCATGGATACCTAGAAAACAGACAGGCGGTAAGTCTGTATCATGGCTTACCTTACAATTCCTTTTTTCTGTATCCTCAGTCACCATGCTGCTATGTCGTTAGCTTCTTACCTTTCTCTTGATCAGGCAAATAGTTTAATTTCAAACTAGCTTCAGTTTCTTTCTGACTGTTTGTGGTAAGCTCAGGATGGCATAATCAACTTTTATATGCTAAAAAAAGGACAGATATTTGCATCACCATTGCCCTTTCTGGCCATCTTCAACTGATCAGGATTTGTCTGGGACATGATGTTCATGCCTCCTGTGAAGGAATTTCCAAATAGCTGTGTGCATATTGGGATGTTTCTCTATTCCAAGCATCAGATCTGGATTAGGCTTGAGTTAGGTATGTCCATGTCCTATGTTCAGTGCATCTAGCCACATGGATTACTGCTAGTGAGAAAAATATGATTAGCATCTGCAGCCTGTAATATTTTACATATATTTTAATACAAATTGAATCTTCTTTGTGTTATAATTTATCCTACTCTGCCAGCTGTTTTAAGATACAAAAAACAAGGTGATTGTTTGTCCTAGGCCATGCAGAGATGGTCTTAACTATGAACTTGACTGCAGTTCTTCTTACGCATTGGATTTTGGTTTCTCAAGTCTTTGTGCCAGCTCTGAGTTGGACTGCAAACTTGAAAGAACTAGGCAAAGATGATACATTGTGGTGATATTATTTAATTTAGGCCTTTCTTATCATAAGCCAATGATGCATGAGTGTCTAGAACAAAACTACTGGGCTCCCTGGTGCAAGAGGAACGTGGAACTACTGGAGAGAGTCCAGCGTAGAGCTACAAAGATGATGAAGGGATGGGAGCATCTTTCTGATGAGGAAAGGCAATGAAAGCTGGGCCTGTTTAGCCTGTAGAAGAAAAGACTGAAAGGGGATGTTATCAGTGTCTACAAACACCCTAAGGGAGGATGTCCAGAGGATGGGGCCAGACTCTTTTCAGTGGTACCCAGCAACAGGACAAGAGGTAACAGGGTACAAACTGAAACACAGGAACAGGCACTGGAGCAGGTTGCCCAGAGAGGTTGTGGAGTCTCCTTCTCTGGAGATCCTCAAAGCCCGCCTGGATGCAACCCTGTCTAACATGCTCTAGGTGACCCTGCTGAGCAGGGGGATTGAACTAGATGATCTCCAGAGGCCCCTTCAACCTCAACCATTCTGTGATTCTGTGAAAACTCTCTTTGAAGCATGAGTAATTTCATGTTGTTCATTAGTTTACCTCATTCTTCTGTATGTTGTCTCAGAATTTGTTTTGTTTAGAGATCTGCTGTAAACCAGATGAACTGCAGCTAGTCAATACACTACTGTTAGGTTTAGGTTGGGGCAAAATTACAGATTTTTCTGTGTTGGTGCTGCCGTTCCATTAAGCATATAACTTCTTTTATGTAGGAAGAATTTATTTTGACTGTTACAGTTATGTTTCAATTTATTAATAAATACTGGTGTAGCAGTCTTCTACTAAATTCTTTTACTGAACATAGTATACTAGTTGTCTTATACTTCCAGTTACGATTCAGCCTGTACACTTTTTTATAGCTCCAGCTTCTTCCTGATACGAGTGTTGGTCAGTTATTAGGAATAAAGACAAGAGAATTGACCCTGCCAAATATAGTGTGAACATCCAGTGTTCCCTAATGCGTAACGTTGGAAAGTAGAAAATACACAGGTGTTATCCTGTTGTTAGCTAAACGTAGAGTATCTGAAGTAGCAACATATTTTGTTGTGCCTTGTGAAGATGTAAAAGCTGTTTTAAGATTTGTTGAAATCAAGGACAGTGTAAAACACAAACCTTTGAACAGATCAAGCCAGAGCTTTAGTGAAGAATGGGTTATAGTTGGAGGAGTAGGGGAGAGAAGCATGCAGTAATTTGATTATCTTTCCCTTTGTCCCAGTGATTCCTAATTTAGGGGTTTGTCTCAGTGAAATAAAGCAGGGCTTTGAAAACCTTCTGGCTTCTTTAGCATCTCTATATTTTGCCGCCTCTTTCTTTTCTCTTCTCTTCTCTTCTCTTCTCTTCTTTCCTCTTCAGCAGACTTGTCCCCTGTGTACACTTCTGGGTGGCTTTATTCCTCTCAGATGTTGCAGAGCTTCCATTACTACAGGAGTACTGTGGTGTAATCACCTACTTACAGCAATGTTTGTTTTGTTTTTTGTTTTTTTAAGAACACCTGGTAAACGGGATGGCAGCACTTAGATTTTTTTTCTCATTTCTGTTTGATAGTCATCTTCCATTGTTTGCTTGATTGTAGGTTTTCAGGGAGCCCTATGTGTATATCTATGAAGATGTGCTTATAAATATGAACAGAATAAGTTATTTAAGAAATGCACTGAGTGACTCCAAAGCCTGTTTGGAGAGGGTGACAGACTGAGGTCATGATTGCTGTTGACAGTGGGAGTTAAGACTGCTGGGCAGCTGATACACGGGCTCTGGACAGCAGGCCTTTGGCCTTTCAGGGAACATACTTCATTTCACTGTTGTGAACAAACACATAAGAATATGTTAAATGTAAAGCAACCTTCTCCAATAAAACTAAAGCACTTTAAACAAGAACTCAGGTCAAACCCATAGGGTGTCGTCTTTGCATGCCAAACAGAAATTCAGAGCAGAACTGTTTTTTTCTGTTATTACTACCCAGAATGTTTCTGATAGCTTGTCCATGGGAAAGTATATAGTCTGGATCTAGCTGTTCCCCCAAAACAGAAGGAGGGACAGTCTTCTGGTACTGCTGTGAGTTCAGTGGCCAGCTATATTGTGAGGCTAAATAGGTACTTACAAACTTGCAAGAGGAATGTTGAATGCTAGTCATTTCTCCTCATTCCTACTTCTTAGAGATGAAATGATGAAACAAAAGTCCACACAACTCTAACATATTTGATAATTTGAGAAGCTCCAGAGTTAACTCAAGTATTAGTTGGTGATATATTTGTGATTCAGAATATCATTTAACTAGTAAAGACCCAGATAAGAAAATTGTGCAGAATATAATTAATCTGACAAAATCAAGTAGATTTTTTTGTTCATAATTTATTACAAGAATGCCAAACTTACCACTCTTTATACAAACATTAAATATAAGCAAGTATTCGATTAATTGAGTAAATTTTATTTCAAATATTCAAATATGTGAAAGTGTAGAAGAGTACTACTGTGGGTTCTCTTCTTACTTGACCCTATTGTTTTACAATAAAAATGTTTGTTTATAATATTTCATAACCATATTTCCTGATGTTAAAATGCCTTCAATAAATATGCATAGTGTAACAATGCAAATGTTTCACTGTTTTTGACATAACTTGATTTATTTTTCTAAAAACAGAATAATCTAATCTAAAGTCTTACTAGGTTTTATATATTTAAATGCAGGGAAGAGTTATTACGTTACATCTCTGTATGCAGGACTTAGTGATGTAAGCAAGAACATAAGCTGCTATAAGCATGTAGAAGAGGATTCTGTTCTGTTTTTTGTGTCAGTATCACATTGTATTTGATAGCAAATGCTGAATTTTAAGTTGATAAAAAAAGAATAGACCTTTGTAACTTATTCTGGTTACTTAGAAATTTTAGACATCTGTTGTTATATATAAAGTTTTTAATATTAAGACAATATTCTATTTGAATTTGATTTATATTATATAATAGCTTCAAATTTGTTTTGAAAATTAAGTCAATATCAAATTTCAATTCCAAATGACTCATTTCAAGTAGCTTTTTGTAAAATATTTACATGTATATAGTTTAACTTTTGCCTTGAATTCAAATATGAATACACTGATTTCAATATTATCTTTCTTGTGACATACTCTATATATTTTGCTTCTTTGAAGATAATATTGTTCAAAGGAGCGGATTTAGATTGATAAAATTGTTCAGATTGATATTGCATGTTTTCTTTTGGATAAAGTTTTATTAATAAGAATTTGAAAATAAATGTCCAAATATACCTGAAAGTATATTAGAGTAAAAAGTGTATCTTTTTGCATATATTATTTCTTGAAATGTGTTTTTTTAAAAAAATCCTCAGCATGCAGAATTTATTGCTGCCTTAATTTTGAGATGTATTTCAAAGCTTTACATGAACAGCTGGAGCTTGATTCAACTCAGCAGCTATGAAGCTGCATAGGGTCCACCCAAAGAAGCATGAAGGTGCCTCAATACCTTTGAATATTCAGAGCCTTTTTCGTGGGTATCTGTAAGATTTGATCTAGAAAAGAAAAATACACTGCAAGATAGTTGTATGTTGTATTAAACTGTTACATTGAGAGGGTCTTTTGTAACTAAAATGTTCTATATTCTTGTATTTAAAAATAGGCTTATGCAGTGGGGTTGGTATTACATTTGGCTAGAGAGATTTTAAAGCTTGCTTAATAGCCTGCATAATATCATGGAATTTTATAACAATGTTAATAAGACAATTTTAATTAAATGCTTTCATGCTACTTTTAAACTAACCTTGGAGTATACATCTTAATCACTTTCATATCTCACCTCAACACCCATTTATGGTTAAATAAAAAAATTCATAAAATTACCATGTTAAAAACTTTACGTTGTAGGTTTTAGGACAACATACTCGTATTATTAACTGAAAATGATTTTTAGTACTATGGTCTGTGGTTTTTTGTTTTGTTTTTAGTAGAGCTATCTCTTTAACATCATACGAAAGTTTAAAGTGTTGTGAAGTCTTTTCACTTCTTTTAAAAGATGAATTCTGGGAGTTGCATGTCCTGGCTGTTTTTAGTATGTAGCTGAGTTTAAAGGAGAAAACCTTTTTCATTCTTGTTTCTATGCATTGTTCGTTTGTTAGCTTTCTTTCATTGTTTTTAATATCTCAGAATTTTTATCTAATTTATCACTTTTGTATTTTTAAAGGTCCCCAGGTGCATCCAATTTTTCAACTTTACCAAAGATCTCTCCTTCTCTATCAAATAATTATAACAACATGAACAACAGAAAGTAAGCAATATTTCTTAAAACTATTTCTTTAATTGAATCACCTAAATATGACATCAGAAAATTTCTTTGTTTTTGTAGTTATTAGGTTAAGGATTTGGAGGGTTTTTTGATAATATTTGGACTGTAAGTTGTTATCAGTCAGTATTTTATAGTGTATGTGTTGTATTGCATGGTACCAGGAAATGAAACTCTGTTAAAGATGTTTGGTAAATTTTAGTCCGCAGTAGATGAGATACTAAAAAGAATGTTGAGCACCGTAAGAAAAAAAATAAAAGGACTCTATTCAGAGTTTATCATGTTAACAATACAAAGTATTACAAACATTATCCTCCTATCTGAGATGGCCAACAACTACTTCTAGTTCAGGTATTCAGGTTTTCCCTTACTGATTGATGATAAGATATTATAGCAGCATATATGATATGACACATTTGAGACCACTAAAACTGAAAATATAATTGTTATCTTAGTGAATATTGCCATTAATTTTCAGCAATTTAACTTCTGTGTCTTACCACTAGGAGTTTTGAGAGAGATGAGTTTGTGATTAGTGTGCTTGAATATTGTAGAGTAGAGAATTAGTAAAAGAGATTTCTCATTTTTAAGGATTTTCTCCTTTTTATTGCATATTAGAAGTTGCATAAAGTATGTGGGTTGCTTAATGTGATAAAACTCTAAAAGAGCAGCTTTGATAGCCTAGTGGCCAACTTTCTACATAATCCGTTTTGTTGTACACATCTGTAAAAAGTTGGCGAATATAGAAAAACATGGAATTATTTCACTTTAACTTAACAGATATTGGAGCATCTTTCAAATGCTTGAACCAGAAAGCACCCATCTTTAAGGCAAACATGAGGAAATTGAAGAGGCTTATTCTTACCATTCAAATCAAAATTAAAATATTTTTCCGGACTTGTGTTTTGTGATCAAACATGAAGATGTTAAATATTAAAAAGGTGATATAAATATTAAATATCTTATACAATATCTTCCAGTTAAATACTGCATTTATCAGAAGTGATTTTTCGTAAGGGGTGAAGTGTCACTTGTGCTTCTACCAATTGTGAGTAGCCCCAACTCTCACTGTTAAACAGTTCAAATCCATGTATTTAACTGCAGTCTATTGTACTGTGTGTGTGAATGTGTAGTAAACTTAAAAAAAAAAAAAAAAAAAAAAAAAGTTTATTTTATCTATGATTGTATGAAAAATTACTTGACTGGAGCTGAGCCTCTAGCTGAGAACTAATCTCTCCTTCCCCCATTGCTTATGCAAAAGACAGTTGTAATGCCTAAAGCAAAGCTTAACAATCAGTGTTTTCTAGGGAGACTAGATTTTAAATCAAGTCAGTAAGCTCTTTTTTTCATTTGTTTTGGATTTTTTTTGTGTGCGTTAACATATGTTATCTCCCTAGTGATGCTGTAGCTATTTTTACGAAGCACTTACAAAACCTGTTGCCAGCTCTTGCAGCTCTTAAAGACATTTTCCTCACTTGCTTTAACTGATTTTTGTTGTTTGTTTTGAGACCAAAATAGACATTTTTAGAACTTAAAGTTCTGTTAAATTAATTTCTTTTTTGAATTTGAGGATTTCAACAGAAATGAATGCTTAAGAGAAAGTGATAGAAGATTGAGATTTGATACAGAATTTGCCCTTCAAAGTGCCCTAAGTATAACTTTAGTATTTAGAAACTAGATAGTAGGAGCATGTTCTCTGTAGTGTTATGAAATACTAGCCATTTTTCTCTTGTAATTCAAAACACTGTATATCTGGATGTCAGGCAACACAGATACTCAGTGCAGAAGTATGTATTTTTCCTTACAATGCAGTAATCCAATTATGGTAAGTTTAAATTGTACAAAAAGTACAAAAAACCCCATAAATTTGTAATTCAATACAATATGTAATAACAGAGAACCTTTAGCAGCACTTTTATGGAATGCATGTTCAAGATGAAGTCACTCAGTAATAAAGAATTCGTATCAATTTATGTACAGAGTATGTGTTTTAAAGTATGTAATGTTGCACTAAGAATTTTTGGCTTCAAAAGATAACTGAAAAAAATACATTTCTGTATTTAATTCTGGTACAAAATTGATTTTCTACTCTTCCCTCAAATAATCTTCTTTTCCGTTACTTAATACTACCTTCATTACTTTCATAATTAACTATTTATGTCAGCCTTGTCTGAAACTTATTTTCATATTTCTGCCTCATTGTCTTTTGCATTGCCTTCTATCTTTAGTGCAAAAGAGAAATTATACCTTTTGGGGCCTCTCAGGATCCATTGGCACCTCCATATTTAGCTCAGTTGATTGGAGCATGGTGCTAATAATGCCAAGGTTGTGGGTTTGATCCTCGTACAGGCCACTCATTTGGAGGTTGGACTGCATGATCTCCAGAGGTCCCTTCCAACCCTACCAATTCTGTGATTTCTGTGATAAGATGCTGTGACTCTTAAGGAAATACCAAAATTTGTTTTGAAGATAATTTTAGTTGACAAAGCTAAATTTAAGGCAGAAAAGGAAAAGAACAGTCATATATTGGTTATTTGCTAATAGATAATAATTAGCACAAGAAATTTGAACCTCTGGGTTGTTTAGTAATAGTAGTAAATGCTACTAGTTGCAAACCTGTTTTTTGCAATCAGATAGCTAATCTAAGCCACAAAGTATTCTGAGTGATATTAAGCTTTAAATGGTTAAATACTTAATTATGAATTGAGCTATTCATCTGTTAGATTAAAAAAAATAGCTTGTGCAAATTTTCTCAGGACTAAAGCCTTCATTTCTGTAAACATGGATTTAAATTATGCATTTGTTGGACTGGATGATTCGAAACAGTTGATCATTGATATTATTTTGCCTTATTTGTTCAACAAGATCACCTATAAATAGGTGAATTAGCATAATATGTTAGTGGATTCAGGAGCAGGGAGAGACATGCATCATTTAGGGTCTTACTGAAATGTCTGTCATAAATCAATACATTTCATGACACACATAAGGTATTTTTTTAATTATGTGGGGGAAGGGAGGATTAAAAATAATTGAACGAGGATTTTGCTTGGGGATTTAAATAAAAGCTTTGTTTTGTTTTCTTCATTTGTAACCATTGCTGTAGACTCCTAAAATGACATGCTTCATCATTTAGTAATGTCAGCTTGTCAGAAGATAGACAACTGGCATCTTTGTTCACATGCTTAGTGAAGACACCAATATTTCAATAAGTACAATTATTGATTATATGTCATGTGTAGAAACAGTTTCTTCTTATTACATCTGGCACATAGACAGCATAGTATGAAGAAGATGGGTTTTTTTTCAGTCTTATCTAAATGACTGTAATGTCATTGTTTGATCTCCAGATGATGATCATCAGAAATCAGAGTAGTCTGTGTAGTGGCATGGGCCTCTCCTGCTGCATCAGGCATGTCTAACAATTGATGGAACCCAGTTATGGGTTTGTTAAACTGTTTGGTAGTCACAAAAATACATTAACAGTACGTTAAAGTGGCTGAAATATGGCAGAGCTCAGTAAGTGTTCCAAGCTTCAAATCTTCTGGGCTCATTTTTGCTACGCACGTATTTTTTTACAGCACCTGTTGTTGATGTATGGGACTCCAGTGCCATGTTATGTGATTCTCAAAGCTAGTGATGCTTTTCTAAACCTCTCTGTACCAATTTAATGCTTCCCAGAACACCAAGTATGCTGTGAATGCCCCAGACGTGATCTCATCATCTCATCTGAGAGCTGGTTTGAAGTTTAAAGCAAGGATACCAGTGGTACCTATAAGTCATTTCAACTGTTTCACACGCAACCCAAGATTTATAGATTTATGGATAATAAAATCTCTTTCAGAAACCTCCCTTTACCCTTTTCACTACTCCAGAAGCTCGGCCTAGTTGTTCAAGGGTCCTAAGATCATTTCTGTAGTCTTGCCTCATTTTTTGATTGAGCGGCAATTTCTGTTAAGAGCCAGTGGTGTTCTCTTTTTGTTATTGTACTTAGAATGCTCTATTTTAACACTACCCTACTAATTTTTCTTGTGTTATTCTTCTCTTACAGGCAGCTTTTAAAAGGTTTACTGGAAAAGTTGACTGGGGAGGGTGGCTGTGGCAAAATTTCTCCTAGGGCGTTTCTGTTTTGAATAGAAGTTTATATAGACTTGCCTTGGGTCTAGATTTTCTTTCCATTGTTAGCCATTTACTAATGGCTGTTAATAATCCTGTAGCTTTTGTCCCGTTTCAAAAGCATGAAAAGCCAGCGGCAAAATGTAATTTAAATAAAAATAACTTTCAGGAAAAAAAGACATTTGCAGACTGATAAAGTTATAAAGAGAGGTAAACTAATCTTAAACATTCTTTTTACTTGTGGGTAGGATTCTTAATGTATATACCTCTTTTACTATTTTTCCCCATAAAATGCATAGCAACCAAATGATTCTGTATATATAATATATAATAAAATATAATGCCTCCTACGTGTGATAGGCACTGTATTTCATCTGAAGCCTTTTGATAAAATACCAGAAACTTGAAAATTTCTGCATATGTGCACAGTATTTAACTCAAAAAGAAAAGGAATTTGCCAGATTCCTGATGTTCTCTGTAGTCTCTTGAGGGCCCTTATGATTGCCAGTCTAATTACTAAATCAGGTAGTACAGTTATTTCACCAATTGAAAGAATACTTCTTCCTTGAGAAGAAAAATAAATGAATAGACCTGACTCATGGGATGAGTGTGATAACCCCGCTGTCTAAACCTCTAAAATGTACTTCTGTGGGCAGATACAGGAGATGAAAGAGCTTAGCAATGGCTTTCTCTTTTGAGATATAAACTTGAATAGTTTGTCCCATATAGCAACCTTGCTCTGAGGATCTATCTTCATTACAATTATCCTGAATTAAACTGTATTATTAAATTAAATTATATTACTCAGCTAATTTGAGGAGGTGAGAGAAAGACACTGATTGCAGTTTCTAACTTTCTAGTGACCTTCCTAAGGTGACAGTTCTTGAGTGGGAGGGGGGTCTTGGAGACAGAAAAAGAGAGGGAGTGAAAATCCCCAGGGAAATTGCCTTCAACTAGTTTATTGCCCTACACCTCCCAGATTTCCAAGAGAGTTCTGTCTTCTGATAACCATGTGAAAAGTGTTATCTTTGAGTCAGAGGAAGAAGCAAGCAGAGTCAAAAGTTGGAATTTATTGTGTAACCTGTATGTGTGTAATCAGTAAGAGGTACATTCACATACTGCTTTTGTGCACTGTTGAGCTGAGTTGGGTATTATATTGTGGAAGTTGCATTAGCTCCAATGGCAGGATTGTGCTTTTTCTTCCTGGGAGAACCAGAGCTTGCCAATTTAAGGCAGTTGGGGTTGATATTGACTGCAGTGAGCTGGGTTGCAGTTGCAAAAAGAGACTGAAGGTATTTTTCCCTGGGAATCTTTGCATGCATGGATGAACCAGGGACTAATAATAATAGGAAAGGGGAGACTGTAGAGAGAAGTTGAAGGGAATGTAGGCTCTACACTTCAGAAAATGTCTTGTATAAAATAGGATGAAGGATTTAGTTCAGGAATAAGATGAACAGGCCCAATGAGCTTTACAGGGATTTTGCATGGAAAATGACCAGTAAACACAATGCCAATTAGCTGGTTTGGGGGCAGATCAGACTGAATATGCATATGTATGGAGAAGGGAAGGGCAGAAGGGGAATTTGACTATTAAAAAAAAAAAAGATCAGATGTTACGATTGAGAACAAGAACTCTTAAGGGTCAGTGAAAATATAAGCTATACAGATTCTTGAGAACATCAAAAAGGAGAAATTCTCTTCCTTCTTCCATTTGAAATTTTCAGTAAATCTTTTTGATTAAAAACAAACCAACTGCTACTCATTAAAAGGATAATTACTGCACCATGGTGACAGCTGGAATTCAGTTGGATATGGAGAGTATTATACTGCAAAATGAAGCAATGTGACTAGAGTATACTGTTGGGTACTGTTGCATCCTCATACTTTTAAGATTACAAATCTTGATTATTTTTCAGGATTATTTCATTGCACTGCAAATTTTTCTTTGTCATTCTCAGAAATTGACTTTCACATTTTTGTTCAAGTTTCTTCTAATGTGAGTAATGCTTAGGGAACTTTAGCCAAAGCCATTATCACAAGTATTTCATTATGATCAGTGACTGAAATAGTTTAAGAAAGAGTTTAACCTTTTCATTTCATTGGCTTTTTAATATCTGTAATATTACAGTGCATCACTACAGTACTAGATTCTTTCACCTTTGTAGTGTTGTCAGATATGCTTGTTTTATTGTTTGGGGTGGCAGGGTTCTTCTGTATTTAGTTTTTGAATTATATCATCTAGTAAGAAAGTACTGTAAATCTAACCGTTTCACCTGCTTCAGAGTTCTCCAGTTTCCCCCAACAGATGCATCATAGGAATTTCTAAGGAAGTTGATTTAAAATAAATAAAAAAATAAAAGGCGTTTTGTGTTTCCCCTCTTCCCTGCTCTCTCTCAAGGCTTTCCTGCGTTTGCATGCTGGATTGTGCTGTCCTAGCAGGGAAGCTATAAATAGAGTATCTGATGCAGTGAAGCAGTGATGCCACAGTGGCCTTGGAAATCTCAGCTCTCATCTGTAACTCAGTAATACTCAGTGAGTGTCCTCACTGTCTTACAGTAGCAGGATGCAAAGGGGACATAAATGATTTATTGCTGCTGGTGGTGTCTAAAGTCTGAGTGTGTTAATGGCGCAATGGAGTCCTGTCAAAAAGGATTAGAGATGTAATGGTTATGGTTACTGCAGTACATTAGGGTTTGGTTGTTTGCAAAGGCGACTTTTTAATTTGAAATCTAATGTTTTTACCAAAGTAAAATGCTACTTTAAAACCTTTTTGTGTTCACAGTAGTTCTTTAAAATTCTAAATCATTTAAGCTTATAAAATATTTGTATGTATTAAAGCACTAGAGTATATGTGTTTACATGGTGAAACATGTTTTGTTTTGTTTTGTTTTTGCAGTGTGAAAAATTCAAACTATTGTCTCCCTTCATACACTGCTTATAAGAACTATGATTATTCAGAACCAGGAAGACACAATGAGCAACCAGGCCTTTGTGGCCTGAGTAACTTGGGGAATACATGCTTCATGAATTCAGCAATTCAGGTATGTACTTTTATAGTAAAATGAGTTTATCTTATTATTTTAAAACTAATATTTTATGATACTTGTGTCATATTTGAAGCTAACATTTAGGGACTCCACCAAGTGGCAGGATAGTATTAATACTGAGAAAATAGTATTGATATGAAAAAAAGTAGATTTACATACCTCTTTCATTGTTTGCCCTTTTTCTGCACTGGTGACCAATGTCAAAAAGAGATGTGGCTAGCCTTCTAAATGAAGGAACCCGTAAATGGGATTTTTTGCTTTCTGTAATGATTTTCCTGCATGTCATGAAAAATAGTAGAAACAAAGTGAAATATTTATTGTAATATTATAGTTTTTCGTCTTTTTTTAATTAAGTGTATGTAGTTGACTACAAAGAATTACACTTCCTTTACAGAGAGGGAAATAAGGAGAACACATAATAAAGATCAGAAAATCATTTTTCTGTGCTGTTTTGAAAAATATAGGGAGGAAAAAAGTCAGAATTCTGAGAAGATGTATTTAAATTCTCATTCTTGTCTACCACTGCTTACTTTTCTAAGTACATAAAAAATTAGTGTTTAGTAGTTTCCCTAGGTAGCTAAAGCTATTACCATTTTTTACAAAATGTCCTGTAAAGCTTTACTTTTTCATTTCTGAAATGTTTAAATAATCCTTTACACATCTATGTTATTTCTCCAAGAAGGAACCTGAGGCAAGTTTCATGACTTTTCCAGAGTTATTCCTTTGCTACATTTGTGATACAATCCTCAACTGAACTTTGTAGTTGAAATAAGTGTTTCTTCATACTGATAATAATTTTTTGTAAAAGATAAGAACATTTTTGCACTATTTTACAAGTTCATTGGTAGAATAAATGTTTGGTTCCACTGACAAGATAATATTCTCTGTGCTAAAGAGGAGAGTGCTCATTTATTTGTAAAAAGGTGGTTTTGTGGTTAGTGGATATAAAAATCCTTTTACAGACTTTGGTCCATCATATTACATAGAATTAAGTGGATTTTTTTCTATAACCTCATTATATCAGATATGAAATGACTGAGCAATGCAAACTATACCTCTCTGTTTCTCCAAAAAGAACATACTGCATTTACAATGTCTTCTATCAAAGTCTATCATTAAATCACTGCCTATCTACCCTTCAGAGATCCTTCGATAAAAGTGATATTTGTGTGTTTTCTGAAGGCATTTTTGTTGGCCTGTTAATGAAGTGCAGCATGAGCTAAACAACTCGAATGTATATGTATTTTACCATTTTAATTTTGCTATTAAACTTGCTGGAATGTGATGAGGATTTTTAATACCCTCACTTGGCTAATGAACATTTAAACTTTATCTTTTTTGAGATGCACTTGAATACAGATCATAGTGCTGAAGCACTGAGCTGTCAAAAAAACTCAGTAGAAAAGTTCAACTGATTACTTGGCCTTTATTTCTAACTAGTTATCCTGTACTTTTAGCATATAGGTTAGTGTATCAGAAACCTTTGAAAATATTTCCCCCCCAATCCCAACCCCTTTGAATTGCCATTATTTCATGAATGTAACTGAATATAACTGAAGAGATATAACTGAATGTGATTGCAATAGGATTACTAGTATAGCTGTACTGTTACCAAGATAAAGAGCATTAGTTCTTTTGCTTTTAAGTAGAAGCTGCAGAAGTAGATGTGTTAATGGTCAGAAAGAACCAATACTCTAATTTGCTTTTGTCTATTTCTAAAACTTCTTTTCGTCAAAGCAATCTTATTTTTAAAAAATTTAAAATGTAGTTAACCTGCCTTTCATGTTTTTTTCCTGCTGAATATAAAGATATTAAACCTTAACCAAGCATGCTTCAGAGTTATTCTCCTCCTTCCATCATCACAGTGGTTCATAGAATCATAGAATCAGTAAGGTTGTGAGGGACCTCTGGAGATCATCTAGTCCGGGTTCCTTAATTACATTTGAGATCTCTTAGGGTGAAATAAAAAAAAAAACATGTTAAACTCCTCCTTTAACCTGTTCAGGAAAGTAGTAGTTTCATATACAGTTGTAAGCTAAACTTAAGCTGTTGAACTTTGTCCAGTAGAAGAAATATATTAGTGATACATAGTCTGTACAGATTTGCTATCGTTTCTGTATATGTAGAGTCAGAGAATAACTTGGGTCGGAAGGGATCTCAGTATGGTTTTTGGCCCAGCCCTCTGCTCAAAGCAACCAACAGGGCCTTGTTCAGTTGGGCTTTGAGTACCTTCAAGGAAGGAGATTATACATCCTTACTGGGCAACCTGTTCTTGTGTTTGGCGTACAATATCAGAACAAAAATACTATGCCTGTGGAGTCTGTGCATTTCCTGAAATGAATTCTTCAGTTGACAAACAGTTTTCAGTTTTGAAGTCATTAATTGTACTTGTTTAGCTCTTGTTGTTTTCTGTTACTCTTCATCCATCAATATACATGCTGATTTATCAATCCTCATTTTTTCAAAGTGTAGCTTAAACAGACCACATATATATGACTGCTTTGCTGTCTAGTAGATTGATTTGATGCCTTCTGTAAGGCTTCTTTGATACCTACAATGCATCAGATCACAAGGAGGAGATGAGAATGTAGGCTTCCTGTCAAAGTGGCTGCTGAATGCTATTTTTTTTCTCCTTGATGATAGTCATAATCTTAAAGGTCTCCTCTACCATCCTCTCAAGATGTAAACAAGTTAGCAATTGTTTAGCCTTATAAATAGTTTGAAAAGATTATGCATCAGTGGCCAACTGTATTAGTTCCTTTAGTAGCTACTGAAAAGTAGTCTGAAACTGTAGAAAAGATAACAGCTCTGTATTTCAGATATAGCCACATTCAGACAGATAGATATGTGTACATTCCATTTCTACCATTAATGTCTTGCTCTGTTGGAATGTGAAAATAAATACAAAGAAAAATGGCAATGATCTGTAGTAATCTTTCCATTTCATGTATACAAATACAAATGAATAGTCTTAACAAAGGGATAAAACTAACTGTTCAGATGAAAACAGATAACTAAAAAATTAGCTTTCTGGTGAAACAACATATTGTCAGCACACTAAGTGTAGTGCTTTACTAAGAACCTGTGGAAGAATTTACTATTTTTGCATTACTTAATTCCTTGTTCTGGAACTGTCATCATGCTAAGCTAATCAGCTAAGCTGATTTGACCTGCTATACCAGTCAAAGAGAAAAAAAAATAGACCAACAGAAGAGTGAGGAAGAAAAGTACTTTTTTTCTGGTTAGTAAACTGAGTAGGCTTACTGAGTACTTCAGATGAGTATCAGAACCAGCACAGAAAGAGCAAGACCTCTCTCTTTGGACAGCAGCAGTTATTTGTCTCATAACTCAGAACATGAGATTTTACCTGAAGTGTAATTTTATCTGTTGTTAGCTTAGCCTGATTTGCACTGAATAGTTTCGGGGTAACTGGTGGGACTTGGAAGCTCATCCATTCGTTTTTAGGCTAATGCTAAAAGCAGTCTATTGACAACTCTCCACTTGACCACTTCTCTACAGCATTGAGAGACCAAGTATTTATCCTCTTAGCTGCACTGAACAGTTCAGAATTGACAACACATCTGTGAGGTAGGATTGTCTTTAGATGACCACTACTAGGGATAAAACTCTTTGCCACATGACAGGAGGAAAAAGAGCATTCTTCAGCCCTCAGTGTTCCGAAAGGGCCTGTAATATGAGGATGATTTCGCAGTGTTTACAAAGGACTGCGATATGCTACGAAACTCAGCTCCTGTATGAAGAGCTGCCTATAACGTAAGACTGACTTTGCTTAGTTGTATCCCACCAATATAATAGGCAAAAATAGCACCTTTTTTCCCTCCTTTCTCAATAAAGCTATAATTCTTCCACCCTCAGTTGCTGCATCTTAAGCAGAAGAGTGTGTGGACCCAAAATTTTTGTTCTTCCCCTTCTTTGCAGGGAGGCAGATGAGAAGGATGAAATGTTTGATCTTTCTTTGAACCTTTAATAGAAGAAAGAATGCAGAAAAGTTTGTAATGCATAATGAAGAAGCTTTGATAAATCCATATGTTAAGACATGGCATATGGATCATTTCTGAGTTTTTGGAGAAGTTTTTGCTTAAAGGAGTGTGAGGAGTAGCATACGCAAATTCAAAGTGGTTTCCTAAAATTGTAAGTGTTATTTCAATGATTATATCCCGGTATCTATAAGTGCTGACAGAAGAAACAAACTAGTACAAAGGATAAATGATTATCTGAGTCTAAACAAAGGCACCTACATTTCTGGAACTAGTTGAGGCTCTAAACAGCTTCACAAAATTTAAGAAAACATAGAAAGGGCTGCACTAGTTCTGACCCCCAGGGTCCAGTCCATATAGTCTAGTATACTTTCTTCAACAGCATCTGTAAGCAGATGCCTAGGAAGAGAAGGAGTAGGGCAAATATCTTAACCTTCCCTTCCTTCTCACTGCTGCCAAAAATAAAAATGTTTGCAACTATTTTCAGCTCACAGATTGTTCTGAATGTTGTGTAATCTGATTAAATAAGTCCCATTGGCTCTCTCTTCCAAGTACCTATGCTCTCTCTTCTTGAGGCCTTGTAAACTTTGTGCATCTGAAACATCCTTCAGCAAGGAGTTTCATAAAGCTACTGTTCATTTGTCAAGAACCACCTTTTTCTTTTGTTTTGAACTTGGATGAAAATACTGTCATCACCCTGGGCAACAGGAAGAGATTGTGCAAAAGTATCAGTTTTCCTACACAACACTTAAGCTTTAATTGACTAAACTACTATTACTATGTCTATTAAATTTTGCTGTAAAGCTTTTGAAAGTCATTATCCTTGAAGGACTTGTAATGATAGCTGCAGCCAATCTTGATTTAAAATCATAATTTGCTTCTGGAAAAGACCTAGTTTTTTCTGGTAGGCACGAGGCATTGCAGTTTAGAGTATTGTTTACAAGTACTTTAACAAAGTTCAAACCTCTTTTTTTTTTTCCTTTTCAGAACTAATTCTAATCACAGTTCCTTTTATGTCTAAAAATTCTCTATTTCTATTTACAGTGTTTGAGCAACACACCTCCACTTACAGAATATTTCCTCAATGATAAATACCAAGAAGAGCTAAATTTTGACAATCCTTTAGGAATGAGAGGTGAAATAGCAAAATCTTATGCAGAGCTCATCAAGCAAATGTGGTCAGGAAAATATAGTTATGTTACCCCACGAGCATTTAAGGTTAGTATGGAATTTCACTTGTATGTATATTGTCAGTTTTGTTTCCATAGTATAAAAAACTCATGAAAGTATGACAAGAATAAGAATTTGAAGTAATATTCATTAGTGCATTTAACCTTTTGTTCAAACATTTAGATGTGTATTTAAATAAGTCTGATGTTCATTGTTTTTTGTTCACTGTAAATTAGTTTTGGCTTCCTGCCTCCATTGAAGAGCTTATGTTTGATTTTTTGGGGGCTCTTTTGACTTGATATTGGACAAGATGTCAATAAGCTTTGTCTTCTCTGAAGACAGTCTGGTTCTGAGATTTTCTAAGATGCATACCTATGTATCATGTACACTATTTTGCACTGTGCATAGTCTCCTTCCTTAATTAAATACTGTATTTATATATTTCACAAGCTGTTAATATTTTGTGATTATCAATAAACATGTTAATGCACTTAACTTTTACTTATCCCTCCTGTCTTTTGGTCTTCATCTTGCATAGTTCCTTGTTGTGGATCTTTATATTTTAGAGTAGTTCTCTAATACTTTTTATAGTAATTAAGATACTAGAAGTGTTAATTTGCAATTATTGTAAAGTTCTAGTGGCATTGTGCTATTAGCTCCTGTTAAAGTAAACACTAGGTTTTCTGAACTAAAAATTCCTATTTTTAGACACAAGTAGGACGATTTGCACCGCAATTTTCTGGTTATCAGCAACAAGATTGCCAAGAGCTACTGGCTTTTCTCCTGGATGGTTTACATGAGGATTTGAATCGAATTAGGAAAAAGCCTTATATTCAGTTGAAAGATGCGGATGGGAGGCCAGACAAGGTAATGTTTTTGGTGCTGGGTTTTTTGGTTTTAGTCAAAGCTATAGGTTACAAGATATTTTTTTAACATGTTCAGGTGCTGAAAGTTTGGAACACAGATTAAGTGTCACTTTTTCTGGAACAGATTTAAGAAAATATACTGAGAGCTTAAAATGGAGATCTTATTTACATACAAAAGTAAGTTTCTGTTTACATTGAAGAGAAATGCTGCTGAGGGGCAGTGCTAATGCTATAAGTGTTTTCTGTTCAAATCCTTGCTAATTTCAGCTGGAAAAACAGTTTCCATTCTTTTGTTTTTATTCTCATGTGTACAGTGTACTGGCTTTCTCCAGTACTCTCACCTTGGGACACTGCTTTAGCATTGAGCTACAAGCATCTTGATCATTTGTCTCCTAGTATGAGTTACTTAAAATAAATGTTTACATTTATTTTTTCCTTTTGTCATGCCCTGCGCCACTTGAAGTCTCTTTCAGAAATTTAGTATCCCAGACTCTCAGAACTGGTTTCTCAATCTCTGTCCTAGAAAAGGCACATTTCATTTAACCTGTGGTCCTGGTAGTAATAACATACTTAAGGAGTCCTTCAGAGTAAGATTTCTCTACCTAGCTGGTAACTGAGAATGTTCTATCAAGTATTCTTGCTAATAAATCTCACTCGTCATTTCTTGCTACTTTGTCATAACCCAGATTGTACTCTAATTACAGGTGGTTGCTGAAGAAGCCTGGGAAAATCATTTAAAAAGAAATGATTCCATCATTGTCGATATATTTCATGGCCTTTTTAAATCCACCTTAGTGTGTCCTGAATGTGCTAAGATCTCTGTAACCTTTGATCCCTTTTGTTATTTGACACTTCCGTTACCCATGAAAAAAGAACGTACTTTGGAAGTTTATTTAGTTAGAATGGATCCACTTGCTAAGCCTATGCAGGTAAGCATCTTAGTGTATATATGACACTCCTGGTTCATGTGGCATAAGCAGTGAATCTGAGCTCACTTATATTTTAAAGCTTGCAAATACAACAAGTAAGTCCAACAAATTTTAGTTTTCTGGTAGACGTTCTGAAGTTCTACTCTGAATATCTGAGGAAAACTACATATATCTTAGAGTCTTATCAGTTTCAAGGAAGATATTGGTAACTTCTTTATGACTACGTCAATGAAGTTTCCTAATCTTTAAAATGTATAACCTGCTCTTTATATCTTTCTGCTGTTGCCATAATGAATTTTTTGTGGTTATAATAAAAATAGCCTTAAGCCAGGTTTAATTCCTCAGTTTATTAAGCTCAAAAAATAGAGAATTGGTGGCAGGTGATAAAGAAAAGCATGACTAAATATACTCAGTTGTCCTGAATTATTCTGTGCTGTCACTTAATAGTCAAAAGAATTTTTTTCGGATGAGATATCTTTGTTGAGAGAATCTGCTTTCCCTTCTTTTTTATGACGAGTGTATACACCTAACAATGGCAGGAAACAGTATATGTAGATTATCATAGCAAAATAATGACAAACAGGTTCTAGCTGTGTCCGATGATAGATAGGTGAAATAAGACACGGGCAGTTAGGTAGACCTGCCAAAATGCTTTAGCACCTGAAATCGGAGTACTAGAAGTAGGAAAGTAGAAGGCGGGGGGGGGGGGGGGGGGGGGGGAGAAGTGGTCAGAACATTTCCTCAAAGGCAATGTGAGTTAAGTAGTCAAAGATTAAAGGACATGTATTAACTGGAGGGAGATGAGCCTACTAGGAATTTATTTAGTTGTGAGATTTGATTATATCTGATAATGGGGGAAAGAGAGTATGGGTATAATCTGGCAGGGTTTGCACAAGGATCACACTATAGTTGAGAATGAGCCCTGTTGGACAGGTGAGAAATGAATAGAGATTGGAAAGTACGAGTTCAGTAGAGCTATTGTGAGTCTAAAGAACAGTAAGACTTCAAGAGATGCCAAACATGCTCTCCAGGAAATTAATTACCAACTTAGAAAGTCATATTTCCAATTAATTCTGTCTTGATTTATTATGCAAATAACAGCTATAAATCCTTTCTAGGGTTTCATTACACACTGCAGGAGTATTGCACAAAGGGACTCATGGAAACGTTTTCTTTGTTAATCATCGTGTTCTCACTGCACATGAAACGAGTTCAGTTGTTAGCCTTTGCCTTCTCTTGCTTTTCTTATCCTATGCTGAAAGCGCTACCGGAGGAAAAAAAAAAATATTTGCATGATAACATTCCATTCAATAATACAATATGCTGCACTTTTAACAAAGGTCTTTGAAATACTGTGACAAACAATGGCTAAGACTAGTAACCTGGGAAGTATTCCAGAGTATAACCATCCTAGAGAGAAAGCAATATCCCATCTTTTCCTACCAAAAACTTTTGAATTTGATTTTAAGAAACCACAGAGTATTACTGTAGTTGGTTATTGTGTGGGGATTTGAGATTAGTTTTTGTTTGTTTGTTTGAGTTTTTTTATGCTTACAAGGTTTAGGGCAAAGTTAAAGTTAAAGTTAAAAATAAATTCCAGTAATACTTTTTAAACTACTTGTCTTGTGTTCCAAATAAAAATAGATATTTAAAAATGTAATCAACAGCGCACATACTATTTAAGTATGTCTAAATCAATAGATACTGCTAGTTGTCGTATGGAAAAAATAAAATAACATCCAGAAACACACTTCAAGAAAGAAATGTGTTCAAAGTGGGCATGTTCATATAAATAAAGCACGAAGATAACAAATGTTTTCAGTACTGGAGTTTTCAGTAACTCTTGAATTATTAGTTGTTTTAAATACTTTATACCATAAATTAGGAATCTGAAAGAAGTACATGAACTATGCTGAACATGTGATAAATCTTTTTCATGTGTCTTTGGTCTCTTAAGAATTAAAGTAATGTTTTATTTTTTAGTACAAAGTAGTTGTTCCAAAAATTGGAAACATATTGGATCTTTGCACAGCATTGTCAGCTCTGTCTGGTGTTGCTGCAGATAAGGTAAGAGTAATTTCTTGTACGAAGCACAGCATTAAGCATTCTAACATGTATTAACCCAACTTAATTATACATACTCTGTTTTCTTTTAGATGATTGTTACTGATATATACAATCACAGGTTCCACAGAATATTTGCCATGGATGAAAATCTGAGTAGTATTATGGAACGTGATGACATTTATGTGTAAGTATAGATTATATATTTCATGACTTTCTGCAGTTTTAATTGCTTACATGAAATTAAATTTTAAAGTATATGATAAAGACAAAACTTGGGGGATTTTCCCCTCTTTATAGCTTTGTAAATGGCAGTTGTCCTTTCAGTGTCTGACTGTTTCATGTTTTCTAGATTTGAAATTGCTATCAATAGAACAGAAGATACAGAACAAGTTATAATTCCTGTTTGTTTGAGGGAAAAGTGCAGGCACACTAGCTACAGCCATAGTGGTTCTTCGCTGTTTGGTCAACCTTTTCTCATAGCAGTGCCTAGAAACAATACTGAAGATAAACTGTATAACCTGCTGCTGCTAAGAATGTGGTAAGATTATTGCTTAAAGAAAAATGCTTGTTGTGAAAAATGCTTATAGCTGCAATCAGTAGTTGCTTGTCTTTACATATTTGCTAGCAAATTAATTAGATTTGAGTAGTTAGTCTTTTATATGCTTTCCGTCAAATATAGTAAATTTCAAATTTTAAATGCTTAAGATGTGAATTTGTGTGTATTTCAGTTCGATTTTTGTTAGCATGACCTCATACAAAAGTGATTTCAAAGGTCACTGGAGAGTGTCTCTGGCAGTTTAGGGGAACTGATTCTGTTGTGTATATATAGCTGTTTGTTAGGGCTTGGTAAAATGGAAGCATTTCACTAATTTTTCTGATATAGTTAAGCCTATGTATTTGCTATACAATTCTATATACTAACTTTTGTAGTAAAACTACATGATAGGCTTTTTCAAACTAAACTAGAAAGAATGTCATCGCATGGAGGAGTTTAGAGTCATATAACCTTCAATTTAAATTTACCATTTTTCTTTTATTAATGTAACTTTCCCTGTAAGTGACCTTATGTATTTCTTCTGTGAAAAATGTGGTTAATGTGATTTCAGATTAAAAAGAAACTAATATCAAGAACCAAGCTGTATAAAGTTAAATGCCTCCCCCCCCCCAAAAAAAAGGATAATAGATATGCCAAATTTCAGATGTGCCTTCAACAATAGACCTATTAGGTGATAAAATTATTTATTCTGAATAAATGAGAAAGGATTATATGAATACAGTAAGTTGTAAAGAATTTACTGTAACTGTGTAGTTCTCTGGCTTCAACAATATAAATATTAAAAAGTCCATTGATACTAAGTTGTTGTTTTCACTTGTTATATTTAGCCGATATGTGAAAACATGTACTGAAAGTGAAGACACTGAAGGATCCCTACATTGCTGTAAGGACCATGGTATCAATGGTAACGGCCCAAATGGAATACATGAAGAAGGATCTCCAAGTAAGACTGGAACATCTAAACCTGTTTAGTATTTTGTGTTCAATATAAAAATGAAGTTATTCTGCGGTGTCTTTTCTTTCAGTTCTTGTTACTCTGCCTCATTTCTTCCTCTTTATTCTGTCAATTGTTTAAGGTGAAATGGAGACTGATGAACAAGATGATGAATCCAGCCAGGATCAGGAGCTTCCTTCAGAGAATGAAAACAGCCAGTCAGAAGACTCAGTTGGAGGTGACAATGACTCTGAGAATGGATTGTGTACTGAGGACACTTGCAAAGGTCAACCACCTACGGGACACAAAAAGCGATTGTTTACATTCCAGTTCAATAATTTAGGCAATACTGACATAAACTACATCAAAGATGATACCAGACACATTAGATTTGATGATAGGCAACCTAGACTTGATGGTAAGTGATGGAGAACAAATTTATCAGCATTTGATTCTAATGTTTTTTTTCTTGACTCTACTGCTGTAGAATAATGTGTCAGTCCCTCTGTGTGCTATATGAAGTTTGTCTCTTTCCCAAGAGTAAATCTTTTGTATAAATAATGATCTTGTTATTGTAATTATTAGAAATGCAGAAGTTAATGTGTGCTTCAATTTTTCACCTTAAATTCATAACAATGTTGTTTAATTTTGATGAGTCTTTACTCAAAGTAAATATAATTTAATATAAAGAAAAATAATATTAAGAAAAAATGTGTTTTTAATCTTAGAAAGATCTTTCCTTGCTTTGGATTGGGATCCTGAATTGAAGAAGAGATATTTTGATGATAGTGCAGCAGAGGTAAGCTGCTTACGTTGCTCCCCTTTCCAACACTAAATAACATGTAAGTGTGAAAAATACAATTTAATTCATGTAATAGAGGTTTTAAAACTCTTCAAAAGAAGAACCTGGGAGGAAAACATGTGTGTTTCATGTCATTCATATTAAATACACTTCATTTATGCATGTAAGTAATTAGCAAAACTGAAGCTAGTTTAGAAATGAATGATTTCTGATCAGCTTTTCCATATATAGGAGCTTTGTAGTTACTGTTAAGATGACATCACTAAAATGAATTTTGTTTCATTTGTTCTCTTAACTCAAGAAATACTTCTCTTTAGGATTTTGAAAAACATGAAAGTGTGGAATACAAACCTCCCAAAAAGCCCTTTGTGAAATTAAAAGATTGTATTGAGCTGTTCACAACAAAGGAAAAACTAGGTGCTGAAGACCCATGGTAAGGACAAAAAATTAAAAATTGATATGTTCTATGGAACTTTTTTTTCTCAAAATGTAGTCAAAAATCACTTCTAATTGTCAAAAATACCTAACTGATTTCTCATGGTGTTTTGAATCTTTTCATATGTTAAATTTCAAGAGTAGCTGAATTGCATTAAGTATCAAAATGTTCTCCATTTTGCTTTATTTTATAAATAAACGCTGTTACTATGTATTGGAGATTGTGTTTGTATAGGAGATGATTTGTGCAGTCAACATAGGAAGAAGAATGGATCCATAATCAATTTGTGAGTTGTGATCTACACTGAATTATTAAATATCATGCCAAATGCGATACAGTGATTTAAATGAGTATTCCTTTCTGAGATGAAAAAGCTTACTGCATATTATATTTTTGATGCAAGTATATAATTTGCCTTACATTGATATGTGAAATAGTGATGTGTTTAAACAGCAGACTTGTGCAGTGGGGGATGCTTGGAATGAGTAGAACCTTTTGGATTCATGTTCCAACCATATGTTGTTAATTTTGGGGAGAGACATTTATTATGACTCGTAGTTCTTCCAAATTCTAAATTTGAATGATATCTAAATATTCACAATTACAGGATGTTCCCCTAATATCATTCTTCTGCAGGAATTTCTAGCAAATAGATGAGAATCCTGCTCAACACCTGAAGTTTGAAAAGATCTGCTGTATTCAGTTTTGTGGATACTTACAAGTTTTGGACACTTCTAAACTCTGTAACCAGAGGACCTTCCAAAATGTGTTTTTCATTTCCTTTGGCAGGAGGAGCAGGGGTACTGAGTTGCAACTTATTTTTCTAGGTTGGCTAGATTATACAATGCTGGACAGACTACTTGAGATACTGTGCAACTCAAGTATGGTGAAGTGTTTGTTTTTGCAGCACATTTTAAGCAGTGTGTGGAGACTACTAAATACTACTACTGCTCAAGTCTTGCAGTTGCTTCTAGATATGTCTCACAAAAGGTCATTCATCACATTCTTGATTTGTTGGATCTTCCCAGCTCTAATCTATGAGAGCTCCTCATGCCTGGTCCAGCTATACCTGTACTGCAGATGTTCTAAGCCAACTGGGAAAACAGCTCTTTAATCACAGTCTGGCCTTACGGATGAAAAGAGAATTGTATCTTATGTTGCTGTGGAAAGGCAATTGTGCAGTCTTTTCTAATTAGGATTTATCTTGCTTTGCTAGTTCTTTATTTACTAGATACCAAGACATAGAACAGATGTAGGTCACTTAACAGAAAAGTTGATTTCTAGTTCTTACTACTTGTTCTCCTCCCTGAGCCTTGATGCTTGGAAGATTCAGCTGTATCTTGGAGGGAACAAAAGCATATATAAGTCACAGCCCTTTTAGCACTTGATTACTCACAAGTAGGGATGTAAATAGCTCTACAAGTTCCAGTAATCACTGTTCTCTCATTTTAGTGGTAGATATGAGGGGATAGGAGATGTATGGATTTAAAAATTGAAACTTGGAAGAATCACAGTTGCCTGTTGTTTATGGCCTTTCATAAAGTCAATTTTGCTGAAATTTTTCCATAACCCTTCATCTTTTTTATAAAATATGAGAAAACTTGTGTTTTAAATATAGTCTCTGGAGATTATTATGAGAAAAGAAGAATACTATATTGTAGAGTGCTACAAATGTGTTCAAAATATTGTGAAGGCTTTGTTGTGAACTGGCTTGCACACTAGCACCTTCTGTTTTAAACTAGAAGGGATACCAGTGGTATTAGCAACAGTAGATGGAAAGTTTGTGTTGCAGCTTTTACTCATTCTGTTCCTCCCCTGTTTTCTCCATGATAATATATTTTAGCATACATAAGGATTGCAGTTATTTATTTTTTTTTCCTTTTAGGTATTGTCCTAACTGTAAAGAACATCAGCAAGCTACCAAAAAGTTAGACTTGTGGTCACTGCCCCCAGTACTGGTAGTTCATCTAAAGCGCTTTTCCTACAGCAGATATATGAGGGACAAGTTGGATACATTGGTTGACTTTCCAATAAAGTAAGAAACCTAAGTATTTCAGTGTTAGAACTGTAAAAGTTATCATGCCTAGGACATAAGCTTTAATCCAGCAGTTATGCAGAATGGGCTAGTGCTCAGCTTCTGTACATAAATCTAGTATATACTAATGAGAAAATATTTGGAGGTGAGAAGAATGAACCTAAACAGTAATAGTAGATAAGTGTGGCAGAACTCTATACATAGGTTTGGGAAAGATTACTGATTTTTGTTTTACTCCTCAGAGATTGAAGGAGATGCACTGTCAGCGTGTATATGTTTTTTTTCTGTGGGAAATGTAAGATAAAGGGCTCAAGGACAAATAAAACGTGAAATGATTTTAAAATATTATTAGTGTGAGCTTATTGGTTGTTTTCTTTTTTAACAGTGACCTGGACATGTCAGAGTTCCTTATTAATCCAAATGCAGGGCCTTGCCGCTATAACTTAATTGCTGTCTCCAACCACTATGGAGGAATGGGAGGAGGGCACTGTAAGTTGATTTT